>NC_045597.1:2677500-3427500 GCF_009762305.2 Zalophus californianus
TGGACCCCTTGCTGGGGGCGCCTGGGAGGTGGCTGGGAGCTTAAGGTACTTCTGTCTTTAAAGCTACAATGAATCCTTAGACATTTCAGAATATTTAGATTGGTCCATTTGCTGTTGTCTCGATGAAATGAGCTCCAGGAATAGAAATCTAGAAGGTCTGTCTCTGCTCAGGTGTGTTTGGGGTCACTCAGGCAGTTACTGACCCAGAAGCCCCCTTTCCAGGGGTTGGTGGGTGGGCTGCTTTGTCACAAGCAGATTCTAAGACGAGGCTGCGAGGCAGTGGTTTTTCTGAGAAATTTAAGGGGTATCTCAGCCAACGTGGGCGGCTGGAACAAAACGCAGGCTGGGCATGTCTCTCGCGCGCAGCTCTGGAGGCTGGAAGCGGAGGTCCAGGGCGCTGGCACATCTGATTTCGGGCCGGGGCCCCCTTCCCCCGGCAGACACCACCTTCTTACTGTGTCCACATGGTGGGCAGAGCGGGCTCTGGTCTCTCTCTCCTTGCAAGGCCACTAATCCCATCGCGAGGACCGCACCCCATGACCTCCCAAAGGCCCCACCTCCAAATACGGTCCCACTGGGGGGCTGGGCTTCCACAGACGGATTTGCAGGGAGACAAGTGTTCAGTCCATAATAGAGGGCACCGTGAGGCCGAGGCTAGTAAGAAAGCAGTATGTTTCGTGAGTCGTTACTTTGGGGGGCTGGGGAGGTGTGCAGTGATTGTGTTGAGGGCCCACGGCCTGTTTGGGGGTCCCCCCAGGCCGGCCTCTGGTCCTGTGCAGTGCACGTTCTCCAGGTGCGAGCATGAGCCAGCCTACAGGACGGAGCGCGGCACAGCCTCCTGTCTCTGCCTGGGGCTCCCCACTCTGACGCCCCATTACCCAAGCCCGTCCAGAGGCCTCAGACTTCAGTCCCACAGCGGAGCCCGTTGGAGAGTGAAAACGAATCCGTGCATCATCAAGCTGGTTTAATGATACCTTTGCTGGTGCCCCGTCTGCGACACCTGCCACCAGCCAGTGAGGCCCTGGGATTTGTCTCTGCAGCCTGTGCAGGAGAAAGTGTCCTCTTCTACGGTTCGTGCAGGAAGGCAGGGCTGGCTGAGTTCTCACGGCCTTTTCCCCTGAACGTTCTCTGCTTCTCTTGCCCATCTGCTCCGAGCACCCCCAGCTTGTGTCCCTAAGTGGCCGCATGTTCTGGGGGGTTGCCCAGGGATGGCACGTTCTCCATCAATCCCATGGAAGCATTTCACCCTTGACTGTTGTCCTAAAAATAGACATCACGCTGGATTGTGTCTCAAGTGGATCTCGGACGCCAGCGAGTTCTTTGGTCCCAGCCTGCTTGCGGGGTCCTAGCTCTGACCGAGTGGGCCCGGTTCCCACTCAGGAGCCAGGTCAGCGCTGGGGAAGCGTCAGGTTGCTTGGGTGGGTAAGCCAGCTGGTGGAGACACATGGGATTTCTCGGCGGGATGTGGGTTTGAGCTGGCAACCTCAAACGTTCCTTTTCTCCTTCTGTACAGACATGACTGCCCGGCTACCCTGGTCTCAGAGCCGCCCCTGCGGATTTTCTCCCTGGGCTCCACTGTCCTTGCACGATGGAAACCTCCTCAGCGGCATCTCTTCCTTGGATGTTTCCAGGCGCCCTGAGGCGGCGTGCGGAGCAGGAATGGTTCAGGCTGGAAATGTTGTAACCCGGGTGCTGGGAGCCCTGTTTGCCCCTCGTCCCAAACTGCAAGGCTGGCTTCTCAAAATTACAACTTTGTCGTTTCTGAACTTGGTTTCGACATAGCTGCCTGTGTGCCAGGAAAACCCGCACCCGGGTGTCCAGCAAACCCTCTGCACAGCACCCGGTTTCCCCACAGACCCAGCTCGGCTTCACGCGCCTCGTTCCATGCGCTGACGTGTCCTCCCTCGCAAGGTCGGGTCGGCCGTGCACCTGCTGCCCACGACCAGAGGGGTGCCCCGTGCGTCCCCGCATCGGGTTGTTTGCACCAGGAAGGCCTAGAAGCAGCGTCTGGGGCTGATCATCTGGGCGAGGGGAATGGGGTGGGTTGGCCTGGGGAGGGGCCACCGTCAGCCCCAGGACACAGTGTGTGTGCGTCTCCGGGGGCACTTCCTACCCTCCTCCCTTGGCCTCACCCTCTGGTGGCCTCACTTGCACGCTCACACCTCTGTGGGGGGTGGGGGTTCCTGTGCCTGGGGCAGGGAGGGCAGTGCGGGGATGGGGGAGACCCCCCAGAGTCCCCATAATCCGGATGCAAGGATCCCCTTTCCAAAAGCTCTGCAGTAACCCTGCCTTCTCCTAAGTGTAGAGTTAGGGGCAAGGCAGCTCCGGGAAGGACATGGGTGCCCCCACTCCCAGCACGGAGAGGCTGGACCCTGACCCCTGTGCTCATGTGGCCCCTGGAAATAGCTGGAATGAGGCCAGTTTATGTCATCACATGACCCCCACCTCTGGAGCTGGCCTCCACCCCAGCTGCCCTTCGCTCCTGAACTTGAGCTGTGGAAGGGAGGCAAGGCTCAGTCTGCAGATGGGGAGGGCGTCAGGGGCCACTGGGGGCTCTGACCCGCTAGGGAGGATGTGGGTCCCCAGCGCCGTGTCCTTCCTGGCATCACACCCAAGCCAAGCTGCAGTCTTCAGGACTGGGACACATTTGGAGGCTGCCCCTTGATCGTAGGGACTGGAGTCCAGAATGAACAGCTGCCTCCGTGAGTTTCGTCCGGGGCGGGGGGGCGGGTGCTGTGCTGGGCATCTTTCAAATCCTGGCCTCAAGCCTCGCGTTCCATGGTGGGGGGTGTGTGTGCTATGGCTGTTGCTACGGAAACCATCTGCGTACAGGTGTAGCCCATGGCACCTTACATTAGCTTTGCTGCTTTTCCACTACCTCCACCTGGGATGTGCTCCCCTGGGAGCGCACCTCCACCTGGGACGCCGCTCAGCCCGCGCACCTGGGAGCGCAGGGGACTGGACAGTCCCAGACAACCCCTGACCACGAGGGGCAAGAGCTGGTGGAGGGAAACGTCCCTTTTTTGAGCCTTAGCTGCACAAGCTGAGGCTCCTTCTGTGGCTTTCCTTGGTGGTTGTCCACAGGGCAGAGCCCTAAATTCCCCTTGGTGGTAACCCCCTTAGTAAGGTGTCCTCTTTCCGGGGTTCACTGCCGGGCCCCCTCCATTCCCTGATTGGGACTCATGTTCCTGAATAACCCTCCTGTGCAGAGTCCTTGTCCTGGTCAGCTTCTGGGGGAATGCGAGTCAGGGTGGTTGCTGATAGAGTTCAAATGACCTTATCAGGCAGAAAACTTACTTTATGACATGGAAATGGTTCTTAAAAAAGTTTACTATGAGATTGAATTTTAAAGGGTAACAAATTCTGAGCTGGGCTCCCAAGACCAGCCAGGTTCCAGAGAAAACTGAAACCAGAAATGTGCATGGGGGTTTCTTGGCAATATGGAGAGCTGATCTGGGGTGCTGGGTGAGAACTGAGTGGCTTTGTAAGTGCGTCTCTGCAGGGACCATCCTCCCGACGCCTACGAGTGGTGGTTGGGGTGTCTGAACACACACGGCTCCCTGAGAAGTGAACGGCAGGCCACAGACTTGGGTCAGGTCTGCAGGAACTCAGGAAAGGGCAGCGGCGGTGGGGGGGGCGGGGGCCCGGCTCACCCACGGCAGGCTCGTGGGCCCAGATGCAGTGCGGGGTCGGCCACCTGTGCTGTCCGGATGCGAATGAAGGCAGCCAGCAACTCGGGGTATAAAAAGCTCAAAACCAACTTTTATTCTGTGGTTGTTACAGAGGTTAGATAAGTCATAGGCATACAAGTCACCAAGGACAGAGGGTCAATCCCCGGGGCCACCTGGGGCCGAGGATACTCGAGTGCGCCGCCAGGTGGCGTGGCTGACATCAGGTGCTGAGAAGGTCTCCGCTTCTGGTGGTCTGTAAGGACGTGGGGGGAGGGGAGCTCGTGCCGGACGATCTAAGGCTTTTTAAAATAAAAGGCACCCCTGGCCTTCCTGAGGGGATTCAAATTCACATCAGTGGTCTTTGGGAGAAAACAGAGCTGCCCGCGGAGTGGCCGGAGACCGGCTGTGCAGACCGCAGCCGGGAGTTCAGGCTTCCTTAGTCTACACCACCCTGTTAGGTGAGTTCAGTATGCGGGTCGGCGGCGGGCGCTCGGAAGCCGACTGTACAGGTGCAGACGAGGAAGTTAGCGACACCTAGTGCGTGATGTATGGCCGGACAGGGGTGCTGGGGAGGGGGACAGCCCCCCGCGGAGGGGAGGGGGGCCGGCACCTGCGCACAGCGAGGGGCTACTTGGTAGAAGCGCCGGTGCTGAATTCCTTTGGAAGCCTTTCCACTGGGTTTTTAAAGAAAACGAGATCCGTTTGGGGGCGTCCTCTGAGGTAATGAGTAAGAGTAAGCACCAAAGTGGCCCCCGGGCTGAGCGTGGCCCGGGACAGAAGCGCGTCGGGGCGGGCGGCCCCTCACAGGTTCTTCATGCACACCTGGCAGCGGCTGATGTGCGTCCGCACGAGCCCCGCTTTGAGCGTGTCGGCAGACGGCGCGCCCTGGAAGGTCTGCTCGGGGATGGCGGTGAGCCAGAAGCTGTACTTGTTGGCGTAGTAGTGGCAGGTCCCGCGGCCCCCGTTGCACTCGATGAAGGGCGTGGCGCGGAAGTCCTCCAGGCAGCTGCCCGGCGACACCAGCGACTGGCCGCCTCCCTCGTCACCGGCGGCTGTGTGCTGTGGGGGGGACACGGGGCAGGGCCATGAGCGCGTCCCCCTCACTGCACCCCAGCTCTGGAGCATCGGCCCTGGTCTACACAGCCCGCCGCACCGCACTCTTTAATGCTAGGAGCGTGGCGGGGTGAAGCCCACGGACGGCAGCCCAGGGTGCACGCGGCAGGTGCGGGTCCAGGGCCGTGAGCCCACACCCTGTACAGGTGCAGGCTGTACATCTGCAGCCGCAGATGTGCGGCTTAAGTGAAAACCTGAACAGAAGCAGGTTATACGGCCAGTGGACACGGCGGACTTCATCTGGGGGGAAATACCGTCTCCCGCATCACCCAAAGAAAGGGGTGTTTGCCTGGCGGGAGAGATACCAGAGTGTGCTTTTTTTTTTTTAAAGGAAAAATACAGTCAGTGTGTGGGGTCAGCCTGGGAGGTCGGTGAGGTAGAAATAAGGAGCAAAGACAGTGGCCCCTCCAGCCCCTCCTCGGCTTGCGCTCGTGAAGAGGGGACGGGAGCCGTTTGGAGAATCCCCCCTTGCTGATTTGTCTCTAACTGTCCTGTGACTTGTGTGGCAATTATTGCTCCCATCAGAGGGCGCCTGAGCTGATGGTGCGGCTGTTGCCAGGAGGCGGGCCCAGCGTCACAGGGACACTTTCTCTGGGTCTCAGGAATGGTGTAGCTCCGGTTAAAGCGCACCAGAGGCTCATGTAGACAGGCGCCATGTGGCTTGGAAGCACGGGCTGTGTGCAACGGGAGGGGACTCGGCTACAGGCTGTGGGGGGCAAGGGAGGCTGTCTTGGGACGCGCTGGGCAGGGAGCCTGGGTTAGCCTCTCTACACAAAACCATGGCAACAGAAAGCCTTGGAGTCTCCAGCTCACAGAAGGCAGGAGCCCTCCAGCCCAGAGCCGCCGCGCTCTGTTTGGGGTGAGCAGCGCCTCCCGCCACACCAGGTGTGAAGGAGCTGAGGCCACGCGGGAAAGGAGGGAGCCGTCGGGCGGCGGTCAGGATGAAGCGCCCTGCGGGGAGCCTCAGAGCTGGGACCACTTCACTCCCTCTGCAAGGGGGCAGCTCAGTTTTCATTTTTCAATTTCCAATGCAGGTTAAAAGATCTGAGGGACCACAGCTTATTCCTTGGGCCCAGAGGCTCCCTGATGGTCACGTGCAACCAAAAGGGATTTTCTGTCTGTCCTCAAAGGTTACCTTACAGGGTCATGGGCTTTCCACTCTCCCTACCATGGCGGAGTAAGCAGGAAAACTTTAGGGCTGCCATTAGGGTAGCCCAGTTTATCCTGATTATGCCCTGCACAAAGGCCTGGTGGCAAATTAACGGGCCCCTTCTGGGTGGGGGCACCCATGCCGAACATGGCTCAGTTAGCAAAGTGCAGGCAAAAGCGCAGGCTGTATTCCAGCTCTCATCCCCTGGGCCAGGTGCCTTTGTGCAGCGCACAACCTGAACAACTGTCCTGTGTGGTTATTCTTACAAAGGTGGCTGTTCTTGCTTCCCCAGGCAGGGTGTGGTTGGCGAGAGGAACTAGATTTTCACCCAGTTCCACGCTCAGAGAGAAAGCGGGCAGGTGCCACATACCATGAGGAAAGAGTATCCAATCCACAGACTCCGCCATCCAGCTGGGCAGTGGGGGATGGAGACATCTTGGCTGTGCACCGCTATGGCGACAGCTGGGGCCTCGCACACGGAGCAGCGACTGATGTAGGGCCTGATGTCGTCCTCTGCCACGGGCATCATGGGCAGCGGGGCAGTGGTGGACAACCAGTAGGACTTGTCGTTCCGACTGGCGAAGTAGCATACATCCCCGGGGTTGCAGTATAGGAAGGGCATGGTGCTGAACCGAGCCAGGCAGGAGCCCGCCAGTCCTGCGGAGAGGGGTCACCGCTGAGCGGGGCGGACGCTGCTCCCCCGTCCTGGCCAGGCCCCGGGGCCCCACGTCAGGCTCCGCCCAGCAGCCGCCTGGTGGGGCTCAGATCTGCACCAGGGACCCTGACCAAGCCAGAGTTCTGCGATTCCTTGTTTCGGAGCTGACCCTGCTGGTGTTTCAGCCCCGCCCTTCCGGAAGTTCCCACGTAGGCCTCTGCGCTGGGCCGGGTCAGCAGGGAGCGGGTCTTTATGAACGAGCACCCCGTGGCAGGGGTCTTAACGCACCGGCCCCATGAATCCCCTGGTAGGATCCCAGACGAGGGCCTGGCTTAGCCCACCCTGAGGGGCCCTCCCAGAAGGACCGCTGGCTGCACCCACCCCAGGGAACCTTCACTGCCCTGGGTACAGGGCAGGCCAGAGCGAGGACTGAGCGGAGCCGGCTGCCAGGCTCCCCGGCACGGCCCGAGCCTAGAGCCCACGGTGTGGCACCCGCAAGCTGGCCCAGCGCTGCGGCGTAGGCCCTGTCCTCGCTTCGCCTTGGCCCCGCTGTCGTTTCCCTTAGCCTTCGTCTGCAAGCAGAACGCGTCGACAGGAATGTGCACAAACCACCGGGGTTCGGCCTGACAGGTTCCCCACCACAGACGAAGGCACCCTCCCTGCACACCCCAGCTTCTAGCCGGGGCTTGCTGCACGCCTTTTGTGTGCCTGGGAGTCATTTTAATTCTTTCTGGCGACCAGGCTCACTTAAATACAGATGTGCCCACACATTCCTATCTGCTCTCCCGGGGCTTCTGCATGAGGCCTGGCCTGGCCCCAGCCTGCTCTCAGAGCCTGCGGGAGCCACTGGTGGCCTCGGTGGGGGGGGGGGGGGGGCGGGTGGGTGCGGCCAGCCCCAGGCGGAGGCACTGGACCCTGCGGAGGCCGCTGCCGCGCACTCTCTGCAGCGCTGACCTGAGGTTTGGAGGTTTCTAAGTCCATTTTAGTGTTTTCTGCAGCCCCAGGGTGTGGGCGGCCCGGTGCGCTCGGGCCGGCCCGCCTGAGTGCCTGCAGGAACCTCACCGGGGCTCAGTGACGCCACCTACCCAGGTCCTGGTTGTGGGCTTTCTCCTGGCCCTCCAAGTATAGCAGACTGTACCCGCTCCAGAGCTTGCTCATGCCCACGGGGCACTGGGGCTCCTGGGCCGTCTGACTGTGCTTCACCAGCAAGTAGCCGATACTGACGCTGCGGCCGGGCATGCCCGGCAGGCCGGGGGACCCCGGGCGGCCCGGCTCCCCTAGAACCAAGAGAAAGTGATCGCCTTTCAGCTGCCGCGCGGACTTTGGCGTGTGGCTTGACATGCTTGCCTCCTGAGGCCGCTCTCTGCTCTCCCCCCGAAGCCTGGCCCTCACTGGCTCTGCCCCTTGCAGGCCGAGAGCCTCCTGCAGATGACCTGATCCACCAGGGTCCTGAACCAGGGGCCAGGGATTGCAACACTCGGGAGGCGGAAGGGCCCAGAGGACTGCAGGCCAGCCCCCACCCAACACATGGGCCTCCTCTGCCCCGGGCGCCAGGCCCCCCTGGCTGGACCTCCTGGGACAGGCCGCTCTCTGCACACGTGGGCACTTCTGGGTTAGAAACCTGCGTCCCGGCGTGATGCCTGCCCAGGGGTGATTCTGTCCCCGGAGCACAGCAGCATGTCCGGTCGGCCTCCAGCAGGACGTCCCTTCAAACATTCGGCATCCGTGGTCCTGGGTGACTCTGCCTTTTCTGTACCCTCTCCTCCGCGGACGCCCTCATTTGTCATCACTTCCTCATGGGACGTCCCCGGCCCCGCTCCCCCTGGGCCTGTCCTCTCTGCTTGTCTCAGGGCTCGTTCCTCCCTCCCCGAATACCACAGTCCGCCCGCCGTCCACCACTCACCTTCCTGGCCCACCGGCCCCTGCTGTCCCGTGGGCCCCTGGTCTCCTCGGAATCCGGGAATAGCAGACACGCCACCTCTGCCCTGGGGCCCTGCCTTCCCGGGAGCCCCGCGGAAACCTGCCGAGCCACAGACACAAGTGTGACTAGCACGGGACGAGTGACGATGCTCGGCATCACTGCTGCCGAACAAAGGCTTTTCAGCCGGAAAACCAAAGTGAAGACAAAGCAAACAAAACAGAGCCTTTCCCCGGCGGCTCTGCAGCAGGGCTCCCACCTGGCTCTCCTGGGGGGCCCTGGGGCCCCATCTCTCCCTGCGCCCCGGGGGGGCCTCTCCTTCCCTGCGGACCCGCTGGCCCCGGCTGGATGGTGATCTTCTGGGGGATTCCTGCGATCCCAGGGGATCCCACAGAACCAGGGACACCTGGAAAGGGGAAAGAAGGCCCAGTTGGCACAGGAGAGTCCCCGGGCTCTCCTGCTTTGACCTGTATTCTATTGTTTTATCCGCTGGATCCAATGGTGGAGCTTTCCGGAACCATCTTGCTCTCCGGAGACAAGATGGATACCACCCACCCGAGAGGTCGCTCAGCCCTTTCGGCAATTCGGGTCATTCTCCACGTCCCAGCGGGGGTGACGGCAGGTCGCCATGGCCGGGGGAGCCCTCAGAGGGGTCCCCAAGCCCGAGGGGCAGGGACAGTGCCGAGGCCCACTCCCGGAGAGGGGCTCTGCGGGTGTGCAGACGGCCACTTACCTGGGAGTCCCCGGCCTCCCTTGGGTCCCTTGGGGCCTCGGTCGCCCACACTCCCGGTGGCTCCCGTGTTTCCCATGAATCCTGGCTCCCCTCTGGGCCCTTCAAGACAAGCAGCGCATGGAGGACTCACCTGTCTGGCCGGGGGCTCCAGCCTCTGGAAGGCGAGGGGCCCTCGGGTGGCGCCGTTACCTTTCTGTCCCGGGAGACCGAGCACGCCGGGCCGGCCCTGGGCCCCGGGCTCCCCGCCCCATCCTTTGGTTCCGGGGTTTCCTGGAGCTCCTGGGTTCCCCACATCTCCTTTGCTTCCAGGAAGAGCGGCAGGCCCAGGCGGCCCGGGGGGCCCTCGATAACCTATCGGCATCACGAGAGAGAAGTTACATGGGAGGAAGGCGCCGGCTCGGCCATGTGGCACCGGACGCGCTGCAGGAGGCGCTCGGGGGACCAGACGCAAGGTCACCTGTTCGGGGGGAGAGCCTTTGGCCAGTCTAACGCTGGACGACTTTCTTCGTATATGTACGCCAAAACTTAGCATGTTAACCGTGTCTAAGTGTGTGGTGCAGGGGCACTGAGTACCCACCGTGCTGAGTGGCCATCACCACCCTGCACGGCAGAACTTTCTCGTCTTCCCAAACTGAAGCTCCGTCCCCAGGAGTCAGCGACTCTCCACCGGCTCCCCCAGCCCCGGCACGCTTCCTCCCTTCTATCTGTGGGTCTGAGCGCTCTCGGGACCTCACACCGTGCTCGTCCCTCCCTGGGTGCCTTATTTCACTTTGCACAATAATGTCCTCAAGGTGGACACGACGTCTGTGCCATCCCCAAAGTAACCCAGTCCCCACCAGCTCCTGCCCCCGCAGAAACGGGAGTCCTGCTTACCTTCCAGGCCAAATATGCCCGGCGCCCCTTTGTCACCAGGTAAGCCAGACACGTTGGAAGGGGGGGTGATGCCTGGGAAGCCCTGAAGTCCTGGGCTCCCGACTGGGCCTCGTTCCCCTTGGGAGGGAAACAGAAGAAGTCCGTTTGAGCATCAGCATCCAACGTTTCGATCGATGGTTCTCCCCCCTCCCCCACCACTTCCTGTCCCAGAGCAGGGCCATGATGGGAGGTGCCCGAGGCCGGGTCCGGGGAGGCCACCAGCTCCTCCTGCTGCCCAGAGGCCCCCACGCATCGAGCTCAGCGATGTGGCTCCTTGTGGATGGCACGTGGCCCTGAGAGGTTGGCTCTGTTGCTCACTAGCACTGGTGCTGGGACTGGAGGCTCCAGTCCTGGTGGGATGAAGCCTCTGAGCCACACAGATGCTTTCAGTCCCCCTGCGGCCACCCTTTGGTAGCTTGCGCCCCAGCTTTACAGAGTGGGTCCCCACTGCTCACAGTCTGTCCTTGCCAATCTGCCCACTCCCTAAGGATCTCCTGGTGACCCCAGATCAGTACTGGCATCCCTACCGGACGAGCAGAAGGGGCGGAACCCTGGAGGCCCCACTGAGCTCCCTTGTTTCAGCTCAGCGTCCACAGGGATGTCCTAGCGGAGAGTCCCCTTCCCCGATCACGGCCAAGGCTGCGGCCCAGCGGGCATAGAAGCCACCGGGTCATGGGGCGGCTGTGGCTTCTGTGTAGGGTGAGGACCTCACAGTGGACAGCTGCTTTAAAAAGGGCCACTAGTTTGGGAGCCCGTATGCCTCAGGTCCCTGGGATGGAGTGCAGGGGCTCCCCAGCAGGGGCGACAAGGATTCTGAGAAACATGCTGCACGGACAGCAAACAGAGGGATGAGTAGGGGTAAGCCAGCGACGCCCCGGGGGCACACAGCACAGCGGAGGTCAGGAGGACTTACGGGGTCACAGTATTCTTCCCGAACAGATAGTTATCGGACACTTAACTCTGGGGCAGGAGGCATTTCACTGAGGTATAAACGGGAATAAGAGAGGTGATTTCTGCCCCGGTGGAAACTGTAACGTCCCCCGTTGCCAGGGTCGGAGCCTGAACGGCACGCGGTGTGCGTCAGGCGTCGGCACTCATGGTCACACGGAGTGCAGTTGTGGGGGTGTCGTGAGCGCCGTCTACGGGCAGGACGGCATGCACCACGCGGGACCTACGCCTCTTGCCTCCCTCTGTTCCGGGTCTCACCACTGAATCCCGTGGCTGCGTTCCCTGACCCCTTCCAGAGGGCAGATCCCCTAACAAGCAGGACCCTCTGAAAACATGCTGCCTTGAGGACTTCTAGAGAAGCCAGCATGTTTGCTGGGCTCCTGTGTGTAAGAGCTTCATCTGTATTAACTCGCTGAATCCTCTCGACACCCAGAAGGTGTGTTTCTACCTTCAATTTATGAACAAAGCCATGTCTACGGTCACACCAAGCAAGAGGCAAAACAAGAACACACATGCAGGCACCTGACTTCAAAGTCATGGGCACTGACCCTAGATCCTCACCCCTGAGTGGGGATGTGCTGGTGGACTGACCCTAGATCCTCACTCCCAACTAGAGAGGTGCTGGTGGACTGACCCTAGGTCCTCACTCCAGTAACTATCCCGAGGGTGATAACAGAGTACGATGGTGGGGGGCTGGCCAGGAGGTTCTGCAGAACAACCGGCACTGCCCATGTCTGCTCCGGGCCTTATCTCTCCGCCTCACAGACACACTGGGTCTGGTTGTGCAGGTGGTGCCACTGGGTGGTGCTTGGCCTCACCTGGATCTCCTCGCTCCCCTTTCTGTCCTGGGGCTCCGAAAGGACCGGGGCGGATGTTGGGCTCTCCTGGGTCACCCCGGTCCCCAGTAGGACCGGGGAAACCGGGGTCTCCGTGGATGTCTGCACCTGTGGCAGGGGACAACAGCCGTGACGCCAGCATCCTCCCCTGCGCCAGGCTGATCTCCTGAACTGGAAGGACAGTCACACTGTGCCGGGAGACTCGGGAACAGAGCCAGAGGTCAGCCGTGGTGATTTTGGCTAGCCACGCGGCCTCAGCATCCCAGATCTGATGGTAGCCGAACCCCTTCTCGGTCTGCAGAACCACTGGGGCCCCTGTCCATGTGGCCCTCGGATGACCACACAGCCCTCCCGGTGCCGTCCTGGCCCCTGAGCCCCCAAGTCCGGGACACCCCGCAGCACCCCTCCCCCACTGCTGGGCGTGGCCACGTGGGCGGGGCAGCGTCGGGTACCTGGGGATCCTGGAAAGCCTTTGGTGCCTGGCAGGCCGTGCAGTCCGCTGATGCCTCGGATGCCGGGAAAACCTGTGCGGGTTTCACTCACAGTTATTCTGCGCACTGGAGAGCAACGCAGCTCGTAAAGTAGCTCAGACCTGCTTCTGGTCGCTAGTGCACGGTCACCTGTCCACTTCCCTCAAAGGCACAGGAAGCATTCTGCATAACGTGACGTCCGTGGGACCCAGAAGAAGCACTCACATCAAGACTGTCCTCCTGGAATCTTTCTGCAGATTCCTTACACCTTTGAGGGAACTGGAAATGGTGTGTCGTTTCTCCCCCTGACGCCTGAGTCACTCTATAGATTTCGTTTCTAAGAACTGTGCTTGGAACCAACAGTCTGGCATGATTCCATTCCCTCTGGATTCCTGAGGACAAACATTTCTAAAGTAGGACCCGGGAGGCAGGGGGAGAGGCCTCCTGTGATGTGGGCAGTGAGTGTGGGTGGGGTGGGCCCCCTTCATTCTGAGCAAGACAGCCCTGGAAGGCCGGGTGACCCCCCCCAGCTCCGGCCAGCCCTGGCTCAGCGGGCAGCCGGAAGCCCTGGACAGAACAGCGGGGACACCGGCTTCCGTCCCTCTGGCCAGATCTGCACTGCCCGGGTGCCGACTAGAGAGGCCAACCTGGCTAACGGCTCCTCCCCTCAACCGGCCGGGTCGGCTCTGCGCAGCTCCGCGTGTCCTGTCTGCAAGGGGAGAAATGCTCTTTCTTACCTGGCGAGCCTGGAATCCCCGGCCAGCCGTGGTCTCCTTTGTCACCGGGCAATCCCACTCGCCCTGGCTCTCCCTGCGGTCCCTGCAGCCCTGTCAGTCCTGGGAAGCCTGGGGGGACACGCGCATCCTTAAGTGGGACTGGAACCCCGAACTCAGGTCCCAGCTGGAGGAGGAGGGGCTTTGTGAGGAAGGACGAGCCTTCCTTCCAGCAGGGAATGCACCCCAATTGCAGGTTCAGTGGGGGTGGCTCAGCCTTGCCAAAGAGAGAGCAGCTCGCATTCCCCCATTCTCGTCCTGTCATCCAAGTAGGGGTGCAGAGAGAACCCAGGAGACTCTGGAGGATTAGCGTCAGGGCTCCCAGGTCCCACGCGAAGCAAGGCAAAACAAAGCCAAAGCAGCGGCAAGAAAAAAGCTCGAAACTAGTGCCCTGTTCGCTTTCCATCTTAACTCAGGATCCGCAAACGCGTTTCTGCGCATTCAAATGCACAGAAGGGGTCCTGGAGCCAGGACTCGGTCTGTGTTCACGGGGAGATGGATGCTGGGCCACCCGAGCACGTGCGTCAGCTCCCCGTGTGTCTCCCCGCGGCCGGCGCCTGGGTCCTCCCCACGAATTTGGTCCTAAGACAGAGCTAGGTCGTGGGCATCATGCAAGAGCCAGCCTCCTGGGGTGGAGTGTGCTTGCAGGAGACAAGGACACAGGCACACGGCCGCCTCTGTCCCGGGGTCTGGGGGTTTGGAGGCTCAGCTGTGCAGGCGAGGGTGTGTGCGGGGAGGCCGTGCGACGGCAAGATCTCATACCTGTTTGCCCTTTGGGTCCGGGGGGGCCCTGGACGCCTGGCACGCCTGTTATCCCGGGGAAGCCGACTTCGCCCACCGTTCCTCTTTCCCCAAAGAATCCCTTTAGACCTGTAAGCACAGAGTTCCTGCTTGGAGCAGAGCAGGACCTGCCTCCCTGGGGCCTAGCCCTTGCAGGGCTCAAGGGGACACCAGGAAAGCGAAGCTGTCATTTCACATTTGTGCCTCTGCTGTGAACGGGCTGTGCATATGAGCATGATCCTTCCCTGACTAATATGTTCTCTAACTCAGTGGCCCCACGTCCTGGTGTCCATGCCCTTGTGCATGGATGGGGCTGACCGGGGCGGCCCCCAGGACACTGCAGAAATGCAGGTGTGTCACTTCGAGCCTTGGCCATAAAATGCATCATGGCCTTCCTTTGTCCCCTCTTTGGATGGCTGGCTCTGGAGAAAGCCAGCTGCCCGGCCGTGAGGACACCCAAGCCAGTGGGAGAGGCCCACGCGGTGAGGAGCCAGGGCGCCCTGCCCTCGGCTCCTGGAGGGCACCGTCTTGGGGGTGGACCCTCCCATCCCAGACCAGCCTGCGGACGGTGCAGCCCCGGAGTCAGACCCGCTCAGCGCCCGGATTCCTGGTCCTCACGCAGTGGGAGATGGCACCCGCTTGTGGACGCCCCCCCGAGGGTGGCTGACATGCATGTCGCGGCCCCACTTCCCCTGGGGCTGGAGTCCTGTGGGCACAGTGGGAGACTCTGCTTCCTGGGCCCGCGGCTGAGTGACACCGAAACATTCAAGTGGGGACAGCCATGATTCCTGTGGGGAGCGGCTTCTCTTCCCCAACATGTTTTCAGTTGAACAGATGGGGTCATCGTCAGTGACTACAGAGCAAAGATGGTTTTGCCCTTCTGCTTTTATAAACCGAACTGTTGGAGAAATTCTTTAGAAGGGGCAATTTAGCCAGCCCAGGGCACCCGTGTGGCTGGGAGGAAAGCCACCAGGAGACCAAATTCTAGATCTGCAACGAGCCCCGAGAAGCCAGTAGACAAGGGCCCATGTCTGCCTCCACACTAGACTGAACCCCTCTGTCCACAAGATGCGCTGGTCACTGTGTCATCTGCTTCCTGTCCCCTAACATCCCTTTCAGGGACAGACAGAGCTTTCCTGCCTTTGTCTTCAGGTTTACTTTGATAAACAATTCCAGCGTCTTGTGTGCACATGGGCTCGAAGACCTCAAACCGTTCCCTGAAGTGTGACTCAGCCACACAAACAGTGATACGCTTGGCGAGCCAGTGCCCAAGTGAGCCGCACGCAGGGCTCAGGGCTGTTGCTGAGATGCAGGGGCGGGAAGGACTCACGTACCTGGTGCCCCAGTGACGCCCCGCTCCCCCTTCAGGCCTGGGCTTCCCGGCAGATCTATAGTGTCTCCAATGTCACCTGTGGCAGGCAGAAAACACGGTTGACAACAGGTCTTCCAATGGCAGGTGGTTAGTTTTGCAACTTTGCTGTGTTCCATTCCTAATAGAATAATTTGCTTCGAAATTCCTAACAGCATCTCGGGGTCTGACCACCACACCTGCCCGGAATGCTCTGGATGGTGGATGCCCTACAGTCACGGTCCGAGCAATACTCACCGAAGTCACCTGTGGGGCCAACCTCGCCGTACAGGCCTGCTCTGCCCGGAGCTCCCTTGTCGCCCTAGAGCAAGGTCAGACGTGAAAACATCTCAGAAGGCTGTTCACAGAGTAAGTTTGTAATTCCGAAGGGTTTAGCCTGTTCAGCTATTTGGCTAAAACCAACACTCAGGGTTTGTTATCTGATCGATTTGCAGCAAAGCCTTCGAGTTTTTCCGCGTAACAGTGGTTCCTCCTGGACCGTGAAGCCAGACACTAAGAACTGACACTAAGAACAGAGATGATGGGTGTCGCGGTCACGACGGTGGTGGCAACACGCACGGCTGACTACATCCCACCCTGCCTGGCTGTGCACCGGCGCCCGTGCTGGGTCCTGTCTCAAGAGCGCCATTGAAACTTCAGGACAACCCTATGAAGTAGGTACAGGTGTCCCGTTTGACAGATGAACAAGCTGAGGCACAGAGAGGCTAAGGGATTTGCCCGAGGTCACCCAGCTAGGAAGCAGCAGAATGGGGACTGGACGTGGGCCACCGGATTCCCGAGCTTGCTCTGATGCCGCCCGGCCTTGTGCTCCGTCTGTGGGCACTGAGACTTCCCGAAATGAGGTTGGTCGCTGATAATGACGCCGGGATGGCGTCTGCGTGGCTCTGTGACCACGGACAGCATGGCTCCCCCGCCTCCGGCGGAGGGCGGCATTCCTGCTCTACACTGCAGCGTGGGCGGGGGATTCCACACGACCTCTCCCGGCCCGGCTAACTCGAGTCTGAACCACGACCGCGGCCCCGCTCTGGGGGGTGCGGGGAGGCGGCGCCCGGGGCCGCGTCCCTGTTCGGACGGCACTCTGTGTTCTGTTCTTTTTTTTTTTTTTTTTTTAAAGATTTTATTTATTTATTTGAGAGAGAGAATGAGATAGAGAGAGAGCATGAGAGGGGAAAGGGTCAGAGGGAGAAGCAGACTTCCCGCTGAGCGGGGAGCCCGATGTGGGACTCGATCCCGCGACTCCAGGATCATGACCTGAGCCGAAGGCAGTCGCTTAACCAACTGAGCCACCCAGGTGCCCTCTGTGTTCTGTTCTTACAGCTTCCCCTCCTGACGAGGAGCACACATCCGTGTGGCCCACTCATCTCCACGGCTCGGCTCCATGAACTTTACTTGTGTGCCTCCCACATAATGACATCGAGCGTTTTCAGCCTCCAGGACATTCCCTCGTGCCCTTCCCTAGTCCCTAATCTGGCCCGAGACGGCCGCTGTCTGGCTGACCTCTGTCCCAGTCTCGTTGGCTCTTGACCTTTACACAGACGGGGTCACATCGTTAGCACTTTCTGCTTTATTTTGTTCAGCACGACGTCACCCGTATGGTTGCATTTCTCGGGAATTCTCTCGACCGCGTGATCACCAGTGGTGGTGGCGTGCGCACCGCGTGTCCTCACAGTGACCCGGGGACCCGGGGCCGCCTGAGCCCCAACTCTGAAGCCGGCTGTGGACCACTCGTACCCCGGTGGATGCTGGACCCGCACCCGCTCAGGAGCAGAGGGGAGAGGAGCGATCACAGGGAGATGTGGAGTAGGCGATGCCCACTTACCCTACTTCCTGTGAACCCGGGAAACCCTATGATTCCGGGGGGGCCAGGCACGCCGGGGAATCCTGGTGAACCAGGCACGCCGGGAACGCCGATGTCTCCTTTGACTCCTTTGATGTGGCCCGGCCTCCCCGGCAACCCGGGGACTCCCGACAGCCCGGGGATCCCTGGCATTCCGGGAACACCTGTGGGAGCACCCCGAGTGTGAGCTGCCACCCCTGCAGGGGATGTGGTGGCCGCCCTCCCCAAGCGTGTGGCTTTGCAGTTCCGATGGCTTCAAATCTTAAACCGGGAAGGTGAGGCTACTCAGAGAAGCCGCGGGCCACCGCCTGGTCAAGATGTTGGGGTCAGAGGAGCTGGAACACAGCGGGGCCTTCTCGGAAGAAGGGGCATCTGGTGCAGGAAATACTGCCCCTGGGGCAAAGCGGGGTGGGCGGGGGGTGTGTGTGCCAATGCTCACCTTTTAGGCCCAGGTACCCTTTCAACCCCATAGGCCCTTCATCTCCTTTCTCTCCTTTGATGTCTTTCATTCCTGGCAGGATGATGGGAGGTGGTCCTGGGGGCCCGGGGTCCCCGCGGCTGCCTGCAAGGGAACAGAATACAGTCTCTCCCTTGGCCTCCGGGCCAGGCGGAGGGGCACGGGAGGAGTCCCCTCGGCCACGGCTGTCCCTGCCAGTGAGTCCTGAGGGGCTCTGAGCTCCGGGGAGGCATGTCCCCCCAACCCCCGCTCCCGACTGGGCCTGAACCGGGGGCAAGGGTCTCCGAGAGAGGCCGAGGCTGATGGCAAATGCCTGGCTTCTCCCACGACTTCTTCTCCACGTGAGCAAGTGCGGACCCGCACCCCCAGCCACTATGGAACTTTAGGACATCTTCTTGCCCTGGAAAGGAACCCTGTGCCCATCAGCAGTCACCCCAACTGTTGCCTACCCCCCACCCCAGGAAGCCACGAATCCACGTCCCGTCTCTGTAGATTTGCCTATTCTGGACATTTCACATAAAGGGAAGCAGACAACGTGGCAAAATGCTCTCAAGTTTTATCCACGTTCTAGCAGGTTTCAGACCCTGGTCCTTCCTTCTTGCTGGTCAGCGTTCCTTCATGTAGATCTGGAAAGTTCTCATCATCAGGAAAAACTTCCGTAACTCTGGGTGGTGACGGGTGTTAACTAGTCTTACGTGGTGACCATTTCACTTACACACAAACACTGAACCTCATGTCATCACCGGAAACTGAGGTTGTTTTCAATTATACCTCGATAAAAACCTCTGTTGAATACAAACAAAAGTTTCCTTGGGTTGGAGTCTTCCCTCATGACACGGCTGGAGGGTTGAGGCTGGGATAAAGTCTTCTAATTTTTGTTAGTTTCCTTCTTTTCTAATTGTGCCTAGGTTTTGGGTGTCTGTGGAAGATTCATTTTAAGCAGGGCTATGCCCCACAAAAGTGAGTCCCAACCCTGTCAGAAACACGGTTCGAGAGGTGGACATACCTTTCACACCCGGCTCCCCAGCCAGACCCTTCAGTCCTGGAACTCCAAAAAATCCAGCCTCTCCTTTGTTTCCCGGAAACCCGGGTCTTCCTTTGAGTCCGACCATGCCTTGGAAGCCATCCATCCCGGGTGAACCTCTCCCGCCTTCAGAAGGGACGAGAAAACTGCTGGGTTAGCCATGGATAAACACACGGGACATTTCAGTCTTGCTCGTCTGTGACATTCCGAAGAGGCTAGGATTCCCTGCCCTAAAACGGGGATTTCTGGGGCACCATTCCTAAGGGACTTGTCTGCTGACCTGCAAACAGACTGAGGTGCACAGAGTCAGCCCGCCTGCCGAGCGGCCCCTGGGGCCGAGACAAACGGCAAACGTGTAGCGGTCGTATGAAAGTCGCAAGGGAAACGGATGGTAACCTATGTCCGTGGCCGCCGGGGAGAGGGTGCGGCCGGATGTTAACGCTGCGCCCAGCGTGGGGAGCCCGCAAAGGATCCCTGGAGAGGTAGATCCCCGTGTGGCCCGACAGTCAAGGGCCAGAGGGCTCCCCTTCTAGGAAAACGGGCCTCGGTTCGCGTGCAAATAAACCCAGCCCAGGGACCAGGTGTTTTCCTCAGTTTTGGTTTTGTGATAACCAACCAGCCTCTGGATCTGACCCCAGTGTCCTGAGAGGCCTCTCCACAAATCTCCCACGCGGAGACTGAGTCCTGCTCCCTCGTCTGGGTACAGGAGTGCCTCGGCATTTTGGGGCAGGTCAGTCACACCCAGCCTCGCATCCCCCGAGGTGGGCTGCCTCCCGGGGGCCCCAGCCTGCTGGTGAGCGGGGCTAGCCTCTCCGAGTCCCAGTGTGACCCCACGCCCGCCTCAGGGAGTGCCCCACGTGCCCGCCGTTACCTTTCTGCCCGGGGATACCAGGCATTCCGCTCATTCCTTTAAACCCAGGACTTCCCGGGGGGCCTCTCTCCCCCAGCAAACCAGGATCACCTCTGTCGCCGAAGAGACCCTTCATGCCCACAGGGCCGGGGACGCCGGTGTGCCCTGGGTCCCCTCTGTCTCCAGGCAGGCCTGGAGAGCAGAGGAGAAAAAGATAAACAAACTTAGAAGACCCAAATGCTCGCGGGGCCTGTCACCCTGGACAGCGCCCAAGGGACGTGGGCACCCAGCCTCCTTGTGGGGGGTGCGGCCTCGGGGGGGCTCGGGGGGCAAACAGCCTGTGGCTTCATCTCCGTGCCTTCTCCCCACCCACCCTCCCCCGACGGAAGGCCCTGCCTCTCTTCCCAATTCTGCCACTTTCAGAAAACAAGTGACACCCCTCCTCAAAGCAGAGCAGTGATTTTGAAGTTCCACAGTGGAAATTTCATTTTTCCTACTGAAATCTTGCCGGGGACCCCAATATACCACAGATATGAAGGATGAACAGGTTTCTCAAGTAGTTTGAGCTCTTGTTTTGGCAAAATACATGTCCCGTTTCTAGAACCTGCTACGAGCTGTGTCCTCCCCCCTTTCATATGTTGAAATCCTAAAGCCCCAGTCCCGCGGGGCGGGAGGGCCTTGGAAGACAGGGCCTTGAAATAGGTCATTACAGAGAAACGGGTCCTAATCAGATGTGGCCGGTGTCCGTTTACGAAGAGATCAGGACCCGGACACACCCAGGGGGACGTGAGACGTCCGGCCTCGAAGTTTGTGCGAGAATGAATGTTGTTTTAAGCTGCTCGGTGTGGGGTTTTTTGGAACCCCTACAGGTCTGGCAGGGGGTGCCCTGGAGCCCAGGGTGAGAACTCTCTGGGGGGAGGGTGGTGCTAGTTCACTTGTCAGTACATGTGAGGCCCTGACCCCCCTCCAGGGCAGGGGGCCTCCTCACCTCCGTGACCGGGGGCGCCTGGCAGCCCCAAGGGCCCCTCCCGGCCGGGAGCTCCTGGGAAGCCGTGCTGTCCCGACGGCCCGGGCAGGCCTGGCTGGCCCGAGGGTCCTAGGAAGCCCGGCTGGCCCTTCAGGCCCGGCATTCCCGGCATGCCCTGGCTTCCTGCGGGATCAAGACAAGTGGGTGAGGCCCAGCCCACACCGCCGACCACAGCTGCCTCTCAGATGTCCTCTACCAAACGGCGTCTCGTCCGTTCCGGGCGACCCCGGAGGGCCCCGGAGGAGGCACGCAAGTGTAAGGGATACGCTCCCAGCGACTCCGGCGGCCACCCGCCCACACACACGGCCGCGCGCCCTTCCTGCCGACCACTGGTCACATCAGCGCACCGAGAACACACCCTGGCAGCCTGACGGCAAGCTGTGAGTTCAAGTTTGGGCTTTTTTCTACTCGACGTTGTGTTTTGAGCATTCTGCCACACTTTAAAATATTCTTTACGTGTTGAATGGGTATGCGCGCAGCAGGACTGCGTCATGTGGGCACATTCAGCGCCCGCCCAGCCCTGCTCTTGTGGACAGTGTCGCAAGGGATCTGTGCCCGCGTTAGAGGCCGTTTCTTCGGGACGCTGTCCTGGAAGCTGACGTCGTGGGTCAGGCCAATGCTCACTCACGCTGCGGCCGTGCGCTCCAGCGTCGGCTCCGGCCTCTGCACCCGGCCGCCCTCCTGCGGGCTCTCTCCGTCGGGGCTGGTGCGGATGCAGACGGGACCCTGGCCGGCAGGATCGGGGGGAAGCGCCCGATCAGCTGCGAGACGCGCGGGGTGGGGTGAGAGTGACATTCCTTTTTTCTTGGGTTGGGTTTTTTTTTTTTTTTAAGATTTTATTTGTTTATTTGAGAGAGAGAGAATGAGAGATAGAGAGCACGAGAGGGAAGAGGGTCAGAGGGAGAAGCAGACTCCTCGCTGAGCAGGGAGCCCGATGCGGGACTCGATCCCGGGTCTTCGGGATCATGACCTGAGCCGAAGGCAGTCGCTTAACCGACTAAGCCACCCAGGCGCCCACGGGTTGGGTTTTTAATGAAAGTTTTGTTCTATTTTCCTTTGGGGATATTGATATTTTTCTTACAGATTTTAGTATTCCTCATATACAATGACTGATTTCTTCCACAGCTATTGTAAAGTTTACTCTACTTTGCTGCCCAAAATTTCATTTTGTTTTTGACGTGAAGATTAGCATTCACGTGCAAACTTTATGCACTGTGTGTGCACGCACACGGTTTCTTCCCTTGCTTTTACATTTAGAATATCCTGCCCGAACCAGCTGGTCACGTGAGCATGTATTTTCTCGTAGGCTTTTTTTTTTTTTTCCAGATAGTAAATCCCCGGGCCTTTCTTCTTGGGATTTAAAGTTCACTACGTTCCTCCAGTTAATACCAGTAGGAGGGCCGATGCCCATTTCACAGAGCTTCTCCGATGACCTTCAAGCGCACCTACTCATTGAGCCCACGA
The DNA here is from genome assembly GCF_009762305.2 of Zalophus californianus. Classification (NCBI taxonomy): domain Eukaryota; kingdom Metazoa; phylum Chordata; class Mammalia; order Carnivora; family Otariidae; genus Zalophus; species Zalophus californianus. The sequence goes on from NC_045597.1 coordinate 2,699,488, forward strand.
CCATCCTACGGAGCGTGCAGGCTGACCTGAGTGGAGGGGCAGACAAGTCGGGGGATGGAGGGGAGGGGCATTAACAAAAGGGACCAAGTCAGTGCTGGACCAACCCAGAATCCGACGTGTAAACGTGTGTCCCAGTTGTCTGATATGTGGACACAATGGGGGAAACATCCTGCCAAGAGCAGGAGCGGATTTGAGGCAGAATCTTGCAAAGAGATTCTCCGAGATGCATGGACGCATGTCCTCACATTCTCCAGTCTTACTACGTACGGGAAGTGAGGGCACGTCTATGGCTCAGCTTCTCCTCTGGTGTTAACAGCTCCAGACAGAGCATAATGCTCGTAGCACCAACGGTCTTGGACAGCAGGCCGTGCTGGAAGCGGTCAAGTCTGACGGGGGGGGTCAGGCTCCTGCCGCAAACCGTGCCCGTCCGTGAGGATGGGCAGATAGCTTCACCGCCAAGAGCCCTCCAGGCTGCTGAGCTGAGAGAGTTCACGGGAGCGGAGATGGGAGCAGAGGCTAGTGGGTTGGTGTGTCCGAGCACGGTTTCTGGAGTGCCTCCTTCACAGGAGTGCGATGTGGGTGGGACCGGCCGCAAGAGAAGGGGTCTGCCCCGACCACGGCTACTTCAGTGGCTGCCCTAGAAAAGTCGGGCCTGGGTGGCTTGCTCCTCAGCTGTCTGTTGTGACATCAGAACTCAATATTTTAAGCCCATTTCCATTTCTAGAACATGTGCTAAAAAAGGAACACCAACAAAAAAATCTGCTTCCTTCAGCAAAATAACTGTAACTCGTGGACCTGGGCCCCTGTTCTCTATGCAGGCTCTTTGCCCACACACAGGCTGCACCTGGGCGTTCCTGCACCAGGCCCACGCGGCCGAGCAAGCCGCTTGCCCACTGCCTCACTGCCCCGGCCGGTGGGACCCACGCGCAAACAGGTTCTCGAAGTGTTGAAGCTCCCAAGTCAGAACTTTTACTAAACAGTCTGTGTAAGTAAGCAGGTCGCCGAGGGGACACGGTCGGCGGGAAACCTCCACAGGCCCAAACGTCAAGCCGTGGCCATTTGTTATGCTCCAACACTGTGAAGTCTGTGGGAAATAGTTACATTTAAGAACATCCATCGGAAGGTCCCCCTGTGAAGAGCCTGGGTGCTTTGTGCAGCCGGAGAGCACGGAGATTGTTGGGGACGTGGCGCTGCTGCTCCTTTAAACAGCCTCCAGGGAGGCCGCCGCGCTCTGTGCTGTCCTGCCAGCTGGCCAGCCTCCGAGGAGCGACGCTCGCAGCTCCGTAACTGACCGGGGGCCGCCACGTCAGCAAGGACAGACCCAGAAGTCCCGGCAGAGGGTCCCCACCACTGCATGACTTTACCCACGGCCCGTGTACCTGCTTGATGTGTGTGTAAGAGGGTGAGTGTGGATGTGATCGTGTGTGTGAGAGCGTGTGGGCACACGTGTGGGTCTCTGTGTGTACGAACAGGCATATGCGTGTGTGAGTAAGCCTGTGGATGCATATGCATGAGCGTGCGGGTGCACGTGCACAGGTGTGTGTGGACCGTGCGTGCGAGCCCGTGTGTGTGCACTCTGGCACTCTCAGGCTCCTCCTTCCATTCTTTGGCCTCCCCCCAGGGGATCTCTCCATGAAGCCCGGCACCCAGGCTGGGGGTCCTCCTCTTCAGTCGGCAGTGGGGATGTGATCAACATGGGACCCCCTGCCCCGTCCCCCCTCCCCCAGCCCCAGCCTCAGGCCTCCTGGAAACAGACAGGCTCATCTGAGAACCCACTGGCGCTCCTGAGCCTGGCGAGTTCGCCTGTCGAGGACCAGGCTTCCTCCGCCTGAGTGTTCTGAGGCCCGACGGCACTGGAGGGACGAGCCACCCGCTTCCTGCACCACTTCTGCCTGGGCTTGGGAGCCGGCACTGACAGCCGGGCCATTGACGGACGAGGAGTCAGTTCGTGAAGTCATGGCTCTCCCTGCATCTCCATATCTGATCAGCAACACCAACGGTCTGGCGGTCTCCGGTGCGTGGCGCACCAGAAGGTAAATGCTTGCTCTTCAGTGACTTCCAGTCTTCCACAGGCCAAGGGTGCTTGGGGTTCGGATGCCAGTTCTGCATAAACTGGATTCACAGAGCCATCGGATGCCCTGGCCACGCACCAGACTACTTCCTTACATGTACACCGATGATGCTGTGGATGTTAAAATGTCCCACTCCGTCAGTTTTCACACCAGCCGGTTAAGCTGGGCTCCACGTCATTTCTGTCTTCTGCCTTGCCCTATATTCCTCAGCACGGACTCTTCCCTTCACACCAGCAGCACACATTCTGCAGAACGCTCCCCGCCCAGCTTGAGAACAGACGACAAGCATCATTAGTCTGTACGTGTGAAAGCTCCGAAGGCCACCCCGTCCTGGCTATGGAACGTAAACCCAGGGATGATCAGTGTCCTAAGACCTTCTAAAGAGATACTGGTACCGAGTGTGGGGGAGAAAAAGCAACACGCACTCCATACAGCCTGTGGTTTTCATCAAATCCTGGGAGGGATTTCGGACCCACCTTCGGGCGCCATGGTGCTGTGGGACTGGGCTCCCTGCTCCCCTCCCGCCGTGAGGACTTACCCCTGAATCCAGGTGGGCCTCTCTCTCCCGGAGGGCCTTTCAGCCCGGGCTGTCCTGGCAGTCCAGCATCACCCCGGGGCCCGGGCTGGGCTCCCAGAACTTCTCCGGGAAGGCCCCTGTCCCCGGGGGGCCCGATGGGGCCTGGCAGACCAGTGGGACCTGAGGGTCCATCCGCACCAGGAAGGCCTGCTGCACCTTTGGATCCTCGGGGCCCCACGAACCCTGAAAGGAAACATGGGTCGTCCCCGTAACTACAGGTTAACATTGTGATGGGCCAAGACAGGTATCGGAAAGAGGCTGCAAACGGCAAGGTTGGCAGTCGGGGGCCTCAGCTCAAGCCCTCGCCCAGTCTCCCACCTTGGGACCCACAGCCTTCCACCCTGCTCCACCGTCTGGCCCCCAGCCCCATGATGTAGCTGAAGTGCAGAAGACCTTTAGAACCAGCTGCTTCTTGGACCTGAATCTTCATAATTCATGCACTTCCTTGTTGTACTAAGATTCCCCAAAGAATGGCTCCCGTGGACCTTCCAAGTTATGTGTGTGCCAAGTGAGGACAGAATTCCCTCCAAGTCCAGGAAAAAGGAGTATGCTCTTTTAGTCACCAATGGCTTCTATAATTCACTGTGTCAAATGTCGATGAGCGCTTGCTCAGAGGAGCACAAGCTCGAGAGCCCAGCGGAGCATAGACCCTCGTGTGCTGTCTGGTGAGAGAGAGATTGGAGTCGACATCTGAGGGCCTTATGCCTTTGGTGACAGACTCAGGAGAGGACAGCATTGGGTTGCCTTTGGAATGTTCAGCATCAACCAGAAAAAATCGTTCCGTACACCTGTCTCTTTTTTCCTGTAGGAGCTGGAGGGATCTTATGCAAAACTCCAGCGTGACATGAGTGATGGGAAGGTGGAGAATTTTTAATTTCCCAACCAAGGAACGAAGTGGTCATCAAGCATGTGTTGACAGTTCCTGAGTGTCCAAAGACAGGACAGCTGGGGCACCCACGTCACACGCAGTCGCCTCCCAAACTTATGGGGCTGCATGGGGGTCTGACCCTGCCTTACCTGGGGGTCCTGGGAATCCTTCACGACCTGGGTCTCCGGGGAGACCCTTGAGCCCTGGTGCTCCGTCAGCTCCCGAGAGTCCTGGTATCCCTTGGAGGCCCTTGGCACCTAAATAACCCAAAGAAACCATGACACCCGTCAGAGCCCCATGAGCAAACCCCAGCAGCAAATGTGTGGGAGATGGTCAGGTTCAGCAGCTGACCTCACACAGTCCTTGTGAGCCCGGGAAACAACGAGGCGGGGGGATGTCACCTGAAAGGGCACTTCTGACGGCTGGCCATGCCCACGGCAAACCCCACCGACCCCCGCAGGTGTGTCCGTCTACGCCCTCCCCAGAGGGCACTGGTAGAAGCCTTCCCTCCAGACTTGGCTGTATCCTTTACCCAGAGCCAGTCCTCCCAGATCTGAGAAACGCTGACTTGTACTTGGAATAGATGCTTCAGATGGAAAAGAGGAAGCCTCGGACCAGCTAAATGAACGAATCCTGTGCTATCGGACATCTTTGATCGGACCCCTTTCATGGGAAGCAAACTCGAGATATTTTTTACGTGTGTCTCTGTGTCTGTCTGGTCTGAGGCTCAGAGATTCTCTTCGTCTGAGGAACACAACAAAAGGGCTTTGCACAGAGGACGTCCTACACGGGGATAAGGTTCGACAGACAGAATAAAGCAAAAGATGCATTTCTCAAGTTGTTTGAAGTGAAGATGCATTTGGTGAGCTCTACTCATCAGTCAGTCCCTGAAAGGTGATTGCAGTCAGGCCTATGGGCGGGTGCACCCAAAATGAGACAGGACACAGAACCCACACATGCTGCCTCTGAGCTCTCCGGCGGCCTCGGGGTCACAGGCTGGGGCCCTTCTGGGGGAATCTGTGTGTGTGGGAAACACTACACACCATTTTCTGCAAGCCCACAATCACGTTCTGGACGGAGTATTAGTCTGCACCAGAGATGTGGAATCTATGAGCTTGTGAAGCTTCATGTTGTCAAAACATGATCAAAACCCTCACACGCAGCTCATGCGTATTTTGGGCCCTGCTTCCACCCAGCTGCTGCTGAAAACCGTCCTTCCGCAGGCTGCTACCCCCGGGGTCCGGCATTGGTGACTGGGTCGGTGTCTGTGGACGGACGGATGCCCAGAGCTAGAGCGGGAGAAGGTCACAGAGTGCCGTGTACATAACGCAATGAGGGAGAGGCATGCTGGGTCCTCAGAAGGCAGCCCGGGGACGTTTCAGTGCAAATAACACTTGTGCCTTTCGCCCTGCTGTCCCCAGCCCCCGCGGACTGTGAGCCTGGGAGAAGCCCTTGAGCTCGGGGATGTGTACCATAAGGCCAGGGACTTCTCCTGTCTTGGGGGTTGTCCTCTCGCTAGCTCGGCACTTCACAGTTTATATAGGACCTCCCCCACAGTGTATCATGTGCAGTGTTGTCATTTGCAAAGTGGGAGGAGTCCAGAACACCTGTATTATTCCTCTTGTAGAGCCAAGAAGACTAAGACCCACAAGGATGAGCGATGCCCGAGGCCCCCCCGCTAATTAGTGGAAGAGCCGCGCGCCCCACGCTCTTAGCGCCGAGTCAGTGATCGGAGTGATCGGGGCGCTTTCCCTTGCCCTGTGGCAGCCAGAGGAGGAGCTCCCGGGGTCCGAGGACTCGTCTGCCCTGGGCTGACAGACACAGGCATCTGGGGGTCCCCCAGGGGCGAGGCTGCCCAGACCCCAGCCCTTATCTGAAAAGCCATGCTGCAACTGGGCACGTGGATGGTTCCAGACACTGGGATCTGCCACCTGGAACCTCACTCGAGTCACGGGGATGCTGTGGTTGGGCGACCCTACAAGCGTGACCACGGTCTGCGACGTCTGGGGGTAAGGAGGGCAGGACACAGCAAGAAGAGGAGCCAAGAGGGGCAGGGACAGCGAAGACCCAGAGGAAGGGGAGACGCCTCCCACTTACCTGTGAGGCCTGGGGGTCCCGGCAGGCCTGGCGATCCCTTGGGCCCTCCGACACAATCTGGAGGAGAGGAAGAGAGAGGAGCTGGGCGTCTCTCACGCCGACTCTCCCCGCTTCGCGGGTTGCCAAGGGCGGAAGCGGCCGCCATGAAAAGCGGCCACTGTTTTATGATCAGAGTCATTTGATGATTTAATTAATCTTAATCCCAGTGTAAATAAAGGTCTAGTTTCTTTGTGTAACGAATCGGAATATTAGTATAAGGGCCGGAGAGGTCAGTGCAGTGAAACAGGCCGGGCACTGGGCTGGCGATGCGGTCACCCGCACCGAGGGCTGTCGTCTGGCACCGCTGAGCTACTCTGGGTCCATCCCAGCCTGCCAGTGGGACTGCCTGTCTTCCTCTGATGTTCCCCAGTCGATGGAGGCGGCCAGCGATTGCTAAAGGGATTCTTTGACTTCTCCTTTGTGACTCTGAATCCTTCCAGAATTAGCCACGGCGCTGAGCGGCTGTGAGCCGTGAGAAATGAAACCGGGCTGTGGCCACTTCCGGTTGGGGTGGCATCATGGGGCGGGGGGTGTTGTGTCGTCTGGCCTCCTGTGCGGTGCTAGGGGTCCCGGACTGCACACCGGCCAGCCCAGGTCATCAGGATAAAGGAAGCGGAGGTCTCCGGGGTCAGGGGCTCCGGCCTGCAGAGTCTCACGTTCAGGGCCCTCCCAGCAGCTCTCTGAAAGGCTCCGCAGTGCCCGCTCTGCACCCTCACCCCGAGTGCCTGATCTGTGCCCACACGTCCGCCCCGACCTCGAGCAGGGACCCACGGACCCTGACGTCACTTCTGCAACCTGACCTCGATCCTGAGAGTCACACCCCAACTTTCAGCGGCCACTCGCGACCTGCTGCATGCTCACGTTCTAGGAGCACCTATACTCCGTGCAAACCTCTTCAAAATCCTGACCGAGGCTGGTGTTCCCTTCATACCCTGGACTCATCCTGGCTTCCCACTGGGGTTCCTCAGTGCACCTTCAATGCCGTCGGCTCAGCCTCCGATGGAGTCTCTCCTGTCTACTTCGCCACCTCTGGGCCTCGGCTCGGGGTCACCACATGTCCCCTTCCGTCAGCCCTGGTTCTCTCTAGCATTATTCATCGCTCGACCCCATTCTCTTCTGACAGGTATCAGACCCCTCCTCGTACAGTCCACACACACACACACACACACACACACACACACACACACACACACACACGGATGAATACATGCATAGATTTTAGTGTGACAACACTTATCTGCTGAGTTCTTACCAATACTGTAGCTTGATGCTTCATATTGGTGGGAAAACCAGGTAACCCTACGCTGTATTACGCTTGCCTTGCCTTTGGTGGCAAGAGGACGCAGAGGGCGTGCCCCTCCAAGCCTTGCACCATCTGCATTTCTTACTGCACCTGCAGGCTCTCCAGCGGAGCTCACAGCAATTGCTGATGAGTCACATACTTCATAAACCAAAAGCTCTGAAGTGTCCTAAAGCGTCCTGGTCTTCACTACAGTACCTGGCTGCACGGCCTCCTGTCCGTCACCTCCGATGGGCCTTTTCACACCTGTGTCACAGTCTGGGAACAAGACATGCAGGAATGAGGTGGCGGAGACTTAGGGACTTCCCCACGGGTGCATGCTGGAGGGAGGCCGGGCTGGCGGGGAATCCAAGCCCCATTTCTGAGCTTCTGTGCAGAGCCCCAATGACCCTAGCACCCGAGGGAGAGGATCCGAGTGTGACCAGAGTCTGATGGGCCTGGAAAGCCCCGCGGTCAGGGTCATTTGAACACAAGAACTGATGGTGCCACACACATCCTCACGGGACCCCCGGGGGAATTTACACATTGCCAAAGAAGGACAGTGGGTGTTGGGGCCAGTGTCCCATGACTGAGAGATGAAGAGAGGCTTCCTCCATACCTATTTGTCCGGGAGTGCCTGGGGGGCCGGGGGGACCGGGAAAGCCTGGTGGTCCAGGTAATCCGGCATCTCCGGGGAATCCACGCTCGCCTTTGGGGCCGGGCAGGCCCAGTCCCGGGGAGCCCCTTTCTCCTGGAACGCCCTTAGTGCCAGGTACTCCCGGGTAACCTGAGTCCCCTGGGGGGCCTTTGATGCCATCACCCTGCGTGAAAATTCAGTTTCTCTCTTAAAATCCACGTAAACCTCAAAGGCAGCCATACCCCACTTCTCCTTCCCGTTCCCCCGAGCTGGTGTGATGGACGCAGAGCAGGATGGCGGACATTCACAGCACCTGCCATCACGGTCTGACCAAGCACAAAACCAAGGCAGGCTTTATATCAGTCTGAGTGTTTACTGTCCTCTCCCCAAGCCCCTGGCATATCCCCTCAGCTGGGACCTTCGTTCACAGAAGCTTCTGATGGGAGCAGTTCGGCGCAGGCTTGGATGAATGGCAGTAGGAGCACTGTTCCTACTGCTATGATGGGGTACTGGGACGTATCCCCCATTCACAGGGACGATCCATCTTGAGAGGAAAGGCAGTCTTTGATTTGGACCAGAAAGAGCAGCTCACTGGAGCAAGGAGACACGACTGGATTGAAGAAGCGGGGGCTCCCTGTGGGTGAAAGTGCCCAGCAGGTGCAGAAGGAGAGGGGCGGTGGAGCGATAAAAGGGGGCTGTGGGCGCGGGGGTTAGGGGATTGAGGTCGGCGGGGGCAGACACGCGGCCGGCTCCGTGCTGAGCGGATCTGAATGGGCCGGTGCCACAAGGCGGCCAAGTCCCAGCCCATCCACCCGAGAGCCACTTGTGAGGCTGGGACGCGCCAGGGGCAGGCGGCAGCCCATCCATGCTCCTGAGCATCCCCACCTCTCTGACCCTCCCGCAGCTCCCAGCCCCGCGGAGACCCTAGGACTGCAGACGGGGACCCGCGCTCCGTGCGGACGAGCCACGGGAGTGGCCGGCACACGCTGGGCTCAGGCGCGGGGCATGCAGCAGTGGGCTAGTATGGTTGTGCCACACCAACTCTTTCTGAAAATGGTTTTCAGGGTTGTAACTAGAAAAACAACACCAGGTTACTAACAATCCAGGTGTTTTCCAAGAGCCCAAAGAGAAGTGCTCTGAAAACTGAACAGTGCTGTAGTGGGAATGACCCGGGTGGAGCGAGCAGGTCTGGCCTGGGCATGAGGCCAACGAGCCGGCGCAGGGAACCGCGGTGTGAGCCTCTGACAAGGACGTGCTGTGGGTGGAACCGCGTCCCCCCCCCTCCCCCCGGGATGCTGGAGTCCCGACCCCGGCCCGAGAATGTGGCTGCTTTGGAAACAGGGTCCGTGAGGGCCATGAGGGTAAGGGGAGGCTGGTGTCTCACAGACAGGGAGATTCGCCCACAGAGACGGCGGGCACGCAGGGACGATGATGTGAAGACACAGGCAGAGGACAGCCGTCTACAAGCCAAGGGACACCCGAGGCCGCCGGACCTGGCGGAGAGCCTGCAGCGGGTTCCGCCCCGGGGCCTCGTTCTAGACTCCCGTTCTGTGCTCCACAGGGACGCATCTCTGCTTACTCTCACCATCCCCTGTGCCCTCTGGGCTTGGCTTCCAACCCACCTCCCTGTTTCCTCAGGACAGGATTGCTGCTCGTTGCAACAGTCCATGCTGCGCGGCATTCAGCGCAGCGTCAGCACCGCGGGCGTCCGAGGCGCGCAGGCCCAGACCCATCAGGACCAGGGCGCTGCAGCCCCACTCTCGCATGACTCACCGGAGCGCCCGGGAGGCCTGGGAATCCATCCAGCCCGTCGCGGCCAGGGACACCGTCGTCACCTTTCAGCCCCGGCACACCCGGGACACCTGGCTGTCCCCTCTCACCTGGGAAAGGATTTGCAGAGTGAGGCCACTCAGGCAGGAGCAGCTGCAGGAGGACTGTGGGTCCAGGAGCTGCCGGGCCCCGAAGACTGACCTTTGGTGGTGACCGCTCTGGAATCCCCCTTCACCCCTTTGGGCCCGGGAGGTCCAACGTTGCCAGGGGAGCCCTGTGGGAACAAACACACAACGCCTTCCTCCTTCATTCTGTTAAGGCCACCTGGGAAGGTGAGGAGTTTCACTGCGTACAGCCTGGGAGCCCCCACCCGCCATCAAGCCCAGCGCTGCCCCAAACAACTTTCTGCCTTGCGAGAGATGCTCCGTCCCTGGCCGTCCACTTTGGTGGCCACCAACCACAAACGGCCACTGAGCACTTGAAGGTGGCCAGTGGGACTGACTTCTAAAATTTCAAATCATTACAACATAATGGAAGGAGCCCTACGTGGCTGTACAGTGAAAACCAGAAGCTTGCTGCTCCAAGTGCTCCAAGTCTGCGGACCAGCAGCATCGGCCTCTCCCGGGGGGCTTGTGAGAAACGCAGAACCTCAGGCCCTACCCGACACTGAACTAGAATCTGTATTTCAACCAGCTCCCAGGGATTCACACGCTCATGAACTTTTGAGAAGCAATGGTCTAAAACAAACACAAGGTTGCTAACTCTTAACTACGTTATTTAGAATCTGAGCAGGTACTAAGCCTCCAAGTACAAAGGATGGAAATTTGTGCTCATTCAATGTTGAGAGCAGCAGTGTCCTTTGTGGACAGCTTGTCTTCCAGACTGAAATTAAGGCTGGAAAAAAAAAAATCATACTTTAGAGACAAGCTGAGTATAGGGACACTAACATTTTAGGTTGTGAAACCTAGCGTAGGTCTTTCGATGGGCAGTAATGAGCAGGTCAGCGGTCAGGATGTTAGTATGTGTCATGTGCTGGTTTTCGGCAAATCTTGGTTGTTACTTGCAGGAATGTGGGAACTTTTAGTGTTGGTCTAATGAAATGGAATGTCCTGAAAAATTCCACAGATACTTGACTTATTGATTTAGTTCTCTGCAGAAAAGGGCAACATTCTTTCCGTGTCCAGGAGTGTGTCGCACGCAGACGGTGCTCAGTACGTGTGCGGGGCAAACAGATGGACGGATGAACTCATTTACTGACTGACTCCCGACTTCAAACACGCTCTCCCAGACTCTATCGGTACAAACATTAAAAAACAAAACACAAACAAACAAACAAATCCCATCCCAGGCATTCCTCCTGCTGCAGGGTTGCCGGACCCATAAACATATAATTAAATGCAAGACAACAAACAAAATGCCACAGGTCTTTGAACAAAAACGCCGGGGGCATGTGCGTCATACAGTTGGAGGGAAGATTTTAGACATCCCAGGTGCACAAAAGGGGGTCCATTTGGCTTCTAGGAAATATTTGATCATCTTATAAACAACCAAAGATTCCACCAGTTTTGCCTCTCGTAAGTTTGCAACTCTCACTACATACGCATCTGCATCTACGAGCTAAGGCAGCCAGGACTTGGAGACAGTATCATTTTTAAACCAGGGTAAAACATAGTGCCTACTATTTTTAGTTGGATAAAACCGTGTGTGTTCTGAGAAACCTCGCAGGCGTGGAGCGGAGGGTGCTTTGGATCTCATTTCGCCTGCAAAGCTCCCGTGCCACGAAGCAATCAGGAGCGACCACCTTCCGTTGTCAGCAGCTCCGTGGGGCTGCCCCTCCCCAGCACCAGGTCACGGAGCCAGATCGCTCTAACTGTCCTTGGCCCGGTGTCCTGAGCAATTTTTCCTCTATTGCTAAGCACAGCAATAGAGTTTTCACTTTATAAATCTCTTGCAGCTCTCTTTTTAAGTAAAATAAACAAATAAGTAACAAAGCATATTTTCTTTGCTTTTATCTAAAATTGACTTTGAAATCATTGGTTAAAACCTCTTGCCAGAGAAAGAGCTACAGATGCTCTTCTCATAGGCGTGAACTAAAGTCGGCTTAGTTGATAACACACGGGGAATCCACCGGCAGGGAAGTTTCGTACATTCCTAGAAATTCATGGTTTACTTGGAGGTCTCACTTCTTATCCCGTTAAGGGCGACTTCATAAAACGCTTAATCGTTTCTGTACTAAATTTCAAAAGGTGAATGTTCAGGAAGATGTTTTACATTCAAGATGCTAGGTGTTTTATTGTTGTTGGCTTTTTTTTTTGAGATCTAATTCATACACCATAAAATCCACCATTTTGAAGCATATAATTTGGGTTTTTTTGGTATTTTCACAAGACTGTGTAACCATCACTAATCTTTAATTGCAGAACAATTTCATCCCCGCCCCTGAGAAGACCTCACAGCCATGACACACTCACTGCCCGTCCCCCCGCCCCCCCGCCGTTCCCCCCTGCAGCCCCTGGAGACCCCGATCTGCCTTCTAGCTCTAGATCTGCCCATCCTGGACACTTCCTGTGAATGGCATCATATGACATCTGTTCTTTTTGGGACAGTCTTCTCCCACTCAGCATGTTTCTGAGGCTCGTCCACACTGTAGCAGGTGCCCGAGCTCCTGCCCTCACGAGGGCTGAAGGATAGTCCCCTGTGTGGGGACACTGCCTTTTGCTGATCTGTTCATCAACTGATGGACGTTTAAGCTGTTTCTACTTTTCGGCTTTTATCAGCCATAAGTTTGAACATCTGTGCACAAGTTTCTGTGCGGACACGTGTTTTGGATTCTCTGAGGTTCCCAGCAGGGTGGGGGGGGGGCCTTGCGGGGCATACAGCAGCTCTACCGGACTTTCTGGGGAAACCTCAAACCATTTTCCACAGTGGCTGTGCCGTTCTCAAGTTCCTTCTGGAGCACCTGGCCCGTGAGTGTTGCTGGTTTAAACGTATGTTCATCTAATAAACCAAAGCAGTCAAGGGCGTCCTGTGAGCTTCGATAGGTGCCTCACCTTGAACCCGGGAAACCCAGGGATGCCGTGCTGGCCGGGGTCTCCTTGGCTCCCTTTCTTCCCTGGCTCTCCACTGATGCCGGGAAAGCCCTTGGGGCCTGGCAGCCCCGGGAGCCCTGCGATGAACTGATCACTCTCTGCGCACTTACAGTCCCCAGTGTCACCTGCAGCGTGAGGCAGAGGGAAAGACTCGTTACTTCCTTTTGAAGCGTGTGCTAGACACTTCCGGGCTGTGCAGGGTACAGAAGTCCAGGGCGGTGGGGGCTGGCCCGACGAGGAGGCACTCCGGGACCTCGCCTGCTCCGTGCTCCGCGGGGACTGTTTCCGAGATGAGGAGCAGCAGTTCCTCCCCGGGATGCGGAATCCTGCCACGTTTCCCCAAGATGCTAAACAGTATGTCGTTTACCGAGGTGTGTGTGGAGCTGAGGAACGGGGGCCTCCCGGGGCAGGGGCTGGGGGGAGACAGGGTTCCAGGGGCTGGGGAAAAGGGGGAGCCACGGCTCAGACACCAAGACCCAGGGTGGGAGGCAGGAAATAACTCGACCTCCCTTCTCTGTCTTGCTGTGGCAGGGCCCCGGGAGACCACTGCTGGTGGCATAGAAGGTGACAGGAGGTGGCTCACGGGGACGAGGGGTATACAGCAGTGTCTGATTCCTGCGGTTGGCCCCGTCCATCGTGGGGCACCCACACACCCCACATGTGCCACAAAGGTCAGGGTGCACTGCTTGGGGCCACCGGGGCCGGCCCTTCCCCAGAAAGGCAGCGTCCCCTGGGTGCAGCGTATTTCTTTATTAGAAACTCCGTCTTTCTGCTCGTTCGACCGCACCTTGCCCACCAACTGGGGGTGAGCCACTGGGCGCCCTGCTCGGTCCTGTCCCCGCCGGTGACTAATTCCTAACTCGGGGAGACACGAGCTGTGACGACCACTCTCTGGGACTCTGCGGGGCTCGTGACGCTGCCTTTGAGCTGAGCGTGTGGAGGAATCGTCTGCTTCAGCCCAAGAGGTCACTGCTCTCCTCCGTCCCCCCGGGCTCTGCACCCCCAAAGGTTGAGTGATAAGGGGGGAGACAGAGACGGGAGAACGGAGGGCTGGCACAGGGCTGGGTGCTCAGACAGCGCGGTGGGCGCCACGCACCTCAGCCCCGGGGTAACACCACGGGACAATGGGGTGGCTCCCCGCCCTGCCTCCAGCATTCCCGACGACGTTCCTTACCTTTCCATCCTTTCTGTCCGCGAACCCCAGGGAAGCCAGAAGGCCCAGGGTAGCCCACCTTCCCTTCTGTTCCTTTAAGGCCGAAAAGGAAACCTAAGGAGAAAACCCGCAGGGATGTGAGTGCCGCACCGTAGACCCCCCTCTTTCCCCACACCCAGGGCTGGAAGGGTCACCGCCCGGTCTCCCAACAGCGGATGCAGCTCCATTCTGGGACACCCCTTTGTGGCTGCAGCCCCCCAGGGATGGAGGGAGAAGCAAGAGCTTATGAGTTTAGTTTTCCTGTTGAAGCCTAGAGATAAAAACCTTTGCTTTTAAGAAACACGGAGTCCAAAGAAAGGTTTTCACGTTTCAGCCATGTATTTTATTCTATTTTTAAGACAATTTTTTTTTTTTTTTGGTTTCCTAAGGTTTCATTTTTACTAACTGTCTTTTCTTGTTTTTAGTCTTCCATATAGTTTGAAACTCTGAATACTAAACACATTCCTAAAAGACTCATACTTTAAGACCAACACAACTTTGGGTTCCCCAAAAGACAAAAAACCAAAACAAACCAAGATATAAAAATGACCTCGGTTCCCTATTGCTCTGCCCTGGGGCAGGTGCACACGCGGGTCTGTGAGGTTAAGGCAGACAACTTGGGACCGTCTGACTCCAGCACCCCCACCTCCGCTTTCCCGACCCTCACCCCCAGTGGCTAGGATCAGGGCCCCTCAGCGGTCCTGCGGCGGCTCCAGGCCCCCGGAGGTCGGCGCAGGGGTGTTCAGGGAAGCGTAAGAAACGGGCTCCCAGGCCGACAACTCCCTCCCCGTCTTCTCGACGGCAGCGCCACCTCGTGGTGGGGACGAGGCATCACGCTCCCGGGAACCGGCACTGTCCCCCGGAGCCTGTCCTCGCGGCCAAACCCCACGGTGCTCACAGCCCCACATCCAGAAACCCCCAACGCCCTGGAATGCCTGCTGCCACACCTCCTGGTACCTGGCGGGCAGAGACGAAGAGGACACTAAGGAAGCCGGGAGGAGAGGACACGCCGATTTTAAGGGCATCTGCTCTCTGCTTGGAAAAGCGACACCAGACCTGGAGGTCCGAGCGTTCCTGAGTAACTACATTTATGGCGAAAAGGGCGGCAGCGGCTCCTGACCCGTGCGTTCGGTGTCACCACATTCAAGACGGTGCCTGTCACTCACGCACTGGGGCGTCCAGCATCGGTCCGTGCTAGCCCCGCCGTGCGCCAGGCGCCGCGCAGGCTGGAGGGAAGACTGCAGACCCTCGCGGTGCTCACGGTTCGGACGTGGGACGTGCAGACACACAGTGGCAAACAGACCAACACAGAGCGTCAAAGGATGGCCAGGGCTGTGCGAACGGGGGCTCTCAGAGAGTAACAGAGAAAGCCCATTTCAAGTAGGGGGACAGGAAAGCCCTTTCTGGGACCGGAGCCTCGGACCCGAAGAGGAAGAGAGAGCGGCGGAGCGTGGGCACCAGCAGGGGTGTGTCCGCGAGCCCCTGAGGTAGGGGGGAGCCAGGAATCGGAGGGGAGGTGGAGGGGCCATGCCAGGGGCGTGGATTTTATCCCAAGGGCAACAGGGAGCCATCAAAGAGGTTTTATTTTAAGTAGGCCCCACGCGGGGCTCCACGCGGGGCTTGAACTCCCGACCCCGAGATCATGACCCGAGCTGCAATCGAGAGTCGGACATTTAACCAGCTGAGGCACCCAGGCGCCCTAAAGAGTCTTGAGGAGGGAAGTCACACAAATGCACAGGTTAAGGATCTACGTGCCCCCTGCGCAGAGACTTGAGCGGAGAGAGAGAAAGAGGAGAGGCCGGCCACCCAGCGGACACACACCACACACCGTGGTGGCTTCATGGTTGACTGAAGAGCAGTGGACAGAGTCAAGAGGCACAGGGGTGCGGGCGAGCGAGGTGTCAGTGCGACAGACACCCAGGGTTGTGGCCCGAGCTGCCGGGGCTGTGGGGAGGGGTGAGGCCCAGCACAGGGGGCAGGTCGGGTCGGGGACCTGGGCGGCAGGAGACCCAGAGTTCAGCTGGACGCACGAGGATCGAGACGTCTGTGAGCCAAGCAGGGTGGCCACGGGACGGGCCACCAGGCTGAGCGAGTCTGGGACTCAGTGCAGACCTGGGCCGGAGACACGGGGACAGCTGGGGAGAGCCTGAGCTTAAATTCACGGAAGCCGCGGACTCCAGCCAGGTGGAGGGTGCAGACACAAGGGAGGGCCAACGAAGGCACCTCTAGGAGGATGGCCAGCGAGCTGACAGGGGAAGGAGGCCAGCGTGGAAGGAGACGGCCAGCTGCATCCCGGGCCTCCGGAGCAGGACGGCGACCCCAGGATGTGCCCCCGGGTCCCTGGCGACCAGGTCGAGGGCACGTAGGCCTCGGAGGACTTTGTGGGCTCTATTTTATGCCTCCAGGTTCTCCCGATGTTGTGAGGGGTGCAGCAGACAGGTAAGTATTCGATCATGGATATTTCAGGGGTGTCGGGGTCTAAGTGTGACACAGTCACTGCTGGCGAACCCAGTGGCCGTCGGAGGTGCACCCTCTTTGCTATGTGCTTTATCTAACGAGCTAGTAATTCCACACCAGTCCTGCAGAAGAGCAGCGCACCTCTCAGATGTTCTCAATATGATTTTCTTGACGAGGCCAAGGGCCATGGGCCGTAACGAAGCTGCCAGTATTCTGACTTGTTCTAGAAATCACTGGAACTGCCCCGACACTTGATTCAGCGAACTCGGCTAGAACCAAGAGCAAGCAAAATATTTAGCTCGGAAAGAAAACTGACTGCATGGTTTGGTTCTGTGGGAACTGCAAAGAGCGAAAAATTCTGGTTTTCGTTAGTAGCAACACATAAAACGGGATGGACTGCAGTTAACAAGAAAAGAGTCCAAGAATTTCATTCCAGGGGAGAAGTTGAAGAACTGTGTGGGAATCAAGGTCACTGGTATTAAATTCTGACTATGCACAAAAATGTTTTAAAAGGCCATTATGGTTGGCTACTTTTTGTACAAGAGACTGCCTTTAAAAAAAAAAAAGTGATTTGGAAACAATGTGTCTCATGGGGTAAAAGAAATATTTCCAGGAGAACTTAAGTTGTATGCTTTTCATATCTTAGGCTGATAAAATTTATTGGATACTATTCCATGCGTTTACAAATAAAATATGCAAAAGAAACTAATTTGTTTACAGATAACTTATATTAGTAAATCACAGACTTACTAAGCAAGATTTATACAAAGCAAGATGGTGTTTGTATCTTTAGCAAAACGGAATTTAGTTACTGGAATAATGGCAAGGTCAGCCTTCAGTCACACTCCCTTAAAGAGGCAAATTTTTATGCTTTTAAAAACTTTTAACACATCACTTTCTGTTGCCAAAAAGGAAAACTTAACAGATAACATTTACTCAGGAAACATAATGCTCACAGAAACTTGGCCATTATCACTGACGTCACAGTAATAAATATTACTTCCGGGATAAAAATACATTAAAGATAACACTGCTCCAACTCTTTGGCAAACTCCAGGGAATTATCTACACCTAAACATTTTCAAAAGAATGTGAGAATCTGGCTTTGCCAGTTGAAGGAACATTGGAACAGTAGAAGCATGCTAACTTAGACATTTACTACAGAACACAAAACGGGGTCAGAGCAGGGACTGCTGGTCGTTTAATGGAAGACGTATGGGCACAGATGGAGCAGACATCCCAAAACCACCAAGGCACAGATCTGAGCCCGACCTGGCACTGAGATCCAACACGTCTGTTAGCAACATGATGCTCTCCCTACCTGAAGAGAGGAAGCTCTAAGAGATTATGGGGGAGGGGGCAGGATACCAGCGAATTTAAAGTCAAATATCCCGAAAAAAGGCTGATAAACTGTGGACCGTATCACGGAGAAAGACATTGTGACCTCACGTTTTCTTCCAAAACCTTGTTTATGCAAACTCTTGAGGGGATGAGATGTTCCCGTCAGGAGATTTTACAGTGTCTAAAACCACCCTTTAAACCTGGAAGCCGAAGAGATAACCATTTTTGATGCAAGCTCAAAGACAGACTCACGGTTCCCTGCCTGCTCGGAGCATTCTCCACTAAAAGAGGAGCCATGGAAACACGGGAGCCTGGAAAGCCACTCTGCACGAGGATCCGATGCTGCCCCAGGCCGCACGGGGCCCAGGAGCTCATGCTTGTCTGGTTTATAGACACTCCTAGTCCTGCCTCTCGGCCTTGGCCACGTCGCGTTCGGGGAACGCCGCCCCCTCGTCTGTCGACTGCTGTCGGGGACAGGTTTGGCCCTGCATACGGGTTGAGAAGGCAGGTGATCAAGTCTGCCTAAGATCACTAAGACAGAAGAGGGAGGCTACAAGTCAAGGCAGGAGGCCTCCGCCCTGGAAGAAGGTGACGGAACGTATCACAGAGACGCCCGGCAGCTTTCAGCTTTTGCACCTGCTTCCAGACTGCGCCGCTCAGATGTTCCACCGCAGGGCTGACCTCACCGGAGCCACAGTCGGCCAAACCCTACTGGGTAACGTCCACGGGCCTGCTGGTACTCAGTGGCTTTTCTGTTTGCACCCCAGAGCACCTGCCACACCCCAGTGCGATGCCTACTGTGTTGGTTCGTGGAATTATTTAGCAGAGAAACCCTGCACACCTCTGGCAGGGGCCAGGCTGCTCCTTCCGAACCTGAGTTTCCTTCCACTTACCGTCTGGTCCCGGTGGTCCGGCAGGCCCTGGGGGTCCTGGGAGTCCTGGCCTTCCATCAGTGCCCGGTGGGCCGGGGTACAGTGC
This sequence comes from Zalophus californianus, assembly GCF_009762305.2. NCBI lineage: Eukaryota > Metazoa > Chordata > Mammalia > Carnivora > Otariidae > Zalophus > Zalophus californianus. The sequence continues at coordinate 2,717,884 of NC_045597.1, forward strand.
AGGGATGCCTGGGTCTCCTATGAAGCCTTTAGGGCCCATTTCACCCGGTAAACCTCTCTTCCCATCTGAAAATGCAACAGTGACCACCAACAGCATGAGACTTGGGATACAGAACATCTGGGTTGGCATTCCCGTCCCCCGGGGGCCACCAGGACTTGCGATCTACAGTCCAGTCAGTGACTTAAGGGTCTCGCAGGGAGACCGCTCCCCAGACGGCCTGGGACACACACGCTAGGGCCGCTTCGAGCTGCCGAGCCTCGTCTGTGAGAGCCCAGTGGCAGAGCCGAGTGGTCAGGAAGGGGCCGGGGCTCTGTGGCAACACCCGGGCGGGGGCACACGTTTGATATCACGGAGTCAATTACCTTCATCTCTGACAGACGTGCCGGGGAGGCCGGGTGGGCCCGGGTCTCCTGGTTCACCTCGGCTTCCGGGCTCCCCATGGGTCCCTGGGAATCCTGGGTCACCTCTGGCACCTGCGACCGAGACAGGCCCCCCCCGCCTCAGAACAGGACTGCCTGCGTCTGAATCCGGTTCCTCCACTCTTTACGCCCGTGATCTTGAGTTCTGCGCCTCCATTTCTCCACCAGCAAAACAGGGCTACCATCGGTCCCCATCTCAGGGGGTGGTTAGGAAAAGCAAACCAATCAACAGGAGTGGAGAGCGACTGAGACCCCTGCCCGCGCCCAGTGAGCACTGCATAAACGCTAGCCATCAGGAATGAGTCAGAGGAGACAAAATAAAAGTGCAAACCACAGACCCTCTCATTTGTTTGGAAGAAGAGCAAGATTAATTGTTTTAGTTACCTTGCAATCATTAAGAAAAAAAAAATACAAGTCTCCTCCAGCCTTCTGGGTCTTGACAAGCTCCTGCAAGGCTACTCCGTGAAGATACATTTATTTTCTTCTCTTCCCTGAGGGAACCTGCTCATTAGTCAGCCTATCGTGCTCAGGAGCCCTCGCCTGCCAACTCACCAATTTAAAACCATCACCTTCCCAGTGTGGTTTCAGAAATACGAGGTGTTGAGAACAGGAAGTGGATGGATTCTGGGCTCTCGGTCAGGGACGTTTTTGGGAAAAATGGCCCACATTAATTAAAAAACATTATGTTCCCGAAGCCTCAAAAGGCAGTATTTCGATTTCACCATAATCACTAACAGTGAGTGCACCTCATGCTCCTTTTCCTGGGGTTTCTGGCTGGGCAGGCACGCCACGGCTGGACTCCACAGTCAGGAGGGCGCGTGCATAGCTGTCCAGGGAGGGCGATCTGAGGTGCTGAGCATGGATCCCAAATACGCTCATTTACCCGGATGTGTTAATTGGCAAGAACGCATGAAACACAGCTATCTTTGCGTTGGGCGTTCTTCTCTCAGGGGCTCGCTGGGCTCTGTCCTCAGCCATGTGCTGTTCTATGTTCTCATCAGTGTTGGACAAACACGTGCAAAGTTTGTTGTTAAAGGGACAGATGGTCCCCACCACCCAGGAGAGGGAGTGTTTGACCTCTGGACATATAAAGCAGGGAGTCAGATGATCTGCTGGGTGCAGGAAGAAAATATTAGACCATCTTTATTTTAAAACACTCAGTCTTTAAAAATCCCTTTCTGAGGTGTCTGAGGTAGTACGTACACTTTTCAGTCCATTCAGGTAACCTACGATCTGCCTGGTACTGTTCCAGAAATTGGGGATGCTGCAGGGAACCACGATGGCCTTATGGAGCTCCATACATCATGGATAAATTATCCATAAGTCCATATACATACAATTATTCAGACGGGTGCTGAAAACATTTTTTTTTTTTTTAACCTAGAAGGACTCATATTCAAAAAGGTTCTGAGGCCACTGCTCTTATCATAGAATTAGAATATTTTGGTACGATCTTGCCAGTCTGAAAGGCTGAGTAAAATAATGACATGGGCGTTAGCCACAACACATGCAAAACCCTTCACTTACACTCAGGGGTCCACTGGGACAGTGGGAACATCTTCTGGGCAGTTGGTCACATGCAAACACATGGGGATTCCTTGAAGGTTCAAAGGATGTGGCTGTTTACAGACTATGGATTATGGCCAATTTGGGGTTCAGACTGGCAAGCAGAGGGCAGAAGCATCTCGGTGCCCATGGGGCAGAAAGGAGTAAGGTGGCTGGGGCTGCTGCCACGAAGCCTCAGGTCCAGGAGGACTGGGTTTCTTTAGTGATAGTACAGATGGCAAAGCAGAGTCTGCACAAGGTATGCAGAAATGAGGGAATCTCCCAGTGAAGGGGTCTCTGCTGGAGTGCCGGGGGCACTCTCTCTGGCAGAGGTCAAATGGGGGTCTCTCTGGGACACCACATTCAAGCAGTGAGGGGACTTGTACATGAGACTCCTGTTCTCCAAAGGTTATGTTCTAAACATCTTTTTTGTTTTGCTTTGTTTTGTTTTGCTTAGAAAACCCTTCTCGCAAGTTCACAACTGGGTCCAAAACAAGAGAATGCGTGTGTGATGCAGACATACGAACCTTTAGTTAGGGAGGGGTAAGGGAAGTAAGCAGGTGCACCTGGGCGGCCGCGGTCACCCGCTTCTCCCTGGAGGAGAGAAGAGGAAAACAGAAGAACGTGAGACCCGCCTTGTGGACTTCTGGATGCTCTGCGTATTTGCAGGGAATAAAGCTGAATGTGGACCATCAGCTGGGGCACCATCTCCACTGTATTGTGGGGATGTCCAGGCCACCAGCCGGACACCAGCCGGATGCACCGAGAGGCAACACAGTGGGCAGATACTAATCTCACTTTGAAATCCCTGTCAAGGACCAGAGGTGGTCATCTGGCTATTTTCTGTACTGTCGGACGACTCCATTATTGATTATGGTGTCTGGGCACCCCCATAGGTGGGCAGATGCAATACCACGATACCCTGATCTAATACCACCTGGATGGTAAGACCTAAAGTTTCTCGAGTCTCCCAGGGCCCCAAAGGCCTAACCACTGAATTGCCCTGTCCTTACCAGATATGCCCCTCCCCCCAGGAGGAAAGTCTCCCCACCTGGCTGGATCCCCATCACTGGACCAGCTGTGTCCCACCTAGTCCTCAACTGATGGGGTGTCACCTCCCTGCCAGCCCATGGAATTATTCACACAAGTTAATCATATTCTCCCTTGGGAACAGGGGGTATCCCCCTCTGGTTACTACGAAGCCTGCTCCCACAGCCCCACAGCTCCCCACCCCCCCGGGCCGTGACTTCCAAACGCCCTGGCGTGGCACGCAGCATTGTGAGGCCTCGACACATGTGACTAATAAATCCGTGTCCATCGCATCTGTCCAGGGCTGGGTGTCGTGTGCTGGCTTATCGTGTATCACGCAGGATGGAGGGTGCCTCCTCCAACAGGGTGACTGGCAGGTGATCCGAACGCCAGGCAAAGGAAGACGGAGCTCACCTTGGGTCCTGGGGGCCCGTCGGGGCCTTGATAACCATCCAGTCCTCCGCTCCCCTGAAAGAAAGAGGCTCAGTGCTTATTCGTACCTCTAACAGGATTTAAAGAAGTGACCACAATACCATTATTATGTCTAATAACACTCCCCATTCATTAAAATCACCTACTACCCACTCCGCGCCCAATTTTCCCTGATTTGGGTCTCAAAAAAAAATTTTTTTTTTTAAAGTGGATTTGTCTAAATCAGGATCCAAACAAAGTCCAAAGATGACACTTGGCTGACAGGTCTCTAAGTGTCACAATTCACCGTAGTTTCATCCTCTCTCTCAGTAACGTTTCCACCGACGTTGGAGACACCGGGCCTTTGGCGCTGCACGGCCCCGTGGTGGGAGCGGTCCGTTTCTTCCTCGTGGCACCGTGAGGCTCCTCGGTCCCGCGTACTTCCCCTCGAGTGGCCGCCAGATCTACGGGCTTCACTGGGCTCAGGTTCACCTTCTGGGCAGGAATTGTTCAGAGGCTGCTGTGTCCTTCCCACTGCGTCCTTCAGGAGGTCCGGAGGCCCCACATCACTGACCTTATGACTGACCACCTAGTAAAACCTTCCCCCAAGGTGGGCTTTGAAAACTTTTAGTTAACGCCAAACAGAAGCATTAACACTTCTTAGTTTAGAGTTTTTCTCTTCATTTAAAAAGGGCAAAGTACTGCCTTCTAATTCCCTTGAGTGTTTACTGAAGGAGAATGCTTACCCTCATGAGCGCATCATGGCTGGAGATACACCGTAAAGCTTTTTACAAAATCTAGAAATTCATTCCCTCTTGCTAAAGACCATGTGCCAGTGCCAGGTGCCACTCTGATTATTTCACGGGTTACTGTGAAACGCCAGAGCACATATGCTGGAAGTCCTGCTGTCCGGGATGAACACGGACGGCCGTAATGTCCTTTTTCGTGGCGGGCCTTTGATGCGGACAGACTGGTTTCCTTTCACACTAGGTGGAGCTGCAGATTCAGAAGTGAAGGCAAATGTCTCTGACGCTAAATGGATCTCCTTTGAGGCCAGCTGTCAGATAGGCCAGGAGTCCTGCAAGGAGCTTGCCAGACACGGGAGCGGGCAGCGAGGCGCTCGGTCTGAGCTGTGCGTGCGCCCAGCATAACAATCCAGCCCGGACACGGCGCGGGACGCCCCAAACGTGCCTGTTGCCCTGTGGCCCGAGCGTCATCCGCTGGGTGTGATGTCATCACCGAGCAGCCCCACCCCCTCTGCACAACATGCTCACCCCTCCCCCCCCGTGTCGAATGCGCCAAAACAGCACCAACACTTCTGAAGTTTGTCTGAGCGGTTTGGAATGAACCGGCTATTCCGGAAAACCGAGAGGAGAAAGGGCACAACTGAAGCGCTCAGGGGTCCTCTCGCTGAGACTACTGGCGGCTGTAACCCCCAAAGCCAACACAATGACCTAGACGTTTCCCCGCGAGTTCTCAGCAGCAGGGGAATGGACGGGGGGTGGGGGTGGGCCAAGTATTAGGCATGACTCAGCAGAGTAAAGGGGAAAACTCGCACTCGTGGCTCATCTGAGACCCCTGGCAGCTACCGGGTTCTCTGTGTTTCTAGGTGCAGACATGACAACAAGGGCGGGGGAAGCAAGGGGTGCGTGGTCAAGAAGGAGTCATCTGGGGACTGGATTAGCGACTGGACAGCCGGCCAGGAATACCGGCAACTTGTCCAGGAGGGGGACGCCCAGCGGTCACGTCTGAGATGCCGTGCGGGCTCACAAGCAGGTGACTCGCCATTCGTGTGTGTCCCAGGCATTTCTTAGTTGTACAGTCGAGTAAACTGTCTCCCCACAGAGACGTCCTGCTTGGCCGGAAGTGTCCCCGTCCTCCCCTGGAGGCCGTGGGTCTTCGGTCTTCCCATCTGGCCACAGCAGGGAGAGGCCCCAGGTGGTGTCTGCCGAGCACCTTGTCTCACAGAAACAGTGAGTTCCAGGGGGCCGCCGTGTCCAACTGCTCTTTAAAAGCCTATAACTCGTTAGTGTTCGGTGTAGAAAAAAATCATAATTGTCATTTCACTAGCACATGGCCAGCAATGAAAGTGTTAGCAACAGCGCTCAGTTATGTTGGTGGGTGGAGACAGAGTACTTACAGATGCTCATGTTTGCTTAGTCCTCTGTCCCTTCACTTGATTACTGAAATCCTTAACACTGGGATTTAGCTTTCTGGCCTTGGTTGGGGCACAGCCTGCACAGCTGTCCTCCAGGTACCCTGCCCTTGGGGACACCCCTACCAGTTCCTAATGTCATGAGAAGATGGGTGTCTTTAGGGAAACCCTGGTGTCAGCTCCCGGGCCCGAGTTTGGGATAAAACGTCAGGAACGGGAAGAAGACCCGCCAAGGCTGCAGGAAGGAATCAAGGCTGGTCCCATTGCGAGTGGTCAGAGCCCATGCAGAGGGCTCGCAGGGCTGTGCCTAGAGTCAGCAAGGTTGGAAACCAAGGCTGGGAGGCCAACGCCATCTGTGGTCCCCAGATAGACAAGGGGGAGCTCCCCGCGGGACACGGGTGAGCCCCACGTCCTTCTGGTTCCCCTAAAGTCCCACCACCAGCCGGCGATGGAGCCATGAGCAGGATTCAACAGAGTCCTGATTCAGAGGCTGAGTCGATTTTTAAAGTCTATCTCCAGGCACGCAGCAGGCCTGAATGAGGGACACGCGAGCCCATGGGCCCCGAGAGGCATGCGCCGTAACGAGGACGGTGTGATGGTTGCACACGGCAAGCGGCGGGAGGCCTGGCGAGGGTCCTGAGCACACACGTCGCATCCCCGTCCTGCTGCCTCACAAGCCGCACAGAACTACGTGGACGTGTATGCGCTCGCGTGGGGTCATCTCCAAGAACGGTGCCAAAAATACCAGATGGCGGAGTGGTAGAGGTGCACTACTCGCCATGCAATTACATGCAGGTGCAGATGCATGTCTTCCAGGGCCTCGCGGGCATCCGAAACGATGCCCACAGAGCTGGGAGGGCGCTGGCTCCCACAACGGGAAGGAGGATCACCAGGAACAGTAAATGAGGGGAACCTCATTACTCCCTAAGAGAACTATTTCTACACGTACCCTCTCAGACGACCAAGCGCTCAGACAATCCTAAGTCTGATCCAGATTCAGAACACATTTCTCACCTAACAATTCCTTTTAAAAAACTGCCAAAGATCTGTCCACGGAACACAGAATGAAAATAACTAATCGGGTCATCACCGAAGATACAGCGTCAGAATGTGTGAGATCAACATATGAAAAACGCAGGTAGACACTCGGCCACCACATCGGCAACCTTCCCACGAGTGGTGCACAGTGACGCAGGGGCTGCCGCCAAACGACAGAACCAACGCGCTGGTTTGCAAAGGTGAGTGTTTGACTCGGGCATCGCGAATGATCTGGGAGGAAGGATGATGTACGCAGGGTTTTAAATGTGTTTTTCTGGGGGACAGTTTCTTTCCCTGGGATAGCACAGTCTTCATAGGGTTTGACCTTCGTAAGATGTGTCAGCCCCGGAGCACATCGTGTTTCATGCATCCAACTTACCTTTTGTCCCGGAGAACCTTTTTCACCATCGAAGCCAGCAGCACCCTGGATGGAACAGAAAAGAGGAGCCCCAGCTCAGAACATGCAGCCACATTTTCCGGAAGGCACGGTTCCGGCACCTGATGCGGGCTAACATAAAACACTTTACTATGAAATAGCAAAGCCATCTGGAGATTCTTTTTATTTTCTAAAGGAGGTGGATCGTTTTAGCGACACTTTCAAGGAATGCATCATATCTGCCCCTTAAGGAAATATGGAGAAGTCGGTAAGGACGTTGTGGTTCGACCAGTGGAGACAGAGCAAGGCCTGCACTCCAACTTCCTCAGGAGTCTCTTCCTATTTTCGAAGATTCTAACACACGTCTTTTTAGTGGTAGTGCCTACCAGAGAGTCACCACCAGGCCACCTTCTCCGTTCTGGCCACGGCGCTGGCCACGCTTCCCAGCTCGGTGGGCAGGTGACCAAGGTCTGGCCGACGGAGGGAGGGCAGGAGTGGCAGGTGTCATTTCAGGCCACACTCTGAAGGAGGAGGTGTGCCCTCGGGCATGGGAGCCACAGGTGCTGAATCTCCTTGGGGGAGACACTCCCCCGACACTCCACCCCCGCCCCCCGTCCTGCTAGGGACACTTCTGTTGGACTCTCAGGGAAACAAGAATCAAGTTCTTGTGTTGGAGCAAGTCCACCAGGTTGTCCGCACAGGTTCAGTTAGTCTCCCTGACAGAAGCAGTGAGGTCTCTGTTCTGCTCCCGCCTTCCTCCAAGGGGGGGGCACAGTCTCAGACAGCAGTCCCTGGGGGCCACTCTGGTCGGGCTGCTGGGAGCGGGGGGGCTGTGTGAAGTGGGGGGAGGGAGGGCATATGCAACATCTCTGTACCTTTACCTCAACCTCACAGGGAACCCAAAACTGCTCTGAAAAATGCAGTCTGCTTAAAACACACACCGAACAAACCGCAGTCACAGAATGCAAGGCTTACCCGTGGGCCCAGAAAACCCATGACTCCTTCTTCTCCCTTCAAGGATATGCCCTAGGAGAGAACAGAGACATCAGGCGGCCGGCCGGTCACGCTTCCCCCGCTTGGGGGTTCCAGCCCCCCCACTGGCCAGCCTGCCTCCCAGGGCTCCCGGTCCACCGCGGCGTAACCCAGGGTCACAGAGAGTCAGCCAGGAGGCCTGGATTATCGTCAGTGCCGGACCCCATCGGCGTCGTCACGTAGCCAGTGACGCCAGGAGGGCTGGGAACACGGGGCAGGCGTGACAAGGACGAGACGGCAGGGCAACGATGCTCTGGCCCCGGAATGGAAGCTGCCGCCAAACCTGCCGGGGCCTTGAGCCCCACACCTGTGCTCTGGACGCACTGAGGTTCCGTGCGCGAACCCCAGGAAATGTTGATTAACTGGTGTTTGTGATGCAAAAGGGAAGACAGTCTAAAACCGTTTTCTGAAAGGAGGCAGCAAAGCGTGCTCGGAGTATCAGGTGGATGCCGCCAGAGCGCCTGGGGACATTGAGAGCTGGGGGCCCCCCAGTGAGGAGAGACTGCTCAACTTACTTTTACTCCCGGCTCCCCATCACTCCCCTTTTCACCCTGTGAAGACAAGGAAATGTAAGGCCGGCCGTTAATTCAAGAATGGAAACGATGGATCAGGGTTTGTTGTGGTCCCCAGGAGTATTTAGTGAAACCGTAAACAATGATTATAAATGCATCAGAATAAACAACTCCTACATTTTGCAGCTTCAGAATTCAAGAGAAAAAAGGTGCGATTTCTTCTGGATCTTCACATTAGCCGTTAAATCACGTATATTATGTTTCACACAATTGTGAAGCTGCCTGTCTTCTCTGCGTGGGGTCGCTGGGTCTCCCCCCGACCCCCAGCGGCAGGCAGACCGGACGTGCTGTGTTGGAGCACACAGCCCCTGACCAGAATATTTGTCTGAATAAGATATTCTTAGGAGGGTCCTCTGAGAAAAAGACACATTTGGAATGTACGAAAATCCCAAGCAAAAGAGACTTTATTTGGAAAGCAGTGTTAATTTTATATGATCTGAAAGATCTTTCATTTATATGAAAAGACGTAGTGACCAACTGGGTTCCTTTCCCCATCTCTGCTGGGACAGTGCCCAGGATTCCCATCCCGCTGCGGCAGCCTCCCGCAGGCTGGCCGGGCCCCGGCCCCAGCCCATCCTGGTTGCAGAAGGTGAAGGAAGTGTGAGGTGCAAGCTTGAGCACCTCACATCGATTCAACTGCTTTGGCCTCGATCCACCCCTGGCGCCCCTCCTGAGACTGGATACCTGGCTGATGGTCGGGGCACCATCAGGAGCCAGAGTTCTGCCTGGATCCCACCTATGACTGGATGGGGCCCCCCTCCTGCCTGGTTGTCCAGGGGTGTCCTGCTCTAAACTCAGCTGGCTCATGACCGCCTGCTCCTGATGAATTTTCCCTGCATTCCGCCTCACACCCGCCACCGCCCAAGCCACTTCTGTCCATGGTCAGGTGGCTCTTAAGTCAGGCACAGCTCCCTGAGGCCTGCCTTCTCCCACCCACGGCCGTGCACCCAATCCCCATCCGGACAGATACTTGAGAGCCGGAATTAGATTCTACGTTTGGGGTTTTCACTTTGGTTCCCAGGCACTGTCTGTGCCCGACCTAATCTGGGGTTTCCACTGTGGTCTCCACTCCGCAGCAACACGAGGTTGGCGTTACCGTCTTCATTAGGCACAAGGGTGCTGGAACACTTACTTGCGATGGTTCAGTGGCCTGTCTGAGCAAATGAGTGGTAAAGTGGGGTGTTTTAGACTCCAAGACTATACTTTTTATCAGACAAAATATTAATGGAATGATAAAAGTCAGAAAACTGACTTTGATGCAAAAACACCCACAACAATGCTCCATGTCAGCAAAGAGTAAAACTAGGTTTATTTTGCCAAATACAACATTTTGCTCAAATAGTTCCATATCCTGGCTTTGAATTATGCTCTGACCACTAACCTACGCCTGCACAGGGGTCTGCATACATATTCGAGATTGCTTCATGAATTCTCGTATTGTCTCAAATTTGTCACAACTTTTGAAGATAAGAGACGGGTGCACCCGTGTGATTGTGGGCAGTGTTTTCCTCCACGATGTAGCAGTTGGATGGTGAGGACTCTCTGGCTCTGTGATTGTTTTAAAAAGATCGAAGAAAGTTCCTTTTATTTTCCTCTTCTCCTTATTTTAGTTCTATTGGGAATATAGTCAGTTTTGCTGAAGCCTCTTTACCTTATATTGATCTGGGTGGAACATTTCCTTCATGGGTCCGATGATGGCATGGTGGGTGTCTGAGGGAATCCCATTGGGTCCTGGCAGGCCCATGTCGCCCTGTGAATGGTTTAGCAAAAACAGTTATCTTTAAATTGGAAAGACACTCTTCAGTGTGAATAAAAGCACCACCACAAACTGCTATTTCTATTTTTGCATATTGTTTACCACAAGTACATCAATTTTGTAACGTTATAATCACAGTATAAAATAAAATGATCACAATGCAAAATTATGTGTGTCTCCTGCATTCATAATCATTTATAATTTATTCAGAAAAGGTGTTTAGGTTGTTCACGAGTTTGGGTTGCATTTGCTTCTGTGGAGTTACCTCCTTATGAAGAATTTCTCCACAAGGGGCTAAATATCTTCATATTAATGTATTACTCTAATGCTTTCCAAGATTGGGGCCAAGGTATAAGAAAAGCCTAAGAAATGAAAGACCACCCCAGTTTCACCACTGTTTCACCAGTTAAGAGTATTTTTATATTATAAAAAGTAGCATCTTCAATAAACAAAATAGCTCAAGCTTCTTCAGTTGGCATTTTTTGTCAAGGCTGAAATATTTATAAACTTTCTATAAATCAATGTGCTTTTCTGTTTCTCATAGAATTTAAATTTGAACAATTTTTAAGACATGAGATCATTGTGATTAAGTGGTTAATTCAGTATGGTTAGTTAACAACTTGCTATTCCTGAGATATGATGACCCTAACACGCTCAGCACAGAATCAAGGATGTTATTATTGAACTAAGGAAAAACAGTGAAGTCACAGACTAGGAGGAAAAGAATGCAGAAACTAACAACAACAAAAAACCCAAAAAACTCCAGGCAAGTGGAAGAGTCATGGCTTGCCAAAAGACTTTCCTATAAGAGCATTAAAAAAGCCACAAATGGATCCTCCGAAAAGTTGTAAGAAGTATTTGATCAAATTATTTTTGAGATTTTTGAGGTACAGCTTTAGTGTTATAACAGTTTTTATAAAATATAGACTGTTTTATCAAAAATATTTATACATTCTGTTACAATATATTGCTTTTGCCCTCAGTCACCGCCAATATAAAATCTGGATCCAGTGGCCTAAAATGTACAAATGCACTTAACGTAAATGCTGGAGTTTGAGGTATCTGCTTGGCCACTGTACAGAAGTGATGAAGTGGTGAAATTAAATAATAAACCTACAACACAGAATACATTACAACTTGCACATATACGTGTCCGCAGCATGTAAACAATGATAATCCCTACGTTTTAACAGATAGAGTTCCCTTCTACAGTAGACACAAGGACAACATGAACTGAGTTGATAAATGTACAATGAATATCAGAAAAGGAGTAATTGGTTCACTGATTTTAGAAGAAGGTATGATCGAACGTATCAAGTGTCTAGACTTTGGGAATGCACACGGGTAATATAGTATCTCGGTTCAGGCCAATCAGAAGTCCTCATTCTTAAAATTTTAAGTAAATGCTGCTGTTTAGTTGTTATTGTTTGTTTCAGCATGGTTTAATAAACAAAAAATTGTTTGGCAAGTAGCTCTGTTGGAAAGCTATGAGGCTTGTTACATGGTCGGTAAAGATAAGGCGATAAGAATTTTCTCCTGATAAATACGGAAAATTTGTAAAACAAGACATCAATTCATTTTTTTTTAAAAAGCCAAAAAATGTGTACAAACTACTACATTTTTTTGATATTACAGTAATTTCATTTAAAAAAAGAGCATTTGCCTTATTCAAACAGAATTACTATGTGTAAATACTAATAGCATCCCAAGCCCTTTTGTTCTTTTTGTAAAATATGGCTAAAAATGAAGTGAAACGTTTAATCTTCCTTCCACTTAAGGCACAGCTAGAGGCTGTGGGAGAGTGTTTTTTGGCATTTTCATCATTAGCAAGAAACACTTTTCGTGTGATGCACAGATGGTGAAGTCTATCAGCTTGCAGCATTATTAGGCAGGGTTCCTGCACCATATGCTCACCTCCTTTGGTATTTCCGCATGTAAACTACATGATACAAAGTTGAGCCCGGATGTCACCGAGCGTGAGCAGGAGATGAAGGATAGGATGTATCAGCTGCAGAAGGAGGGACCTGCAGGGCTGCCCTGTGAGTCCGCCAACATTACATCTACAAAAATGCCTGGAACCACTTGCTCACCTTCCCCTTACCTGTCGGGCCCTTGATATTTTCTTATTAATATTTGAATCAACTCTAGAGACTACAGACATTCACTTCATTTACATTCCGCCTGACGTGCCTACTGTCCCTTCCGTTCATGATTTCTTCCCAGATTTTTCTTCTTTTTATGTTCTTTTACTACGTTGTCATATTTCATTGAACAGGTATTTACATCTTTATGTTTGGATGTTTCAATGTTTTGCTTTTTAAATTTTTTTCTGTTATTAACACAAAGAAAAAGTCTTTCTCTTCAGACCTGAGAAGTACTGGATCCCACTCAGTGTGCTGTCCCATCAAAAAGCACAGTGGAAAACAAAATGAAAATCTGCAAACAACGAGGCCACAGAACAAAGGTATTTCACGGTGGGCCGGAGGTTTTGTGGTGAATGCGACGGGTTATGTGTTGGTGAGGCTTTGCCTGCTGAGCTTGTCACACACGTGGCCTCAAGTGATGCTCGTGAAGGCCCACGGTCTCTGCCTATTGGCAGCGCAGGGGATTACAGACACCCATGCGGCCTTCCTGCTCGCTTGTGAGCCCGGCCAGGGCAGGCCGTCTGGTCCCTGCGCAGGCTCCATGTTGGCCTCTGGCTCCCGCCTCAGCCGCCACGTTGGGACACCCCGGGGCAATGCCCTACTCTGTGGGTGCTGCAGACAGCCGAGGTCATGTCTGTGTCGGAGGTCTGGCCGGGGCTAACCTACACTGCGGGCTCTCACCGTCTTAGCGACCCGTCACTATAATCGGAGCCTTTTCCACAGCCCGGCACTTTACAGTGATGATTTCCTATGCAAATGGCCAAGACAACCGCATGGAAAACTGTCGTTAAAATGATTTATTTCTTAATTGCTAAGCAGGCCTCCGCTTTAATCTCTTAGGTTTCCTTACCTTTTCACCCTTTTCTCCATAAAAGCCAAGTCCTCTGTTGCCCTAAAAGAGAAATGATTTTTCTAAGTTTTTAAAAGTCATTCATCACAGTGAAATAATTTTTTTTTTAAGAAAAAGAAATGTAAGATCTGCTTGCAGCATACTGAACAACTATCCTTGCAGAATATTCCAGAGTCCCCTCCCCAAAGCTATCTGACACAAAAGAAAGCGAATGTCCTTCCTTTTGTGAGTTCCACATATAGACCACGTAACAGGTGTCACGTTATGTGAACCGGGGCAGGCTGGGGTCACGTGGGGTTGCAGAAAGCAGCACCTCCCAGCGCCTTCTGTGCATTCCCCGAGATTAGGTCTGAGTGATGAAAACAATGGGGAGCAGAAACACGACGCACTATTCTTTAATACACGTGTGCTTTTGAGAAATCTGTACTTTATACTCGAAGCAAAACCTCGAAAATAGTGGGCTAACATTGGAGAATATTTTAGTTTGTTGTTCAACCATCCCGAGGATCGGGATGTTGGCTGAGTCAATAATTCTGCACTTGCTGTATGAGCTAGTGCTCTGCGACTGTCGAGCTCCTGGCCGCACGATGAACGTGGACGCCACGGGCGGTGGGAGCTTGTGTCCTCACCGCAGGTGAGTGGCAGAGCTCAGACCTGCTCCCGGGTCCCGTGGACTCGTTCGGACACCTGTCATCTGCAGACATGATGGTCTCAGAGCGTGTCTTCAAGTCCAGCCCGAAAGACCCAGGAAGCAGCCATCTCCCGTATCCGAGGATCATGATTCAGTGTCCCTTCTGCTCCGCCTTTTCTCATTTTGGTAAGATAATCCTAACTTCACAAACACTTCGATCCTTTTAATGATTTTAGGGGATGGTGATTCTCTGGGCTGGGCCCCGACTTAGCAGATTCATGAGGAGGGTGGACGTATGTTAGAGAACAGACGTGCCCTGAAGCCCAGGGCAAGCCCGACAAGAAGCTGCCCTCCACACTAACACAGATGATAGAAATCATGTTCCTCTCTTTGGCCTGCAAACAACTCTGCTTCCCCCCCAGGGTCTCCAGAGTCCCGCCGCGACAAAGGACCACGTGGGGTCCTATCTGGTCTTTCTCTCGGCAGTGTCCCGCCCGCCCCCTCCCATACCCAGATATTCTCCAAAAATAAAAACAAAGCCTTTAATTAACTTTTGCTTTTTTGCTCCTTTCCCACCTGGCTGGGAGCTGAAATCAAAGCACAGAAATGCAGCCAGGCTAGATCAGAATGCGATTTGCTGGGGCCCCTGCCGTCCCTCTGCCCCGTGAGCTGGTTGTCCGAGTCCCCAGGAAGTGACCTGGCAGAGGGTGAGGGCTGTTTGTGTTGCAGCCAAGTGGGGATCTGAGGCGACCCTGGGGCTTAGCCGCCCCGTCCTACATCCGCTTCTCTTGGCTCTGAGCCTTTCCCACCCTGCTTGTGGCTACAAGACAGTGGGGAGCCCAGTGGTGGGGGCAGCAGGCTTAATGAGCTCCAGCCCCAGCCGGAAGCCATGTTAGAGGTGATGGGAGCAGGGGGGTGGGCCTGGGGGCCCCGGGGGGTGGTGGCGGCCAAGGTCCCCTGGAGGTCACAGAGATGAGGTTTCCGTGGGGCAGACATGGGAATGTGCGGGCCCACGGGATGGTCTTTCAACGTTGGTAAGGGCAGCCCAGCAGTTCTGATGCGTGTCGTGTCTTGATCACACACTCCTGCTGTTGGTCTTGCACAGTTACCCAGCTCACCCCGGTGACACTGAACCCTAGTTCTGTCTACAGGTTCTGACAAGCCACCTACTTTCCTGTGCTCCATCCAACTTAATAACCTTTCTCTGATGGAAACAGCACAGCTCTGGGCTCAAGCTTGACTTGAAAATCCCTGACTGTATCCCCAGAGGCTGACGACGTCACCCTCAGGCACAAACAGCCTGGTCACATCTGGGTAAGAAGGATGTCACTGGTTGCCCCACACGGATATAGTCACATTTTGTCCCTTCCTGTGCATTCACACAAACGCGAGCTGCTCCTGCATCTGCATTTCCAATCAAATGTCCATCAGTGCGATTTTCATACAATGGCTGGCGTTATGTGATTTGCAGACAACAAATCATTCACTGTATCCACCTAGGCGATGTGCCAACTACTGCAGGGGTACCTCTGGATTCATCTTTGGCATTTATAACATTAAGTCCTAAAAACCTACAAAATTGTTCTCATCAGGAAATAAATAACACGCTGTTGTCCCCCAAGTAGTTCTACGGTCAAGAAGGGTACGCACAAGTATGCGAGCACCGCCCCCCGGGCCACCCCGGCCCCACCCCCATAACCCACTTACTGGCTGCCCTTTTGGTCCAGGGGGTCCAGGCGGGCCCTGCACAAAGACAAAGAAATTTGTAAACTGTTTTCTTTATCCCAGGGCCCAGATAACATCTGCTAGAAAGCTCTGGGAAAGCCATCTCCTGCATGTTCAGAAGCCTGTGTAAAGCCTGTGTAGCATGCATAGAGGTTTCTGGTACATCTGTCTGGGTGGGGAGGAAAGCCTGGAGGCGGAAGGCCGGGTCAGGCCCGGCTCTCAGAACTTGCCGGCGGGCCGTGGACAGCTGCTCTGGGTGTGCTTTCCTGAGTTCAGACTTCGGACTTCACCCGCGTCCTACTCTGGCTCGCTCAGACCCCTTGCAAGGGCCCAGGCCTTGTCACTGCAGAGACCGCTTCTCCCAACCCCCCCCCCCCCCCGCCGGGGCTCCCCTCGGGACACCGTCTAGCACGTTTTGCTGGTGGGTCAGCAAATGTTCGTGAACAGAATTAATCTACAGGCCCCAACTGCACAGTTGGAAGTCCATCCGCAAACATCGCTATCTTTCTGCAAAGCCTTCAGTGTCAACACGGCACTTAGGATGAGGCTGCAGAACCTGCAGCTGTCCAGTCAGCTCGGGACACGGCAGGTCCGGCCGTTGTTGCGGATTTCCCTGAACCGTGTCTGTGAAGAATACCCGCCTCACCACTGCTATGTGTGCCGTGAGCAAGCCGACAACGGTGTGCAGTAGGAAGGCAAAGAGCCTGTGACCACATAATCCTCATCTCAACGGCTTTCTGCAAGAAGGTCTCTCTCCACCTGGAGACAAATCTCTCCTAATGTTGTTCGAGGCCCGTCTTAGGGCTAAACTTCTGGGGAAGGAGAGTCAGAGACCCGGTGGGGGCGGTTTGGCTCCGGGCCGTTGGGCAGTGGGCGATGTGGCCTCTTCTTTCCGGATCTTTCTTTCCTTGCAGCAAGCCCTCCGTCACCCAGCATTTGTCCTGTTGCAACTCACTTGGTCATTCAAGTTGCAAGGGTAGGGAACACCCGTAGACCGCCACTCAGGTGGGGCACTAGGGCCATTTTGTTCACTGATGTCTAATACCTCACTTGTGATGATGGGCACGCCTGGGCAGAGCCCACTACCTCCTTCTTCACCGACTGCACTATGATCTGCTTTGCCCAGGGATAACAGGCCCCTGGTTGGTGGGCTGGGTGTGGGGCTGAGAGAGCTTCTGTGTGACTGGAGGGGCGCCCAGCCAGCAGCAACTCAAAATTTGACATGGTTGGTGGTGATCTGGTGCCCACAAATTTCAAGTCCTCATTCTTCATCCTTAATAGTACCAAAATGTACGCAAAGGATGACCTGTTTTGTCTGGACACTTTCTACAGTGACCACAAGCATCCCAGCTGTATCCTGAAGCTTCCACCCGCATCAACACCGAAGAAGCTGGCTCTCTAGAGGACGCCTCCACAGAGGTCCAAGAGTGGTACTTACTGGTCTTCCCGGAGCTCCAACCGGACCCATCTGTCCTATAGGCCCAGGACGGCCGGGGGGGCCCTAAGGACGGGCAGCAAGAGTAGTCCATTAAGAAGGGTAGACTGGTATTTGGAGTCCTGAGTTCTTAAAATTCTGCTTGGAACATTCTCTACTAAAAACGGAACTTACCTGGAAACCAACCAAGCCAGGATCTCCGGGTTCACCCTAGTTGAGAAGACATAATGTTAAGGGTTCTGGTTTTTAACGAAATCTTTAGATCTAGTTACATTTTATCACAACCAGGGACTTGCTAATGTTACCTCCTATCTGGGGCATTGTGAATATGGGAAAGGTGTGCACCCACAGTTGAATATCACCCCAATGGGATAGCGATGATTTTTAACTTCATCATGGTGTTGGGTGGTTCTGCCACCCCAGGCGTCCCCCATTCTCGCATCCTCACAACTCAGCCATACTTGGAAAGCACCGTCATTAATCAGGAGTTTACACTGAATGCTTAGTCTCGAGTCCCGTATCTAGCGAACATACCCTGTATCTGTCGCGGTCCACACTGGATAGCGCATACGGCTCGCCTTTCTCTCCTTTGGGTCCTTGGGGCCCCTACGGTAGCGTGCATGCGGGAGACAGAAAACAAAGAAACACCTGTTAACATTCAGTGCAGCTGTGGTCACCTGGGTGATTAAATATTGACTTTTATGGGCAATGTCTATCGCTTATTTAGGTTATTCTGGACACCAGTCACTACATTTGGCCACAAAGGTGAGACTTGCACTTTTACATTTACCCAAGAGTATCTTCCTTCAAAGTTAAAATGGAAATATTTTATAGGACTTACGTTAGTTTCGAAAACCCCAACCAAATGCTCAGTAAACTAATCCTTTGGGATACCAACATGTCATTTTTCTGCGTAATCATGTTTTTGTCTTTTCTTTGGCATTAAGGTGTTAAAAATATTAACACATGCCCCGAAGCACCATTTTTGGGAGAGATACTGGGTCATTCTCTTAAGCTGGAATCGTGACAAATGTACGTGGTGCGTATGCACATACATATGTGCATAAATGCCTTTTGATGCCTGCCGATAAAATCAGTATTTTGGGGACGCCCGGGTGGCTCAGGCAGTCAAGCGTCTGCCTTCGGCTCAGGTCATGATCCCAGGGTCCTGGGATCAAGCCCCGCGTCGGGCTCCCTGCTCAGTGCGGAGCCTGCTTCTCCCTCTGACTGCTGCTCCCCCTGCTTGTGCTCGCACTCTCTCTCTCTCAAATAAATGAAACCTTTAAAAATATCAGTATTTTAAAGTAATGGACATATATTTTTTTATAGATTTTTTATTTATTTTTTAACAGAGAGGGAGACAGCGAGAGAGGAAACACAAGCAGAGGGAGTGGGAGAGGGAGAAGCAGGCTTCCCGCGGAGCAGGGAGCCGGACGTGGGACTCGATCCCAGGACCCTGGGATCATGACCTGAGCCGAAGGCAGACGCTTAACGACGGAGCCACCCAGGCTCCCAGGAATGGGCAAATTTATTGATAATGAAAGTTTCATGATATTAGAGCAAACCAGAAAGTGATGGTCCTCGTTGAGAAGTGGAACCACACAAAAAAGACAGCCAAGGAAGGAAGACCTGCAAGGCGGGGGCGAGAAATCCACTAGCTTCGCAGGAAACACGGGGAAGAATGCACGATTGCTCTTCCCCAACCTTAAAGACGTTCTCCTACCAAGTAAGATATTGATATAACCCCGACTTTGCAATACTTAGAGGGTATGAGGGTCGTAATATAGTCCTGAAAACCATTTCAAGATTTTTTGCAAAGACCTGAAAACAGCCTACAAAATAGATGAATACGAGAACATCTTCCATTAAAAAGAGCTCACTTCTACCTGTCAGGGCTGGAGAATGTTTCTCACATCACAGAGGATTTTAGAATCTAACGAGACGGTGACTCACGGGGCATTCTGTCAAGCTTTAAGCCTTTTTATTTGAGTTTTGCTATTACTGTTACTCACTGTCACTTGAAATGCGGCCCGCGGAGAATGCGGTGACACTGGTAAGATTGCACAATATAAATCAAGCCCATTATTTTCTATTTCGTTTACAGAATGAATAAGGAGAACGAAGTTCTTTGGACCCAGGAAAATCACACCGAGATGTCTGCAGGACCATCTCCTTCATCCTGACCGCCCGCTGAGGACAGGGGAGCGACCTTCCTGGGGGTGCGAGAAGCAGGTAGAGCATGCCCGCCCACTCGCCCTGGCCGTGGGGTCCACGGGAGACAACCTGCGCTCCTTAGAAAAGTCTCTCTGGGACAGTTTCTAAAAGGGCCTTCTGGATGGGCCGGCGGGAGGCACATGACGTCCTCCAGGCCTCTGCTGACAAGTGCCAGCCGGCTAGCTTCCAGAGCTAACCGCTGGTCGGCCCGCGCATGCTGGTACTCACGGGAGGGCCGAGGAACCCGTCGGGGCCAACGGGTCCCTGCCGGCCTACGTCTCCTCTGGTTCCGTTGCAGCCGTCATAACCGGGCGGTCCTCTGGGCCCACCTTGCCCGGGGTGTCCCTGGGACGAGAAAAGCAAGTGAGCCTTCCAGCACACACACTTGTGGTTCTCATGAGCAGTGTGATAAAACAGCTCTGTATCTTCCCATCCTGCATGAACCCATGGGAAAAGATAACCTGGAACGAGCAGATGAAGGAATGGAAGATTAAGTAAACAGGGGCACACGGGCACAGTTCTAAGCAGGAGAAAGCCTTCCAGACAAAGTTCTGTTTCCCAGGGGCTCTGGTGAAGAAGTAAATTGTCTTTGGTCTAGTGGAAGGTCTGTCTTAGCAGGGGCAGGTCATGGTCGACTTCGAAATTCTAGAAAACATTCTGGAAGCAGCCAGGTCCTGCAAGGACAACAGGGTGCCTCTATATGTCGTGCCCAACTGAGCTCCAGAGCGTGAGTCTGACTGAGCCACATCCTACACGGGGAAGATTCGTGCACCCCGGGAGGGATTTCATGTGACTGCACCCTCTGCAGAAGAACTGACTTCCTCTCATTTGCTTTCTCGGGGGAACACTCTGGTGTTTTCGATTTTAAACTCGAACAGAAAGCAAGTCAGATGTTCTGAGGTGGTGGTGGAGGGAAGGCAGTGTGATCAAATGTCTTTCGAATGACGGGAGACAGTCAGGCTGAGTTTGTGGGTGTCCCACCTGCATTTGTCTGGTTCCTGCGACATCCGGGGGCTGGGCTAGTAACCCACAGTTTATTGTGCTATTTCTTCCCACAGCAGATGCTCAGATATATGCTATCGTGTTAGCTTCTTTAAAATTTTGATTTTGTTGACAGCAGACCAAACGTATATTCCAGAGTGATTTTTTGAGGCCATGTTGGATGGCTTTTAGATTTGAGAAATTTGGGACATTTCAAGATAAATGAACAAATCCTACACTGAGGGCCAGGACCCTGAATGATATTAAGAAACAGGACGAGAAAAGTAGCATTTTTCTTTGGATGTACATCTCTTTGCTTTAGATATCCAAAGCCATTGCTTTAACTAGCGCCATCAGATAAGAAGAGATATAGCAGACTTCCAGTCAGCTGTCTTGGGGGACAAGAGACATCCCAGCCACCCTGTTATATCACACGGTATGAAAGCTGATCCTTCAAATTCGGCTGGAGAAAACAAGCTCAGTAGGTGTTCTGCTCATGATCTGTGGTATTCTATGATGCTTTCCTTAAACTGAGTTCTTCACTCTTCTCCTGATTTGTCTGTCTGCTGCTGGTCCTTCTTGCCCTCTTAGAATCGATCAAACTCATTTGAAATTGTGCTCCAATTGACGTTAGTTTGAGATTGTTCTTCAAAGAAAAATTTTAGTTATATTGAGCTGACCGCTCCTATTGGTTCAGCATCTAATTAGATATACCTCTAAGATCTGACGGCATATCACATTTTATGTCTGACTTCTAAACAGCTAAAATTAGCCTGGTCCTTCAACATCACATTCCTGAGCTGCTTCGAGGTGGCAGGTGGCCCTTCAGCTCACGTTTGCTGTTCCAGAGCCCTGTGGCTAGCAAGCGAGGCTGTCTTGAGCAGCCTTGGAGATTCTGCAGAAACCTGCTGGATCTGTGCTCACTCGAGCGATCACTCCCTCATGTGACGATACTTCCTCTCTAACTTGTAAACTATTTGCTCCTCATATTAAATGATTATGAAGTGGAAAAACAAATTGAAATATGATTCAGGTGAGTTACAATATTTTTCCATGAGATCACTCCATTTAAACTCAGATTTCAACTTCCAGAAGACAAAACGGATGGGTGGCCCTAAGAGCTCAAAGAAGCAGTTTAAAAATGGGCGATTTGGTTTGAGTAGGAAAATACTCTCCTTGTTTACCCCTGGAAAGCTACGGATTCTTCACCTCTGCCAATTTCTCAAGATTCTGACTAATGGGAAAGTGACCTCCTTACTTGGTCACAGCTGTGTGTTGTGACTGGTGAGCATGAGCCCCCATCCAGGTGACACCGGGTCACCACTACCCAGGCCTCACGTCTCTGTGGGGGCTTCCTCTCTCTAGCTCCGGGAGCTTCCTTCTCCTGGATGTATGGCTCAGGCTCTGAAGGACAAGCTCTCCCTCTCTGGGATGGCTCTCACGCCCTCCTTCCCTCGCTCTCCTATGAGGCAGCGGCCTCGGGAGTGTGTGTGTGTGTGTGTGTGTGTGTGTGTGCGCGCATGTGTGCATGTGTGCATGTTAACACGGTGACGCGGGACACGCTGTGTGGACTAAGGGCCCAGACATGTGCATACGGCTCCTGAAGCAGATGTCCTCAGACTTCAGCAGCAGGCGGCTGCGTGTGTGATAAACACATCTAGGATCTGCAGGAAGTGGACCCTGGGAAATCTCCTCGCGGGTCCTTGTGAAGGAGGCTGGGAGTCAGGCTGCTCTGTTTATTTTTGTATGCCACAAGGAGTAAAGTAAACTGGGTTAGAAAAACACATTTTATTGCATTTGGAGATTTTCTCATGGACGAAGCCTATCTTGTCTTCTCGTTTCTGTGTGGATTTGACTTCAGAGAATTTGGAGGGCTGCACGAATGTTCGGCAGGGCTTCATCACATCCGTGTTCTCGGCCGTGCTGCTCTGTCTGCAGGTTCCAGTGAAATTTCGAGGCTGGCTCCCATTGAGCATATCTGAGCAACAGTCTAGCTTTTTATACAAAACAATGTCTGGCTTCGGCAAAGGAGCTTGGATGCTGAAGCCAAGTCCAGAGGAACGTTTGCAAAGGAAACAATCTGTCCGATATTTGACTGGACTCCGGGGCAAAATTACGCACATACAGCCTGCCAGGCTCGTGGGGTAAACAGAACAGGAGGCCTGGTCAGAGGCGTTTCTGTAAGTCCTAAACCTATTGCTTAGCATGCGTACCACGTTTTAATATCCCAACCATAGAACACACTCACGGGAATTCCGTCGGCGCCAGGGAATCCAGAAACACCTCTCGCTCCCTGTAAAGAAGGTGGACGAACTTACCGAAGGCCGGGACGCCCACCGCCCGTCACAAAAGTGGAGGGAGGCCCAGCAGTCACCGTACCACGTCTCCTTTCGGTCCGATGGTCCCGGGAGAGCCCCGCTCGCCCTTGTCACCTTTGCGGCCCTGTAGTCCTGGGAACCCCTGCAGGCCTGGGGGCCCGGTGTACCCCTGGGGGCCCACTGGCCCGGGCTGGCCCTGCAGAAATAACAGAGTTCAGTCACCATCGGTCACTCCAGACGTGCATTTTCCATCGGGCTGCCTTTGAAACCACACTTTTCATTCTCAAAGAGCTACAACGCTCTGAGAACATTCTATGTCCACTTCCACCTCCTGTCAGAGTTGCAACAGAGTGGTTTCTGGCTAAGACAAGTCCTAGAGTTGAAAAAGAAAAAAGCATGTTAAATGTGAGAAAAAGTCACCCCAGACTAAAGTGATGTTATTGCAAAATGCTAGTACTGGATCGGGATGAAGGAATCAACCTACTTGGCTTTTTTAAAAGAGTGTTTTCAGTTAAAAAAGAAAACTCCAAGCAAATGTCTAAGATTCTGTCTCCATCTCACTATGATGCACGTGACCAGCATAGAACTGTGTCCTGCATCAGGTATCACAATGATCCCCAGATGTCCAAGTGATTTGGTCTTCTCCCCGGTCTACACGCACACTACTCGCACACGCAGAGCAGAATTACAGGTTCCTGGAGCCTATAAAGATCTAGGCCCATAGCCATTGGCCACGGACGGCTGTTATTAAAAAAAGACAAAATGCTGAGCAGGCAAGGATGTGGAAAAGTCGGAGCCCCGAGCCCTGTGCGTGGGAATGCGGAATGCTGCAGCCGATGGGGAGCACGTAGCAGTTCCTCTATGAATGAAACAGAGAACTGCCCTACGGTCCAGCAATTCCACTTCGGGGGTAATACTCAAACGAGCCGAAGGCAGAAACACGAACCGGTATTTGTACACCCGTGTTCACCGCGGCGTCTTCCGCAAGAGCCAAGGGGCGGAAGCACAGCGCTTGCTGGAGGACGAGGGGTAAACACAACGGGGTCCATCCATGCCCCGGACTATTATTCACCTGGCTGAGGGGCGTGGGGCTCTCACCTCTGAGTTTCGGTACCCTTCCTACACTGCCCACTCCTTTCGGATGCGGGGCCCAGGCGCGGGGAAGTGGAGAGGAATTTCTCTGGGGTGGAAGATACGGATGGAGATTAAGGTAGAGTTGATGGATGCGATCTACCCCAAAGCTTGGGATCCCTGCCTCCTCCAACAAAGGGGAGTTATGGGAAGTCTCCGTAGGTCTCCCTCTGGGCCAAGGTCAGTTTTGGAATCGGTGGGTTCTCCTGCTCTACCCTCCACGTGTTCCAGAGGGTCCAGTCAAGGCAGAAATCACCAAATACTCAGTCTGAGCACAAGTATCGTACATAGTGGTGAAGCTGGGGTATTTCACATCTTCGAAGAACGTGGTAAAAGGGGGCCATGGCCCCTTGTTTGTCCCCTCCTCCTTGAGGAGGGTTGTGCTGGAAGGTGGGCAGCCCGACCTTGGAAACATAAATCCTAGGCTCACCCTAGGCTAGTGCTCAGGGGCCTCTGCATGCTACATTTGCTGAAAGTTTGGGGACAAAACAGGCTTTGAATCCCATTTTTATGGATTTCCCCCAGCTGTGCTCAGTTCTGTTTGCAGCTGTTAGACTATCACCGTCTTGTGATGATGAAGTCCACCCCTAAGCCTTCAAATGCCCCTAATCACGGTGAGGCTTGTAGCTTGTCAGTGTTTACATGAGCAGCCTTTGGGGGATAAAGTGTTGTTCCTTAGCACCGTCCTTGTTACTGTGCAAACTTCATCTCCATCTGGGGGGATTATCGTACGCAGACAACTGGGAGGGGGCATCTGCTCTCAACCAAAGCGGAATTCATGTGTCTTCGAGATGAAAACCCACATTCTCCTTGTGCACTCGTTAACTTTTTCCTCGATTCCCTTTGCTGGGAAAAGTGATAGCGACATCATGTACTCACTTTCCTGTCATTGTCAGTGAACTTCTCTTTAGCCTTTGTTTCTTGGATGGGAAGTCTGGCTTTGGGAATAAAACCAGTCTTTCCTTTCCTGGAGCATGCTGTCACTGTGAAGTTCCCATAAGACTAGTCATTTTAAGGGGCTCCCAGCACATTCACAATGCTCTCTATCCACCAGCTCTGTCTGGTTCTAAAACATCTCTATCACCCCAAAAGGCAGCCCCGTACCCACCAAGCAGTCACTCCCCACTGCCCCTACCCCACCCAGCCCCTGGTCCCCAGGCAGACTGGCACCTGCTCTCGGTGTTGATGGGCTCTATCCACTCTGGGTACTTCCAGTACGTGGAGTCACAGGTAGGGTATGCGGCCTTTGGTGCCTGGCTTCTTCTACTTAACACAACTTTTCTGAGGTTCTTCCGTGTGGGAGCACCTCCCAGTGCTGCATTCGCTTTCATTCAGTGGACGGATGACCACAGTTTGTCCATTGGTCCGTTGACGGACATTGAGGGTGTTTGCACCTGAGGGTTGCTGTGGACAGTACCGCGGTGGATACGCACGCACAGTTATTTCTGGAGCACCTGTTCTCAGCTCCTCGGGGTATAAACTTGGGAAGGGAATTGCTGCACCTTCTGGCAATTCTGTTTCACCTTTCGGAGGCCCTGCCTTGCTGGTTTCCACAGGGGTCGCACGGTGTGCATTCCCAGCAGCAACGTGCGAAGGTTCCAAATTTCACCACGTCCTTGCTGGCACTTGCTTTTTTCCATTTTTCAAAATTATAGCCATCGCAGTGGGTGTGAAGATGGTGTCATTCTGAAGAGATTATCTTGAGCTTCTCACAGACGGAACATTTCGCAAATTCCATCCAGCTTCCGCCCTGGGGAAGGGCCAGGAAGAGTCTGAATTCGACCTTTGTCCCCGGGGACTGGACCCTCACTCTTGCCCGCAGGACACACCCTGTGCGGCTGTGGCTAAACGGGCATTGACGTCAAGGTCAAGGACCTTGCTATGCATGTTTCAGTCATCAGGCCTGAGAGTTCCCCGAGGATATCCTGCCCGCCAGGGCACCTAGTGTGTTTGTAAAGAGCGGCTGGAATGACCAAGGAACGAAAAGGACCTTCCTTTCTGCTAAAATGACCATCGACTTCCATCCTGAGTGGAAAAGTCACAGTCAGAAAACCTACTTCCATCTCTTCTCTTCCTTCTGTTAGAAGTGATGTTAAAAACAAAAATTACCCCAGGAAGTGTAGGACTCTAGTTTGAATAACTTTGCACAAATCTCTAAAGCTCCTAAGATTCTTGCAATCTACTCGAAACAAGTATTTCCACAAAATGTTTGTCAAAAGCCAGCAGACACCGTGGAAAGGAGAAACCATGTACTGTGACCCCTGCCCACCAGTCTGATTCATACCCATGTGTTCCTTTTGCTGGGAAACAGGACAAAGATAAGCACCATTTAATTATGTATCTTCTGGGGTGAAGCACTGTTACAGGTCTTAAAAAAATGCTTATCTCATTTTACCCCCCTGCCACATGCATACTGACCACCACCCCCACCTGAGAGGAGACGACAGGGGCTCGGGAAGGTCCCGCACAAAGAGCCAAGGGCCACACAGGTCTGGGAGTGGGCGACCCCCAAGCCTTCCATCTGCCATCACACACCGCTGGGAGTAATGGCAGCGGGCGATCCCCAAGCTGCATCAGCGCCACCTGGGAGCCTGCGAGAAATGCAGAGTCTCAGGCTCGGGCCAGACCCTCCTGAGCTGCAGTGAACACGACCCCCAGGAGGTTACTTCGTGCAGTAAAGTGTGAGGATCACTGCCTGATACCACCCTTCTTCCTTTCCGGACATTCTTATAGAAGGACTGGTATCTTTTAATAAAAATCTCAAGCATGAAGTTGGATCTTAGAAGAAATGTTCCTCCTCCTGCAATCAGGCAGAGGAAAATGTAATATTTATGTATGTTAAGGACTATTTCTAATTAAATTTTCTGGGTCCTGTCTGCAACAGACCAGGATAAACTTTGATCCCTGGGAGGATGGACGGTTGCTTCTCACCTCTCCCTTCTCGAAAGCACTACGGGAGTATGTGGGGGGTCCGGGGTCAGCCTTGGAAGCCGAAGTCTGCAAAGGCGGAGGGAATGAGTCCAGACTTGAATCCACATTGCTCAAATACCACGGCTGTGGACAGAAGGCACTTCAAGCCCTGAGACACTTACTGAGCTTTCCTGCACGTGGAGTGTTCACTTCCGAGAAGAGGTAGAATATCCCCAGCTATGTGCACACGAGGAATGACTCCGGGCTTTCGGACCCTGACATACAGAAGCAGGACTGGTGATCACCCGGGCCCGGCAAGGGTCGTCTCCCACTCACGCAACTCCAAGGCGGTGCCTGTCTCCATCCATAGCTTATTAGCCTTCCAGGTCACAGTGGGGAGAAGGGTAAAAAGAGCTTCCTCCATCAGGGACGGACAAAGAGGACCGTTTCCAAGGATACAGCCCGCTTCACTGAACATCAGGATTTTTAATTTATAGTACAGTGTTTTCCTGGTAGAACAAGAACAAGCTTTTCATGACTTACCGGCCAACATGTGAATAGTAGGAAATCCCTTCTCTTTCTGAAGTCTGCTTTTCCTGTCTTGCCTTTTATGGGCAGCGGGCCCCCGCAGACACCCCATATCCTCTCCAGTCCCCTGGGCAGCCCCTCCCTTCCTTGGCTTTTGGCAGTGCGTTCCAGGCCTTCCCGGCCCTTCCGATGCGGCCCTTCTCCATGACCCTCTGGGGATTCCAGCTCAAGTCCCAGCTCATTCGAAAATACGTAAAACGGCCCAGAAGCTGGGAAGGACTCCTTTTTCGGGATCCAAAAAACCAATTTAGAATGAACCACTGTTCTTAGGGTAATCATTACCATTTGTGAGCAGTTTTTGTGACGACCCTGGCAGGATGAATGAGCACCGTGTTCCAAGCTAATGATAATGTGGAAGTGTTTGCACGGTGCTTAACCTACACAGCAACAATCAGCGAACATGGGCAGCTGCCTAATCCACGGGAAGTGGACGAAACTCATGCTAAATCTGCCACCTTTCGCTAGAGTTTCTTACTTAATACAGGAGAACATCAGCCCTGCCCGCGGTACTACTCCAGATTAAGGGTCCCACCTAAATGAGGAGGGATTATACGGGCCTTGGGATTCCTGCTCTCCAGATTCATCTGGTACAGACCGTAGCAGCAGCATCTGGGCAAAGGGGACACATCGGCGTGTAAGGAAACAGACCCTGACCCTTACCTTGCTCCACGTACAAACGTGTGGTCAACACGGGTTGTAGGCCTGAACATAAGCGCTAAAACTCTAGTGTTTCTAGAGGAAAACACAGGGAAGAGTATTCGTGACTTTGGGTTAGGCAAACATTTCTAGATGTGACACAAAGATCATGAACCATACAAGAAAAAAGTTGAAAACCCTGAAAGGTTTGATCTTAAAGATACTGTCAAGAAATAAGGAGCAGGCCGCAGACTGGGGGACATATTTCTGATAAATGATTTTTGTCCAGAATACAGACAGGACACCCAGAAACCAAGAATAAGAGACAACCCAAGTGAGATCTGAACAGAGGCTTGCTCAGAGAAGGCGAGCAGATGGAAACCAAGCGCACAGAAGTGGGTCTGCTCCGCTAGCCACCAGGTAGGCGCACGGTAAGGACAACTGTGGCCCCGGGTCACACAGGCAGACCGCCACGCGGATCCTGCAGAGGATGTGGAGGAACCCGCTGGTGCGGATGCAGAACGGGGCGGTTTCTTATAAAGTTAAACGTACGCTTACTGTAGGACCTGTAGGTAAATGTTCACAGTGGCTCGATTTATTTTAGCTAAACCCCAGAAACAACCTGAATGTCCACTGGCTGATGAGTGGACCAACTGGTACGTTCACACAGCGGGCCACCGCTTAGCGTCACGTGCACAGCGGTGAGGACGGATCCAGAGGCGTTTCGCCAAGAGGGGGAAGCACATCCCGCCCGTCCCGTTGATAGGGCACTGTGCTGTCATCTGATTTACACGACATTCTAGAGAAGGCAAAACCAGGGGCGGGAAACAGAGCAGTGGCGGCCAGGGGTGGGATGGAGGGAGGGAATGGGCCCGGTTCATATCGCGATTCTGGTGGTTCCTACACAGCCGTACTCATTTGTCAGTATTCACTGAATTGCACGGGAAGCTATCGTGATAAAACGTCCTAAAAACAAAGGAACAAACAGAAAAGGAGTAAAGCAGAGTTTCAGGAGACAAGGCCTGATGTTCATAGGCACATTTCACACGACCAAGTCCTTCTGGTATATCCCCGTAAGTGAATTTACAAGATAGATAATGTTTCGGAAAGAAAGAAGAGCGGACACTTTGAAAATGCCTTGTTAAAAAACACTAAGTCCAAAGCTTTTTCTGCCAGGGAAATAAAAAGAACAACAACAACAAACAACAACAAGCAAACCCACACAAATGAAGGCCTCGTCCGGAGTCCACGTCTGGAATCTGGTCTGTGGAGCGCAAGGTGGACAGAAAAGTGGAGCCGTCTAGCACCCACCCGCTGAGCCTCAGACCCGGAAGGGGGTCAGGACCAAACCGGGTTCAGGAGCTGAAGACAGGTGCAGGACATCCCTGGCCTCCACGAGGCACAGTCTTCATAAAGAACAAAACCTGTACTCTGAGTCGCTGCTCTACCGTTTTACCTGAAATGATCTGACTTGGACGGATTCACATTTCAAAGCAGAGAAGCGATGGATCATCTCCTGGTTCCTACCCATAGGGGCAAAATGTCTGGAAACTCTGCTCCTTATTCTAAAAATAGGCAGCACGTGGGCCGTCACACTCGATGGCCTTTACCCCAACGTGAGGCCACGCTTTTTATAGTCTGGATGTGATTCTGCCAGGCATATGTTGGAGAAGTTGATCTTCTGGGAGAGCCTTCCCTGGCTTGCAGCAATAAATACATTTCGTTTGTCTAAACGTGGTCGCTTGCCCAACACACCGACAAGATTTCCCAAGGCTCTTGTCCACCAAGAAGACGCGGAGTGGCGTGTGGATGAGCCGAGGGCCCTGGGAGCACAGGCAGCAGCCAAGAACGGGCTGGAAGGGCAGACTCTGGGGCCACGGGCTTCACACCAGCAGGAAACGCCCTTTCTAACTGAGCACCGACTGCGTGGAATACAGTATTAGTGCCCGGAGCCTCCTCGTCAAGCGGCCTTTCCGTCCTTACGAGTGCGTGACACAAGGGCTCTCGGCTACACGTCCGTATCAGAAAGGGACAACTAGAGTGTAGGAGGTGACGCTGGCCTTACCAAATCCTGCAACCACAGTAACTAACAGCTGTCCACACGGACGGCCTCAGCGGCAGACGCTTCATTTCCACACGTCATCTGCGTGTGGCAATCCCTCGCTGGCCTCCCCTAACCAGGGGAGACTCCTAGGCATGCTCGAGGGTGACGTGACTCACTGTAGGCCCCGAGAGCTTCTGTCCTCGCCCTGCGATTGGGCAACAGCCCCGGGAAAGCTGCCTGCAGACAGGGGCGCGGGGTGCAGGAAACACCCGTGTGCGGGGCCTCCAGATGCCGGCCTCCCTGCTGAGGTTCATCCACCAGGCCGGTGGGCGTGCAGACCACCTTTTTGGTGAGAGTGGCACAGACCAGGAACGGAACTGGCAGTATATCCATTTTGCATTTAGACTAAACACACTCACATGAAAGAAAACTATTCTTGAGGTTGGCGTTATATTGAGCTGGTCTGTTATGAAAAAGAGATTCGGTCAACAAAGGGAAAAAGGTTAAGGGTAAGGGAGGGTTCCAACTTGGCTATGGCACACACATTTCTTTTTCCCCTGTTAATCTTTATTTGAAATTCCCGAATAGGGCCATTTTGAAATAGAGATCCACGTTTTCTGTCATCAGCAGAGGGGACTTCCTCCCTTTCCTCTCCCCCTCCTGCCCCTGGCTTTAACCTACTTATCTGTTATTATATTTTCACGAAGTGATTTACCATCTCCAGTTTCGGAAGACTTTATCTCTACGTTTACAGCACAACCTGTGGTTTTGGTGTGAGGTTGTGTGGGTTCTGCAAGCTCAGCACACCTCGCCCCAGGCCCCTGCGGCCCCTCCTCAGCCTCGGTCTGTCTCTTCCAGACGGATCGGTTATGCTAGTGGCATCCCCCAGCGTGTCCTGCAGCGAGTCCGGCTTCTTTCACCTGCACAAGGCAGTGGTGGCTCGCCCGCCCTGCTGTGTGCATGCACGGTTGTGTCTGGTGGCTCGCCCGCCCTGCTGTGTGCATGCACGGTTGTGTCTTCTGGTCACCGAGAGTTCTGGCCCAGCCCACAACTACAATTTGTTTACCCGTCCGCTCGTCGTGGGGCTTGGAGTTGCCTCTGGTTTTTGGTGCATGTGCATCGGGCTGCTATAAACACTCAGGTATGTTTTCTTTCATATAGACACATGTTTTTGTAAATACCCAAGAGTGGGATTTACCGGGTCAGACGATAAGAGTCTGTTTAACTTTATCAGCAAGTTGCAGAACTGTTTTCCAGACTGGCTGGAGCACTCAGGGCAACACGGCTCAAAGGCAGCGACTTGAAAGGCTAACGTCTGAAGCGGCTGGCCGGTCGCCTGGAACCTCCGCAGGGGCAGGGAAAGACAGGTAAGGAAAATCAGTTTATACCGCACAGAAACTCAGGAGAAACTCAGCTCCAAATGCCTCACCTATGGCACTGATTTCATTTTATTTCGGGTAAAAGAATGTTCCCTTCCCGGATACTGTAATACAAAGTGCGTGTCGGTCTTTGTGGTCCAGGGGCACGGGCCTCATCTTCTAGAAGATTCTCCTAGACAGTGACAGTCATTTCAGAGTAGAGCAGCATCACGTCACTTTTCAGACTGGCAACTCTGCTGCTCCACCGATAACCGCCTATTGCTTTCCCAAAGGCCTCACTGAGTATCCGATCTGGGAGGCACCGCAGAGAGCACGGGGGGGCAGGTCCTCAGAGCAGCAAATCACTTCCCCTGGAGCTCACTAGCGGGGAGGGGGGGTCCTCAGGCCGCCCCAGACCCAATGAATCGAATCGGCGTCTCCACAGGATCCCGGGTGATTGGAGTTTGCTTCAGAGCTTGAGAAGATCAGCCCAGGTGTGGTCTCCGCCCCAGGACGGGTCTTGGCTGGCTGCCAAAGCATCAGTTAAGGGAAGTCTCAAACCTCAAGAATTTCTAGCCTAGCAGTTTTGGGGTGGGGAGGAAGAGCCTGGAAATCTGTATTTTTGACAAGGTCCCCCAGGCAACTCAGATGCATTGCCAGGTTTGGAGCTGGGAACAAATCTAATTCTCACACAGGACAGGGGAGGGAACAGCCCAGGGAGGTGAAAGGTCTTAGCGGCAGCTCTGCGGACCCTCCGCCCAGGAGCACTTCACCACGTCCTTCTGATGGCTGTGGCTGGGGGACCCCCACTACTGACCCTCTGAAGCCGTACTGGTGTTTGTCAACCAAGGGCACAGGCTTCTAAGGCCTCCTCTCGCTTCAGAGCCCAAGGATGGCCTCCTCAGCCCCTTGCACAGAGGCCCGCGTGAGCCTCCTCAAGGTGGATGGGAACTGGAGCCCCGTGAAATGCCTCAGGATTGAATTTTCCATATTTTCAGCCTTTATAATATTCGTACTTCCAGGGGTTAAAGAAGCAAACTCCTGAAGGTCAGGGACCTTATTCCATGATTGAGAAAAGCACAGCAGGGGCCACACTGTTCCCTCGGGAGGTTGTTTGTCTCTCCTTTTGAGACCTCACGAAGCCACCCCGAGGTGAGTGATTAGAGGCTTCAGGAGAAGCAACTATGTGGGTGCAGTTACGCATTGAAGTGCAGGGCGAGCTGTGGAAATGCAGCGGGTGCGGGTCACTGCCGTGGGCACTGTCCTATAGCCTGGAGGCCCCGCAAGCCCTGAAGGCAGTGGCTTCCTCTGATTGGTCACCTGAGTCACACGGACAGGGCTCCTGCGTGACAAGCCACGCAGGACACGCTCCCTGCCAAGTGGCATGACAGACATTTCCAGCGCCAACGCCCTTTACCCACGGGTGCTGGCAAGAGGCCTTGTACGTTCAGACCCTTCGGTGACCACCACCACGAGTTCATGATTTCTGGGGCGCTTCTGAAACACAGCGCCAGGGGGTAACACGGTGGAGGGCTCTCACCCTCTGGTTCCGTCGGCCGGCGTGCCACGCGGGGGCGCCTCCAGCCTTAGATCCTCGCCTCGCTCCGCACCGGCCCGTGGCGTTGCTGTAGGTGGGTCCCGCCAGGTGATCTGGCTCTACCTGTCGGGGAGAGTGCGTCCCGAAAGGAGATGCCCCGGACTTGTGGGAAGGGACGCCAGCCTTATCAGAACTGGAGGAGTGGAGAGATAAAGAGAAACCATCTGCTGAAGTCAAGAGCTAGGACACAAGACCAGGCTTCTGGAATATGCCAGGGCTCCCTCCTCCAGGGACTTAGTTCTGGTAAAATATTTGAACCAAGCCGTCTGAGGACAACTGTGGGTGATACATGGAACATGCTCAAACCATTGAGCACAAATACCGCGACTCAGGAGGAGTAAAGGTTACGGAGGAAAGGGCTGAGTTTGCCAACACGGGTCCGTGAAAAGCTGTAAGAGGAAGATTTTCAATGCTTCCTGAATGCTTCTGTTTTAGAATAAAAATTTAACTTTCCATCAACAGAAGACACCTTCTTACGGCCTTTTAGGCCTTTTGTTATATTCCTGGGGCTGAGGAAGACAGGTGGGCAACGCCTTGCAGTTCCCGCGGCCAGCACTGGGTGGCAGTCAGCCGCGCTCTTTGGGAGCAAGACCCCGCCCCACTTCCAGCTTCAGATTTGCTGTGTCCAAGATTCTGTGACTGTTTGGGGTTACCATGACCCCCCTCCCCGGAACAGAGCGCAGTCCCCCCTCGTTTGTCAGGGAGCGCGAACCTCCCATGGGGAAAATTCTGATGAAAATTTTCACTGCAGGATTCCAGCGGTGTCTAAAGAGCATATCAAATTCCGTTCTTCTTTTCACAGGGTGGTTGAGCTAACAGTAACGAATTATTTCATAATTCCCTTCCCTTTTGACTTGCCCAGAGGAAGGTGTTCTAAGTAGATATAGATACCGGAGGACCCGATATACCCAGACCCAGGGCAGAGTTCCAAGAGATAGCTCCCTGTGTGGGCCCGAGTTAGGAGAGCAACCTACAATCCCAGAGCAGAGAGCATTTATGTACGGTGTGGAGACTCTCCAACAGCAAAGGGGTTTCATGCCCACAACACCTCTGTGAGGCAGGTGCTGTTCTCACATCCATTTTGTGGGTGAGGATGAGCCACGGGTTGGAGGGGGGGCTGGTGCCTGGCTTCTCAGAGCCGTTCCGGAGAGCCTGTCTCTGTGCCTATGAACTCTGCTCGAGGAACGGGTATGACTTTGGAGCCTGAACACGTCTCTTTCACTGATCTCCCCGAGGCTACAGTCAGGCCAAAAGCAACGGACCGATGGACAGAAAGAAGCTGATGTATGCCCGGGGTTCACGCCGACCCAACAGAACAGAGCCCGCCACAACCCTGGGTGATGACCTAAGATCTGCTTTCCTGCTGAAACCCAACACTGCTGCTCGATGGCGGCCATTTCACGGCTCATTACTCCCCCTCCTGCTAGAAAGTGACCAGGGCAGAAAGAGAAGGTGAAACTCAAATGAGTCACTTCTGTTACTTTTTAGCAACTCCGGTCAAAAGGTATGCAAGGGGGGCTGGAGGCTTCAGGGGGACGGGCGGCAACATCAGGACACCTGGGGGGGGGGCAGTTAGACGGACCCAGTGGCCACGCTCTCTCCAGCGTCCACGCACAGATCCCCAAGCCAGCGGACTTCTCAACGGATGAGGAAGGTTTTTATGGTAAGAAGACTGAATTGTTAGGCATCGCCCAGACAGAGGCTCAGCTGGATCTTGGGGAGTAAATTTTCAGATACAGGGAAGTTGCTGGAAAATCAAGCCAGGCCCTCCTTCTCGGGGAGAAGGCCGTCGTGGCCACGAAGACTGGGTGACTTCACGGAACCCGAGCCAGGAGAGCAGGCCCCGCACCGCCACCGCCGTTTCTGATGGTGGCGGGGCTCCCCTGGGGGGCGGGGGAGGAGGAGACCACGGCAGAGCGGGTGGCTGGCTGCTTGGTTGCAAAGCAAGTACAAAGGTGTGAAAGTGACTTCTACTCGGATGTTGCCGGGACATTATGAGAGAGGATGGTAGCTGGTCCCGAGAGCAAGCGTGAGAGAAAGGGACCCCTCGAAGATGGAAGAGGGGCTGAAGGAGACGCGGGTGGGGACTCATGACCGGAGGCTTCCGGAAAGGGGGGGCCCAGATGTCAGCACCGGAGGCAGAAGTCTACGCATTGGGTGTGAGGGGATTTCCACGTTCCCTAAGCCCATGGGGCTGTCCAAGCATGAGGTGGTCTATCAACGGCCGGGTTACACGTGTGGGAGCTGGAGGACCCCTCAGGATGTCAGAAGCACCTTGGGGCACCTAGACACACCTTTACCCGTGGTCACATGGAATGACAAGCTTGGGGACAGCTCCTAGAGAAAGACGTCGCCTACTCTGGGCCCCAAGAGGTCCGGCCCAGGTCACATGGCTAGTTGGTGGGGAGCGGCCTGGCGTGTTCCCGTCCGTTAATTCTGCACACTCCACGCTGCCCTTGAGTTTGGTGCCAGGGAAGCTTCCCTGGCAGACAGGAAAGCAGCTCAAAGTTCAGCCTTCCTTCTCCACATCTTTAAAAGTATCTGATATTTTGGAAATTGTTCCACAAAGTGTTTCTGCCAAGATGTTATCAGTAGTAACCCCTAGTGCCCCTGTGGGGGTTCTGGAGCTCCTGGCCAGTCAGAGCCATGTGATGCAACTGTCACCGGGCGCAGGGTGCGAGTGTGAGCTGGACGTCTGAGCCCGCCGTCAGGGATAAATCCCGTGAACAAAGGGCTGGCGCTCACAGTCCTGTCTGACACTGCAGATGGCTATCTGGACATCCTGGACTTCCCTCCGAAGACTCCCCGGCCTGGAGTGATTATTTGGACGGACACTGAACACACATCCGCAATTAAAAAAAGAACAACAAACCACGAGAAATTGATCTTTTTTCAGTCTGGTGGAAAGATAATGGATGGCTCATTTGTGCAGACATGAAACCCGGGGTCCTGGGCGGGAGGAAACCAAATGACATTAACATCCATTCCAGAGAAGTGACTCAGCTGGTGCACTGTTCTCAAGACATGGGGCAAAACAGCCTCCAGAACATTCGTTCTTCTCAAAGGCATTTGTTAAAAAAAAAAAAAAAAGCAATTTTCATCCACAAAATGGAAGGCAACGATGCAGGAGTGCTCCATCTCCAAGGCACACACTTGCTCCTGGTGTGATCCCGGGTCATCCCAGGTGACGAGTGAGGATGCCCATGGCTCACTGAATACACAGGGAGCGATTATGGGGACACACGACACATGGACCTGGAGAGGTGTGATCAGCACAGTAAGTCCCTGCTGTCTTCGGGATCAGAACATCCTTATTGTGGCTCATCCACTGCTCAGCTGGAGTCCAGCATCTTCATGAGATTCCCCCAGAAAGCCTGGCTCTACGTCTTAGGAGCTGTCCCCTTGTCTGCCATCGTCGTGGCCTCTGGGTTGGTCGCGCTCATGTGTGGTGAGCGGCATGTGTGGCGGCATGGGGGGAGGGGCTGGGGTTTCTCTGCACCCGCATGGCCTTGCACGCCAGAGCAGACCCGTGAGCCAGTGGTGGCCCAGACCGAGGTGGCAGCTGGCCCGGCCACTGCTGCGTGCAGCCCCGCGGGGTCCCTCTGGCGGGACTCAGGAGACCCCTCGGGGGAGGCACCCAGCTGCCCTGCCCTCGACCCTCGGAGTGTGGCTTCGTCACTCTGGGAAGCGTCACGGTTGTGAGCAGCCTTCCTGAATTCAGACGGAACCCAGACACGTTCCACAGCGACTTCTGGTCTCCCGCTCACACCTCGAACCCGTGCGAGCTGCTTTCTGCCCCACCACCGGACGGGACGCAGTGGTGTGAAGGCTGCTGCAGGCCTTCTGCGGCCTTCCAGGTCCTTGGAGCGCCTGTTGTGGACGTCGGCTCTTGCCGGGGTCTCTCTGCACCCCCGACCTTTGTGTGCCCCCTTTCCTGGTCCCCATCCTGTAAAGGACTGGGCTCTGCTGTGACCCCTCTTTCCTTTCGCTCCAGCTGGGGATGCTGGTCCACTCTCCCTGCGTCAGGATGCCTGGGAGGCGGCAGCCCCCATCCCACAGCTGCCCCTCTGCCTATGGACCCGTAGATGCTCTAGACCCAAAAGTGAACTTGCTACCTTGTTTCCTCCAGCCCTGCTCCCAGCAAGAGCCCAAGAACAGCAA
The DNA here is from genome assembly GCF_009762305.2 of Zalophus californianus. NCBI lineage: Eukaryota > Metazoa > Chordata > Mammalia > Carnivora > Otariidae > Zalophus > Zalophus californianus. The sequence goes on from NC_045597.1 coordinate 2,754,940, forward strand.
GCACCCCTGCTCCTTCTCTGTCCCTCACTCAGCTCACAGCAACCCATCCATCTGGACGCCACCGCTCCCCGTCCGCCCACGATGAGCTCGGGGGCGTGGCGCTCCGGCCTCCAGGGCCATTCCCTACCCCGCCCTGGCAGCCCAAGGCTCCAGCCCTCCTGCACCTTTCAGCGCGCAGGACTTAGTCAAGCAGTCCGCTGACGTCATGTGTGCTCTGATCCTAAATGGGCCTAGAAGTCCTGCCGAGGGGAGAACAGCATAGACACAGAAAGGAGAAGAACACGCGAGAGAACACAAGAGATAAGCACGGCGAGAAGTCAACCTCTAGCCGCGCAAGAGGGACATCAGCTTGGCTTATTAATAAATTAAAGAACCACCACGCCCTTCTAAGTTTGTAACTAGACTGTAATACCTTATGCACTTGCCCCCCGTAATTTAACCCTGCCTGGAACGCGCACCGAGATGGGCCTGGTTTCCTGTTAGAGCAGGTCATGCAACCGTGGTACTGCACGCAGACCGCCTCGGCTCGTTTACTGGCGCGTTCCTGGTTCCGCGTAACTTGCTGAAGACCGACGGCACGGCTGTCCTCGACGAGCCTTTCCCACTGGGCGGTGTCCTGCACCTGACGAGTGCTGGTGAACCCATGGCTTCTCCCCACTTCTGCACAGAGAAGCCCCAGGCCCGCATGGTTGAGGCCCCTACCCCTGCTCCCTGATTTCAGACACGCAGCTGGTGACGAATGCGCTATCTGCTCTCCATCTGGGAGTCACGGGCAATGCTGTCATGGGGTTACGAGCTGCTCAGTTCAGCAGTGATTTCTTTGAGCCAAATATTCCTGTCTGTCAAGCAAAGCAAGTTCTCGGAAGCCCCCATCTGACATGCCAGGAAGGATTTCAGGAGGCGAGCATGGCATGGTTTTCCCTCTGATAGTGACTCACTGGAAAATGGCCTCCAAGTATGAATGGACTTCCATATCTTTAGCAGCTTTTCAGGTCAGCCTTCCAAGCTCATGTCCACGACCACATAAAGGCACGGAGCCAAACCCTGCTTGCTCCTGGGTTCTCCGGGACACACTGATGGGCATGGAAGCCAAAAGCCCCTGGCTGATGGGCAGAGACATCTGTCTCTCTCTCCCCTCTTAAAAATCTCCAGAGGGGCACCTGGGTGGCTCAGCTGGTTAAGCGTCTGCCTTTGGCTCGGGTCATGATCCTGGAGTTCCGGGATCAAGTCCTGCATCGGGCTTCCTGCTCAGCGGGGAATCTGCTTTCCCCTCTCATGCTCTCTCCCTCTCTCAAATAAATAAATAAAATCTTAAAAAGAATCCCCAGAAACTAAAAGCCAAGAGGGAAAAGTGAGGTGATTGCAAATGATCTAAAATGATTCAACTGAAACTTGTGAGATTCGAGAGCCTCCGTTGCGGCGTCTGAACAAAGAGGGCGGGTGCGCGTGCTGGGGTTGTGGCACACAGGCTGGGCTGGGCTGTGCAGGGGGCCGGGAATCCTGCCTGGCACAGCCGAGCAGGCATCTCCTGACACACACATGAGACCCCAGCATCCCCAGCGCCTGGTCCTCGAGAGGCTCCATCACCCGTCCCACCCTCCCGAGCACCTCTGGGGCACCTGCACGTGGATGCCCTGCTGGCCGTCTGAGCAAAGTCCATCTTCCAAACACAACCCACCGGCCTGATCTCTGAAATGATTTGCCACGTTTGGATTTTACAGGACTTGTATAACTCCTCCAGTCCACACCTCCCACCAGCTCCTCCCCCTTTCTCTTCTCACCCCCTTGCTTTAAAAATGGTCTTGACTCCATCCTTACTCCCGAGGCCCGTGACACTGCAGACTGGTCCTCCTTGTTTCTCTGCTCCTTAAAAGGAACTGCCCCTCAGACCTCCACCTCTGGCCCCTGCTCTTTTTCCCATGGGTGAGCCCATCCAGGGCCTGTCTGTGTGACATCACCCTGGGCATTACCCCCACCAGGGCGTGCCGGGGGGCACCTCACTTCTGGGCTGTGAGAGCGTCCTGCTGTCTCTCCCGCCAGGTGCGCCCATGGGTGGGGGGGGGGCGCTGTGCCTCTGCAAATCTGCATCTCCTCCCCACACCACAGTCTTGCACGCGGGCTTGTTGAATACGTGAATGATTATAACAGACTGAGTTTCATGGGTCTTCCATTTTCTAGGAAGAGCAGAACCTTCAAATACGTGTCAGACCCGAAGAGCTCCCCTGACCCAGAAAGTTCGCCTTAAAAGGGTGATTAGATTAAGTAAGAGAAATCAAAATACATCCTTAGTAGACGTTTTGCTACCTTATCCTTTTTTGCTTTGAACAAAAACGGATTCACAGAGACACAGTTTAAGGGCTTTCAGGCCAAAAGACTCCCAAGGTGTGAGTGGCTAGGGACTTTAGGTCAGTGAGATGAGAAATCAAAGTCCGGGCTGCTCAGAAACAGAGCTGCTTAGAAAGTAACGGAGCTGAACGTTTTCCTAAAACAAAATGCGGACTTTGAAGAAGCTGTTTTAGAAATAAGTTTTGTTTCTTTCAGTGCCCATGGGTGGGCAAACATGCCAATGAAACCCCACTGGTCTCTTCTCCACACATCCAATTAGGTACCCTTGAGTTCCCACCTTCACGAAATGGCTTATGCCGTGTATTTCACAGTACTTCAGTTTACTCTGTTTTCCGTTGTAAAGGACACGGATCATACTGAAATGAGTTGATCTGGCTCCTTTGAGCAAAGCCCAAACCAGCACAAAACACGACCAAACCCCCCTCAAGGACAGCCTCGGTTTGAGTCCTGACGATGCTTTTCCCTGTAAACTTGCTCTCTGCTTCTCCCTCCTCCCAGACTAACGAGGTCATCAGGACTGTACTGATGGAATAAACAAATGGATCCACATTTACAATAAAAAGCAAAATCAAACAACTGTGGATGAAACCCTCGGTTACAAAACTGAGCGCTGCTAAACCCACCCCATGGTCGGGACAGAAGTTGGAAATGTGTGGGTGTGTTCTCAAGGTCTTAGAAAAATTCAGGAAGTCCAGCAGATGTTTTTTGTTAAGAGGCGTTGGAAGCCCCAAGAGCTACATCTTTTTTTTTTTCCTTTTTAAAATATAAGTTTATTTGTGAGACTGTTTTTCCTCTTAAGTAGTTCTCTGCTAAAACTTACAAAGTGGAATGCTGGCCAAAGTGTGGAACTCATCAGGCTTCAGGGGAGCGACTCAGAGTGTGTGCTCGTGAACGTGAGAATCCCTATAGGAGGCAGAGATCCAGGTCAATCATCTGAAACACTTCATTTTCTGAAGAGCCCTTTTTTCTGATTTATTGAAGCAGAATGAGGACTTTTTCTTTAATCGATAAGTAAATAGTATTGTGCACATTCAGAGGTGACCATATTTTCCTCCTTTGTAAGATGACAGAATAGGTCATAATGATAATTATACTGTTGTGTGTGTTTGTGACATACACACTGATAAATGGGGATCACATTCAAGGACCCAGAAATCAAGTTAGTGGAGAATATCTAAAACACTGGGATTTTCTGCTCTCTAGTTATGATTTTGAACGTATGCTTGAACACCTACGAAATGATACTTCTCTTACTGTCATTGTTTTGTAATCGACGTTGGGCTAGAAAAAGTGCTCCACCCTCTTCTCCCAGTTCCATTTTGTAGAATGATCAGCAGGAAAGGGATGGAAGTTTCCTTTTGACCAAACCTTCAAAAGCCACAGAGCAAATTAATGTCCAGAAAACATCTAACATCTTATTTCAACCTCTTGTCCACTCGGGAATTTTCCCACTTTGGTTGCTCATGTGACTTGGTCTCCCAAGTGTTTATACAAGATCAGGTTGTACAACGCACATGCACCACATGAATGAATTAAAATGGCAGCCACTACCCCGGCGGGCTGGTTAATGAGGCTGCAGGGCCAGCCGGCTCGCAAACCCTACTAAAGGTTAGAAATGCAGCTGTGTGTTTGGGAGGGGGCTTGGGAGGGGGCTTGGTTACTACACACGGTTATTGGATATATTATAAACATGGAACAAATTCAAGAACATTAGATTCTCTTAGCCTTGTGGCGATGACCAAAGTCATCAAGAATTTTAATCAAGCATCTTACGGGAGGAGCTTGTGCAATTATCAGTCTACGGAAGCCGTGACCGAAGCAAGCCTCACTGGGGTCCGCCTGCCTCAGCCTGGAAGCAGTGTTTTTCCCTCTGAAGAGAGCAGGTGGCCTCTCGTATTCCTGCCAGGAAGACCGCGGATTGCAAATATAATTAGATTAAAAACAAATTCGGATGGTTGCGTGGGAATTTACATTTTAAAACATTTTCATGACAAATCCCTCCCAATTTAAGCCATCTTCCAAAAGTCCCAATATTTTCATACATTTCACAAAAGTAGATTGCATCGCCCAGGGAATGACAGGCATCTGGAAAACGAAAGGTTTCACAAGACCTAAGCTGAAACCCACACTTGTTATTTGTCAATTTGTGGGAAAGAAAATGAGTAAAATGGGTCAGATATGCAAGACCTCGGGTCTGGGAGCCAACCAAACTCACAGAGTCACTTTGACACCCATGATGGGTGAAGCTGGATTATTTCCTTCGCTCCCAGCTATGCTGGGACGGGACAGCCCAGGTTTGCCCCAAATGCCAGCATTAATCTGTCACTGACCTAAAACACCTGGCAGGGTCTCCCGGCTGTTCCATGGGCGTGAGCTTCTCAGCTAGGTTTCCAGCCTCCCAGGCTTGAGGGTGAACGGGAAGAACACAGTTTCTCCCGGGGCGACTCCGGGAAAGGGGTTTCAGGTCAGGCTCACCGTGTATAAAGTGAGTGTTTCTGTGAGGACTCCGTGAGCTGAGCAGCTGGCATGGAGTGTGCGATTCACGCGATTCACGGCTTCTCTCTCCTACTTCTCTGTCCCTCCACCTGCGTCTACAACATCCTTCGCAAGAGCTTCCAGAATACCCGTGTAGAGAGGCTGCTCTACAACGTATGTGTTCTCTTGATTTTCCTGCCAACGAAGACGGTTCTTTCAACTAAAAACTGGCAGGAATTTGCAGCTGATCTCTTTTGATAAAGTGGCCTAAGCAAAGCCAAGACAAATACAGTGAGACAGTCGAGGAAGGGAAGCAACAACAACAACAAAACCCCTCTTAAATGGATTTGGCCCAAATGGAGTGATTTTTACAAATCAATCTAAATGGATTTGGTTGGTGGTCCCCCAACTGGCCGGATGGCTTCCCACTCTGACCTGCACCTGGGCTGGTGCAGGCGGGACGACCCCAAGGGAACTGTGCTCTTCCTAACTCCATTTCTAAGGCCAGCGATGGCCCTAAATTGTGTGTCTCATCTTTTGCTGACCTATGTTTGCTGCTGTTAATTCAACAGGCTGCCTGAAGTCTCCTCGTAACAGAGATGCATTTTATTATTTTTAGGTGCACTTAAATAAATAACGCTTCACGCTTTGCCTTTTCCGCCCTAAATTGGCGTTATCAAAACAGTCCCAGAAACAGCCAGGATGGAGAAGGGGCGAGAGAAAGAAAGGGAAGCAGGCACAGAGAAAGCCAGCCGATTTCAGACTCTGGTTTTGTGTGCTTCTCTAAAAGTAACATCGAAGCCCTCAGAATACGTGTGGCCTGGGGAGGCGGGCTCCCGTGGGGGTCTGCGTTTGCTCGGGGTTTTCCCAGGGCGGACGGCTTCTTTCTCAGGTCCCACCTAGCTGCTGTCAGCAAATATCAGCCCATCTTTTCAAACAGGAGGGCTGTCAAAATGGGGCCTCAGAGAACCTTTTCATGGGGCTCAAAGGAACAAATAAACTTAAGAATGCGAGAACACGGGGCGCCAGCCTCATCCTGAGGACCGAGGACAGAGCTGAGTGTCTCCTCCGTGTCCAGGAAGGACAGGAAGTTGGTATAATGACGTCGAGTCTTGGGCCACGTGACCCACCTGCCTTCCACAATGTTGCTTTGCATGTGGCAGTCCCGCGCAGAGACAATATTTCCAGCTCTGATTTACCCCCAAAATGTCTGCTTTTCCGAGACAGTGAAACATGCCACCTCCAGCCTGGTTCTATGGTGACCGACAGTGAAAAACAGTTCACCGGGCTTACTACTATAAACATAACGCACCCATCACGAAGTGGAAATGAGAAGTGAGAAATTCGCTTCGTAAAGTTCTCCTCTGATGTGCTTCCCCCCTAATCCAGCCCATAAATGTTGATGACTGGAACGTTTGGACAATGGGCACAGGCCAGGGTGACCGAGTGGTGGTTTGGGATGCTGACAGGGTTCTTAGGTTCTGGGCCTACACAGTCTGCTTCCCCATTAGTTACATCTGGCAGAGGCTCTGTAAGGAGTAGCCCACGACTCTTCTGACGCATTTGTAAGTAAACGGACTGTAAAATTATCTTCAGACAAATATCAATGGGCTGTATAAACAGTGGACCAGAGGAGGTTTTCCAAAAAAATCTCCGACTGTCATGTAATATTAACAGGGCTACACTGTGGTCTTGGCAGCCCCGCTTCAGCCCCGAGCAACGTTATGACCAAGGATGGTAAGACTGTGAATAGCCCCGCGTTAGTCATGTCTGAGGAACCCGGGCTCTCAGAAGGGAGAGCAGGCTCAGGAATTGAGGAATTCAGGGCTCCCGCTGAAACACGAAATGAAACCACAGAACATCCGCATCCTCACCAGACCCTTTTCCTAAAACTTCTCTGTGCATACGGTTTGGCATGTTTGATGGTTTAAACATATGATGGAAGACAAATGTTCGCTATTTGGAATAAAGAAGCCACTGCTATTCAAATATTAATGTTGATTTTATTTTATCATTAGGGGTTGGAAACCATGTTTAATTCCTTCCTTCCTTACAGGATAAAAGGGTCAGCCTTGTCATTTCTATTCAAAACTTGAATGGCTTAGTTTTAGATGGTTATGGAGTTTAATTACAAGCTGTTCGGTCTTTATCTTTTGGAGAGCACTAGTCATAAAAAGGAAAAAGGTGAGTGTGGTTTGATGGTTTGCTAATGTGAACCGGAGTCATGAAGGCATGTTCCAGAGAAAATAAAATGATTCTATTTTCTAGAAATTGTTGCTGGCTAAATCCCATCGTTCTGGGAGCCTGTCCAAGTACAGAGCTCACCCACTGAAGTCAAGGGTAATTCCTTATAGACAGCTACTGTGGGGGCGCACCACCCTCCACTTACAGAGGGAGAGAGACTTGCACGCATTTTCACGAGCACTGGGCTGGCTGTTAAAAATCCATTTCAATCTGCATTATTTAGTGGCACAAATCCCCAAAGACAGATTCCCATAAAAAAAAATAATGGCGGGTCCATATTGGCTCATCAGTTGTAATAAATGTGCTGTCCAAATGAAAGATGTTAGCAATAGTGGGGAGCTGGGGGTGGAAGGTGGGGGAGGGTATGGGAAGTCTCTCTACCTTCTGAACAATTTTTCTGTAAATCTGAAGATTTAAAAATAATAGAAGAGAGAAAAGAGTACATCCCGTTTATTTTAGTCTCATTTTCCTTCAAGCCTTTTACTTTTTGGGGGGTTCTTATTATCTACTTTATTCTATGTCTCTCAAGTGCAATTAAAGATTTGGATCTAAAGCATCAGTAGTGAAACACTTTCTGGGGAAAAATTTTAATTATAGACTGAGTTTCATATTTAGTTGATATAATGAGCACATGTAAAAAGGTGAATATGGTGTTAGAGAATGGTCGAGTTTCGTTCTTCTGCATGTGGTTGTCCAATTTTCCCAGCACCATTTATTGAAGAGACTGTCTTTTTTCCTGCTTTGTCGAAGATTACTTGACCACAGAGTTGAGGGTCCATATCTGGGCTCTCTATTCTGTTCCACTGATCTATGTGTCTGTTTTTGTGCCAGTACCATGCTGTCTTGGCGATCACTGCTTTGTAATATAGCTTGAAACTGGGGAACGTGATGCCCCCAGCTTTGTTTTTCTTTTTCAACATTTCCTTGGCGATTCGGGGTCTTTTCTGATTCCATACAAATTTTAGGATTGTTTGTTCTAGCACTTTGAAAAACGTCATTGGAATTTTGATTGGGATGGCATTGAAGGTATTGATTGCTCTCAAGTAACATAGACATTTTATCAATGTTTATTCTTCCAATCCATGAGCATGGAATGTTTCTCCATCTTTTTGTGTCTTCTTCAATTTCTTTCATGAGCGTTCTGTAGGTCCTAGAGTATAGATCCTTTACCTCTTTGGTTAAATTTATTCCGAGGTATCTTATGGTTTTTGGTGCTATTGTAAATGGAATTGTTTCTCTAATTTCTCTTTCTACAGTTGCATTGTTGGTGTATAAGAAAGCAACTGATTTCTATGCATTGGTTTTGTATCCTGCCACATTACTGAACTGCGGTGTGAGTTCTAGTAATTTGGGGGTGGAATCTTTTGGGTTTTCCACATAAAGTACCACGTCATCTGTGAAAAGAGAGAGTTTGACTTCTTCTTTGCCACTGTGAGTATTTTGTTTCTTTTTGTTGCCTGATTGCTGTTGCTAGGACTTCTACTACTATGTTAAACAACAGTGGCGAGAGTGGGCATCCTTGACGTGTTCCTGATCTTAAGGGAAAGGCTCTCAGCTTTTCCCCATTGAGGATGATATTCACTGTGGGTTTTTCATAGATGGATTTTATGAACTTGAGGAATGTTCCCTCTATCCCTATACTGTGAAGAGTTTTAATCAGGAAAGGATGCTGTATTTTGTCAAATGCTTTTTCTGCATCAATTGAGAGGACCATATGGTTCTTCTCTCTCCTCTTATTAATGTGTCTTATCACATTGATTGATTTGTGAATGTTGAACCACGCTTGCATCCCGGGGATAAATCCCACTTGGTCATGGTGGATGATCCTTTTAGTGAAACTTGACCATTCTCTAACACCACACACAAAGATAAACTTAAAATGGATGAAAGACCTCAATGTGAGACAGGAATCCATCAAAATCCTAGAGGAAGACATAGGCAGTAACCTCTTTGACATCAGCCACAGCAACTTCTTTCAAGATACATCTCCAAAGGCTAGTGAAACAAAAGCAAACATGAACTTTTCGGCCTTCATTAAGATAAAAAGTTTCTGCACAGCAAAGGAAACAGTCAACAAAACAAAGAGGCAACCCACGGGATGGGAAAAGATATTTGCAAATGACACTACAGATAGAGGGCTGGTATTCAAGATCTATAAAGAACTTCTCAAACTTAACACCCCAAAAACAAATAATCAAGTCAAAAAATGGGCAGAAGACATGAACAGACACTTCTCCAAAGAAAACATACAAATGGCTAACAGACACATGAAAAAATGTTCATTATCATCATTAGCCATCAGGGAAATTCAAATCAAAACCACATTGAGATGCCACATTACACCAATCAGAATGGCAAGAATTGACAAGGCAAGAAACAACAAATGTTGGAGAGGTTATGGAGAAAGGGGAACCCTCTTACACTGTTGGTGGGAATGCAAGTTGGTACAGCCACTTTGGAAAACAGTGTGGAGGTGCCTCAAAAAATTAAAAATAGAGCTACCCTATGACCCAGCAATTGCACTCCTGGATATTTACCCCAAAGACACAGATGTGAAAAGAAGGGCCATATGCACCCCAATGTTCATAGCAGCCATGTCCGCAATAGCCAAACTGTGGAAAGAGCCGACATGCCCTTCAGCAGATGAATGGATCAAGAAGATGTGGTCCATAGATACAATGGAATATTCCTCAGCCATCAGAAAGGATGAATACCCCGCTTTTACAGCAACACAGATGCGACTGGAGGAGATGATGCTCAGTGAAATAAGTCAAGCAGAGAAAGTCAATTATCATATGGTTTCACTTATTTGTGGAACATCAGGAACAGCAGGGAGGACGTTAGGAGAAGGAAGGGAAACATGAAGGGGGGGGGATTGGAGGGAGAGACGAACCATGAGAGACGATGGACTCTGAGGAACAAACTGAGGGTTCTAGAGGGGAGGGGGGTGGGGGCATGGGTTAGCCCGGTGATGGGTACTAAGGAGGGCACGTACTGCACGGAGCACTGGGTGTTATACGAAAACAATGAATCGTGGATCACTACATCAAAAACTAATGCTGTACTGTATCGTGACTAACACAACATAATAAAATAAAAAAAGGTGAATAAGCATTACAGGAGGAATGTGTCATATTGTCATGTAACTTTGCAAAGTGAGGGCTGGTGAAGGGGGGGAGGAGAGAAAGAGAGAGAAAGGGAGATGGGGGTAGAGGGAAGGGGGGGGAGAGCGTGGGGGGGAGAGAAGCAGAGAGAGAGGGTGGGGGGAGAGAAGGCAGAACAGACAGATCACCTGCTGACATGGGCACCTGCCCCTGCCATTCTCGCACACGTCCCTGGGGTCTCTCACACAGACAGCATCTCTCCACGATGAAGGAAACAATTCTCTGTGAACCCCTCTCTTTCAGGCAACAATGGAGGTTGCCATTACTTCGCAGAATGTGCTCAACAGAAGAGTGAGCTGTCCCGGCACAGACAGGAAATCTGGTGGCTGGACCGTCGCTGGGCGGCTGCGGGCTTCTGAAGGGGACGTTCACTCGCCCTAACTGTCCTCGTGCTCACGGACCCGAGCCCCCACGCCCCCGAGGAGACACGTCCCCACCGGTTACTTGCGAGCCTGGGGAGCACCAGTGGCTCCGAGGAGCCAGGATGCGGCCAGGAGCTCCCGGCTCCCTGGCTGCGGAGCCTTCCCTCGGCGCTTCCAGCCACCAGCTGTGGATGATTCCAACATCAGGAGATGTCTCCTGTTTTGGGATCAGTTATGAATCGAAAGCCAAACGTATGTGAGTGAGGTGTGGAGGGGTTCGCGGCTGCCGGCCGGGCTGTGTCACGACGCTGTGTCATGTGGGGCAGGACTCTGGGACAAGTATCTGCAAACAGCCACAGTCCGGGATGAGGTGGTACCATCAGGTGGAGACTTCTGACCGGGAAGTAAAAGGCATTTCTGCCTTTCCGTGTGCACGCGCCTGTGAGTGTCTGCCAGGCACTGAGCAGCCCACCAGCCCTCGGTCATCAGGGCCTTAAGAAAGCCCATCTGGCCACGTGGCCTTGGACACAAAGCACCACATGGCTTGCCTTTGCTCCTCGGAGAGGCCGGCTGCAGCCTGGTGCCCGGACCCCTGCTCCCTGCTGGGCAGGCACAGCGCTCCGTCCGAGCCGCCACTCCCTGCTACGAGCACACGGCAAGCCCCCGGGCTGCCCTGCGCATGGCCAGTCCTCTGAAGCATCCAGAAACCAGGGAGGCCTCCACCCCGACTGCGCAGCTGGCCCCTCTCCTCCTGCTTCCCACCCCAGCGTTCAAGCCCGCCCGAGGCACCCGGTCATCAGCCGCCACCTTCCCCGTCCAGACCACAGCTTCCCTGTGACCCGTGACATTCCTTGTTTCTCAGACTCCTGGCCCCACGTCAACCACCTCCCCACCACCAAGCCTTCCTCCTCTCCCTTTCCCTCTGCGCCCTGTGCCCCGTCTTGTCCAGGCCAGCTTGCCTGGCTGGCTGGATGACTCTTCTCTGCCCTGTTTCACGCTCTGTCGTCAGCCTTCCCACCATGACACCCGCTTTCTTCGAACACTGCTCCCACCCTGTCGGGCTGGACTCCAGGCCTCTGCATGGAGCCCGCCTGATGGCCCCAAAGTCCTCTGTCCGGACTCGGCCTGTCTCCCTCCTGCCACTGGCCCTTTGCTCAGGACGCACCTCTGCTGGGCCGACTCTGCTCACCGAGGGCCAAGCGCCAACCGTACTGGTGCTGGATGGAGTTCTCTAGGGTCTGCTTTTCCGCCATCCACGTTACTCAGATTCACAGCCCACTGTGCTCTCACCCATTCCTTACATGGTAATTTTCTTTTCTTTTTTTTTTTTTAAAGATTTTATTTTTATTTATTTGAGAGAGAGAGAGAGAGAGAGAGAGACAGCATGAGAGGGGAGAAGGTCAGAGGGAGAAGCAGGCTCCCCGCTGAGCCGGGAGCCTGATGTGGGACTCGATCCCAGGACTCTGGGATCATGACCTGAGCCGAAGGCAGTTGCTTAACCAACTGAGCCACCCAGGCGCCCATTACATGGTAATTTTCTGTCTTTAACTGGACTGTAAGCTCCTCAGGAAGGAATCTTCTTTTTTTCCTTCCCCCCTCCCTTCCTCCCTCCCTCCCTCCCTCTCTTTCTTTCCTTCATTCTTTCTTCAAGATCGGTTTACTTATTTTACAGAGAGCGCGCGCACACACATACACACACGTGCGTGAGCAGGGGGAGGGGCAGAGGGACAGAGGGAATCCCAAGCAGGCTCCCTGCTCAGTGCAGAGCCCCACGTGGGGCTCGATCTCACAATCCTGAGATCATGACCTGAGCCGAAACCAAGAGTTGGACGCTTAAACGACTGAGCCCCCCAGGCGCTCCTCTTTGTTTTTCTTTAGCTTTATTTTTAATCATAGTAAAATACGTATTCTATAAAATTTACCTTTTTAACTCTTTCAGGCATACCGCTCGTTGGCATTAAGCACATTCACAATGTTGTGCCAACGCCATCATCGTCCGGAACTGGAACAGTCCCTGTGGGACAACACCTCCCATTTTTTCCCTCTTCCAGCCCCTGTGACCGGGAATTTGCTTTCTCGCGCAAGAACACGCCTGTTCTAGACATCTCACGTAGGTCTGAGCACACGCTCCATGTCCCTCCTGACCAACTTCTGCCGAGCTTACTGTTATCGTGGCCCATCCTTGCCGTGGCTCGCGCCACCACGCCGCTCCTTCGCAGGGAGGAATACTCTTCTCTTGTGTGGCCACGCCACATTCTGCCTACGGTTCACGCCGACGGACACCTGGGTGATTCCCCCCTTCCGGGGACTGGGAAGGGTGCTGCTAGGAACACTTTTTACCAATAGCTGCTGAGCATCTGTTTTCAATTGTTTTGGGTACTCACGTAGCAGTGGAATTGCTGGGTCCTGTCGTGACTGCATGTTTAACTTTTTGAGGAGCAGGAACCCTATTTCTTGCATTTGCATTTCTCCATGGTGCCTAATCCTGCTGGGGAGGAGACAGTGGGTGAAGGGTTAACAGCTGGTTCACTCAGTGGCAGCAGAGGAGAGCGGTATGGATTCTGGAGCTGGAATGCCCGGGTTAGAACCACAGACGCTGGGCGGGCAGAGCTCTCTGGGCTTTAGCTTCCTCGTCTGGAAGGGGGAAAAGAGCGATCTGCCTCATGGGGTTATCGTAACAGAGGAGTGAACATACTTAAAGCGTGAAACAGTGCCTGGTACAGAGTAAGCACCGGATTATAAAATACTACCGTGTGCCGCCTCGTCGAGGGGGGCTGAGGTCCCTACCTGGAGCTATGCAAGAAACCCAAGCTAACAAGACAAACCAACGTGGAGCACACGCAGTTCTAGCATATTCTTCCCTCATGCTTTCAATGCACACTTGAACTGTTCTGGAGGAAGGCGGGGAGAAGGCGCTTGATGCACTTGATGCGGGCGTGTGGGACTCACCCAGCACTGTGTTCTGTAGGGATGTCTTTTCACCCACCCCGGGTCCTGCAGGCATGTCTGGGAAACGATATTTTGACTCTCATTATATCTGAGTCATGCAATGAAGGTTTATTTTCTAAAACCTTTTAATAATGAGAGTCTCTTGAAATTGTCTAGAATTACGGCACCAAGTAGAGCCGAAACTGAGTAATTAAAATCCAGTCTTAAAAACCTTATTTCCCAGAGAATTGAAATGCATTTCAACACAAGTATCATTTCATTTTTACATAAGGCTTGCGTCATACTGTATTACAGTCATAAAATTATAATCCTAACATAATTTCCACATCCAAGTATTGCCATGTAGAAACTCTATGTTTTGGAAATCACTCTTGGTGGGGAGAGCCATTTAGCATGAAGACACTAAGCCCGTGGAAGGTGCAGTGTGATATTGTAATTTTACTTTTCCTTTGAAGGGTCTTTTAAATGAGCTCATTGGAGAAATGAGAAAGCTCCATTTTATGTTCCAAAAGAGAAATGCAGGAGATGAGCTTTATCCGCCGTTTCTCATGAACTTGCACCGCTGGAGGGTTCTGAGGTCGTCTGCAGTCCCACACGTCCCCAGGTGGCTGCCACCGCGGCAGGGACCCCCGGCGTCCTTTCCTTACTCCACGGGGATTCTCCTCCTGTCATTCTCTACACGGGGTGCAGGTGGGGTGACGATCAGTACGACCCCGTGCTTACAGCCCCTCCGGGACCGGTGGATGCAGGCGATCCCTCCTTAGCCTTACTTTGTTGGTGCTAAAGTGTCTCAGTGCCTTCAGTCGTGCATCCCAGGACTTTGCTTACAGTCAGAGAAAGAGGGAGTACAAGGGACACCACAGAAGACCAGATGGCGTCCAGGGCCGGAAATACTCCATAATGATTCCCAACCACAATGAGACAGGGGTTGGGGGGGGGTACACGCTGTGGCGAGGGATTCTCAGGCATCCCGGGAGAAAACAGGAATGTGTAGCTTGGCCTTTCTTCTGCACGGGGCGGGGGACATCTGCCACACAGTTTATGTGCGCGGGGAAACGTCACGGGCACGTCTTACAAATGCGGTGCAGGCACGCATGGACCCCTCCAACAGCCCTGCAGACCCAGGACTTTGCCTGTGGGCCCCTCTGCTCCTGTTCTTGAAAGTTAATCCTAACTCCCTGTTCTACCGGACCCCGAATTCCTAGTCCCACACCAGAACCTACCTTCCCCTGCACTGGGGAGGAGAGTACCAGCCCAGACATGTTATCATTCATCTGAAGAGCCATTCTTTGCTTACTCGGGGCCTTTGGAACATGGCGGGGAGCATGAATCCGGTAGTTCTTTGGGATCTTCTATTTGGCTCCTTGCAGTGCCCCTTCCTGGCCGAGGTATTGGCTGACCCCTCTTCTTGCTGATTCTTTTTACTGAAATTCTTGTAATGTCTGATCTTGGCCTTCAGTGTGGAGTTCAACCCCTTCCTCGTTCTCTAATCCCAAATCTGAGGTTCTTCACCTCCTGTCATTTACCATCGAAAACTCAGATGTTTGTTTCCACTCCCTCCAAATTGGCACGTCCAGAAGAGAGAAGCTTCTGGAAGAAATGCACACAAGGATGCTCACCACATAAGGAGGTAGAAGGAGCACTGAGAAATTCAGGGAAAATACTGAGGAACAGCAAAATGCGACTGCCACAGAGAGAGAACCACATCGCGCCCACAAACGCAGTCCATGAAAGGCAAACAGGTCAGGTTGGGGATGGCGGAGGCCACGCATTATGACAAGACCACGGGCAGCCATTACTCACCAGATATGGTAGACAAGGCCATCTACCTTTAACACCTGTAACAACATTACTATTCTATTTTGCAGAACAAAAGCGTGGGGTTGACAGAGGTGGGGGATTTCCTCAAGGCCACTGACCTAGTGAGTGGTAGAGCCAACTTTTCCTTCATACGCATTCTGAGCAACACAGACAAGGGACACATGGTTAGGTGTCTGGAAATTCTTCTAAATCAATGGATCATTAGCATTATTAAACATTTTGCACTGAGAACAGCAAGGTACCTCGAGAATGACCAGGTCTGGTGACCTCTACCTGGTAAGGTTTTCTGATTGTCCCCACTTAGCTAATTTGGAAACGGATGCCTCTAGTACTTTTGCTCCCAAGGTCACGCTGCTGCTCAGTGGTAGGACGGGCGCCCTGAGGCCCTGCAGACATTACAACTATTTTCATAACGTGGGAGTGTGATGCATGCAGTGGGTTATAGCGCTCGGGCAGCCAAGCCAGCATTCTAGAAGCAGAGATTCCAACAAGACTCATCAAAATGATAAGAAAACAAAAGTAACAAAAACAATCCCAAAGCACTACTAAAAATGAATACTTTTTTTGTGAATGAGGAAGTATCACAGAAAGAAGTCTTAACCCCACATCTTCTTGCTCAAATTGGTGAATTCATAATTCACTTGTGACCCAAATAATTGAATAAAGAGTTTGAAAAGATACTATCAGATACAAATAAAGTAGCGTCCACCTGATTCTCAGTCTAGAGAGCAGATTTCAGTACAAGAAAGAAGAGTTTAACTCGGAGTTGGCAGTAACTGCAAACGTCCAGGATAGCATGGGAATGGGACTAGCGCATCACAGCCCTCCAGCGAGGGGATTACTCACTCAGGTCTAATGACAGGCTGCTCTGTGGTTTCTCAGGCCCCCACACCCAGCCCTGCCATATAGGATGCCTCTGGGGAAAGCATCCCGAGAATGTGTCATCCGGAATGAACATCAGTGAAGTCAAAGGGCATGAGAATGGGTTTTCCAATCCCTAAAGAATGGTTTGCAATTGCCTTATGGAATAACAGCAGCTGAGTTTAGATGTGGACTTGCAAAGTGTAAAACTGGAAATCCTAACTCAAAAGTTTTGAAATGGGATTTGGTGGGGGCATCGATTTGTGGATTTGAGTCTGGACCAGGCTCTGTCTCTCACCCGTGGCACAATATGGCGGCAGCATGTGGTCGCTGGGCTCCCACCCGTGGAACCTCCGGCTAGCAGGTGTCAGGGGTCCCTCTGGCTCGGACATTAAAGATTTCAAGGTTCTTGTCCCAGGTTATAATGTAACTTTTGGGAATCTGTGGAGACAGGGATGCCACCCACCTTCCACAGGAATCTTCTTGGGATCCCCCAAGTTCGAGTAGACTCTATAAATCTTTTTTTATTTTATTTTTCTTTTTAAAGATTCTATTATTTATTTATTTATTTGACAGAGAGAGACAGAGCGAGAGAGGGAACACAAGCAGGGGGAGTGGGAGAGGGAGAAGCAGGCTTCCCGCTGAGCAGGGAGCCCGACCTGGGCTCGATCCCAGGACCCTGGGATCATGACCTGAGCCGAAGGCAGACGTTTAATGACTGAGTCACCCAGGCGCCCCTAGACTCTATAAATCTTTTGAGTGGGGTGGTCGTGTCTCATGAACCCTGGCATCCGTCCACCTCACAATAGTACACGCTCGGTACGCACTTGTGAATAAACGGAAGAGACTGTAACACTGACACATTTTTCTTCAAATTACTCTGTGCCAAGTGAAATAGGCACTTAATAAAATTGAGCTGGTCTGACCAAGTACATGGTATAGTTGACTAGATGTACTTGTTAAACATGGATTTTTTTTTTTTTTTTTTTGGTTTAGAAATGTTTAGGGCCAAGAGCATCTTCCGCAACCAACAAGGCGGGCAGTGTAACCCACACGCGGCTAGCCCTTGCCCCTGCGAGCTGGTATGAACCGTGTGGGATGAAGCAGCATCCCAGGGCAGGGGCCCTGTGCTGGGGTTGGGCGTGGCTCCAGGAGTGCTCCTGGTGACGACTGAGTGTGTGAGGCGGTGCGGCCGCAGCCGGCAGCCCCAGCCGGCAGCCCCCGCTGCAGCTCTGGACCTGCCATGGGACAGCAGTGAGGTCGTGAAGGGTGGCCTCCCTCCACACTCTGCGCAAAGCGGCGTGAGCGTGGTGCGTGTGCTTGCTAGCCATACAGCATGACGTCTGCTGATGACGGCGCGGGTCTTAAACACTGTCAACGCCCCCAAATGGTGCACTGCTTTCTAGGAACAGTGATAGGGTCTTCTAATGTGAATGTTACGGGGTGACGGGTCAGCTCCTCCATCACCTTGTACAACCAGGTATTGGCTCTGCCCCTCATGCTGGCCAGTGGCATCTCCTCTCACTCTTGGACTGGGCCAGGACCCCCCGCAGATGCCGACCCGCAGGGACTGCCCTGGGGGCAGCGTCCGGCCTGTGCCAAAGTGAGCTGGAGCAGTCAGGCCTGGGGATGGCGGGCCCGGGGCCGGTGCTCCAGGACAGGGGGAGACCAGAAGGCAGGACAGCAGATGGCTCCTGGTTACGGGGCCGTCCCCTCTACTGCAGGCAGGGTGAGCAAGCCCCTGGGAGGGTGAGGCAGGGGCAGGCACGGGGGAGGGACCAGCAGGCAGGACAGACCCACGGGGAGCCCACGGGCTGTCCCGGAAGCCACGGAGGCCAGACCTCCGAAGCCGGAGCCGAGCGTGTGCCTCGCACGGCTACAACAGACGGGCCAATCAAACCCTCGTGTGTGTGCAGGGGAATGATATTTTTTTTTTGCTGACTCACCACATGCGAGCTTTATACCATGTTTAAAGTCAGAAAGCACGGCTCTCTGAGGGATAAAGTCTGCCCCTTCTATAAACACATTCCTTCTGACAGCATTCTCCCTGCTCTGTGGTCTCCAGTGTGGCAGGGGCGCAGGGCATGACAGAGCACAGGGCTCCTTCTCCTCCTCATTCAACGAGTAAAAATAAACTCTGAGTTTTGGGCAGAGGAAAGGCCACGGTGCCAGGAGTAGAAACCTTCCCTTTTCAAGTAGTGTCTGGAGCCCCGAGACACGCCCTGCACTCAGGATGCCAGGAAAAGCCCAGGCTCCCGGGGGGGCGGCGGCCGCCAGTGCGTCCCGGCGGGTGGGGGCGCGGAGCCCCGGCTGGCCGCCGGCGGGGGAAGGCTGTGTGGACCCGTCTATCACTAAGTCCTGCTCCGAGGTTTTACGTTGTGCATAAATCTTCCCTTACAGCTTATATTTGGCCTCCTAGGGTGCAGTCTGAGGAATTCTATTCAAGTCAAGCTGAAATAGGACCTGCCCCTTACTTTGCTCCTTGACCATGTTTGGTATTTTACTATAAAACTTGTACTGTCCGGTTTCCTTCACATAATCATCACGGGATACCAAAAAAGTCTATTCGGTCATGCCGTCAACGTCAATGTGGAAGCTTTATAAATGTCTCTGAGACATACATACTCGAATCGCAGGTCGCTCTTTACACTATAAAGCACTGCTTCTTGAATAAATGACCCTGAGTGGAGTCCAGAGCACAGCAAGGAGCAGGTTCAGGGATCTGCAGAAGGCACCGTGTGCTGGCTCGACGTGCACAGTTGTGCACCTGTGGCGGGGGGGGGGGCACTTTCAAAGCCAGGGCCCAGAAGAGAGGAAGCCTCAGAACCACGGCTTACAAGAGGGCATCATGACTTCATGGCCACGAGCCTACTTATATGGCCCCATTCGTGCCTCTGAGTCTCATGGGCTGAGATGTGTTTCAAAAACACAAAACTGAAGACCTGGAAGGCATCTATACTTAGCAACAGGTGCAGGCGTCTGTCTGGGCTTTGGCTGGCAGCGCCACCAGCGGCCCGCAGCTCTCTCCGAGCTGGGGTGGCATTGCCGGCGGACAGGTGGAGAGTCTGGCCCATTATCGGCTTGCCTGGAAGAGTACGGTTCCGCCCCAGATTTCAGAGGCTCTCCTGATGTCAAAGCACAGCCATAACAAAAGCACAAAGCCTGCCAACGTGTCGCGGTTGCTCTTATCAGATGGACTTAAGGTGCAATTGTCAGGACCTCAGGGAGCTCAGCCTTGACTGTGAAGGAGGCTGGCTCCCGATGTTTAAAAAATCTGGGCTATGTAGTGCACCTGTTATCCAAGAGTATTGAGATGGCCTATTTAAGTGAGTTTTCTGGACAAATATTTATCCATTGAACACCCGACCTTGGGCCAGCTTCAACAGACACCTTTCTGAATGGCCCTCGATCCAGACAGCCAGCGTGGGGGGCACTGTCATTCTTTTGTGATTCTTTAGATGCACTTGCTCTCTGCTCCCTCCACTGTCTCTGCCCCTAGGCTGTGATCTTCTAAGAATCCTACCCATCTTTTTTTTATTGGAGTCCTCTACACAGAAGGCGCTCAATTTATGTTTGAAGGCTGGATGAAGTGGAAGACTATGACAACACTTAGCCACCCCAAATGGCACGCTGGTGGCCTTGGAAACTTCATTTCTCTTCCCACATCAAACCTTCAGGGTATTTTACCTTCTACTTTTGCAGATGAAGAAGAAGGGCTCAAAGCTATTAAGGAACGTGCCCAGATCAGGGGGGGAGACATGGCGGGCACTGACATTTGAGTGCCGTCGTCTCTGAAACCCAGTCTACACCCACTGTACCGTGTTCCAAACAAGGCAACGTGCTGGGGTCTTCTTGGAATGTGAATACTGCAGTTGTTCTCATGCAAAAGCATGCATCCAAATCCCTTGCTAGGCTTGTTCCCCCACAGACCACAGGGGCTTGTCCCCAGGGTTTCAGATCCAGCTGGTCCCGGAGAGACCTGAATGGAAACTGAGTGTAGCTTCATGTTTCTCAGCGTGATGCTCAACCATGAGCACCGTTATCAGCACCGCCGCGCTTTATGCAGCAAATACCGAGTCTACGGCGTGGGCCTCCCCTCCATGAGATGGGCCCAGATTTCCAAGCCCTTCTAGTTCTTTGTTTTTAAAAAATATTTATCTTTTTTGTCCTTTGCTGTCAAGTTGTAAGCATTACTTCTTGCTTCCCTCCAGAGACATTCCTTCTATCTCCTCCTTTTTTCTTAATTCCTTCTAATCTCATGTTTGCTCGGGAAACGGACAACTAAGCCTGCGTTAGCCGTCTGGCTTCTTGCCTTCCTCACAGACCATTGCTAAGTGTCCACTTTGTGCCTGGGAACAGCCTCATCCAGGGGCACAGGTCCAGCGGGGGTGGAGGAGTCGGTGAGCGACCACAGAGGATGCTGGAGCCACGAGGCGGGCATCGAGCTTGGCAGGGCAGGCCGATGGTCGGGAGGGGCACGCCCAAGAAGGTGAAATTGGGCCAAGTCTTCAAGCATGCGTCAGAGATAGTCAGGGAGGGAGGCGGGAGGGAGCTGCGAAAAGCAGTCAGGGAATCAGAGGTGACTGGTTAGAGCTGGCTGGTGACCTCGGACGAGAGAGAGATGACCCGAGGTGCCCACCTGAGAACTTGGGCACCGGGTGGCCCCTCAAGGGTTGAAGTTGCTGGTAAAATTCCCTCAGGACAAGGGATGTGTCCTAATGCACAACATCACAGAACTGGGTACTTGCCAGGAGTCCACCTCTGCCTCTCCCGTTTTACTAAGGTGCCCAAACTCCCGGACGGGGTTGAGGACAGGACTGTCAAGGTCTCGCCGTCTCCAGGGTCTTCCTCCTGCTCTCTTTTCCGTGGGCTCCTCTGTAATTTATTTATGCTTATCACCTAATTTGCATGTTTGCAGGGCCACCAGGCCCCTTTCACATGGTTTTCTAATTTTCTTTTCCTTCGCACAAGGTGGGCCGCGGGGCGAACATGCTCTGTTGTTGGGATCATTCTCACTTGCGCATCAGCGAAGGGTTGGGATGTTTTGTCGTTAGAGTCTGGGCACATATTCACCGCACGCAGCACCCCCCTTCGCTTGGAAGTGCGTCAGCTTTCTTGGGGCCCGTGCATCAGTTTGCACGGCGGCGTAGTTTGAAAACAGCTAAAGTAAAATAGTGACAGATTGTTTTCCCCTGTTAACTTCCTGGTGTGTTATGTTTATAAAACCTTCTACAATCTGAAAAGCCAGGAGGAAAAATATCTACTCTGGACCCGATATAAACCTATGAATGTAGTTCTCACGACCCACAGGCACTGTGGCATAGTAATATCTATCAACTGAAAATGTAATTAGTTTCTGAATCCATATGCGCTCTTGGAGGAAAACTCAAGTAAAGTATTAGCTTCCAGGATTCAGAGATCTCTCCTCGCTTCCTGCCGTCCCCCACGAGCACTGAAAATAGCAGGTATGGCAGAGAAAATGAAGCAACAAGAAAACAATGAATTTCATATTTGTTTTTTTCTGGATCTTGTTTTGACATTGCCTTCCATAGCTGGGGAAGGCCAGCATCCTTTGCATGGACGCTGAGAGCACAGCATTATCACCCCAAAGTCTGAGCAGTTTCTTAAATAAACAAGGGTTTTTTTTTTTGTTTTTTTTGTTTTTGGTAATGTGATGCAATCAAAAGTGATGTTTACAAGAAAAAACCCAGTGGAGTTGATTCTGTGCCAGAATCTTATGGTTGAAATTAGATAAAATCATCAGTGGAATTTTGTGTACATATTTTAAACAATAATATCCATAACTCAGAGTGAAGTTGTCACTCAACCCCCATTCTGAACCCTATCTTTTGAGGTTAACATAAACAGAAATCTATTACCACTGAACTGAGTATGAATCTTTAGAAAAATTATCTGCAGATCATTTTTCTGTTATTCAAAGTATACATTTTAAATAGGAAAAATGTGTAACTATTTTTGACCTCCTTGAAAAAATTGCTTGGGAAACAATAAATTATTCACTCATTAAAGTCAGCAGCTGGGGCTCCTAAAGGTAGGAATGCAAGGGGCTGTTTTGTTGTGGTTATCGACTTCTTTTATTAACGTTCCTTCTCTTATACTTGGATCAGATGGAAGGAAGTCACTTATTTATTAACATGGTATTTAAATCTTAAATCGTTAAAGTTTAATGTTAAAATGTTACCCTGTTTCAGTAATATTTAGTGGAGTCTTCAACTTTCTTTACTTTGTATAACACTGTGTTATAGTGTTACTCTGTGTAAGTCCTGGTGCAGAGTTTATGCACAGAGTTACCACAGATAAATGCTGCTTTATTTGTGAGGTATCTAAGGAAAGAGATGATTCATGCTCTTTGCTCTGCAGCACCTGTTTTGATACTTGGCTCATCAGCAGTGCTGTGATTCATTTCTCTCTCTCTGGGGAAGTGAGTGGAAGATGGGTGCGCATTGTTCTGTGAAAACTTCAAGTCTCACGTTTTCCCCTCAAGTCTTTTAAAATGTGCTGTGGAAAGAATGTATTCCACTTGGCTCAGCAGCAAGGATGCTATAGCACCATGCAGCTGTTTCTGAGAACAAAGGTCCTCCACTGTGTCATCACACCGTAATTGCTTGGTTGGAAGACATTTGGAACGGAGATGGGTTTAGCAATGCATCGAAGAGGTTTTCTCCCTGCGTGCATGCTTTGATGCGTGCCAGTCCTTTTAGACCAGCCAAGCGGCTTCCACACCTGCACGGTGAGCGTGGCTCCCCAGCAGGAGCGCACAAAGGAGCCATGAACCACGCAGCAGTCGAAACACTCTAGTTAGCGCACATCTGCCGCCCCACTGAAGTATGTTCTAATCACGCATGGCATCAAGCTCTTGGAGGAAACACGACACGGCAGAAGAAGAGCTACTGCGAAATCTTGGTATGGGGCAAAGAGTCATGATAATAATGGTAAGCTGACGATGGTGATGTGCGGACCCTTGGTTCACCCTACTTATCCCTCACACCTCTCTGGGGTGCCTACCATGATCTCTGTCTTACCGATGGGCCCACCAGGGCCCTGAAAGGTATGCACTTGCCTGCCCCCCATGGCTGATGGCGGGTGATTCAGATTCCAGCCCAGGCTGGGTCCAAGGACGGACCTTTGGGCAGATAAGTGGATTCTGGATGCAAATCCCAGGTGGATTAAGAAGTACTTGATTATCTGGGACTCATTTTCTGGCCTGTCCTTGAAACGGAGCCCTGTCAGGTGTTTGGAGCAATCGTGCTCGGCTGTGGGTGGGGGTCACTCATTCCAAGGACTCGGGGCCAGTAAGACACGTGACAGGTGTCAACAGCTTGTCACCCTTGATGAATTGGCGTAACCATCATTTATTTCCCCTCAGGAATGACGGCACTTTCATTTAAAAAAGTACTTAGTTTTTCTAAAGAATCTATGGTTATTCAGATGTCTATGTGACTAAGGCTGGGGTTGGATTTGGTTCTGCTGGGGAGGGCACATCAAGGGAAGGGGCACCAGAAGCACTGGTAAAGAAAATCCCTATATTCTGAAATTAAACCACACACGTGCGTGTGCGTGGGCAGGTGCGGGTGATGGTCCTACCTCTAAGGTAGTGCGAGAATCCAACGAGTTAGCACATGTACAAAAATGAGCATACTTAACATATTAACATTAAAAAACTAATGTTTAATAAAAAATCTTAAAGCTGGGGGCGCCTGGGTGGCTCAGTTGGTTAAGCGACTGCCTTCGGCTCAGGTCATGATCCTGGAGTCCCGGGATCGAGTCCCGCATCGGGCTCCCTGCTCGGCGGGGAGTCTGCTTCGTCCTCTGACCCTCCCCCCTCTCCTGTGCTCTCTCTCTCTCATTCTCTGTCTCTCAAATAAATAAATAAAATCTTTAAAAAAAAATCTTAAAGCTGTATAGACGAGAAACTATAGTCAGTGTGGATTTTGGGCAAAGGCAGGGGAGGAGTCCCCCATCTAGCAGATCTCCGTGAGCTGAGGAATGATGCTAACATGGGATATCCACGCTGCTGGAGCAACATAAGACCTGAGTAAGAAACACGATCTGCTTCACCCCATCCTCAAAACGCCCCAGAAGATTTCTTTCAAAATCTGCCTTTTAAGAAGCCCATGGGGTTCATACGCTCTGACTGAACGCAGATCTGCCCCTGCAGGCTGAGGGCCTCATGTAACTTGGTCTTCAGAGAAGTTTCATTAATCGGTAACCCAGACATCATGCAAGCACCGAAGGTGTGAGGAAGGCGCCAAGCAGAGCCAGTCTCTTCCGAGCCGGAGGGCTGGCCTGCGAAGGGCTCATCTGGTGGCTCAGAGGAATGCGGGGGTGAAAGGGAGAGCCACTGAGGCCGGAGAAGGGGGAGGAGGAGGGGGGGAGGAGGTGTGCAGGGGGATGTGCAGATGAAGTTCATGTGCAACTCCTTCCTTCCAGCAGATGCCGAGCTCAGCTGCGCCTCTCATATAACCAGGACCTCTGATCCTGGTGCGAGCCCACGGCGCCCCCCACCCCGCATACGTGCCTCCAGCAGCATTCTTCTAACCGTGAGAAAAGATGCCGTCACACACGTAGGAACCAGCCTTTGAAAGCAAGTGTCCTGGCTCTGGGGTCCACGGCCCAACCGCGACAGCCCCTCTAGACTTGGATCCGGGGGACATCAGGAGGGTGGCAGCGTGCAGTTGCCCCTGCTGGGGGAGGTCTGCAAGCCCACCCCTGGCCACTGGCACTCAGTAGGAATTCAGACATTTGCTGAAACAAGCACAGAAATGAGGAGCAAGATGGGAAGGTCGCCAGAGGAATTCTGCACAGGCTTTCCTGAGCTTGTCCAGCGCACGCGCACGCGTTCCCTCCTCCAGGCTCCGGCCACTACGCTCAGGCCACATAATTCTGCTGTGGGCCACCCAGTGTGGCAGGGTGCTTCGGGCATCTCTAGCCTCCCTAGGTGCCAGGAACACCCTGTCCCTAGTTGTGACAACCGAAAGTGTTTCCAGACTTTGCCCAGCATCCCTGGTACTTTGAGACGCCCTGGTGCAGCCACACAAGACCACAAATCCAGTCTTCGCGGTGCCCGTGGAGTAGGTGTGCTCTTCTGAGTCACTGCCAGGGACGCTTCCAAATGCACCAGCCGCTGCCACAACCACGATCCCTCTCACAGACTTTGGGGAGCAGACCAGGGGACAGAGTGCTTCGTTTCCTCCGGACCGGCTCTCATTCATGACTTTGTCCTACTGATACCAACGTGTGGCTTTCCACCGTGGTCCTGTGAGACATGCCGTTGGGGCCGAGGAAAGGTACCCAAGGATTAAATGACTTGCCTATGGACAGGGTAGACCAGATCGGAAGTATTTTTCCTAGTCTTTCGGAGAGTTTCCACCTCTTAAATAGCATCCCAAGGCTGTCCATAGAGAATGCTACATTCATTACCTGCAGGAGCAGCTTTTATAAAATGAATTTTGTCACGGATGGAATCTTGCTTCAGTGGTTTCCTTGTAAAACAGATCTTACTGATTATTTTTGTTTCTTGTAATCAATTTGCTTCAGTTATTATTTCTTCCCAGCTCTTTAAACCAACTTTAAAAGGCTGCCTGGTTTCTTCTAATTCTATAGTCTTGTTCCCTCCTGGGGAAGCTCCTGGGATGCAGGAGCCTGGGAAGAGGTCCTTTCTAGACCCACAAGTCTCAGAATTTGTTCCATGTCTATTTTCCTTTAGACACTACTTTTTTCCTCGTCTCTACTTCCTGATGTCTCTGTTTCATTTGCGAACTCCGTGATGAGCAAACCCCTGATATTTATCCTTACGAGAGTAAGAGCCAGTAGAAACAGAGGCAAAATCAAAGATGCATGCATCTCCCTTTTAAACAGAGAAAACAGAAAACACTAGTCCCAGGGAACAGAGGCCTGATGAAGCCTGCTGAAATTCTCTATTTCACACTGTAGCTTGATCCAAGACACCTGGGCCATCCCCTCTGCCAGAGTCATCGAAAATGTGACAGCAGTTGTAATGTTCTTTTGAGATGTGCTCAGGCCTCGGATGTTCCCACAGCCCCGTTTGTTCTTTCTCAGAGCAGACCCTTCTCTATTCCAGTCTGGGTTTTGATGGCTAATAAGAAAAACATTTTGACAAAACGCATTTTTTTCCAACCAAAAAAGTTCTGCGAAGAAAAGCTTTGTCAGAAAACACTGGCAATATGTTTAAATTATGTCTGAATAAAACCATTAACTATAAATTATGCTAATTTCTAGGAAGCCTGGGGTTCAGGTGATTTTACCTCTCGAACATGTTTTCTATTACTTGAATCTTTAGTCTTGTTTTACCAAACTGAGCTCAACGTCATGAATCTCTCCATAATTGAAGCAGGAAAAGGTGTGTGTGTGTGTGTGTGTGTGTGTGTGTGTGAGCGATTCTCTAAAGAGGTGGCCCCAGGGCTTATTTTGAAAAGCTTCTCCTATGGTCACATAATTTCAGTGGCCGCACCAGGTCCACCCTCCCGATGGCACTGTCTTAACTGGAGGGATGTTCACCCATATACCCAGCCACCCCAGAAATATCCAGGTGACTTACATTTTATGTGATAACGAGGACGTCAGTTGTGGAAGCTCTGGGGAAAAATAACATGCCCACAATAATGTCCACCTTTTGTTGAACCTGCCAGACACTGAACGAGGCATTTAAGAATTTTACCTCACTGGAGCTACTTCCCGTGGGCACTCCTATCTTATTTCACAGATGAAGAAACTGAAGGTCAAGGAATAAATGTGAGTCCCCCACAGTCGAGAGACAGAAGTGGTAGAGCTGGACTCTGACTCCAAAGTGAAGACTTCTACCTGCTTTCTTCCTCCCGCATACCAAGACCATGTTACATCGTAGAGCGAATTCCGCAACCCGTCGACACCACATTTTCTCGTACTGCAGAATGTCTCCCATACCCCCTTGTGAGTAGGTAGGTTCTAAAGTGAAAGGGCCCTAGAAAGAACGGGGCTTAAAAGCAGGGGTTATATGAGTTAGTTTTGGGACTGAACAAGCCTCCAAGGATGCTCATTGGCAGGGCTATTCTATGACCCTTGGATATACTAAGAACGTCCTGAAAAACTTCCAGTCCATTCAGGGGGTTCTCGAACTTCAGGAATGCTTCTGAAGAGGGCAGAAAACCACATATTTAATGAAACTCTGGCGGTACAATCAGGACAAGGTTACAAGGGTCAGGTGGGGTAGGCGGACACAGAGATGAGGAAGAAGGTGGAGCCAAATGGGAGCAGAGCAGTTGGTGTTGAGGGAAATGAGGAGAACATTTGCCATATTTGGAGAGCCTTCTGGTTTTCAAATAGGAGATCTGCCAATTCATGGAACAGAGCTGCCTCCAGAGGAGAAGAGAGAGGATAAATACAAGCAGATGGGGAAAGGATGGATTTTTAATTTACAAAATTGTGGCTTTATATATTTTTGTTTCTTCTCTGGCTTAGTGGTTTTGTTTAGAAAAAGAAATAGTTGATGCAGAAATTATAGGTTGAGAAAGAAAAAATAATTAGGAACAACTGAGTTTCAAATGTGCAACATCATACTCAGATTTTTTTTTATTTTTTATTTTTATTTTTTTTTTAAAGATTTATTTATTTATTTATTTGATAGAGAGAGACACAGCGAGAGAGGGAACACAAGCAGGGGGAGCGGGAGAGGGAGAAGCAGGCTTCCCGCGGAGCAGGGAGCACGACGCGGGGCTCGATCCCAGGACCCCGGGACCATGACCTGAGCCGAAGGCAGACGCTTAACGACTGAGCCACCCAGGCGCCCCTCAGATTTTTTTTTAAAGATTTTATTTATTTATTCATGAGAGACAGAGAGAGAGAGAGAGAGAGAGAGAGAAAAGCAGAGGGAGAAGCAGGCTCCCCGCAGAGCAGGGAGCCTGATGCAGGACTTGATCCCAGGACCCTGGGATCATGACCTGAGCCAAAGGCAGACGCTCAACCATCTGAGCCACCCAGGTGCCCCCATCATACTCAGATTTTAAAGGGGGCCCTCCAGGAGAAGTCAAGAGTGTGGGTTCTGGGGCCGGAGTCTGATTTGGTTTCCTCAGTGCCAACAATGAAACTTTGGACAGCTCACTTTCTTGTTCTCAATTTGATTTCCTCAGTGTACACCAGGGGCCACATCACGGGCTCTTGCGAGGCTCTTGTGTATTAATGAATACAAAGCAGTGGCAAGTACCTCGCCCACAGTTTGCCATCACGAAGTGCTAGGCACCAACATGGCGCACGGTGACCCAGCTGGGCACCATCTTCTGTTACCCTTTAATTCACAGCAAGTGCTAAGATGGAACAGTATATATTTGTCATATTAATAAAACTTTGGTTCAACTGAAAACTCTCAAGCTGGTTAATTTGAGGAGTCATTCCAGGGTTCTTAGTCTATGCTGTAGGTATGCAGAATCTGACTATGACTGTCAAGTACTATGTTATCTCCTTGAAGAGCTATAGAATCCAAAGAAGAGTAAAAATAGAATGGATGCTCACCTTAGCACATGTCTCATCAACTTACAGTTAAAAAGTAGTAAAAAAAAAAAATCAGAGGTAGGACAAAGCCAATTTAACAGATGCTGAAAGATGGTGGTATTAAGATGCGACAGGTTTTCATACAAAATTCAGCAGAGTTAGATATAATTTCAGGGGTACCACAGATTCCCAGAGTCCTCAAGCTCTGCTACCAGAATATTTCTATCCTGTGTGCACAGCCGAGTATCTGTGAGCCGTGACTCTATCAGAAGGCGTGTTCCTCAGCATGGGAAATACCCTCAGGGTGTAAAAAAGCCACACAAATAGGAGTGAAGCCTTGTTTCAATCGTACGTGTTACAGAATGTCTTAGTACAACGCTTTGACTGGAATGGCTGTTTCAAATCTGTTATTAGCTGATCCCATTGGGAGGAGTGTTCTAGGAGACATTTCAATTCTTACTATTTAAAGCAAAGAAGTCCAATATTTCACTACCCGGAACCCTTTACAATGGACACTCCATGAAGGTAAGATAAAATATGTTCTTGAAAATGTACTAGCTACCAAAAGTCTGATTAAATATCAAGGAAGGTCAAGAAGGCTACCATGTGTGGAACATTTTCCCACCTACAAGATGCTTTTGCAACATACTGGTGTTGGTTGGGTGGCAAGTGTGAGGGGATCCTGAATCCATCTGGGTGCTCTGCAGCCCAAGTGAGCTACTGTAGTAGAAGAGGTCCCCCAAATGAGTGAGAGCACTGGCAGGAAGGACTTACAGTTAGGTCATTATGACTCTTTGTTAATTGCAAAAACAGGTAGCAGACATCCCACCTCTGAGAAATACTATGTGTCCAAAAATAAATGTTTAGTCACTAAACCATATGGCTATTCAAAAACGGGATAGATCATTCCATAGTGGTCAACATACAACAGAACCCACACCAAATTTTGGAAATAAAACCCTGTGAGCCAGAACAATAATCTTCCAAAACAGGCACTGTGCACGCCCCAGACAATGGGAAATTTAGATGCATAAACAAAAGACAAACAACAAAGCCTGCCAAGAAGGCATAGGAAACACCTGATATGTGTAAAAAATGGAACAAGATACTAATGATTATTTCATATGAAGGTTTTAAAATCACATATATACATATGCTTTGCTATAGTGACCACAGAAGGGATTTAAGGCACTGCAGAAAAATATCAGTGCAAAAATAATTAGTTTCAGTAGGAAATTTTGTCTTTCTAGGTTTCTCTATTGCCAATAGGACAAAAGATCTTTATAGATGGGGGAAAAAAAAATCTTACTTGCCTTCCAGAAATAGCTCATGTTAAAAACGAATCACAGTTATATCCAAACAGTAAGATGCGTCTGAATTTGAAACAATAGCATAACACTGATGATCTTGATTGAAACGATAATACGGGGCAAGTTCCCCAGGAGCCAACTACATGGAAGAACACTTCTCCCTTCCTTGCCCCGACCTGTTGGAAGGAGACTCCCAGATTCTGAAATAGCTCACAATGCACAGGGAGGTAAAAATGGGTCAATTTGACTTGGTCTTCAGAGACAGAAATGTCATTTTTTTCTAGGACAAAAATGTCCGTTGAGAGGTTTTGGGAAAGTGTTTCTCTTGGTGCGTGACCCCACCCCGTGTCAGGACCTGTGCCCCTGCTTTCAAAGGAACCACCTCCACGGTGCTCCGCGGGGCCCCAGGGTGTCTGGCTCCAGGAAGTCAATGGCGCCATTGTCAATAACTTCTTGAAAGATCCAACTGTACATGTTTCTTTTATGTTCTAAATTTCTGTGAAATACAGTAAGGACACTTGGAAACTCCCAGAGTGGGATGTTGCGTCCTTCTCCAAAAACAAAGCAAAGGTGAGGGGATTCCCCCCGGCTACTCGGGCTGGGAGTGTGGTCTTGGCAGTGCCCACAGCCCCTGCCCCTCTTCCTATCTGTGAGCCAACTTCCTGCTGGTTAATTCTGGGAGTTCCTGTTGACGCACGGCCAGCAGAATGGAGAGATCACCGGGCCATATGGGTGGAAACGGGAATGACACACTAAAGTTCCTGGAACAGTCGGAATCAGGTCAGAGGTGGTAAGTTTGATTCTAGAGTTCTCTCCTAGGACAGTGACCCCTCCTCCTGTTTCCTAAAGAATGGGGGATATTCATGCCCAAAGGACAAGTAGACCTATTCTCGTATTCACTCGCTGTTTTTGAAAATAATCAATTCTTGGGCAAAGTGTTTAGGAACATCCGGACTAGGTTTGATATAAAAACTTGACAAATGTAAGAAGGCAAGAGTGTATTCTTATAAAGTCTGAGGGCATTCAAAATACACACGAGGCTTCATTTTAATTTCTAAGATAAGACTAAATGCTAAAAATAACTAAAATGCCATGTTGAGCATGTGATAAATGGTTTTCTATGATAGCAAGGTGCTATTCTGGAAACACACACACATCAAAGATAGTATTTAATAAACCTAAAATACAGAAAATGAAAATCCATAAATATACACATATATGTAAACACACACAGGATGTATACATTCCAAAATCCTGGGGTTATTTATTGTATCTTAATTTTAAGGGGAGCGATCTTATCTGGGAAACCTTCTCAGAACGCTCCCGTGACCGCTGGGAAGGGACACGGGATGGCGGTCCAGGGCCCTGCGCCCCCTCATCGATGCCAGTTTCATGGGACTAATCTATTCATCCTTCTGATCAACATGAGATTTCCATTACTCATCTTTCCTTCCAAGATAACTGACATTTTTGAAGGGCACCCATTTTGTTAAATTTTATTTCCTTCTACTAAAGAAGTCTTTTTAGTCTTCTGGGATTAAGAAGTTTGTTTTCATCCACAAAGTTCTTTTTGTTTACTTCTTTAGTCCGATTATTCTACTCAAGGGTATGCAGATGGCCACATACCCCTTTTCATCAATGCTATCCTCAAAATAAAGTCCTAAAAATACCAGTGACAATTAACATTTAGAAATCTTTTTGGTTACTAGCAATCTTCATGGAATGTCTGTGTTTGAATTAGCTTAATACTGGACAAATAAGAGAGAAAGACTCGGGGCAGTACACCCCCATGTCCCCCATCTCCAAGTCAGAAATGCTGGCTGCATCTTTCAGCAACCTCACAGCATTCAAAGCAAAATCCTGGATCGGGGTCCAAAAATTAATTGTATGCACGGAAGACCAACAGTCAAAAAACAAAAACAAAAAGGAACACGACAAAAAACTTACTGGAAAACAAACAAACAAACCCTGGATTTTTGGGTGGCAGTACATCCCATGTGAGCCAATGTAAGAGTGTGTTTGGTCAGAAAGGGGTGACAGGATTTTATGGTGGTGTTCAGAAGCGTAGCGTCCAGATCCAGGGAGGAAACAGTTCTGTGCCTTCCACACTGGTTAGGCAGATGTTTGAAAGATAAGCTGACATCTGATGGCCAGGACTGAAGGAGGAAAGGGAGAAACTCAGAAAAAGGTGATGAGGATGAGGTGGCAGTCTTCATATGAGTGATGGGTCAGGAAGTCAGGGGTCCAGTGAAAGCAACATGCGATTGTCTAATATGAAAAAGGTTAGGAGATGGAGCGCATTCCTAAATCCTGTTGAGATCAGTACATGTGAAGGAGAGCTTTGATTGAGGGCTGGCAGAGGGATGAGCAAAGGGAAAGCTCACTGGGGGCAGAGGGGCCTGGGCCAGAGTGGCACGTGGGCACTGACATCTGGGGCATCCACGCTCGTGTGTGCTGGCGGGTGCGACCAGGGGGAGGGCTCCTTCCTGTAGGGAAGCAGGCACGTGTCAAAGCTAAGCTTTTCCTAGGGGGCGGCTTCCTCGAGAGGTCTGGTGAGAGCAGCCATGGCACGTGCCGCGGTGCAGGGCCACCTTCCGTGTGCTGTGATGGTGGTTCTGGTCGAGGAGCCACCCATTAGTAGTGTCCAGCAGTGCTCTCTTTGAGGGCACACACTTTAGTGGCCTGATGATGGCTGATGCTCACGCGAAGCGGTCCATACAGCTGTGTATCGTACCTACATGCATTACCTAAGCCTTCTTGGACTCCAAGTTAAACATCCTCATGCTATTATTCAGTTCAGCCTCTCTCTCCTTGCCTCTAGTTTGACTGAGTGTTTAAGAAATGACCGTTTACATTTAATATGGTTATGGCACTAACAGAACTTTCTTCTGTGACTTGCGGAGGCTACTTCTACATTTCCAGGACATTCCGGCGTTTACCTCCTGTAAAACACTTGAGAAGCAGGCTGATGTCACTGCCCTGGCATTTCTTGCTTTCAAATGACACTCTTTCAAAGGCAAAACAAGCTCATAAAAACGCCAGCTAAAGGAGAAATCAATTCTAAGAAAAATGTGAAGCTGATAAGGGAACAGAAAGGAATATCCTCGGGGCTCAACTAGGCTTATTTTACTTCTTGCCAATGGCATATCTACCACTGGATTTCTTTTAAGTGAAGCCTATGGAATGAATTTTATTGTCTTGAAATTTTAAGTGGGCCTCAGTGCTATCTGCAAGGCTCAAAAGAAAATTCAGATGTTGAAGGAGAGCTGAACTTTTTTAGTTCAACGTTGAGTTAGAAGTTAGATTATTTTCTTATGCAATCATATACTACACTTTTCATTAATGGAGTTTTGAAGGTGAATTTTACTCTGGACATATATAAATCTATTCTGAGTTTTGTTTATTTTTCCAGGAAAGCCCTCCAAGACCAGAAAGGACTCTCGTCGGTCTCCTGTCTCCTTCCCTCCTTCCTAGTGGGACAGTGAGGAGAAGGCTTGTCAACGTACTAGACCCATAATTCTATTGTTCTCTGGAGAGAAATACAAATATTTGTAAAATATCAGGTATCCACGGAGGAGGAATTCACCCCAAGGCCTCCAAGTGCAAGAAGCCTGGCCTCCTGTTCCACGTTCTGCTTGAACTGCCTGGGCCCTCCTTCTTGCTGCTGCGGGGACGTGGCTGGTGCCCCCAGCTCCTCAGGCATGAGATCTGCCCCTTCTCTGGGCCGGGCTGCAGAGCAGGATGTTCAAAGCAACGTAAACAGAGGAGAACTGCTTCCTGGAGAATTACAGAATTCTGTGAATTTTGTCCCATCTCGTTTGCAGACCTGTGCGCCCTCAGAGGCCCTGACGACATGTCTTCTAAAAAATCCGAGAAATGCTACTTTTGCTGACAGACGCTAAATATGGGTGCAACGCCTCAAACTGACCTGGACGTTAGGGTTCTTTCGAAATACGAGCACTATCTTCACAAGGCTTTCAAAATACCATTACGGCCACTTGAAGTGTATTTTTTTTAAAAGAATTTAATTACTACCATGCAGAGCTAAAGCATGCCAGCACTTTAATTTTTATTACAGAGCCCAAGCTCACCATAGAATTCATTCGTCCTTCTGTTTCTTTATTTAAAACAGACTTTAAGTTTGAAGAATAGTTACAGTCCTCACAAAGACAACAATTTAATAAAAAACACCAACACTGACAAGGCAGCCGAGGACAATGGGGCCAAAGATATTATTTACCCACAGCATTGATGACCTCCATTTCATTTCCACTTTGTTTTGCCTCCCCTCGCCGCTTCTGGTTCCAATCCTTTAGGAATTATCCATCCCAGCAGTGTTTTGGATACAAAAACTTTGGTTCCCATGGTGGGATTTTTAAGGTCCTCACAGTGGCTCAGGAGGAAATGGGTCATCAATACAGGGTCTGTCGTGGGTTACCGGGAAGGCTCTTCCTGCTTCCATTCCTCTAGAATTCAGTCTTTTAGGCTGGACACAGAGAGGGAAGGAACAGGGATATTTTGACCTTTCCCATCAGTGGGGAATATGCCCTTTTGAAGGCCTGCTTTGTACTTCCCGTATGAGTCAGACATCGGACGACTTGAATGATTTAGTTGTCTACACCACAATGGACTAGTTTGGGTGGGATGCCAGAGGGCTCAGAATCACAGGCTGTTCAGGATCTCAGGTTGGGCAGCTTCTTAAGAAAATTTGGAAATGCCGAAAGTGGTTAGAAATAAATGTACTTTATGCTCACCCAACTGCCAGTGATGTACATAGCACCTCTGTCTGTGACTACTGAGGACAAGGGAGACTTCCTCCGACGGAGGGGGAAGACCGTAGCGCAGAGATGCGAGGACCCTGATGCCCTTCCTCCCGGGGTAGCCCCGGGATATGCTCATTTAGGTGGCAAGTTCAAAAGGCCCTTCGGCACGGAAAATGTGCGCAGGCAGTGGGTCTGGTCGTTTCTGCCATTTTTCTCTGGTTACTATTTTACTATCTCTGGAAGAAAACAAAAAAGTAATTTCAAAACTTTCCCACACGCTCTACTGGTTTTCTCTTTGTTACGGAAGCAGTCTGCTATAAGGGTACGTAGAGGCAAGCGCGTCTGGCCCCTGTAAGACCGCCCACCTGGGAAGCACTTTGAGATGAACTGCGCGGGCAGGTGGGGCGCTCACGCTCGCTCCATTGGAAGACCGAACCGTTTGAGACACTCTCTGCCCACGGGTGAGAGAAGACAAACTCAGAGCAAACACTTCTGTTTTCAGAGTGGCTTTTAGAAAGCATATCATGTTTGGTAACAACCTTGCTCTGGTCTTTTTAGAAATCCTGCAATTGTTTACTAAGAATGAATTGGAAGTGAATAAAACAAAACAAAGGTCTTTGAAGACTGGTGCTCTTTCTGTAACAGAAAGGGGAAACCCTTTAATGCTATACTTGTCAAAACATTCCATCAGGAGGTCAGAAAAATGAAGGATTTCTAAAGGCAGAGCTTTGGTTTGGTTTTGAGAACAGTAGAAATGTTCACCGCTTCTTCCCCAGTTTATCAGCAGTCCATTGGCGTCTGTGTGAGATTTTCAATCAAGACCCTACATCATTGCTGTCACCTTTATCCCAGCTATGAACTGACGTCCTATTTCCCTTAAAGCCATGAAAGGCCATTTCCCTACAACTGTCAACTCTGGACCGGAGCCCACTGAATCATTTGGTCACCAGCCCCAAGGCCAGAGGCTGGCGTGGATGGCCGGTGTCCCTGCAGTTTTGCTGGCTCCGCCCACCACCCAGAATCCATGGGGAGCTCGCACGGGCTCCTCCACCCACTCTGACCAGCCGGCCGGCCTCGCAGGGCCAATTCTGTGCTTCTGCAAAAACCACACTTTCACCGATGGTTCGGGGTTCTGCACACACATGCACAAAATCTGATCACGGTTTATGGTCAAGGGCTTGGGAGAACAGAGACCTGCCTAAGTACAGAAAAAAAGAAAAAAGAGTTTTCTCTCAATGCAGCTCCCTCTTCTGCTCGAGCTCTGACCATGTCTGCTCAACGTTTCATCTGTTTAGGTGTAAATTCTGAGGGGAAGGTTTGGGTGCACGGTCCTCTCAGAATGAGAGAGTGTCCACCCCCCCAGAGTGACAGACCCTTCCAGAAAGATCGGAGGTGTCTGCAGCACCAAAGCAACCCTCTTCCGTGAGCCCCACCTGGGATCAAGAGCACAGTAGGATTTCTTCATGACGACGGAATGTGGCGCAGGCTGCCAAAGCACCCGTTTGGGTGTGTTTGTGTGTAGTGTTAGTGAGAAGAGGGAGAAATGGAGAAATCCAGTAGGAAAACATTTAAAATTCTTCTTCTGCGCTCAGATACTAAGACAGCCAACGTGTTAATTAATGTTTCATTACTCGGCAGTGAACACGGACTGTTCCCGTCGGAAACATGTTCTCTGCTAACTCCATTATTTGTCAAATATCTGCTTGCCACGAGCAGCTGTGTCTCGGGCTGTTCTCCGGTGGTTGACACAACCACTGTGATTACTTTTCACCAGCGACTTTCACGGCTCCTCTTAGTTAACTGTGTGTTTTCCTGGTAGGAAACACCCCAGGGTAGTTTGTCCTGGGCGTAAAGAACACGGAGATTTCCATGGTAATGAAGACACATTTTCTCTCGAAGCGTTGACTTTCAACCAACAGATTCTGTCCAGAACGATGTTCTTTGAGTCCGTTCAGCGATGTGGTATTATAATTTTGTCTTTTTAGGATTTTAATCATGTATTCTTCCATTTGGATGAGCTCCAAGCTGGCCCGTTTTCTGTCAAAGCCTGACTTGTGTCATAATGGTCCTTCTGAAATGAAATAATTACCATCCTGGGCTGGTGAGAGTGGAGAGTGGGCCAGAGCGCCTGCCACTGCTTCTCTCTTCTGCGGCTGCACCATTAGCGCATTTCTACAACAGTGTCCTGAAAGCCTTGCTTTAAGGAAATGCTTACTTGATCTTGCTAGAAAGAGAGCGAGAACAGCCTGCTGTTCCAAAGCTCAGGGCTGGAGGACCCAAGGTCTCCTGCACCAAAGCAACTGGACAAAGAGTTTCCAGAAGGGGAGGCCCTTGATCAGAGCTCGTATGGGAAATGCAAATTTCCCCCAAGAGGCTGTGGGCAAGGTGGAGGGTGTGATGAATCACATTTGGCACAGACACCACTTCCAATGTGCCCTCTCATGGGTCTCTCTATTTCTGAGATAACATCCTTTCTGTAAAGATATAAGCCCAGCGGGTTGCAAAACCAGGTCTTACTTTCACAAAACCCTGAGTCTATCTTGTGCTTTATTTTTGTCTAGGGAGTGATACCCTGAACATTCTTACAGATTCACGATGAGTTCCTTGTCCCCCCTACTCTCCACTTCCATACTCACTAGAACTGTGATCTCCAATATGGTAGCCACGGGAGCTATTTAATTTGAATTTTCTTTAACTAAAATTAAAATTAAAAATTTCACTAACTGCATTTCAAATGCTCAAGTAGCCATGATGGGAGTGCAGATATAGAACATTTCCATCTTTGCAGCGAATTCTTTTGGAGAGCATGGGGCTAGAAATCTCCACAAGATTAGGGATACTGACTGCTTTGTCTACTTCTGTACTCCTGGTGCCCAGACGGAAGCCGACACATGGTGGATGTATAGTCAGCGTGTGTCAAGCGAATACATTTGTTTTCAAATTCTAGTTGCCAGCTATGGCCGTTAGTTTTCTTTGACTAGAACTAGACCCCAGTGGAAGGATCACCGAAACAGGAACCTCACCAACCTCCCCACACGATGAGCTCTGTGCCGTTGGGTTATAAGTCACAAGCCTTCTCTAAGGACATCTGCCAAACGGCTTCTCACCTCCCTAGGACTTGGACACAACCTTCTCACCGTCCCTGACCTTTGCTCTTGGACCTTGCCTCCCACCAGTGTCTCCCTTCGCCCCTGCCGTTCGGGGCACCCCCTGTTCACTCGTGCACCCCCTTCTCTTAGACAAGTGCCTTGTTTGTAGGTGGTACGTGATGCATATTTGAGTGTTAAAGGCGTGTCATCTTCCACGGCTAAAAGGAAGCTGGGATTTTCTTACGATGCTGGGGTTTTCTTAAAAGCACATCACTGGGGCACAAGGGTGGCTCAGTCGGTTGAGCATCCTACTTTTGGCTGCAGCTCAGGTCATGATCTCAGGGGTCTTGGGATTGAGCTCTGAGTCGGGCTCTGTGCTCAGCGGGGAGTCTGCTTGTCCCTCTCCCTCTGCCCCTCCCCCTCATAAATAAATAAACAGAAATCTTTAAAAGCGCATCGCTGGGGCGCCTGAGTGGCTCAGTCGGTTAAGCATCTGCCTTCGGCTCGGGTCATGATCCCGGGGTCCTGAGATCGAGCCCCACGTCGGGCTCCCTGCTCGGTGGGGAGCCTGCTTCTCCCTCTCTCTGACTGCCACTCTCTCTCTCTGTCAAATAAATAAATAAAACCTTAAAAAAAAAAAACGCATCGCTACATGTGATCTACAAGTTAGGTGGACGCTGTCTACACCTGCTGGAATACCACCTTCACTGCAGAGACTGACCAAGTAGGCAAGTTGCTGCAGCCACGGCGGCACCAGATGAGCCAGGAGCAGCGCTGTGCCCAGCGCACAGTAGAAATGACCACACGATTCTGAAAGCAGGTGAGAGCTATGTGTGGACAGGGGTTATAAGAGCCCAGCACGCAGGTGATGTCTCCGCTCCTTCTGGGTGAGTTGTTGTCCTTTCCGGGCTGTGATAGCACATAAAATACTGGAGCTGGCTTCTGTGAGGTGTGCTGAGTGTGCCAGGAGAAAGCTTCTGCCTGGAAGAAGGTCTGGACAGAGGTCTGCCACGGCAGCACCGATGCTCCTACCCACCAGGAGCGAGGCTCTTCAGATAACAGCGGGCGCCGCCGCGTTGCCGTGGAAAGCTGTGGCAGGCGTGGACCACACACAGCACGCACGTCTGAACGGAGGCTCCCCATGGCGCGGCGGGGCTCTACCCGGTTGTTGGATCTGTAGTGAGCCATTTCCACTTTATTTTGAAATCTTGGCTATTCGCATGGAAGGGTGAGGTTTATGATCGCAACAGAGAAGAGAAGGTCTGCTCCTGAGCAAGACTGCAGCTCCCCGTGGAGGGAAGACCTTGCCGACCGCATGCGTTTTAGCGGCTCGGGGCCCCTCCCCCCTCCCCCCTCCCCCCTCCCCCCGGGGCCAGGCCTCGGCTTCTTTCTCTCCTCTCTTGGGCGCTGCCCTTCTGCGCCGACGGCAAGTACCAAACACCACGAGTCTTTCTGTGTGCCCGCTCACCTGCCTCCACCCACCTCCTGGAGTCCTCTGTCCACCCTTCCCTGCTTCCCCGTTCACTCAGCATCTCTCTGGTTTCTTTTGCTTTGATTTACGTTGTTGAATTTAAGGAATCTTGTGAGGTTAAGAATTATTTACTCATACTTTGACTCAGGTCCAGGGACCCACAGACTGTGGGAAACTCTTAGCTGCCTGAAAGAACACAACAGCTACACACAGCTTGTCGTGGGCTGTGGTCACCTCGCATGTGAGATGCTCGTCTCCGGACCCATGGCTCCCGCTGTCAGGCCCACGGGGGCGGGGAGGGGGGGGCGAGTGTGGCTGGCTGAGTGCCAAGTAATGGGGAGACGCCCGTACACTCACGCGGGGGCTGAGCACAGAGCTCCGGGAACCAGTCAGAGCCGTGGGTTCTCTTTCTCCCACTGCAGCTTGACCATCTCAATAATCCTCAACAATTTGGGCTTAAACAGGGTCTGGTATTTATCAATTTCTAAGATATCTGACTGCCCAGGGAAACAGTGCCCTGTGAATGTTGACGCCATTAAAAAGTCGGAATAACCCATCTGTCCTGAATTTACAGTCAAAAGCCAAAGGGTTGGGGGAAGGTGAACCCGCCTAAGGAATGGAAATGATGAATTAAAACTGACCTCAGTTGGAAAAACCTGAGAATTTCACGACCTCTTAGGTAAGTTAACAAGAAAAGACAAAGATGTCTCTATCTGTTGAACCAGACACTTTGCCTGCCCTCCTTACACTTTCTGTACTGTTAATCTTGATGTCACTCTGTTCCCACAGAAGTTCTGTAACAGAAATGAACTCTGATGCTTTCCATCCAACGGCCTTCCACCCCACGAAGAAGGGAAAATACACAATATATAAAGAAAGAAAGAGTAAAACGGATAGAGACAAGTCAGAGGGCCACACCACCCTGTCTGGGGCTGGCGATCATAGGACCGTTAGTGGTGGAGAAAGTCTGAGAAGCCAGTTGGCCGACGTCCTTTGTGGCTATCACCCTGTGGAATGTTGGCAAATTAAGACTTATGAGTTTTAATTACTGCAATATACATACACAAGAGTTTATTTTAAACGCAGACCCTCAAACGGCAATGAAGTATTCATTCATTTCTTTCTTTCTTTTAAAAATATTTTATTTATTTTAGAGAGTGGGAGAGAGAGAGAGACCACATGGGGGACAGGGGCAGTGAGAATCTCAAGGAGCCTCCCCACCGAGCAGGGAGCCTGACGCGGGGTCAGATCCCAGGACCCTGAGATCAGGACCTGAGCCGAAACCGAGTCAGACCCCCAGCCGACGGAGCCACCCAGATGCCTGTATTAGTTCATTTCTTACAGTTATGCTGAATTCCCTGAACAACTGAAGAGAAGGTTGGAGAACGGGCCAGAGGGTCGTAACTTGAGGAAAGAGGGCCAGACCTCCTTTCGTCTGGCCTGTGTCCTTCCCCTCCGCCCCGGAGAGTCTCCTTCATACGGGAGGAGGAATGCAAGCACAGAATATTACTGCACTGGGGTCAGAACTCACCCAAAATGACAGAAAACTTGAGTTTTGTTCTGGACCGAATTGGAGCAGGTCATTTACCCCCCGGGTCGGTGTCCTCCTTCCCCGCCGCGTGAACTAGGGGATGGGGTCTAGATCATCCT
This sequence comes from Zalophus californianus, assembly GCF_009762305.2. Lineage (NCBI taxonomy): Eukaryota > Metazoa > Chordata > Mammalia > Carnivora > Otariidae > Zalophus > Zalophus californianus. Next base: position 2,795,949 of record NC_045597.1, read on the forward strand.
CTGTACTTTCCAGCTCTGCCCAAGGAGTGAAGAGTGCACACCCTGCGGGGCCACAGACCCTGCCCTTCATACCCCTCGGCAGCTGGGACCGTCGACCCACAGCGGGATGGCTCCGCCTGTGAGGAACAGTCCGCCCCCTGCAACAACCCACTGCCCCCTGCAACAACCCACTGCCCCCTGCAACAACCCACTGCCCACCACTTCGGGCTGGAGAAGACGTCTCACACTGAGACGGTTCACACATTCGCTAACACGAGAATTCATTTGGAATCAGAATCCAGAGTACATTTGTGATCTCTGCTTCGAGTCTAAAAGTTATCCAGTAACATAGAGTTTCTGATGTCGGCTGTCACCATGGTGAGGAGCGAGTGAACTCTACCCCGTGTCCATATAAGGCCGGGCTGCCCAGTGCTCGGGGAGCGGAGAGCTCAGCAGTGAGGCATTGCCGTCCCTGCTCCAGAAGCTCCGTGGGGAAAATCTATGGCAAGGCACCCTGGGGAAGCTGTGGGAAAGAGCGAACTCTGCGCTCAGCTCTGTAACGGCAGAATCTGTCCAGCTGCTATTTTTATGCATTACATTACTTTTAAAATATATTATCAATCCAAGGGTAGGACGGAAATAGCCCTGCCGTCTACAGGAACACATCTGGGTAAATCTGTTAATTAACAAATGTTTAATGTACACATATTGGGCTTGAGAAACTGATGTGGATACTGTATCTTAATAAGCACTTGGATGAAGTAGACCCAAGCTTCCTAACAGCAGATATCCCCAGTAATGCAAATGATACATGGTGTCATTTCTCTCTCCTCCAGAGGCCTTTCCTTACCACTCACGGTCAGCATTTCTATCATCTTGGTGACCGATACCCAATGGCACACCTGGGTCCCCAGCGCTGCCCCAGGGCTGACGGCTAAGACAACCCGAGCTGTATCTGCGAGGCCCGGGCCAGCGTGGGGTGCTGGGCAGTGCGGAGCGAGGCAAACACAGCGGGGGGGGGTGTCCCCCGCCACCTGCGTGCTGCCCCTGCTGGATCCCACAGGCCGGGCCCCAAAGGGGGCCAGCATGTGGCTCTGTCCCTGAACCAACCACTCAGACAGCCGCCACATCTCAGCTTAATGTCATCATTGCCTGGCTGAAGGATGAGGGGCAAGTCAAACCACAAGGGGTGCTGGATTTCTTGCCTTAACCAAATTCACCGGAAGGTGTCCATTATCTACTTTACGCGGCAACATAGAGAAAAGCTCTCAGGCTATTGTGTTAATGAGGGCCGAGGGGAAACAAAGCGCTCAATGCAAACTTACTGAACTAGGAAGACCTAGGGACCCTTAGAAATCTCCCTCCTAATAACCGCTCCGAAAAGACCCCTGGCATTATAAGAGTACATAACTGTGTAGATGGCATCATCTATTAAAATAAAATATAATGCTAAGTGAAATAAGTCAGCGGGAGAAAGACAAATACCATATGGTCTCACTCATATGTGGAAATTAAGAAACAAAACGAACAAACAAAGAAGAAGAGAGATAAACAAAAAACCAGACTCTTAAATACAGAGAACAAACTGGTGGTTGCCAGAGAAGTGGGGGCAGGGAGGAGACAGATAAAGGGCATCGAAGGCACACTTATCTTGATGAGCACAGAGGAATGTACACAATTGTTGAACCATTATACTGTAGACCCGAAACTAACATAACACTGTATGTTAATTATCCTTGAATGAAAAAAAATAATCAGAGTGAACCATCTTTACCGAAGAACAAAATTCACATAAAACCATTATGGGAAATGTTAATAGACCAGTTCTGCATTAAACAATCATAAAAAAAGTGAAAAAGAATAGACCCAGGAACCTTGCGCTCTGTTTGGGTTCTGTTTGGCTGATCACATGGAGAAGAATGCAGAGTCTCTCTGGAGCTGAATTCCCTCCCATCCTGGCGAGTCCCACAGATATTTGTAAACCACTAATTTATCTTCCTCATGCCCATATAAGGCCGGGCTGCCCAGTGCTCGGGGAGGGGAGAGCTCAGCAGTGAGGCATTGTCATCCCTGCTCCAGAAGCTTTGCTGGGAAAAATCTATAGCAAGGGTCCCCGGAGGATTTGAAATCTCACCAAATGGCTTCCATATATTTAAAAAATACTCAATCCTTGAGAAATGCTGATGCACAACCTTCAATCAGCAATTCTTAGAGCATAACGTCCCCATTCCAGGCAGAGGAACCTTGACGGCATCAACAGCTAATGCCGTCCTGAGGACTGTGGCTCAGGAAGGGCCCAGCACGTGGGGACCGAAGCCTCCTCAGGGGTGATCTTCGGCACGGAAAGGATGGTTGGGCAGTCACACGGCAGGGAGGGACACCGCCACATCTGTAAAGGGGTTCCTTATCACAAGTTTTACTTGTCTGGCTTCCGGAGGGGACTCAGGTAGGAGAGGGCGTGTGACATCATGCCCAAGAGGCCAAGCTCCACTGAGAGGAGTCCTCCTCCTGCAGGGTGGGAATGGGGACCGTAAACACTGACCACAGGATTCGGGGTGGTGAGGCGCATTTGGAACACCCACGGGGTGCTGTAATTTCTGATGCGACAGGGACAGGGGGCACCGGGAACACCTCCCAACCACCTCTCCCAATCTGGCCCTGGACGAGCAGGAGTCCCCTAGGGAAGCGGGATCCCAAGGCACGAAGAGTTAAAAGACTGTGTCATAAAACGAAATACCGCTCCCCATACGAAAATGGGCTTACACGGAGACAGAGAAACCACATCTTTTTAAAATCAGTAATGCCGGGACCCAAACATCAGCTTCACTGGCAACAGGAAAGCCCATCACTTTGAACACATTAAACCCAGTGTCAGACCGTAATGCAGGTGCCGCCAGGTGTGCTGGCCATGATGGGGAGTGACCTTTCTCTCCGACTTATCTGATGAAATTCGCTACATAAAGGACATTCGGGGGGAAGAGTAGACTAATTTTGAAGGTGAGACTGATTCTCCATGGCAGGAGGCTCGCGCCCTCTAGTCATAATATCTATAGTGGGGGGTAGACACAACCACGCTTTCTTTATGTAATATTTTTACAGAATATGTGTTTACCTATAAAACACAGCTGCATTATACATACATATCTATTCCTAATGATGAACAAGAGACGCGTAAGAAAGTTACGGTTCTCTACTCGGGGTGTCGTATACCTGGACCAAATTTTGCATTATGTGATCATTTGTTCTGATACGGAAGAGTATGTCCGTATTAAATGTCTCAGGAAAGCATGGGATTGACTCTGTCAGGAGACGGAAGGCACTTTTGTCTGGAACGGAAGGCTGCGGAAGAGTCCCGTTTCCGCGACGCTGTGACTTACCCGTCCCCCCTTCTCGGGGTAACACTGGCAGCCCCCGCTGCAGTCTCTCCCTCCGCAGGGCACGTCGAACTTCTTCACGCCCTGCACAAGGAAGCACAAAGAACGTGTTATCCCAAACGCTGTCCTCTACAACAGGTAGCGCATCATCTACTGAGAGCATGTGCGACTCCAGCAGCCCGCTCTCCATTCAAAACAAGTAGATTTTCCTTTTTAGAGCAGCTTTGGGCCCACGGCAAAGGGTACAGGGAGTCCCTGTGCACTCCCTACCCCCCCCCCCCACGCACCCGTCCCCACTACCAACGTCCCCCCGCAGAGCGGCACATTTGTCACCGTCGATAAGCCTACACTGACGACTCATCATCACCCAGAGTCCAGAGTTTACAGTGGGGTCCCTCTAGATGTTGTACCCTCTATGGTCAACACGCCTTTTAAAGGTGCCTACTCAATGCCAGATATCAAGCTAGGTCCTGGGCCTCGAAAGTCAGGGAGAACATCCCCCGAATCCAGGGATCCCAGGTGAAGTGAGCCCGTGACACCCTGTGTTAAGTACTTCAGTATGAAGCAGAAACTCCAGGTGTAGGAAGCAGCCCTTCATGCTTCTGGAATGGGGGAGGCAGCCCCAAGGAGGGGTGATCAAAGGGAAGCAGGACTGGGTTAGGTTCCATGCCGGGCCCCGTCATACAACACGGATCCAGGTGAGCTAAAGGGAGAGGGGCTTCCGAGGGGGAGGAGGACCTTGCAAGCACACCTTCCCTCCCCACCCCTCCCCTCCCCTCCCCTCCTCTGCCCTCTATGAGACCCAGTGGTTTGCAAAAGGAGGAGGGATGGAGGCAAGAGGCCTTCCTAAGTCTTTATTTGGCCAACTCTTTAATGAAGTGGGTGGCTAAGGGAGGGAGTTCTCTGCCCGGACAATCCTAAAGGGTTCCAAGGCATTGCTTGCTCGCCCTTGATCTCAGTATTTTAGGTAAAGGATGGACTTGGACTTTGGACTAGGAAATCTTCCTTTTGGACTGTTGCCAGCAGGATAGTTTGAGCAGGAAGTGACAATCAGATTGGCCCTACTCTGGCCCCTTCCTGATCAGCCCCGCCTCCCCCACTGGCATGACAGGTGACTTACACAGCAGCACAGGGGAACCCTGTCACCCTCGCCACCCTCGGCCCGCCCGGCAGACCGCCCAGCTCGCAGGCCCACTGATACTCAAGGGACCCTGGACATGGTTAAGCTTCTGGTGCGCGCTGAGCCAAACCTTACTGCGCAAGCAACACTCCCCAGATAACAGACCATTCCAACTTGACACAAAAGTGCCTTTCGCCACATCTGTTCCATTCCCTTCTAAGTTAGGTCTCAATGACTAAACAGGATGGTCACCTGGGGACTCCCTCTGTTAAGCTTTCTGTCTATTCCTCGTGCTAGTGCATCAGCCAGAATCTTCGCTGCTCCTGGCATGGTTCTGCTGCTCATGTGTAGATGGATGCCGCGTTGGCTGGTCACCTCTGTGTCGCCCGCTAGCCCTCCTGCACGCGCAGCCTTGACGGGTGCACAAGTGAACTCTGACTCAAAACTCTCTGGCCAGAGCTCACCTAAGACCACCACGACTACTCAATGTTCTTTTTGTAGAGATGATAAACTCCTTTCCTGTGCACACAACTTTCTACAAAAGGGGGATCGTTTGAGTCCTACGTTCCTTGTGTCCCCACAATAGCCCTTTACCGACTCCAGTATCTGATGCATCAGTCACTATTTTGAAGAATTCAAAAAAATCTGAAAATCCCAAACCAACACCTTGAAGCCTTTTGGATGTCTTGGTTATCATTTTGTGAGGTAGTTTGAGTTCCACAGTGTAAAAGTAAACACATTTAAAATCCTTTCATGCCCTCACAATATGTTTCTAGGTATTTGCCTTTTTTTTTTTTTCACGGCTTCAATGTTTATAGTGGGGCTCATTTGAAAATCCCACCATTTTGAATATTTGGTGTTTATAAATCCAGCCGCATGCAAAGCCATCGGTTTTAGGGATTACCCTGAATGCTAAAGGCAGACATCTAGATGGGCAGCCACATTTATACTTTGTATTACGTACGACTGGGATGTGAACAGGGGGCTTGGCAGGTGTCCCTGGTTCACACAATAATTCATTTGCCAGTTGTCTGGAAAGGGCAGGGGGACTCCTCAGTCTAAGGACTCCAGGGTAAAGCATAAACTCACATTCTCCATCTGGTGTTTCATAGGCTATTTTTAATTTTGATTTTAAAGGCACTTGCCAAATCCCTGGATATAAATCAATGGTTGAAATGATTTTAAATCGATCTAACAGACTTTCTGTCCTAGATTTAGGATATGCACTGGACTTAGTTATAGGAAGGAGTTCTTCATAACCTGCTTAAAATTTAACAGTGCTGTTTTGCTTTTGGAGCTGGGATCGTAGGTCTGATAACTCCCAATCTTGACACTTCCTCGACTATGTCCCATGGCTTGGGTACCCCGTCCCAGGAGGTGAGGCAGGCCTCCCTCTACAAGCCGCAACCAATCTCCATCATGGAGGTTCCAGCCCCGTGTGTGATGTGGTGCATGTGCGTGTGGTGGGATGTGGGGTGTGTGTGTGATGCGATGTGAGGTGTGTGGTGTGTGTGTGTGTGGTGGGATGTGATGTGTGTATGTGTGATGTGGTCTGTGTGTGTGTGTGTGTGATGTGGTCTGTGTGTGTGATAGGATGTGATGTGATGTGTTTGTGTGTGTGATGTGAGGTGGGTTGTGTGTGGTGTGTGTGTATGTGTGATGTGTGTGTTTTCCCATCAGCATCTTACATCTTGCATAGCCTACAGAGGGAGCCTTACGAATTCCAACATCTACAAGAGCTCTAAGTACCAGGAACTGGAATGTCAGATCTCCAGGATGAAAAAAAGTATTTACTTTATTAGGCCAGAGCATGTGTTCCAGACGTCTCTTACAGACTGAACAAATCTCAGACCTGAGCTTCGGTATTCCCCTTTGGGACATGAGCTCTGGAACATTCTCAAGATACAAACGCCCTCCTGAGGATCTGGGATGAGGCGTATGTGAGCTGCTCTGTGGGGTCCTCTGTCTGCGTCCCCTGAACAGAAGAGTACTAAAATCCTCCACCAGCCACTGCCCATACTCCAAGCCCTCGCGTCCACCCTGGATTTTATTGCTCAACACAACTCAGAGATGAACCTTGAGCCTTCTTGTCAACTCCTTAGTAAAGATGACCGGTTTCCTCCCACTGCACACCCACCTCAAGAGCCTGCCCACCACCCTCGAAGATGACCAGCTGGCCTGGTCTAGGTCTTCAGCTTCAGGGTCTCTAGGAAGGCATGCTTTCCATCTGCAGCTCCAAGACTCCTCAGGAGCATCAGCTAAATTCTCCACGAGTTTCTCACGTCAAGTCTGAATTCCCATTGGTACCATCCCGTAGAGCAATATTCCTGCACCCTGCTCTCCCCACGGCTCCCTGCAGCAGTGCCTGTCACTGAGTTCACCATCCCAACGTCCACGGAGGGCATGCTGCTCCGCACCTGGGTCAGGAAGCTCGAGGTGCAGAAAGCGTCCACTGTCACGGACCACGCTGCATCCGCTCGACTGAGCTTGTCTGGATGTCCTTCATCCCTGGGCGGAGAAGGACTCGCAGCCAAAGGAGACCAAAGATGTGAGGATCCATGCAAAGTGGACAGGCCTACCACCTCCTTGAGCATGCCTGAATCTGACACGCACGGGCTCATATGTCCTCGCACTCATGCAGAAACCGCTCCCTCCCAGGCTTTGGAAGGACGGAGGAGCCCAGGCTGTGTGCCTCCCAGCTTGGAGTGGTCAGGGAAAGCCTTTCCCTCGGCTGCGCCGGTGACACGGCTCCTAGCTCGCTGATCCCCCCAAACACGACAGCCACAGGGCTCTTGGCTACCTTACCCACCCTCTCCCCTGGCAAATTCACTCATTCGTTCCTTCCTTCCTTCTCCACCGAATGTTTCCTCTGGGCTGAGCACGGTGCTGGGCCACGGGTATAAAGGGAACAGAGAATGTATGCAAGCTGACAAGAGAACTAAGTAAATGAGCAACAAAGCCTACACACTTTAAATTACGGCAAGCGCCAGGAAGGAGAGGGGGTCTGAGAGGAACAGTCAGGCCAGGTCAGGAGAGCACTGACTTCGCCGGCCCTCTCCCTCGAGCCCTCCTGTGCTCTGTTATCCCTTATTGGCCTCCCCCACAGAGGCCAACCTCCCTGCCTTCTGACCCGAGGCCCTCACTGCTATAACCCAGGGAATGGAGAGCTGCCAGTCTCTAGGCCTAGGAAATCAAGACCTCCAGGTTATCATCATCATCATCATCATCATCATCATCATCAGGGAATCAAGGGCATCTTGGATTGGAGTGAATTTGAACCTATTCTTCATAGGACCCCCAGGATGCCCCTCCATTGCCGGATCCCCCAACTTCCGGCCAGGACTCAATTTCAGCCCATCGTGGCTTTATGGTCCAGGACGGGCGTGGGGCATCTTCTGTCCTCCTTTCTCAATGAAAGCCACCTCAGTTGCTACCAAGATGTGTAACCACTTCCAACTGTGGGGCTACTAACTTCCCAACTGCGGAAGGAGTCTGACTTGGGGGCTTAATCGTTAGTTCCTTCCGCAACTGACGAACATTGCCCTGAGGTCCGGTCCGTGGGTGCCCCTCTCCCTGGAGCTACCTCGTCCAGAGCCCTGCCCCGCTGGACTCAGCGGCAACCTCCAGGATGGGGAGGGGAAGGTCGGGGGCTGGGAGAGCCTCGGCAGACACAAGGCAAAGGGCGGTAATTCTGCTATCACTGTAAACTGGCTGGACGTCTTACCAAGTACTGTGGAACCAACAGGAGTTGTTTTGAAAAATAAATGTGAATTCTAAGTTTTGGGAAATAAGACAGGAAACGGCTTAAACATCAGAAGCATAGTAGACCAGGAATGCCTCTGAGCTACCCCAGGAAGAGATGAAGTGGGTACTTCTTGCAAAACAACGAATAAGAACAAAAGCCATATTGGCAAGGGAGGGGTCGCGTGGGAAGAGCTCGTGGTGAAGATAGTGAGTGGAGAGTCTGAACAGGATGTGCCTGGACACAGTGTCCCAAATGACCTGGGTCGGGGGAGCGGGCTGATAGATGCAACGTCTGAGAGGCTCTCGGTCTACACTTGCAACGCTGATGTCTGGTCTGGACCTTGGACATACCCAGCATGGCACGTGGACGCAGCCAGGCACTACTCAGGAATGCCGGCCCCACCTCAGATTTCCTGCACCAGGACACGCTTTCTAACAGGCTCTCCACGTAGGCACGCTGCTGTGGCTTCCTGCGAAGCCACCTCCGTCAGTAGAGGAGAAAGAATATTCCCCACGGGGCCCGTGCGTTCCACGCCTAAAGAGGACATGGCATGCTGTCCTGGGAGAGTGCTGGCCCCCAGACTCCCTCTGACCCCCTGCCACCTGCGGCCCATGCAGGGAGGCTCTGGGCACTGAAGGCTCAGTCGCTGAGCCTCTCATCAGTCACCCTGTCAAAAACATTTCAGTTCTCTTTTCCTTATTCAGAACATCCTTTTAGACCCTTCTCTTCTGAATTTTACCCTGCCCTGAATTGGTAGCCAGCATTGCTGTAATAATTAGAAATTCTAGAAATTAAGAAAGACCCAGATCATCTAAGAGTCAATTGGCAATGCAAAGGCACAGACGTATTTTCTAGAAACCTTGGATATTCCACTCAAGTGGAATGCAAGAGATACTGTTTCCAGGGTCAACGTGGAGACCTCGGAGCAAGAGATTTTTTTGGGGGGTGGGGGGAGACCAGCTTTTTATATGGGAATTCTTTTCTTCGGAACCGTATGTGAATTGTGGCATCATTACATTTAGAAAGATTTAAAAATACGTGTATTTGCACGGACATTCAGTTCCACCTAGACACACCCAAACCACCCTACATGTGCGATCTACATTCCTTGGTGCATCTTTTGTCTCTGGGAGAACAGAGTCGTGAAATCTTCTAAAGAATGCCAGTTTCCGGGTCCTTGAACCAGGCATCCATCGGGTTCAAGCAGAGACTTTCTTGCCTTGAGCCACTGGCTGTCTGGCGGCAGGCACGGACTACTCTGCCTTCTCTAAATGGAATCCAGTCAAGTCAGAGTGGACATCGGCAGGAGCAGCTGCAAGATTAAGGGAACATCCGGTCCCATGCGCCGGTGTCCTGGCCTCTTATTTGAGCAATCTGCTGGCATCGGGAGAGCCGAGACTCAAGCTGCCTTCGTTGGGTATCACATAGCATCGGGCAGAGAGGAAAGGCTTCTCGCCGCTGCCCAGTGCAAAGTCCTCCTCCTCCATAGGTGTCTGAGGAGTGGCCCCCTTCAAAACACAGAGAAAACTGCTTTTCTCACTTCTCCCAGCGGCAGACTTGTCCTCATATTTAGGACATTTAAAAATAGGTTTAAATAACAACTTGAATGCCAGAAAATAAAACACACAAAAGATTTAAGACTCTTTACGACAAGCTATTTCTGTAAGTTACCAGAGTGAACCCTCCATGTCTATTGAGGGAGCAAATCTGTGGACGCGGGCCCAGCTTTCTGCAGATGTGAGTACTGTTTAAAGTCGATACAATATTTACAAATGAAAAAAAAATGCTCAGCATTGTTCTCGAATCGCACATAAGAAATGAGTATTAACTAAATTTATATGAAGAAGCAAGAACAAATCTCATTTGTCCTAAAACAAAGAATATTTTGTCCTCCACATGTTCCAAGAAACGTCTTGTCCAAGAAAGTCTTTCTAAGCCAATATACCTCCAGCCAAAAAGAGCAAGTCTCTGAAGGATTGAATTTACAGATCTTTTACCATTGCACTGCCCCCAGCATCTAACCCCAGCTTCCTGTACAGGGAGATATTGAATAACACAGACACAGAAGACAGACATCCCTTATTGCAAAAAAGTAGTCATCTTTCATATTTAAGGTAAAAAAATAATCTATACAAGTCTTTGTCACAAGTCCAGTCAAGCCCGACTTTCTAGAATTATCCTTTTAGTCCAAAAAGAGGCCAAGAAAGAAGAAAGCTAACTTGGGAACAAAGTTCCCAGTACAATTCTATTAGTTTATCAAAACAGGAAATATAAGCCATTTCCGTACACGCAGCTTTAGAAATTAAGGAAATAATTCCAACATGGTATTAGCAAGACAAAGCATATGGCAGAGGAAACGCAGACCAGGGCCACTCCACACAGAACAAAACCCTCTTCCCTATAAACTGGGTGGGAAACCCTGGCAAATCAGTTTCCTTTGTTGAAAGCATTTCAAGGCGCCCATGATAGATGTCGCTCAAGAAGGGTCCTGAGAGCGTCACCAGGTAGAGGCAGTGAAATGACTGATGGGCAGACGCGTGGGCCCATCTGGAGCGAACAACTCCAGGGGACTCGTACCGATACCAATGAGCTTCAGAGCAGTTGGGTCCGAGTCCCCGCCTGTCCTCTTGGGGCTGGGAGTTTGGGGTATGGAGGGGGAGCCTAGGGTGCTGTGCTGGGAATGGGAGTTCAAAAGACTGACGGTGAGCTAGTCGATGGTCTCCCCGCACTCGCGGCCAGGTGAATACCTGCGGGATGGCATCACTCCTGCTGGCTCACCTGCCTGGCAGACGTCACCGGGAGGTGTGCGTTCGGTGGCTCCCCGGGCCATCGGCAACAAGCCGCGTGACTTTATACTTGCGTGCTTAGATGTTTTTATGAGCAGCGACGGGCCAACGTCTCCACCCTCTCTTTCTTCTCGGGCAGCTCGAGGTCTGGGGGTGTTTCCCCAACAAAATCACTATTGACCAGATGGCCCACGACAGCCGCGCTCTCACGCTGGCACTGGGGTGCTGACCCGCAGGACTGGCTACAAAGCCTCCAGCGCGGGAGTCGGGCAAGACGGGGTGGGCCACTGGCAGGCACTGAGCGTGTGGGAGGTCAAGGCCGAGGCCAGACGCTTCCCCGAGTTACATCATCTACACTTAGGACATTTAAAGGAGGCCAGATGGCGGACTGTGAGCGAGTGAGGTGCCTAAGTCAAGGATGAGGAGCCCCCGGGTCGGGCCGCGGGCTCTCTGTGAAGTGGGCAGTGATGAGGCCAAGCAGAAGATTCAGGAACACAGCTCGGGGCAGAGTCCAGGCAGGGAAATGACCTGACTCGGCTCAACTGCACAGAATGAACATGCGGATGGCCTTCCCCTGGGTCTGTTGGGGGGATTATTCCGGGACATACTTGATGGAGTCCTCCAGGCCGTCCAGGCCCAGGGGTCAGTGCCCCCAGGCGCAGGCCGGGCTTGCTGGCACAGGGCCCCAGACCTAGGAATGAGGGCTGAAACCCAGCCAATGCTGTAGGTTGGAGGAGTCAGTGCTTCCTCAGAAATACCTGGCCCAAGGCTAGAAATGATCTCAGAGCGTGGGTGGGCCTGCCTGCAGGTGAGGACAGGCGGCTTTCCTGGCAGAGCTAGGAAGAGGTGGGCATGGCAGTTCCTGTTGCACACCTCTGCCCTGGCCACCTTCCTCCCCTCCTCCCCTCCTCCCCTCCCGGGCGGCAAGCGGAGGCTCCAGCGAGGAAGGCAGGCTGCCTCCCGCACACTCTGGCACGCGTCGGGGCGGGTGCGGGTGCGGACACGTGACAACCAACCGCAGAGCGCAGGGGGCATGTGCCCTAACCAGAGGCATCCCTCCCGATTCTCATACCATGTCCTTTCTGTAAAGCCACCTGGCCCCCACCCAGGAGGCATTGAGGCCTCGTCAGGTCCCTTACTTGGTTCTGGGTGGGGACCGAGAGTTGTCTCATCTTGAGTCACCTAGACGGGGAAGGCCCAGGGACATGGGTGAGCAGCCGGCGGGCAGGTGTGCCCGGCAGGCGCGCACCAGGGACCGTGGGGCTGGGGGTTGGCTGTCAGGGGATGCCACAGGCAGCCTTAATTAAGAGGAGGCACAGTACTGAGTGAGGATGCCTCCAAACGCAGGTCCTCTCCATCTAGAAGCATGAGAGCTGTCCTGTCCGAAGCCCAAATTGTCTGTTTTCAGGCATCTTCCCCGTCACCTACTGCCCAGATCACCTGAGTTCTGGTACCTTTCACTTCTAATTGCAATGAACTTCCTGGAGTCCGTTCATTATTCCCAGCACATCCACTGCCGCTCACAACATCTACGGCAGCACGCTCTCTGTTCCTAAGGCGCCTGAAGATATATTCTCCCAGCAATTTAGACATGTTTATGGATCTATTTTGAATTGGAGCTTATTCACTTGACTCCAAAGGCTGATCTTGAACCTTTTCCTGCCAGGGATTCCCTAGGTCTTGAATTACAAATGAAACAGTCTTCCAAGCATCAAATGAGAATGAGTTCTTTTTCTTTTCAAGCATGTGAAAGAGTTCGTTGAGGTCTCCATAGAAGTGCCCCCTTACCAGTCCCTCTCACGCTCCTGTGACGGCTCCTTGGCCACCAAGACCGAGGCTCACGAAGGCCAGGGCGCTGCCGGGCGGACCAAGGTGCCAGTGCAGGACCCAGGCGGGGTGTGCCTCAGCCTGCTGGGCTTCTCCCCGGGAAGTGGTCTGCTTGTCGACTGCGAGAGCCCCCCTTCTTGATGTCACTGTGACATCAAGTTGCCACACAGAGCAATAATCTGAGAACCAATGTGCATGTCGGTTATGTTGCCGGAGCTGCTGTACCCGAGAACACACATACACACACAGGTGGGATGAGATCAGATACTGGATGCTTCTACGTGGAGCTGCTTGATTGCTGACCAGACATCTTTGGTGGGTCTGTCCATAGACGAGTTTCTGGAAGCCACTCTCCCTCTACCCCCTGCATCTCTCCATCCTTAATGCAGACGGCCACCATTCCTATTTTTGTTCATCAGTAATGCCTGGTGTCTCAGTCTGCTTGGCTGCTATAATGAAATATCATAGGCTCATAGGAGCTTATGAGGAGCAGAGATTTATTTCTCCAGTGCTGGAAGTCCAGTGCCTCTGGTGAGGGCTGTGGCTGATTTACAGATAGCATCTTCATCATCATCTTCTTCTTTTAAGTTTTTATTTATTTGAGAGAGAGAGAGCGAGCACATGAGCGGGGGCAGGGGCAGAGGGAGAAGCAGGCTCCCTGCTGAGCAGAGAGTCCAACGCGGGGCTCGATCCCAGGACCCCAGGATCATGACCCAAGCCAAAGGCAGCCACCCAACCGACTGAGCCACCCAGGCGCCCCATACAGATAGCACCTTCTTGCCATGTCCTTACGTGTGGCAGGGAGAGGGCCAGAGGGCTCTGTGGGCCCTTAATGAGGGTATTAATCCCATCATGGGGGCTCCACCCTCATGACCTAGTCATCTTCCAAAGGCCCACCTCCTAGTACCATCACCTTCAACATGAATTTTGAGGGGACACGAGGCTTCAGGTCAAGCAGCTGGCTGGGTGGGTAATCATGTCCTTTTGGCATTAGCCCTGCAGTTAGAGCCCGCATCAGGCTCTGTCCCCAAGACACAGTGTCCTGTGTGTTTCCACGTCCGCTGGCCCGGCACCGCACTGCTTCCCTGCCCCACCACGCCCTGCTTCTCCTGACGCCTGCCGATCTCAGTCCCCTGTTTCTGTCCATCCACCGTTCCTGGGTTTTCAAGGTCTCCTCCTACCTCCACTCCAATCGAGTGCTTAATAAAATGTTTTCCCATGAGGGTGGAATGTTAAGGATTTTAAATGCACTGAATATGAACACCTCTGGGTCCCATCCTCCACAAGGAACACACCTTTGTACAAGCTGTGCTTTTGGCCTGGAATGTTCTCCCTCCCGCCTTGCCTTCCCCATCCTCTGAGCTGAGACCCACTCAAATACTGAAACACAACAGCCACTCACCCTTGGGAACAGTGAAGTCAAGCCTGTGTTGATCTCTCATCTCGTCCCTACTCATTCTTTTTAAGTACGGTGTTTCTGCTAGAACACAGTATATGACTCTTTCTGAAAAACCCTCACATTCTGCAAAACCACACACCAAACCAACAAGATCTATGGGAAAAAAGAGTGTTGAGAGGCAGACCACTCAAAACCTGCATGACTTTGTAACCAGGGCACTAATAAATGAGTCCTAATCCCAGTAAAAATAATAGCACAGTTGAACAAACGTGTAAAATTCCCAATAAGTAAAAAATTACTATAATAACTGTAGTGCTTCATCTTAAAGAACAATGAAGGCAGTAATTTGACAGAAGAGGATGTAGAGAAGTGGTAAGCCCGCCAAGCAGGAGAGAAGACGGGCTGCGTGGCCCAGACTGGGAAGAAGGACAGGGCAGCTGCTTTGGGGGAGGGGTGTGGCCCCACAGAGCCCAGGGAGGGAAGGCCACCACCTGGGCATCCTGGACAGAGCTGAATTCTTGGACAGCTTGCTGTGTTCACTGTTCATCTACTCTGCCTTTAACTATGCTGTTCCCCGGCGTGCATGAGCTCATGTGACTTCATCCTACACTGACCTCGCGGTCCTGTTGGGCAGTGATGGTCTATCAGCAGGTCCGAGTTACAGAAAACGCACGCGGCCAAACAGACTCTACTTCGATATTCTCTCACTCACTGCTCATTCCAGTGTCATTGTTCTCAGCAAATAAAGAAGACATCGGCCACATTAAAGACGATTTTTGATGAAGGCTACTGTCACTCAGTCATTTTTATAGCCTTTAGGGATACGGTTCTCCATGTTGAGGAAAACAGCTCATCAGGAGGCCACCCGTGTAATTATAGCTGGGAAGGAGCATCGGTATGGTGCACGCACAGTGAAGTTTCTAATGTTCTATTTAGAATAAATGCCCTTAAATATATGTGAGCTATTATTCTGTGTATGCCCTGTTCATCTGGTGAGAGACAGCCTGAGACATCACTTAGGATATGCATTACCTCACACATTACCTTACTCCATTTTACTTATTTATACAGCATGTCAGTTCTTGGTATTCTCTGGCAGGGAATAAAAATGTGTATGTTGTTAGTGTTGGCAGAGGAATCTAAAGTGAATATTTAGCATTGTTCTTGAGAAACGGAGTGGCTATGTCTTCCAGAAGAAGATGCCCGGTTAAGAGTTTTATCTAAAACCCTCCCCACACGCTAAATTTGGGGGGGCGGGTGGGAAATCCAAGATGAACCTATGTGAATGAGAGAGACTTAGCAATGCTCTTTTACAACACAATGAGATTTCTGTTTGGGTTTAGTAAGAACTGGCCCAGGCGAGGCAGGTACTGGTTTGTGTTGGCATGCAAGGAATACCAGCAGTCTGCCTGGGCAGGCTCGAGTCCAGACCCGAGAAGCCTCATCTTTGCAAATGTGACAGCCATCTGAGTCAAATCACAGGGGCTCCAGGGCCAGCGGAGAGTCCACACCAAAACCACAGTCACTTTATGTACTTGTTGGTCTGGCTTCTGGGGTAGAATTTCTGCATTTCTGCTTGGCTCTTTCTCCTGTGCGTACCCAGCCAACTTAATCACGCCGGGCAACTTTCAGAAGGTATCTACGCTCGCCTTTGCCTCTTAGCAGTGATTTAGGATTCCCTTGCCTGAGGTGAGCAGTTTTCCCTTTGCACTGGGAGAAGGTCTGTGAATCACGTCTACTCCAAGTCACAGCAGAAGCACATCCTGGGGCGGGCAGCTCCGTCTCAGAGTCCGGATCGGGGTGGGGGGGCGGCACTCAGTTCTGTGTGTGCAGATGATCCCGTGGTGGATATCTACCCCCTTGGCTGTTCCAACAGTGACCTTCCTATCCCACGCTTCTCTTGGCTCCTCAGTATGCTACTGGGCTTCTCATTCTCGGGTTCTGTGCTGTACACGCGGGGACCACATACCACAGTAACTGTAATACTGACTTACCAAATAATAATTTCCCCTGGACTAGGTTCAGACCAAGCTTTGGAGCTTAACGCCCCTGAGAAGGCAACATCGGAATCAGCTTGCACACATTTTTAGGAGGAGGGGCCGGTTCCGTCATACTCGTACTGGTGGATGAAGATAGTTTATCCAGCCTTTTGTCCTGCATCTGGAGAATCTGCAGGAGGATGGGGTCTCCCCGGGCCTCCAGGGGACTGTGGTCCCATTTCCTGGCCTTTGGTCACATGTGCGCACCCGTACTGTGTTGCACCTGCGGTTGCTCTCCATGGTGCCATGTTTGGAGGGACAGACCTGGGCTCTGGGCTGGGGCCCCAGCACTGTGGACCTGGGAGTCATCCCTACCCATTTCCTTTGGTCTCCTCATTTGCACACTGGGTAGAATCCACCATCCCTACCTGTCGGGGTTGCTGTCAAGAGGAAACTAGTTGAACCCGCGGGATGAGCTGACCCACGGTGCCTGGCACGAGGCGGGAAGGGTTTGCTGCTCATGTTCTTGACCTTTCTTTTGTTTCACCCGGTGGAAAAGAAGCCTGCCTCTCCTCACTCACAGTTCAGATCCAGGGATGCAGCAAGTGTCAACATTTTCACTGTTTAGGGAGACTGTTGTTTATGGAGACACTTGAATGTTTTACGGTTTGCGTTCTACAAGCATGCATACAAGGCTAAATCTATAAAGAGCTTACGGAATTTACCTTGGAAAGGGCGACACTTCCACGTACTACCAATTTTTCCAAGTTAAGATTTTGAGAGGGAAAATTTAGTATGCCATTTCATCTTTAATAATGGAATTCTTTTTTTCTCTTTCAAAAATTCAGTGAATAGCTGGCATCGGCATAATTTAAGCATCTCAACTATGCTGAATGCTGTACCCAAGGTCAACCCATGAGTCAAGGTCACCTGGGACTCAAGCCAAGACCTCCTATTCTCTTTCCGTCACTATGAGCCTACGATAAAAATTCATGAATACTGTCTGAGCAACAAGGCTTGTTAATTCCCCCAATGTATCAAAAGTGCTCTTATCATATTACAAACAACGAACATGCTGAGATTGTAAACATCCAAAAGAGTGGACTTCCTCAAATACTTTCAGTGATGTCATCTGGCCCTTCTTCCACATCCGCTTTTATTATGCTCCTGTCCTTTCAAAACAGAGTCTGTGCCACGGAATAACAAAGGCCAGGAAGTGTCAGGACCGTGGCAGTAGGACGGACCTGGGAGCCAGGACAGACCGATAAAGCACAAGCACCTCCAGAGACGAAAGTGGCCCGTCCCGACACAGCAGTCTGCACGGGCCTGGGGCAGGCCGGGTTCCACTCGGCCCACATCTGACACTGGGGGCTGCTGCTCCGAAGGTGAATTACCCAGTTGCTTTTATCAACGGGTGGTCACTCCCCCCAGCATGTCTTCTAGAAAATGTCTTTCCGCACCTGCCACCTGTTACAGACACAAGCACCAGGGGTCCAGAGGTGACCAGGCAGGCCCCTTGCTCATCAGTCTCCACAGTAAATACTTAACAACACAACACAGGCTATAATAAGATTATATGCAAAGCAGCAAGAACAAGTGGGAAATAATTCTTTCCCGAATTACTGTTTTTTTTTTTTTTAAGATTTTATTTATTCATTTGACAGAGAGAGACAAAGCAAGAGCAGGAACACAAGCAGGGGGAGAGGCAGAGGGAGAAGCAGGCTTCCCGCCGAGCAGGGAGCCTGATGCGGGACTCGATCCCAGGACCCTGGGACCATGACCCGAGCCAAAGGCAGACACTTAACCATCCGAGCCACCCAGGCGCCCCCGAATTATTGTGTTTTTAACTTGAATTTTGTTTGCTCATCTGCATTGTTTGAACGAATTTGCTTTCCTGACTTAAAGCACGTTTCCGGCCCTTTCTACATGCCAGTGTGGGCTGTCCATCTATCCTGATGCTCTCTGGAGTCTGTCCCATGCCCGCCTCCACGGGGGCTGGCTCCCTGGCAGACACATGCCCTGACTACGGATGGAAAAGTGGGAGGAAGTGGCGAATACAGAGGCTTGGGCGGGAGTGGAGGATGCAGGCACGCAGGCATTATGAAGTCGGGCTCCGACTCCAAGGCCGTGCCCGCCACGGTTTCCCTCTCGACAAACACACGAGGCAGAGTGGTGCTTCTTTTCCAGCGTTGTCGTGATTCAGAGCTGCCTTCCGCCCATCACGCTGGCCTCGGGAGGAAGGAGCTCCGGAGCTCGGGCTCCCTCACACACCACCAACAGTCAGGCCCCGAGGCGAAGGGGAGCCCTTCATCCCACCAGTTCGCCGAAGTCTTTGCCCTTAATAGACAATAAACCTCTCTCCCTGGTAGCCACCCATAAATGTCTCCCAGATTCAGGAAGGGATGCGGCCCTTTGAAGTCCCAGCCAGGGCTGCCCGAGGTCACCTAGCAGACAGCAGCAAGAGGCAGGCCTGAAGATGATGGGGGGCTGTGTGCACACTTGCCGGCCTGGAGCAGCAGAGGCTGGAGCTTGCCTTGACACCCCTGAAGAGTCAAGGGCAGCGGGACCCCGAGACACTTTTAAATATTCTCTGTCCGTTGACAACTCTTTGTACTTCCAAAATGGCCTCATGAATTACCGGCGTGCTCTGCTTTCTCCCAGAACGGGCTCACGGGGCTGGGCTTGTGGGCACCTGGGCTCGCAGGACCACCCTTCAGAAGCTGCTGCCCATGGAACTCGGACATTATGTCAAAATTAGGGCTGAGCGGAAGGGCGCAGACCTGGACTTCCACTGGCAGAATCACGGCGCTATTTTCCTTCCACATGACCGCTACCCCGTGTCTCGTCCCTCCCCTTTATCTTTGTTCTTTCTTTTGTGTCTTTAGAATGGCAATTCTTCGGAAAAGGTAGATTGGCTAGATTCGGAAGGCGCCTCACAGGAGGACGGTGGGTCGATCTGCGGCTGTGCGGAGTCACACCTTTAGGCTGGCTTGCTGCGGCACCGGCCTCGGACCAGAGGTTCGTGGACTTTAAGCCATGGAGGCCATTTATGCTCTGTGTCCCCTTTCAGCCACCCTCAAGGACTCAAGCCGTGCTTACGGCGCCATCGACCACTGGGTGGACCCTCTTCCGAGTTGCGTCAAGAGCACCAGTGTTCTGGACTGAGTCAGTAGACTTCCCACAAAAGCAGAGATCTTCCACAGCCTCACCATATGTCGGTGTTCCATTTCTGGAACGCTCTGATGCTACAGACCAGTCCTACTTTGGGTAAATCTGGGGCAGCCCACCCGTGTGCCTCAGTGATGTCCTTCCACCCAGTCTACGGACCACCTGTTACGGCGCCAAGCTCAAACCTCAAACTTCTGGAACTGGAAAGGACTGACAAGATGATTAACTCTAGCGTATCCCAGCCTCTTTTCACTGAAGACCGACTCTGGACTGCGTTTTTTGTTTTAAAGTCTTCGGCTTACAGATGAAGAGGATACGCTGCTGCTGGAGACAGAGGGTTGGCAGCATCCCCTCATGCAGGGTCTGGAGTAGCTGAGTCAGGCTTCGGATGCAGGAGAACCCCGGTTCCACCTGCATGTCTCATGAGGACACCGGGCACTACCGAGACCTTAGATAACTCCCCACAATTAAATACCAACGTGCAACTCCCTGGAGCGCTTGAACGTATTTAGAGTCCCTCCTACTCCGGGAACTCTTGCCATGCCTGTCGGCAGGGTAACAGGCTGCCTCTCCCGCATCCTCTTTCAATGACTGAATTTGGTCCTCTTTTCGGGAAACAATGATTCTCTGCAGAGAAGTAGAAGAAAAAAATCGCAGCTCTCTGACCCACTTAAACACCAGTCACTGAACTTTCTTTGCGCCCCATGATGCTCTTGCAAGATCATCGGCAAAAAAAAAAAGGTCGGTGAGAAGCAGCCGCATCACCTCCACAGCGTGGCCGGCTGGCTACAGTGTTGGCAAGGCTGGTCCCTGCCCGCCATAAGTCACTGCTTAGAGGCCAAACACCATTTTCTTCCTTTTATGGGCCACGCACACTTCTAAAAATTGTCTTGCAGATATTTTAAAAAACAAAACAAAGCCCTAAACAAAAAGACCTAACTTCTTACTCAATGCACAACGTGACCTCCCAGCTAGAACACAGCAGCCTGGAGCTCTTTGCAGGCTGGGCCAGACCTGGGGAAGGATGGGGAGGCCACCAGATGTTTTCTTAGCTCTTGACTTCAGGGGACGGCAAACACAAGGCTTTCTTCCTCTTATGACAGCCAGGCTAGCATGCAGGAAAGCAGATCGCTCCTCTCCATGCTGGCTAGTGGATTTCCTTGGCTACCCTGCACTTTTCCTCCTCATCGTTCAGATAAGCCATCCCTTGGGGCTGAGCTTGAGCTTCTCAGCAGAGGCCTGTTGCTTTCATCCCCTGGGAGGCCAGGCAGCGCCCTCCCCAGGGAAGCCTTTTACCAACCCATACCACCTCTTCATGCCTCTTCCCTGGTCTTAGAATATGAGCATCTTGTCTTGGCAGCTGCGTTCTTAGTGATTTATCCCGTCATCTCTCTCGAGTGCACTCTCCCCTCTACCCCCACTGCTCTCCACTTCTACCCTCCTTACGAGCTCATGGTAACAGGTGCCCATTGGTGCCTTCCTAAGAGTCTCAGCTTGAGCTCTTCCTGTGGACTACGTGTCCGGCCTTCACTGTCTGAATATTCTTTCCTCCCTTAAATTACAGAAGATTCTTTTTCTCTAATTGTTAGACTCAACTAGCTAAGTCTTTTATAGACTATAAAACACGTATAAAGTTGATTCAATAAGCATTCATGAAAGGATCTAACTTAAAAATCAGCTTAGGATATAATTGAGCAAGAGACAGCCCTCAGACTACATCTGAGGCTAATGACACACTACATGTTGGCTAATTGAATTTAAATTAAAAAGAAAAAACAACACAGCCCTTAGAGTGGTAGATGGCCCATTTGGAAATTTTTTTGCTTGTGGTTCTGGAGTACTGTAAAACCATGCCACTGGCCTCATTAAACAGCAAAGCAACAAGAATTGTCACTTCAAAGTTGTTGGTATCATGCTGTTGACTTTCCAAGTGTTTTCGTCGAGTGGGCCACGTTTAATCTTTGCGAGCACCAAAGCTTTATTTTTAACAGTTGAAGTGTTTGCTTTATCCTGAGCTGTCCTGAAAAATGTCTTGGGGACACGGGAACACACAGCAAAGCACAGGAACTTTCTGGAACACGAGCATTTCAAATTCTCATGAACACACACCAGTGGTCCTCAGGGGTCAGCCACATGGAGTGGGAGCCTTAGTACCGGTAGGGTGAGGCTCAGTGCAGAATGTCAATGCCCATGCCTTCAAAAGCACCAGGGCTTGCCTCTCATGCTTGGAGAATTCCAAGGGGAACCACTCTGACCTGCCGTGAACGGGTTTCCCTCCCGACCGCGATCTACTTCCTTTCTGCTGCTTGCCCGGGTGCTCCCGCCTGCTCTCCTCTTGGCGTGGGGCCGGTGGCCGGCTCCCGGCCAGGGCAGATGCAGCTGGACCACTGTCTGGGCCTGTCCGGTATGCTTGGCTCCACCGTCCACCAGCTGTGGGTCCCCACTGGCTCTTTTTGGTTGGGACACTCTGTTTTAAATGTTATTTTTATGATTCCAAATCACAGAGCAGTGCCTTCTGCACCAGACGTGGGATTTGCAGTTATTAGCCTCACAGTGTTCATGTCATATCTGGATCTATGGAATCAGAAGCTCCGAGGCTGCGTTATCACCGCATTGGGAGCTTGAGCATGCGTGTGTCGTGAGCACATATTATAGTCCTGTATGTACAGAAGACTGCAAGCACCCAACGTATGTCATAGAGAGACACATACAGGTCTGGCCCAGGTCCCCCTTGCTTGCCCTTGGCCCCCAGAAAAGTCACTGCTGACCCCTGCCAGTACTCAGCACTCCTGGCAGTGTGTGCCATAACCCATGCAGGAGCCCTGGGCGAATGTCCCGGGAAAGGCACATACCACCCCCTGGGAAGTGACCTTCTGAGAAGCCAGCCCACGGCCTGATGCGGAGACCTTCCCAGTGACTGCTCAGGGGGAGAAGAGAAACTGCCCTCACATGAGGCGTCCAGAGCTTTGCATGCCGAGATTCCAAGTTTCAGGAAGGCAGTGCTTGGGTTCGAGACTCTGTGTATGAAATGTTCACACATCCTCGGGAAGGAAGCTCACGGGTCAGCTGTTTGCAGGTGACGGTGCTGGTGACCCCGAGGCCCTACCTCCTGTTTTCCCCCAGCAAAGTCCCAGACACATGACGAGGGACCCATTTTCCCAGTAAAGGGATCGAGTGTGTATTTAGTTAGCTCTTTTCCCCTCGAAATAGTTCTTTGTAGATAAAATGAGGCCCATCTGGCCGGCTAGTGGTAGGATCAGAAATAAGGCCCTGGGTCCGTACCCAGGAGGCCTGTGACCAGCCCGGCTTCCTCTGCAGCCCTCCAAAACGCATTTTATTTTAAGGATCCTATAAAAACCTACTGTTCAGCTTCATTTTGATATTCACTCCCCAGTTTTTTCTGAATTCATCTGTTTTCATGAATAGTGTCATTATATTCAACAAGTGCAGCACCATTAAAATCCCCTGCGTGTTCATAAAAGATCAGTTATGCTTGAGACATACAATCAGACATGTCATCAAAGAGAGTCATTAGAATATTTTCCAGGAAAAGAGGAAATGGTCAAATTTTAATTCTGTATACCAATGCGCCAGAACAGTGGAGAAAGTAATCTGGAATAGCCGAGAGGCCAAAAGAGAAAAGAAAAAAGTTTTGTTTCGTTTTGTTTTTGTTTTTAAACTCTGGAATACACACTGGTGTGGACTTCTCTAATTTTTATTTTCATGTGTATCAGCTCTAGGTAGAGGGTAGTTTAGAGGTAATGGAGTGACGGTGTAAATTCAGAGTGGAATGACATGCATCACTAACAGGAGTCAATACCCTTACTTTTGCAAAGAACAGTGTAAGTGGGCACAAGGCAAGGGATGGAGTGGTGGGTGGTCCAGGTCCCTGGGAGCTGGGTCCCAGGCCTGCTAGCTTCCTTCTGTCCCAGCTGGGTACTGGGCTCAAGGACTGCACGGTGCTGGATCAGCCCGGGGAGGGTTAAGGGACCAGTGCTGGGCAAAAGACAGTATACCATCCTCCCTCTGGTCTTCTCTCTTGTACTTCTTTCTACATAATTGAGATGATATTTTACATAAAATTCTGCATCCTTATTTTTTCTTTACATTACACATCCCCCCCGTACTCCTAAGAGCTCTTCATTAACAAAAACATTTATAAAATGTTGACTGCATATTTGTTCTTAAGAGACACACCAGGATCTTCTTGCCACGATATCATGCACGGAGATATTTTCCACATTTCCCAAATTACAAATCTACACTGCAAACAACACATTCGTTTCGCTAATAAACATTTCAGATGTGTGTGCCGTAACCATGATGAGCACAGAGGAAACGGAATGCTCCTCAGCTTGCAAATGAAAACCTGGCTTTCACTCAGGCTGGAGGTATGCGTGGACCCCCTCCACCTGAGCGAGTAGCCGCGAACCTACTCACTTGTGTGTGGCCTTATTTGTGGTCTAAAGAATCATCTGGACACAATGCAAGTACACTCAGACACGTGCGCCTGGCAATCATACTCGTTAATGGTTAAATGCAGGTGACGTCTGCTGTTCGCGCTTGCCACACAAACAAGCAAACAACAAACTAACAAATAAACTCACTGACAAAGAGGCCCTTCGAAAGCGAGGTCACCCTTTGGGAATGTCAAAGTCAGAAGTGATGGTTCCTGATTGACTCTGCAGGCGAACCTAATGACTAAAGGCGCTCAGCTCCAAAATGAGAAACTATGCATTCACACCACTGGTATTTCTTACATTTTCCCACGTGCAGGCGGTGGACTAGGCACTCTGGGGCTATGTACCTACGCCGCATTCCCACGCTCCATAAGCTGCCACTGGGACTGGGAGCTCAGATGCGCCACAGCGGCGAGGCACGGGGCTCAGCCACACCGCTAACTGAACTCTCTGGGTCTCAGTTTCCTCATCTGTAAAAGGAGGATAATGTTCATTCCTACCTCAGAGCTGGTTAGAGTCATAGGGTTATTTGTTCCTTTGAAGGTATCTGGAGGGAAGGTGTGGAAAGCACCTAGTCTCTGAGGGTCATGACATCTGCTCTTATGGACTATTTGTAACTATTTCTAATCGGCCAAGCAGACGTGACCATGGAAAGGCCTTGACGAAGTACAGAAAACTGGCAAAGGAAGTCAGACATGGGAGAGACCGTGTCCCAGTGGGAGAACTTGGCAAGGTACCATATCAGCGAGGCCTTGAAGGGCAGACGGGAGTCCTACCGGTGGACACGGCTGCAAGGAGGGCGACATTCACTTGCAGAAGGGGTCATTGGGGGGTTGGCAGGAGAACTGGGGGCTGGGGAGAAGTTCTTCCAGTTCGCTGGCATGTGCAGGGCTATCCCGGAGTGGGGCACCTGGGGTCTCGGGGTCATGAGGCTGAGCCCCTGCCTTGAGGAGTATGAAGGGGAGAAGGGACATGCTGATGGTCCCACGGGGGCAGATGTCCTGGGGACAAGGCAGTACCACTACTGGAATGACCAAACAGGGTGCAGGATGCAGCCAGCCTCCCTGCGCTCAGGCAAGCGGAGGGCGCACGTGGTCTGGGATACCTCCGCCGTAAGCCATCCGAGAGAGAAGTTAGGAGATGTTTGGAGAGGAGATGTGCTTCCAAACACGGTCCATTATGAAGAGAGGCAGACAAGAGGCAGGTGAGGGGAGGGAACCCGGCAGGTAGGTCCAAGAATGCACCCTCTGTTGTAGGGAGAGGGACGGAGGAGCTCGTAACTGTCACCACGAGCAGAGCAGAAGGACCTAGGCTCCTCAAGCAGAGGCTGGATGGGGGATGGACATTAGGTCCCAGGACGGCAGGGCTGCAAGGCGGTGCGGAGAATCCTTAAGTCTCCCAAGTACAGAGAGGATTTTATTCTTGAAACGTTAAGTAGCTATTTTACTGTAATGACGTGCAGGACATTTCTGCCTAGAGATGCGGCCATGGCAGAATGACCCTGAGGGCTGCCATATAGACATCTCTCCAAGTTACAGCATCAGAGAGCATCTGAGGTCCTAAATCAGACGTGTTCTCCCAGGGCACAGCTGGTCCAGAGCGGGACTCTCAGGAGTACTTTCTCAGGGTGATGGACGGACCACAGGCCCAGGTATCTCCCTCCACCTGACGCCTCTCTCGGTGGGTGGAACACACTCTTGGCAGAAGCCTCGCCAGCCCCTGTGGGCACCCGGCAGGTGCGACACCTCTCACACCCACCTTCTCACTGTGATATGACTCAGTGAAATGACTCACATGGCTACCCCTGGCATTTGGGCTTCTGGAAATATCCCTGCAGGTGGGTTGTGAAGAACTCTGACTGAGCCAATAGCAGACGTCCCCGTACACATCAGAGAATACTGCTGACGGGAGAAATACGCTCCAGGCCAGTTACACAGGAACTGCGGTGATGCTGCCCGCCTCTCAGAACGCCGCTCTCAAGGATGGCAAAATACTGTAGAAACATGGAACCGGATTCTTCCACTACAGGCGAACATATTAGAAGACCGGATAGTATTTCGGGAGCCCACCTTCCCTTGCCTTCTGCCTGCGAGCGCCTGCCTTCTCAGGAACACCACCGATGTTCAACATTCCACAGTCCACACTCAGCGTCAGGACAGAGGAGGGAAGAGGGGGAACACGCCCTCTGAGAAATGAGGAAGGCTGTGTAGATGGAGCTGGGGCGTCTGCTGTCCAGCGACAGAAAAGCATTTGGTTTGTGCTGTTGCCCTAGGTCCTGGTTGATTCTGTGTTTGACTCTCTGTTCTAAACCTAACTAAAGATGAGGAGGGGTTGGATTATGGTTTCCAATGGCACCTTCTATTGGAATAGGGTCCAGAAAGCTATTTTGGGGAACATACAATTGAAAGGTGAGCTTGGGTTCTGAAAATAGCGTATGTTCTAAATCCATTTTGAAGCCTACTGGTGGAGTGTACGTGATATGTAGGAAAAGGTATTGATAAGCATTTCCTGGTTTCATACTTTAGCAAAAGTATCCTACGCAGTAGGATAAGGCAAGAAAAGAAGAAATAGAAGGTATGAGGACTAAAAAGGAAAATGTAAAGCCATCTTTTGAAGATCCAATGACTGCATTTATAGAAAATACAAAAGAATCTATAGTTAACTTTTAGAATTAATGAATGAGTTTGGGAAAGTACTCACCATAAGAAAAACTCTTAAGCTGGATTACATTAACATTTAAGACATCAGCTCATCAAAGGACATCATTGAGAGAAAACTTGAGCCACCAAGCAGAACAAAGTATTTGTAACACATGCAGCCTAACAGGGGCTTGCATTGAGAATAGATGAAGAGGGGCACCTGGGTGGCTCAGTCGGTTAAGCGTCTGCCTTCAGCTCAGGTCATGATCCCAGGGTCCTGGGATCGAGCTCTGCATCGGGCTCCCTCTCCCTCTGCTGCTCCCCATGCTTGTGCTCTCTCACCCTCAGATAAATAAAATCTTAAAAAAAGAGAACAGATGAAGAGATCCCAAGTGATTGTGAACATGGACACCCAAGAGGAAAAATGGGCATGAGATCTCAAACCAGCAGATTACAGGAGAGAATATCCAAATGGCCAATAAATATACACAAATCGTGCTTGACCTCATTAGTAAAGAGGACATATAAACCTTTTGAGAACAAATATAAGATACTAACTTCTGTTGGTTGTTTTGCACCTGTTTTTGGACTATTGCCCCAACCCTCCCACTGCCCCTGGTCAGAAACTTGGCTCCGTGGTTGGGAGTGGTTTGACTCTGAGAGCCGTGGGGGGTTGGCCGGCCCATCTGTCTCGTCACTGCGGCAGTCAGGGTCTGATGAAAGCGGGTCAGCCGTGAGTTTCGTGGGTCAAGGCAGCTGAGCCCAGGCAGACTGCCTCACGGCCCCAGTTCTGTGTGTGCCTGACCGCTGCTGACAAGTAGGGAAAATCATGGCTTCTCTCTCTTTACAACGGCATGGAAATCTCTAGATGGGTACGATGGAAGGTTGCTGCAGAAAACACATCATGGAGATACGGGGTAGATACTGCCCCGTACCAGCAACTTCTACTCTGCCTTTAATGGTAATCTGGCATTACCATCTGGTTTTATTGGTATATTTTAGGTCCAGTGTAAAACGTTCAAGCTGATCTTTGGAGGATGGTTTAAGAGCTTTGGGGTCTTTGTAGGAGAAAAGAGCATCAGTACGTTTCCTTTTGTAAAAAGCTTTGTGGAAAGAATATATTACTGACCCCAAGAGAAGCTGAGTGCCCAGGGATTATTTAAATAGCATTTGATGAGGAGCTATTTTATGCAGAAGTTGAGAAGACGTGAGACACACCATGGAAGAATGTAGGCAGCGAAGATTCCAAACACCCTAATAGCCTGATTACTGAAGTATGCGGAGAGGAATCAGTCAGCCAAAATAGGTCAAGACAGCCAACCCTGGCTGCCAGTTGCTGGGAGAAAACTCTCCTTAATTGCTGTTTGGGGAACTAATTGGTCTCAGCAGAAGCATCTAACAGGAGGTCTTTAATTCAGAGGAGCAGGGCCAAGCCCTCTCCCTGTATGGTCCCGATATGGTACAGCCGGGGAGGTACCCCACAGCAGGGCAGGGCACCATGTGCCCCTGAGGGGCATTTCGGGAGGAAGGTGGATGGCCGAGGACGGGAACCTGGACAAACAAACAGATGGAACTTTGCTTTGAACCATAAGAGAATCCCAGAAATACTGGCCTGAGGAGGTTTTCGCCAATTTTCAGGGTGGCTTAGATAAACTGTGAACAAGCAGATAAGGAGTCTCAATAGATTTCAGGGGATTTGCCCCAATCGGGCTGACATTCTGGCTGGGAAGGTTCTGGCATGGTCCTGCCTACCCACCCCCCAACACCTCCCAGCTTCCTTCCAACTCGCCACCCACCTACACAGTGAAGCCACCCAAGTAAAACATTGTGTTACAGCAGTATCTTTCCATGCTCGCCCTGAAACCTTAGCCCTTCTAAATGCTGACACGTCAGTTGTCTGCTTAGTGACCGTTATAATACTGAAAATTCCTTTATTTAGCTTGCTTGAGATGAAGTCATGCAGCTGTAAGAGTGACTTGCAAAACACAGTCAAGTTCCATTCTCAGTTAAAGGGACCACGGAAAGCCTTGAGACCTTCAATGGCAAAACTTACCACCTATCCCATTCCATCAAAAATTATGACCGTGCTCCTGGATTTTAAAAAGAGTCATTCATGTTCACAGGAAAACAAAATACAACACAATGTTGGCTTGGCAACTGAAAGCAACACACTGATTGACTCTGTCACATTTGGTCTGGCCCCTGAAAGAGCTGACCAGAGGGCTTCAGAGCAGAGTAGTCTTACAGACTCCTGCTCTCAACTATGGGGCTGTGCCCTTTGCTGGGTGTACTTGGGGAAGTCCCTGAGCGCTGATCTCTTTTCCTGTCAATGTTGCGGCTGCTAGAACGTCCCCCGTTTCTCTCCTGGGGTGACTGAGAATACCAAGCAGGAATGTCCACGGAGCTCCATGAATTTGGAATAAATTGCTCGGGACAGACCTTTCAAGAAACAGAAGGATTCCAACGCCAGCTCTATGTCAACCTAGTGACACCAGCGTGTTACTGAATTCCTCCGTGCCCCTCTTCTTTGGCCGTCAAGAGGGGTGACTGCACCTGTCCCATCTATTGACAAGGCTGCTATCAGGACGAAGTGAGAGAGTATCCATGACACTCTCCTTGGAACAGTACAAAGAACTATGACAAATGTCACATATCAGCACAAGGCCGAGAGGGCAGGCTTTTCTATCGTAGGAAGGACCATTTCGAACACCCCACCTTCCTAAGACCACCGCTGACGCCTCCCGCTGCCCGAGGTACCCTCTTGGAACCACCCATCCCAACGCAGTCCGTCCTCACGTCCTCACTATTGCCCAGGGCTTCTGGAAGGCCTCGGCATGTCAGGAGTCACATCCTGGCCTTCTGGATTCTTGAAATGAGGTACTATCAGGAATTTAGGCTTTCCAGCTTCAAGAAATCAAAGCTCAGGTTGACTCAAGGTGATGTCAGTTGGGGGCATTGTTCTTAGATGTGTACAGAGCCATAAAAGATTAAATGGGGTGGGGCCTTCCACTATTCTAAATTCCGTGTATCTTTTAAAACGTTAGGGGTTAAAAAAATCTAATACCCCCAGGGATTAAAGTAATGACTGACTTGTTTAAAGGTCTAAGCTTCTCCATTTAACTTACTCCTGCATTTTGTTCAGGTTAGCACGTTACCTATCTCCTTGCCTGGTTATGGGCTTTAAACACATGGCGCTAAACCAGAAGAATTCACTTTTGCCACAGTATGAACTTTGTTCCGTGATGTAATTTTGTGAAGATCACTGGGTTCTGGCTCGGTAGGATGTTCCGTTCACCATCTTCAAAATAAGCCTTTAAAAACAGTGAATCATGCAATTCACTCAAAAAATGATCTAACATGTAAAATGACTTAATTACTGAAATTAGATGACAGCATGCCTTTATCAAGGCTGACACTGGACCACGGCTCGGGTTCTCAAGTCCACCAGGAGCTGGCGGCGGCTGTTAGAGGGCGTCTGCACCTGCCCAGGCTGCAGGCTCCTCATCTGTAAGAGAAGTTTGGGCAGGCTGATCGCTCAGCTCCCACCTGTCCCTGAGCTCTTCCAGCTAGGATAAACCCTCCACAGACAAATGTCCTTCTGTATCATCCTTCATAAGGAACGATCATCGATCATCGATTTTAACACGGTGTCAGCACACGGAGCTCAACATGTCTGCACCTTCCGTTTCTTCGGAAAAGCCTGTGTTCTATGTCCAGGAAAGACACAGAGCAGACACAGAGGAAGATGATAAAATGCTTCACAGGCGGACCTTTGCTTCTGCCACATTTGCTTTAGCAAACTTGATAGGCCTACTTTGGCTCTTCTTCAGTGTCAAATTGGGGTGAAAAATGTACATAATTTTGGGGCACCTGGGTGGCTCGGTCGGTGAAGTGTCTGCCTTCAGCTCAGGTCATGATCCCAGGGTCCTGGGATCGAGTTCTGAGTCGGGCTACCTGCTTAGGGTGGGGTCTGCTTCTCCCTCTCCTTCTGCCTCTCTCCCCGACTCATGATCTCTCTCGCCCTCTCATAAATAAATCAATGAGATCTTTGAAAAAAAGTGACTAATTTCCTTTAATTGTGGAAGGACTAGATTGAACAAGAAAAAAAAGTCTGGATTGGGGAATTTTGAAAAGAAAAAGAAAATTTTACTGATTTTTAAGCGACATGTCAACAATTCTGCTACAAAGTCATGGTCCTCAGACAGCTTCTTCAGGGTGAGTTGAGCACTCACGGGGACGGAATATTTTTTTTTTTAAAGATTTTATTTACTTGACAGAGAGAGACACAGTGAGAGAGGGAACACAAGCAGGGGGAGTGGGAGAGGGAGAAGCAGACTCCCCGCCGAGCAGGGAGCCCGATGTGGGGCTCGATCCCAGGACCCTGGGACCATGACCTGAGCCGAAGGCAGACGCTTAACGACTGAGCCACCCAGGCGCCCCTAGTATTTTGTACAGGTAAATGGGCACGTTAGAGGTGCCTTAGGAGATCTGTTTTCATAAGCAGATTAAGCATCTTCCTGATTGACTTTTAAAGACTATTCATGTATATGTGTGTGTGTGTGTGTGTGTGTGTGTGTGTGTATTTTTTTTTTTCTCTTCCTTTTTAACACGGGGCTCAAACTCACGCACCTGAAATCAAGACCTGGGCTGAGATCAAGGGTCAGACGCTTAACCGACTGAGCCACCAGGCACCCCTTAAGATTCTTCATATTAACTGAAGACTCCTTCTGGCCCAGGGTTTACTTGACGACAAAGTTATAATTAATATTATAGATCAAGGGGGTTTACAGTACACGATTTATCCTTTATAGTTCTATTGTCACCTTATAATCATTTAAAATACTGACTCTGTCCCACACATAAAAATTCAGGAAAATATTATAAAAATCCATTTAGACTTCACTAGGTCTCTGGGAAGTTAATCATGTGGTGCATGTGACCAAGAAAAGCTGTTTCTGGTCACAATTTTGTTTTAAAGGGTGATTTTAAAAAAGATGATAGCCAAGCACTAAAACTTCACTTGAAACAAGCGCCTCAACTAACTTTGAAAACAAAATTAGCCGGGCGTGGGTCCCCGCAGGAGCCGCGTCTCTGCTGGGAGGGTCTCAGTGTCTGGGTGACACCCACAGCAAGGACGCGAATCCACGAGCAGCCCGAGCCAGCCACTTCAAGCTGGACTCCCTGTTCTCCATCCGACACCCCATCACCAGCTCTCCAGCGTGAAAAGACACGCGCTTAACAGTCATCCGGGGCTGTTTCAGGGGGCCACTCTGAAGCAGTCTCCGTTCCTCCTCTTTTAATGACAAGCATCGGATGTCAAAGGCAGGCTCAGACTGACCTTGAGCTGGATGTGGGCGTGCGGGGACGGGTGGCTGGGTGGCAGTGTGATGTAGCAGAGTGGTTTCTGGCTGGAATTCACCGTGGTCAGCGATGTGGGGAGAAGTCTGTCTTCGATATGTGCTGAGCCCCGGGGTGGGTGCGGCTCTGAGCAGGGCAGCAAGCCAGGCGGTTGGAGGGACATGAGCTGACCCAAGCACAGCTGGGAGCCACAGCATGGACGGCCGGGAGCCCTCCTGATGGCAAGCCACAGACGTGGCTGAAACGGGGTCCTCTGGAATGAGGGCGACCGAGGCTGGGAGAGCAGGGCATGTGGGGTAGGGGTGGATGTGTGCAGGGGGAATGGGGCAGGGGCTTCTGAACCAAGACACTACAAGGCGTGACGCGCATGCAGCTGCAGACTTCTGGGGGCAGGCAGGGGTGGTATACACCGCGCAAGGATTCACCCTGAATCCAAGCTCAGTAGCTCTCCATGGTCGAGAGTCTCTGGTCACACACTGGTCGAGTTTTCCCGGTGGCTTAGGAGTTGCCATCTGCGACAATGCGTTTCATGGATTTTTGAGCAGGTAACTCACCACCCGAGCTACGACAGTATTATTCTCACGTTGCCATTAACAAGCTGACAAACAGGAGGAGAGGAGGAACCAGGAGCTGCCTGTGGACCACCGGGGTCGACCCAGCGCAGTAAGAATCTCTGAGGAGGCAGCGGGCTCGGTGGAGACCCCAATGACCGACGGCCACCAGCAGCCTGTGGCCTGCAGTACACCGAAGGAAGAGACACAGAAGGTGTCACCTGTACACTGAAAACCTTCTGGAATTTCCAGGCAGGGCTCCACGACGCAGGGGTGCAGGGGCCCGGCAGGGCGGGCTGATACCAGGGAGAGGCGCAAGGAGGGGACACGCTCAAGTTCAAGTGGTGACTGAGTGTGGAGGACGCACAGCACCTGCAGGCGTGTCCGCCCCGTGTGGCACAGGTCCGGTGCTCTACCTGAGCTATCGAATTTGGTTCTCTTAGCAACCAGCCGAGGGAGAATTATGAACTCATCTCACAGAGAAGGAAACCAAGGCCTCTAGAAACCAAAGATCTTGCTCAAGGTCATGGTTCATGACTGATGGAGCCCCACCTGTAGCACGTGTGCCGGACTCTGAGGTCACGGTCCTTACCTCAAGTGAGGGGCAGATGCAATCTGAGTTCAAAGCAAATGATCTAAGATGAAGTTTTCGGACAGATGCCTTCAGAATGTTCTTCTTCCCTCACCACACACACACCAAAGGACGAGCTCTGTGCCTTGCAGGAGAGAGGGCAGCCTACAGGAGCAAGGGGTCTGAAGGA
The DNA here is from genome assembly GCF_009762305.2 of Zalophus californianus. Lineage (NCBI taxonomy): Eukaryota > Metazoa > Chordata > Mammalia > Carnivora > Otariidae > Zalophus > Zalophus californianus. Next base: position 2,829,095 of record NC_045597.1, read on the forward strand.
GAGGAAAGACAGGTGCGCCGGGACAGTGATGCCTGTGGGAGGGAGCATCACGTGCCTGCCTTGCCTTGGTCATCGTCCCAAGCAAGTGTTCTCTACCTCGACTCCCTAATCTTCCAAAATGATTTCCCCTGTAGACATTTACACGAGATGTCTGCCTACTTAATCTTTGTTTTTCTCTCTAATATGTGGTTGTCTTCCATGGAATTTTCCGGAGGACTCCGTTTAAAAGATGCTTTAACTAAAGACAGTCAAATGCATGACTGACCATCGCTGGGGAAAATCAAGTGTCACTCCATGAGAAGCAGAACTGCCTTTGACAATCTAGAAAGATAACGGGGCAGGGGTGGGGTGGGGTGGGTTATGCTTTCAGCTTCATTTCAAAAGGAAACAGGCTTCAAGTAAACTCTCCATGAAGCAGCAGTGTTGTTTTCTGTTTCCAACAACAGTCTCTAAACAGCTCTTCTGGAATGAGTTGGTTTCTGATCACTATGTACAACTTTGGTTAAACTTTCAAATGATGGGCCAAGGCTGGTGGGACTCAGAAGACCTGCTTTTCTGGAGATGGGTGTGTTTTCACAAAATGGGCCAGGATACCCCTTTCCTGCCCTCCCCTCCCACAGGCAGTTTGCAAGGCTCAGGGTCAGACTTGCTCTCAGGCAGGGCATGACTGCAGAGGCTTTGAGCCCACAGGTCAGGAGATAAAATGCTCTGCAAAGAGTGAAATTCCTTAACCCTTCCGGAGAACAGCAGATGAAAGGGATTTTTCTCCAATCCATGATTTTCCAAACTTGCCGGCACAAGCAAGTGAGTGTCGTGTGTTTCTTAGACATTTCAGAAGTTGGGCATGGCATATTGGGGCTAAGCACGCCCCAGTTATCATTCTAGTGGTTGTTAAGAAGCCACTACTCAAAGGGAAGGCAGAATCACAAGGCTCTAGAGACATCTTCCAGGACCCCTGGTCCGGGGACCAGCTGGGAGTGGGTTAGACCCGCTGGGTCCGAATCTGCTGGGTCCAATTCGGAGTCTGCACACAGTACTCTGGCCCGGTTCTTCGGATCCAGCCAGGATTGAGGAGCTGGGTCACATATCCTCTCTGGTGCACCCGGCGAGGAGTCACCTTCTGCTGGACTCCTTGTTTGGAATCAGCATTTATAGGAGAAAGTGACCTCGTGGGCAAGTCCCCTTCCCCTCCGCTACCACACTGTCATGGGCCCAGCAGGGAGGGACTCGTGACTTTGGCTCGTAAGTGAGGGCCTTTGAACGATGGCCCCCGACCATTCCATTGGACCATATGGTTTGGTCACTGGTCCACGTTCTGCATTCTTACCCTTGGTGGACCATGAAGCCAAGTTTCTGGAAGCATAAAGGAGGCCACTGGCCAAGCTCTTCTGCCCTGAAGAGCAAGTTCACCTCAGCCCACAGGGCACTCATTGGCCACATGCCTGACCTCCCTTGGGGTCTGAAGCTCAAGAAAAAGAAACTCCATGCCATGAAGCAGGCTGGCCCTCGGTTTTGCAGTGGAAGCATATTTTTCATTAGCTTGACTCTGCAGATAAAGCCAACGTCTGTCCACCCCAGTAGCTTTTTATACAGTGATTGAATCCAGGGAAGCCAACGGGAGAGGAACTCCCTGTCAGTTGACCTCAGCCGCCTGTTTCTGAGGGATGTGCCTTTGGCACCGAACCTAATGATTTGTGCCATGATTCTGAACAAAAAGTTCCCCAAACACTTAGTGTCCCTTCTGACCAGGACTCCTGTCTCACCCACTTTCTTCCGCCTGTCTGTCCTTGGGTGAGAGCCCAGCTGCCTCGCTCAACCCTGCCCTGGGCCGGGGAGGGTCGGCATGCCCATGGTCTGGGCCCTGTCCTCACGGGGCTCATGGGACCACGCCCAGATTCAGGGAGGAAGACGAAGGCCTCTTTCCTTCAGGATTTCCAAAGTGCACCTCCGTGTGCCCTCCCCTCACCAGCTCCGTGGCAGCCGGCAGAGAGACCCCTGGGAGCTGTCTTTGCCCGCCTTCCGTGGCTGTGACAGGGACCCTTGGCTGGCCCCGCGGCCCCTCTGACACGCCCTCATCTGCATCCCATGCCTCACCGTGGCAGGGGAGGGAGGATTAGCTAAAGGTACATCCTCGGCCCTACTACACTTAAAAAGAAAAAAGCACACCGCGAAATGATTGCCAGGCACCGTCATCCCAATGTCTGGTGCCATCTCTGGTCAGGTGGCTGCCGCTGGGACCCTCCCCTCCTCTGGGGCATCGGGTCATGGCCTGCTGACAGCTCCCCAACCAGAGGGTCCAGGATTGGGAAGCCCAGAGCAGCCAGCAAGCCTCAGACCCTTCCGTCTTTAGGGCTTACCTAGTGATGTGGCTAGAGGCCCTTGAACTCTCAAGCACGTGGCCCCACTCCCACCATGGACCCCAGTGGCTGGCCACAGGTGTCACAGGGTCGACACCTTCTCTATAACGGAGGCAGCGGTGCAGAACAGGGGAGCTCGGGCTGGGACAGACAGAAACGCTGGGAAGGGGACAGAAACGCTGCCCTTCTTTACATCTGTCTCTGGGTCTCATCCCTCCCACTTGGCTGACCTGCCCTGGGTGGCCGGGGAGCCCTGTGGTCACGTTGCCAGCCTCCTTTGTTTAGAAAGCTTACGTATCTTCAGCCTTCCTACAGAACGGTCAAATGCCCCGTTTATCCAATACAGTCCTCAAGCACGTCTGTGCGGGTCCTGTGCTGGGGAGGATGTGCGTTCCGAACCGTCGGGGAGCCTGCAGTCCCGCACGGTGACCCGAGGCGGACATAAGGAAGAGTGATTTAGGCTCACCATCTCCCCTTTCCCTGGGGTCTCCCGCACCTACCACGTCTGGACCCAGCCCTGCGTGGAGAGAGAGCACAGCACCGACCATCTGGGGAACCCACGGGCGAGACCTTAGTCTAGGTGGCGTGTGATGGCCTGCCCCTTGCCCTGTGGAGGCTCCCAGAAGCTCCTCCTGGGCCCCCTCCCAGCTCTCGGCCGGCCTTCGTCCCTTGTCTCGACAGGCTCTGTTTCCTTCCTGAGGAACCCCGTGCAGCCCCGGGGGAACCCCGTGCCGCAGCCACAGGGGGTCTGCGACGCCCTCAGCTGCGGTCCGGGCCAGGCCTCATGTGTGAGCATGGCACCTGCACATCCATGCTTGTCGCAAAGGAAACCCAAGCCAGGACGGCCCTGAAACCCGCTCTGTCAGAGCCAGACACACACCTGGAGGAGAGGGGCCACCAGGGAGCCAGGCAGGCCACGTGGCAAGATCACGTCTGGGAGATGGGGGTGCCGGAGCCCTGAGGCCAGCCGGCCCGCTCGCCCCTTTGTTTCTAGCTCTGAGTCACTTCCTCTGACCCTGACACATCAACCACTGGAACCTACCAACCAGGAGAACGAAACTGAGCTTTAAAAGAGTCAGTTAAAGTGTACTGGGAGTATTACTGAGGCTCACGTAGGGAGGACGCTCTGACTCAGGCGACGCCGTGGACGAACCATGAGGACATGACACGCTCAGTGAGACGAGCCGGATGCAGAAGGGTAAAGGTTGTGTGACGCCACACTCCCAGGAGGCCCCGGACACAGGCGAACTCAACTCCGAGACCCGGAGAGTGGAGCTCCCCGGGGGCTGGGCAGGGAGACGGGGACTTACTGGTGAATGGGGACACAGCCTCGGCGGGGAGGAGAAGGTTCCGGAAGCGGATGGTGGGGAAGGCTGCGCAGCACCAGAAAGCGCTGAATACCCCCGACTGTCCGCTGGAAAATGGTGGAGACAGTCAATGTTATGTTCTGTGTATTTTACCACAGTTAAAACAGTGAAGAGTACGAAAGAACCCACACAGGTTTGCACTATGCACACGAGAGAGCCGAGGTGACGAGCAAGACGGTTCTCAGATGGTTAGTCTGCAAACACTACGTTTGTAACACGGGTGATGTGGGAATCGGGTGTCAAGATCTTATTTTTTATTTCGGGAAATTCACCTAATTTTTAACATATGAAATGCTTAGAAAGAATAAAGATGAAAAATAATTTTTTTAATGTGAGCAATTAAGAAAAACCTTATGAAGTCTGCCTTTTTTCCCCCATGTTTATTCTTACAGGCTTTAGTTAATTAAATCCAATGAGGAAGAAAAACCACCACAAAGGCAGAAATGTTCCCTGAATAAACACTCTTTTGTCCTTAACTCAAGAACCAGAAGAAGAAAGATTTTGCTAACGGTACTGCAAAGAGGAGAAAGAGGCACTTTTAAATACGAATGGAATATACATAAAGCTTCTTCTAAATAGATGTATTTTCCTTTAAGACGCTGCTCTGGTTTTGCTTTCCTGTTTTTCTACAAACAGAAGCAGATGGCTCCCAGGTTAGATTTTGCTCCAGGAGAACCAAACTCTCCAGTTACTTGAAGTATCAGCGTTGTCCATGCATTCCTTGTTCTAGAACTTCTAGACAGGAGGCAACACTGTTCTTATCTGCTTTTACATCTTAGGTAAGGAATTTCTGGATTTAAGAAAAATCAGGAGTTTCTGGATTTAAGAAAAATCAGGAGCCTGACTAATCTTACATCCTCCCCCTCTGTAGTCAAGTGAGTCATTTCTGGTACACTGAATTCCAATCAGGTGAGAAGCAGATAACAAATCACTCTGGTTGGAGAGTGAAGAAATCACCCCCAAATTACAGGTCAGATGAAGCGTGAATTGGACTCATCAGGTGGGGGACCAGGGCTGTGCCTCATGCCGGGTGGGACATCTCCAGGATGGGGGCTGCCTTCAGCCGGTGGAGAGCCAGGATCGGAGTACCCGAACCTCTGGTGAGCAGAGCAAATCGTCTTGGTCTTAAAGGGCAAAGTCAGTCTCTGCATGGGCTTTGAAATTCCTTTAGAGTCTTCTTAGGGCCTTGTATAAATCCCAATGTCCCAGGGGATGGGTTCTAGCATTCTGGAACATTCCCCAGCCCAGGCTGACAACTGCTGCTTAATCCAGAGGTGGAAACTTCGAGGTCTGGCCCCAGCCCAGAGCAGCTCACTCAGAGTATGGAGGCTGTACGTAACATAATGCTCTGCCAGGCTTTCACGGGAAACCAGAGGCAAATTGTGCCTGCAGATAACTGATGGTAGACCCACTCTGAGCAAAGTTTTATCTAGAAGAGCACAGGGTCTCGGTGGAGAAATTGTGGAACAGGGATGAAAAAGTAAATTAGACTCTATAAAGATAAGTGTTACTCCTTCTCTCCCTTGATGGGACTCCACTGATGTGAACGGGGAGAGGAAAATATTTGTCTCTCATCTCCTGGCAAGAACAATTCAATGGAAAAGTAGAACAGTTTGCTGCTACTGCTAGTAGTACTACCACTGGTATTACTACCACCACTAGTACTACTGCCACTAGTACTACTGCCACTGGTACTACTGCCACTACTATTGTTACTACCACAACTACTACTGCCACCACTAGTAGCACCGCCATTAGTACTACTGCCACTAGCACTACTGTTACCGCCACTGCTACTGCTGCCGCTAATACTATCACCGTTACCACTGGTACTACCGCTGCCACGAGTACTACTGCCACTACTACTGTTACCGCCACTGCTACTGCTGCCGCTAATACTATCACCGTTACCACTGGTATTACTACCACCACGAGTACTACTGCCACTAGCACTACTGTTACCGCCACTGCTACTGCTGCCGCTAATACTATCACCGTTACCACTGGTATTACTACCACCACGAGTACTACTGCCACAAGCACTACTGTTACCGCCACTGCTACTGCTGCCGCTAATACTATCACCGTTACCACTGGTACTACCGCTGCCACGAGTACTACTGCCACTACTACTGTTACCGCCACTGCTACTGCTGCCGCTAATACTATCACCGTTACCACTGGTATTACTACCACCACTAGTACTACTGCCACTAGCACTACTGTTACCGCCACTGCTACTGCTGCCGCTAATACTATCACCGTTACCACTGGTATTACTACCACCGCTAGTACTACTGCCACTAGCACTACTGTTACCGCCACTGCTACTGCTGCCGCTAATACTATCACCGTTACCACTGGTACTACCGCTGCCACGAGTACTACTGCCACTAGCACTACTGCCACTAGCACTACTGTTACCGCCACTGCTACTGCTGCCGCTAATACTATCACCGTTACCACTGGTATTACTACCACCACGAGTACTACTGCCACTAGCACTACTGTTACCGCCACTGCTACTGCTGCCGCTAATACTATCACCGTTACCACTGGTATTACTACCACCACGAGTACTACTGCCACAAGCACTACTGTTACCGCCACTGCTACTGCTGCCGCTAATACTATCACCGTTACCACTGGTATTACTACCACCACTAGTACTACTGCCACTAGCACTACTGTTACCGCCACTGCTACTGCTGCCGCTAATACTATCACCATTACCACTGGTACTACCGCTGCCACGAGTACTACTGCCACTACTACTGTTACTACCACAACTACTACTGCCACCACTAGTAGCACCGCCACTAGTACTACTACCACTACTACTGTTACTACTACTAGGACTGCCACCACTAGTACTACTGCCACTACTGTTACCACCAGTGGTACTAGTGGTACACACAGCCACCAATACTACTGCCACTACTACTGTTACTACCACAACTACTACTGCCACCACTAGTAGCACCGCCATTAGTACTACTGCCACTACTACTGTTACTACTACTAGGACTGCCACCACTAGTACTACTGCCACTACTGTTACCACCAATGGTACTAGTGGTACACACAGCCACCAATACTACTGCTATTACTACTGTTACTACCACTGGTACTATTGCCACTAGTACTACTATCACTACTGCTACCATCACTGGTACTAATACCACTACTACTGTTACCACCACTGGTACTAATACCACCACGAGCACTACTGCCACTACTACTGTTACTACCACAACTACTACTGCCACCACTAGTAGCACCGCCATTAGTACTACTGCCACTACTACTGTTACTACTACTAGGACTGCCACCACTAGTACTACTGCCACTACTGTTACCACCAGTGGTACTAGTGGTACACACAGCCACTAATACTACTGCTATTACTACTGTTACTACCACTGGTACTATTGCCACTAGTACTACTATCACTACTGCTACCATCACTGGTACTAATACCACTACTACTGTTACCACCACTGGTACTAATACCACCACGAGCACTACTGCCACTACTACTGTTACTACTGCTGTTACTACTACTACCGCCAGTGCTGGGAGAGACAGGGAGCCAGCGCAGGCACTCAGAACAGGGGCCAAGTTGCTTGTTCTGCGCCCACGTTGTGCCCTGTGCAGGCAGCCAGGGCCCAGTCAGTGACTCGGGCGAGGTTCCATTCTAATCAAGAGCGGATCGGACAACTACAGGCATCGTTCCTATAACTGAGCTGGGTGGTTCCCCCCCGGAATCATCTGGGACAATACGAGGCCTGCATTCTCCTTCAAAGCCCCAGGAAATGCTTCATGTCATGCCTTGAGGGCGTGTTTTACATGATGGTGGGAACCAGACCCGTTACCAGCAGGAAATGTGCGCATTTACGAGCCTTCCTTTTAAAACATGAATGATGTTTGCTACAACTATCTTTTTTGTTTAAATTTCGCAGATTTTTAGAAATGCGATGAAAATGAATGTGTTTGCCCTTTTGCAAGGTTAGGACAGCCAAGGCTGGTAGCTGAAGACTCACTGTAGCAAGTGACCCAATGAGGAACGTTTATTTTTCCAACCTCTTGGCGTCTTGGGGTTGGTCAGCACGCACAGAAACTGATGTCTACACATACTGGCCTAAGACTGACAAATCATTTCAGACTCTGCTGTTAATACTCCTTGTTTTGCAACGGGAAGGGGAGGCTGGACCATAAAAGCTGGTGACTAAGATGAAGGAAATCCTGTCTGAGCTAAGATTGTCTTGGTGGATTGGGTGAGGGGGGCTTGTAACCTGGGAGGAATAAGCAGGAAGCGAAGGTGGTTTTTACATAGGAAGGAGAGGATCTCAGCCCAATTTGGTGCTACATTGTAACCGGCACCGTTGTTACAGTTAGGACAATGACCAAGTAAGGAAGAAAGGGAAGGAGGTGGTTTTCCTCCCTGGAATTCCCAGCTCGAACCTTCCACCCCCTGGCCTTCTGCACCTGGGCCTGAGGAGGAAACAGGTTGGTCTGTGTGTCCTGTCCACCCTGACGACGCAGCCATAAGCAGACAAGTGAGGACGGCCAATGTCCTGCTAGGACACGGCAGGGGGGTCTTTCTGCTCTTCCAAGAAAGAAATCCTATGCTCAGATTCTACTGTGCATTTTCTATGCCGCTTTGCCAAACCAAAATCTCTTGAGTTTTCCTGCTTTGTGAAATTATACGCGGTCTCAGAATTATTTGAACAAACTGTTCTTTGTTTATAAGTTCTTTCCATTTGTTCTGGAAATAATTTAGTGACACCTTGACCTAAAGTTAAATAAAATTTAAATTCTTTTCTTTGCAGATATTTCTCCAACCCAACAAAATGGAGACAACTGTCCAAAGGCACAGATGCTCCTACGTCTGTCTCGCCTGTGGCCCCCCGAGGTGTCCACAGCTCACTTCCTGGGGTCACAGCTGCTCCCTCTCAGCGTGTGTGAAGATGGTGGGGTCTCAGCGCAGAAGACGCGCACCTCGTTCCCCACGATACCTCCCGCGGGCCAGAGCCACACAGGCCTGGCGTCCGGGCCCGGCTCCCCGCTGCCCCAGCCTGAGGGCTGGGCAAGGCCTCGTCCCCTGCCGTGAAGGCCGCACAGAGAGCGCCCTGTGGGACAGCAAGGCCTGTGAGAGCTGTTCTCTCCCCAAATTCTGCTTACACTTGAACTTTTTCTCTCTGTGGCTTCAAGTTTTTATGTTTTGAGGATGAAGACCCATATTTAATTAAAAAAAAAAATCCTAAAACCAAGTAGCCATTGACTTATTAAGCCCTACAAGGCTAAGGTTGCTACAATCTTTATGTGCAATTTCTTCTTTTTTTCCTCAGAGCACACTTATGAGGCAGAACGATTTTTATTCCAGTTTTAGAGATGCAACTAAAGCTTAAAAGCTAAGCAGCTTGTCAGAAGTCATGCAGCCAGGAAGTAGCAAAAGCCCATTTCGAACCTGAGACCCACCTGGCCTCACACTCCCTGAAAACCCACATCACAGTCCCGCCCTTTCTTCCATGTTCTGTGGAACAGAGTGTGGCTCTGAGGCTTGAGTGGGGCTTCAACACAATCCCATATGAATCTGACGTATGGTAGAATCTACTAGTCAAAGGGGTACACGACGCGGTCTCCCATGCTGAGCTTCTGCAGGTCGCTCTCTAAGCACAGATGATCCCAGGTGGCAGAGTCAACTTCAAAAACTCAGTCAGCTAGTTGGACAACCCCTACCCCCCAGACACACACACATGCGCTCAGAACAGCCCGACCTGCTCCCGCCAGTCTCGCTGTGGGACCCAGACCCGAGCTCTGGGGAGGATTCATCTATAGAACTACGCTCGGGAGAAGCGAACGTGTTCATTTAGTGAAGGAATTTCACAAAAACCATGTCACCATGAACTTGCAACACGGTTACTGGCATTCCTGTTGTACCCACGAAGAAAGGGGGCGCAGAGAGGGGAAGTGACCTCCTGGTCCTGGGCCGCGAACCCAGATGCTCCCATTGTGTGGGACAGACCACACCTGCCTCCCTGTTGGCCCAGGACAAATGGACTGTGTCATCATTCCACCGCGGTCCACGGGGGCTCCTGCACAGCTCATCTGCGGAAGGTCTCTTACTCCCCAGGCCGTTTCAGTAAACCTTTCCCCAAGTTAGGACTAATGCTTTTCTAACAGCCTCTTCATCTGCTCAAAATAACACCGGCTCGCTTGTGTGTCCCCACTTCACGAAGCTGCCATCCATACACCTCCACGGCCTGGGATTTCAAAAAGGACCTGGAGAAGGTTTCCAGGAGCTCCGTCTGTGGATGGGGCTCCCCACTGCCCACTCGGGCCTTCCTGGGTCATCGTGTGGGGGCCTGAACTGAGAGCAGCCCGTCCACACTTTGTTTCTCAGAGTCCACGAGCCACTCTGTCACCGACGCGCACAGGCCGGCCTCTCTGCGGACGGCCCCTAAAAAGAACACGCCCGCCTGACACTCCCTTCCTCGGCCCCTGCAGCCCTTGTGGAGAAAGGAGCCAGGGGCATTCAAGGCCGCGTGTCTGTGTTGCGCCTGTAAGCCCTATGTTCTGTTTCTCTCTCATCTTGATGTCTCCCTGTAATCTCTCCAACTATCACCTGTCTGCCTGCCTGTCTCTACCCACTGTCTATCCACCTGTTTATCTACTTATTATCCATCTCTCTCTTTCTCTACAATCTATCTCTGTCTACAGCCATCATCCATCTATCAGTCTATCATCAATCTACGTCTGTCTAGCTGCCACCTACATCCATCACCCATCCATACCCCATAGAGATAAATAACATACACATAATACGCATATGCATATTTTACGTACCCCACACTCTATGTATTTTGAACATGCGTTCATATTCTGTGGGTCTGTCAGCCTGGTACAGTGGTTAAGAGCAGAGGTTTTGGAATAACCAAGTCTCGAGTTTCACTTCCAACTTCCTTATTGGCCGTAACAAGTACCCTAACCTGTGTGTGCCTCAGTCTGCACACCTGTAAAGTGGGGTGATCGCAGCGTGGTGGGCACTTAGCAGGTAATGTGTGCTGGTGGCTTAGCTCAGTTCCCGGCGCCCCTGGGATCAGCAGGTGGGAGTTGCTGTTTCTCCCTTACGATATTTTAGTTGTTCTGGGGGATTCTGGAACTCTAGAGGCACCTTCAGGGGTCACTCCTTCTGACGTTGATTCCAGGAGACCCCACAAGATCCCTCCCTCCCGACGGCACCATGCGGTGATTGCCCCGGGCACCGCTGATCACCATCTCTCCTGATGGACAGGCCGGGGCCTTGGAGGTGCCCCAGGGAGCTGTCCTCTGTCCTCACGCACCCACGTTACTCCACAAAGACAGTCACATACCCAAAAGTGCTCAGCATGCAGAAAAACACATTGTTACGTAATTTCTACCAGGTCCCAGAAAATGAGTCCGTGGAATTCTGTAACACACATTCTTCTGTAGTCCCCACGTGGGAGATCATGGAACTGGGCAAAAGCAGCAAAATAGGAATTTTATGGGTGAGGCTGAAACCATTCCTAGGAAAAAATGCAAATCTTTCATAGACACATCGACACTTCCTCTACCAGCAGGCACGGCCGGCTCTTTGGGGGGGCATTTAATTGGGAAAAAATGAAACAAAAAACCCCCCCACAAAACCCAGTGAGAAAAGCTATCCTTTAATCTTTTACTAGTTGTTCCATGACCGTATTCCTCATCCACAAGATCTGTCTGGATACTTTCGGCTAACTCCATCTCCCTCGTTGCTGGAGCCGACGCCCCGGAGGGCCGCCTGAGTCCCAGTGCGGGGGGCAGAGACCGGGTGCTGGTGTGCAAATCCCAGACAGGAGATGAAACACGCCCTAAACTCTGGACCGTGGGAGCGGCAAAGGTGCGGAGGATGGGCGGATGACCAGCGTTTAATGTCTATACGTGTTAGGAACGAGGGCTTAATTAAAATCATCAATATCTAATGATAACGTGAAGTCCTGGCAGGCTGAGAGGGCACTTTGATTGGACTCTGAAATGGGTCTCAATCCCAAGGGACAGAGGCTCCGGCCAGGCACCGGCCTTCTGGCCTCCGCCTCCTGGGCGCTCCGACAGGCAAGGGGGCAGGGTGTCCCCTGTGGATGCGGCTGTGGGCTGCAGTGAGGAGACAGGGTGTGTAAGAAGCTACTGGCCAGGGCCTGCTCTGTTCCTACACAAGGGGTGAGAGAGGCAAATGTGTGAGGTGTCGGCCACTGGCCATCTTGTTCCTGGCCCTTCTCCCCAGCCCACAGCTGGAGTGGAAGTTGTAGCCATTTGGAGATGTGGCCCGTGGCCCTCCAAACTCCACCACGGGGCCTGTGGCAGTGCCGGGAGCACGCGGAGAGGGGGCTCCAGGACCCTGGATGGCCCAGCTAGTGCACCTTCCTCTCCCTGCCATCCACAGGGTCTTCTAGGCATAGAAGGAGGCGGTGGTGCTCTCTCCCAGGGCCCTATGGAGGCTGGCCTGACACATCAGGAAGGGCGAGCGTGTGAGCAAGCCACGCTGAATGTCTTTCTGAAAGCCACACCATCACGCACACCTGTCACGCCACCACAAGGTCTGGAAAGAGGTGGCAGGGCTTCCTCCCCAGTCAGGCGGTCAAGGAGAGGGAAGCTCTTCCTGCACCCCTATAACAGTCTGAGCTCTGGGAAGTCCATCAGGATGCCTTTCCTCTCCTGTTTTCATAAAGCACTCCACACGAGTTAGGAACAGAAGCTCTTTGGCCAGGCAGGGGTCACCTCTGCTATATTTCCAAGTACACAGAAGTGCCCTTTGCCACTCAGCCCATGAGAGAAAAGATGGAACATTTCACTCTTGCTGACCAACTCTGCTGCTCACTAGTGGGAGACTAGCGGCTTCTCAGCTTTCTCTCCCACTCACCTGCCTGGTTCACGTGCACCTAATGGGGCTGGTCCGGGGCTTCCAAGAGTGGATGTTTGCTTGGAAATAATGTAGTTTTTCAGGAAAGCTGCACAGCTGGTGTAGAGGGTCCCTGTATGCCCTTCACCCAGAATGATGACGCTAGGTCAACATCTTATAGAACCTCGGTGCATTCTGTCAAAACCAGAAACTCACACGGGTCCACTAATCCACTACGGACTCTATCAGAATTTTGTCAGTTTTTCCACGAATGTTCTTTCTCTCTTCCAGGATCCAATCCAGGAGACCACCTTGCACTTAGAGGAGCGGGATTTACAGGAGAACTCGTCGCTTCAAAGGCAGCCTCACTCCCGGCAGTAGAGCACAGTCTAAGAGAACACCCGGGTATGCCAGGAGCCCTGGGGCACTGCGAGGTGGGGAGACCCCAACATGAGGGCCCCTCCGGTGGGCAGGGCAGAGCTAGCGGGAGGCCACAGAGTGCCCAGGGGCGTGGGCTTCCTTTGAGGTTCACTCCCTGACTGGAGAAACTTGCGGGGTCCCCCTAAGGCTAGATACCCCCTCTTTCATTCACAGATAACCGAAAGAGAAATCACGGATGCCCAGGGAAGCCACTGACATCAAGGTTGGGGAGTCAATTAGGCTTTTATCTGACCCAGAAGAGTCCCATTAGCTGAGGGGACAGCCACCAGGACAGTGGCAAGAGGTAACCACCAAATCACCTGCCTGTTCTCATCTCAGCTGATTAAGTACCATTCGTGGATTCCAGAAGCTTCTCACACCCTGAAGCTAAAAAGCCTAATGCAGCATATTTATTTTTAAGTCACATCCTGGAGCAGTGCACATGCTTCCCCGGAAAAGCACTCCCATCCCCGTGTCACAGCTGGGAAGGGTGGGGGCCGGCTCCCCGCACGGGGGTGGGCCTGCGGCGGGGGTGGGCGTGCTGACCGTCCGGAGCACCCCTGCACCGGTACCATACGACCCGACGTGTCCCCTTCCCTATGTCTCAGAACCAAGGCGGTCGGTGACTTGCCCTGGGGTCAAACAGCCAGTGAGGAGCCAGGCTGGGGGTGGGAGGGCTTTGTTGCCCCCCAGACGACTGTGTCGTCCACGGCCCCAGAGGCCCCCAGCCCCTGCACAGACGGCCTGGTGTACGAGCCGAAATCAGCCAGGCCGGGGTTCCGGAAGTCACCCGCCACCCTCCTCAGCGGTGACGGCACCCCCCGACCCCAGCACACGCAGCGAGAGGCCAATCCCAGACCTTTCACTGAAGCTCTCTACCCGAAGACACTCTTTCTTAGCGTAAAAGAGCAGGATGCTCCCAAACCGCCCTCTGCGTCACGGCAGCCTCTACGTCATCATCAAATGCAGCAGTGAAGGTACATGTACGCCACACCTCTGCTTTTCCCTTGAACTGTGTCTATTAATGGAAGCTAGTCACCCATTTTTCAATCCTCTCTCCAGAAAGACAATCTTTTGATTTTCACTCTTTTAGCAAAGCCTTTGTTTTCTCTTCTAGAACTTTTCACTTTTTCCCTCTCTCTCTGGCTCCAAACATTCCCAAGGGCAGTGCAAGGGCTCTGTCCCCTCTGTCCATCCTTTGCGGCCACGTTTAGTTCTGCGATGCTCTGACAAACTTCTTGTCTTACTGACTGTGGCAAAGTCATACGGGCCACCTAGGGAGGTTCGCTTTACTGGCCTCCAGAGAGCTGGGTACATGCGTCATGCCTGTTCTTCCACTAACAGAGGAGGAACCCTATGATATCTCCCCTCTTCCTACGGGCCCCGATTTTGGACAACAGCACTAATGCTCCGGGAAACAAGGGAGAGAAGTGGTCTCATGGATTCCTACAGAGAGCACTGCAGCATCTTAGTACTACACATTCTTTGCAACTGATCAACAAACCAAAAGGAGAAGAGAAAACCTCACAATATATTGCCCCCCTCCCTTTTTTTTGCTAGGGGGAGGGAAAGGTGTGGCTGCTTGTAGGAGCATCAGGCGAATTTTCTAGGGCCTGGAGCCTGGCTGGGCCCAGCTGCAGGCAGCGTAGAGCCCAGCATCTCCTGGGGTGCACGGCACCTGCACGTCCAGGTCTCCTGGCTGCACCCTAATACCTGTGAGCATCGCGGGTGTGTGGCCAGTTCCCCCAGCTGAGGTCGTGAGGTCAGCCCAGCCCACAGCGTGTTTGATCTGAGGGACGGTCTTTGTTCTCCGGAATTCTCTTCCTTCCAGAGTCACACAGACTGGTCTCTTAGATCTTCAAGGCTGCTGCCCCATCTCTTGAGATAAGCAACAATGCTCTGCCCTGGCTACAGTGAGAGTGTTCAAGTCTCCATGGAGGCTCTGCCTCAGGAGCCTTCCCTCACACACGCCCAGCAGATGCCTGGTGCCTTGCTCCCGGCCAGCTCTAGTCATCGGACAGCCCCAGCTCTGGAGGCTCATGGCCCTGCCCACGTGCCCATTGTTGGCGGGTGCCCAGGACAGAGGGGTTTGGTGAACGCCAGTGCTAGGCAGCAGATCATCGTGGTCCTAGGGCGCCTGCTTTCAGAGTCCAGCCTGGCGATGCCTGTGCTGCGCAGCCTTGTAGGGTGGGCCATCTATATAAGTGCTCGGTGTCCTGGCACCTTCAGGAAGGGCAACATGAACAGCAGGGCATGCGTGCCCACATTGGGCCCGGACCTCAGGCTGGCCAGTGGGATTTCTGCTTCCTTCCCTCCCTCTGGACATCCGATCACATCGCTTCAACCTTGCTCTGGGCTCCTGTTCTTCAGAGCAGAGCAGCAGAGGAGGAAGAAGGGTATTTCCCTTTCCAGAAACCACTGTGCGGGCTTTACTCTGTTAGTCACGGTCAAGAGCAAAGAGAAAGCAGAACCAGAAGACTCAAACCCTGAAACTCGGGAGCGTCCTCACCACTGACTTACAGTATGATCCTGGGTAACTTAGTGGGCAGGGGTTGGGTTCAAATCCCACATCTGCACTTACAAAGAGAGAGACCATGAGCAAGCTATCTAAACACCGTGTGCCTCTTGTTTTCTCATCTGCAAAATGGGGGTAACTATAGTTACCCACTCAGGTAGATGTGTTTCCCACAAGGCCTGGATGCACACCGATTGGCACATAGGAAGTATTCATAGAATAATTGCCTACTCTCTCTCTGAAAAAAAAAGGGGGGGGGTGCCTGGCTGGCTCAGTTGGTGGAATGAGCGACTCTTGACCTCAGAGTTGTGAGCTCAAGCCCCGAGTTGGGTGTAGAGATTACTTATAAATAAAGCCTTTAAAAAAATAATTGTCTACTCTTTTCAATAATCATTTTCGGCTGCTTCTGCTACAGGAGCCCTTCAAACTCCAATGGGCAGCCCTTTTTACTTACTTGACCTACCCCTGGGGATGAGTCCTTGGCACACATGGGCAATGAGACAGGGTTCTCGAGCATGGCAGACAAATAGGGGAGGAGATGAACTTGTGATAAATAAGAGATTTCTCAATGGACATAGCTGAGGATCAGGCATTATTTCATGAGTAATAGCTCTTAATGCCAGGGGTCAATAAGAAGTTAAAAAGCAAAAGATCCACTGTTGAATATAACAAATTGTGTCTCTGTTGAAGAATATACATCCCTATGCCTCCAGTAAAATGACTCAAAATGGCAAGTGACTCCAATTGCCTCCCAACCCAATACTCTAATTCAGTGGTTCCAACTTTCATGTCAAGTAGAATGCAGACTCCCAGCCTCTACCCCAGAGAGTCTGATCAGAAGATCTAGATTCGGAGAAGAAAAAAGAAGAAGATCATCTAGATTCAGAGCAGAGGTCTGAAGTTCTAACCAGCCTCCCCAGGTGGGTGTGGGGGTCCAGGGCGAGCCTCTGAGAAGCAATGTCAGACCATAAATGCTCTCAGTCCCACCCAAGAGGCAGAGAGCAGAGACTCAGGTGAGGCTGAGCATGGAAGAGGTTTTGGAAGGAAGGCACAGCGGTAGCCGCCTGGCTCCGTAACAAGCAGGGGGATGTTCTCTTTCCTGTTCTAGGTGTGGAAACTGGGATTCAGGATTTGCGAGACCAGGGCAGAGCTTGGTTTAGGACCCCGGTCTTCTGACCCCAAGCCCTTTCCACCAGTTTTAGGATCAGTCCCAGATAAAATTCACTAGACTTTCACCATCCCCAGGAAGGAAAATAGGGGATTACAGAAATGGCTCTAGGGCCGGAGGGGTGTGGAGACAGCACATCCAGTGCACACACACTCAGCACGCCCCAGAGCCGACAGCACATCCAGTGCACACACACTCAGCACGCCCCAGAGCCGACAGCACATCCAGTGCACACACACTCAGCACGCCCCAGAGCCGACAGCACATCCAGTGCACACACACTCAGCACGCCCCAGAGCCGACAGCACATCCAGTGCACACACACTCAGCACGCCCCAGAGCCGTCTTGTCTACCCTCCTCCTCCTCTGACAGTCTCTGTGCTGCTCTAACTCATAGCTCCGGGCCACCTCCTGTATGTCGAGTGCACCTAAGGACCACGAGACTCAGGGGTGGCAGCACGCGGGCTTTCGTCTTCTTAAATCAGCACATGTGCAAAGGAGAGTCAGACCCGAGCTTTGAGAAAACTTTGGCCTGCCATGTTCTGGTGAAAGTCTATGCACTCCAGGGCGCCTGGGTGGCTCAGTCGTTAAGCGGCTGCCTTTGGCTCAGGTCGTGGTCCTAGGGTGCTGGGATGGAGCCCCGCATCGGGCTCCCTGCTCCCCAGGAAGCCTGCTTCTCCCTTTCCCACTCCCCCTGCTTGTGTTTCCTTTCTCTCTGTCAAATAAATAAAATCTTAAAAAAAAAAAAAAAAGAAAGAAAGAAAATCTATGCACTCCTTCTGCCTTCCCAGTCTGGGCCCTGAACTGGAGCAGAAAGCAGAAAAGGGAGGCTAAAGGTCCTTCCAAGCTAGAGTAAGCTCTTTTTCACTCCCTGCCTTTAAAATCCTTGTTTGTCTGACACGAGGACAGAGCAATGAAAATAACAGAATTTCAACTAAACCAGCTTCCCATGGTCACAGGGAACCCACGAGAACCACCTGGGAAAACAGGTATTCCGTCAGAGTGCAGGCGGGTGGGGTGGCGAACACACTATGTTCCCTCCGTTTTTGGTCCCAGTTTAAACTTGTGTCCACAACCAAGGGACAGCCAAACCGGTAGCTTTTCAGCCTTATTCCGTCAAGCTCAATGAAAGTGGCTCCAACTATTTAAACACAATTTACAAAATCCCACAGTGCCATCCCAAGTGCCAGGACAACACTGCAGCGCAGCCCTGAATGCACCTTAGCACCCCCCAACCCTGGCTAAGACTTGGGGGGAAAACGCAGGGTTTCTGCCATTGTTCACTCCCATGGGTTAAAACAAAGTACACTGTAGGGTTACTCTCCTCCTAGCCCCGCCCATTCCCCCAAAGCCTCTCGTTTAAAAGCACCAGAAAACTCTCTGCCAAGGATGGTACCTAGACACCAGCTTCCCAGTGCCACAAACATGTTTCTTCTCCGTACCCTGGCGCCTCATCCACCATGGGACTGAGAGTCTTCCCTCGAGGAAGCCAGGGATTTGCTCTAGTTTAGGAGAGGACGCCGCAGGCTATGTTTCAAATTATTGGCTCTCGTGGGAGGGCGAGCGCCTGCAACACACAGGACTGAAGTGGGGAACCCAAGGGAAGGCAAACTTGAGACGTTCTCTGGGGAAAGCCAGCGCTCTCAGAACCCGGGCTGGGTCAGGGCCGCGCGCACACACGCGCGCACAGGCACGCACACACACGCACACACACACACGCACGCTCAGGTGAGCACGCACGAGCTGCCTTCCGGCAAGGCCACAAGGTGTCCCTTCCACTCTCTCGCGCACGAGTCAGAGCCCTTGAACGGGACCCAGGACTTACCGCCAGGACGCTCTGGGCCAGGAGCCCCACTGTCACAGCCCCCAGCAGCAGGCACCTGCATGAGAGAGGGAAGGAGAGCGCCATGAGCGGGTAGCCTCGGCCTGGCAGTTTTTAGTTACACGCGAGGGCCCCCTCGCGCAGGACCCACCGGGACGCGGCAGAAAGTCGCTTACCGCCGCAGGGCAGGGCTGGACGCCGAGCACTGGTGTCTGTCCATGCTCCTGATCCGGCCGCTCCGGGCTCCGCGCGCTCCCTCCTAGCCTGGAGGGCGAGAGACAAAGCGGGCTTAGCAGGGGCCGGGGCGGGAGCATCTTCGCCGCGGGCCACCTTCCGCGAGACGCGGGAAAGCGGGATGCGCCCCCGCACCCCTGCAAGGGTGACAGAGAGCCGCCCCGGGTACAGACAGAAGAAGGGGGAGCCTTCCACTTAGGCCCCGCTCGGCGCCGCTCAGCCGCGGCCGCTCGGTGCCCCCCCTCCCCTTCAGTAGAAGTGCGCACAGCCCCTGCCTGCGCAGGGCGCCCCAAGTCCCAGCCCCGGCCCGGGTCTCGGCGTCCCCGGGGGTCGCCCTCACCTCGGGCCCGGCGTCCGGGGCTGTCCGCGCGCATCCGCCGCTCCAGGAGCGCCCGCCCGCGGCACGCAGGCAGCGCGGTCGCCCTCGCGGGCCCCTGGGTGCCGGCCTGGGTCCTCGGTGCTCCGCCCGGTGGGCGAGCGCGGGGGCGCGGGGTCGCGCGGCGGCTGAGGGTGAGTGCGGAGCGCGGAGCCCTGGCGTCCCGGCGCGCGGCGGCCCCAATCCCCGGGCCGCGCGCTCCCGCCGCCTCTTACCCGCGCCGCAGGGTCCTCCCCTTTGAGACGCCACCCGCGCGCCGCCGAGGGGAGGGGGCAGCGCCAACAAATTGGGGAGCTCGCCGGGCCGCGCTCAGGTCTCCGCCGCGAGCCGCCGCGCCCGGGACGGTGCGCAGCGCTAGCGCCCCGGCCCTCCGCGAGTGAGCCGCCCGCTGCGGCCCCCCGAGCGCCGGCCGCCGGCCCCCGCCGATCCCCTCCGGCCCCTGCCGCCCCGGGCGCGCCACCATGGGGCCCCGGCTGGGCGTCTGGCTGCTTCTGCTGCCCGCCGCCCTCCTGCTCCACGAGGAGCGCAGCCGGGCCGCGGCGAAGGTGAGTCCCGGCCGGCTCCGCTCCCCCGGCGTCCCGCCCTGCGTCCCGGGCGCCCCGCGCGGCCCCTTTGTCCCCGGGCCGAGCCGCCCGCCCGCCCCTCGGGGGTCGCGCGTGGCACGGCCAGGTGCCCTCTCCGAGCGGGTCCCCGCCAGTGACCCCTGTGGGCTGCATTCGCGCATCCGTTAGGGAGCCTCCTTTGTTGTGGGCTGGGTAGGGGCGAGGTAGAGGACTTCTCAGGGCCCTGGGCAAGCGGAGCCGAGGTTGATGCGCGCCGTGCGGGGCGAGGGGGCCCGGGAGTCTGCGGGATTTGAACTCGCACCGCGGGGGCCTCAGCGGCCCGGCGCCCTCACCTGCCCTGGGCGCCCGGGTGGGCCGGGGGCAGGCGGGGTGGGTACGCGCGCCCCACGCTGCTCAGAGCCCCACACTCGTGCCCGGGAGTCGCTCTGGGCGTGTTTCTCCCGTTCTTGGGCGACTGCTGGTTGATGCTGAACAGTTGTGGGCCGTTTGTCTGGAAACAGCTGTATCTTCGCTTTCCCACGACTTTTCTGTGGCTGAAGCACGCTCGAGAACAGAAGTGGGGCTCTTGTGTAGTGCAGTTTTAAAAAGTTAACCAAACTCGACTCGTTGCCTTTTATTAATGTACATTAAAAAATTATAACTACATCATATTTGAGTGTGAAACCAAAATGAAACTCCATCTTATTGTTCTAAGCACCAATTGTTTTCCTAGTTTTCATTTCCTCGGGCTGTGTGCTTGCCCGGAAAGGATCTGGGAGCTGGGGTTGCAGGAGTAAAGGCTTCCAGCCCCGGACGGTCCTTGATGTACTGTTTTTCTTTCTTTTTTTCCTTCCTCTCAGATAGAATAAAGACCTCGGCTGGTCCCCAGTGTGAAAGCCTTGCAGACCAAACCCCCAGGAAGTGTGGCTTCTAAAGGCATTTTGCATACCCCCCCCAATGTTTAAAAAATTATTTTGCTACTTGCCACATTTCCCTCTTATTGTTTGACTGTTTCAGATCCGAATCTTGCTCTTAGGTTTTGTTTGTTTGTTTGTTTTTACTTCTCTTCTGGGGGAATGATAGTCACCGACTCCATTGCTTATAAAATGTATTAACTGTTACATGCCAGAATGAGCCGGTAGTATGCACACCCGGCTCATCCCAGGGCAGGGTTGACTGTACTCGCTCCTTCATTGGGTGTTGAAAGGGCTAGTGATCACAGCAGCAGTTAACTTCAGATGGTTTCTCCCAGCCCAGAGTCGAGCCAGGCACCATACTCAGTTGTTTAAACGCTCTCCAGTAATGATGACAAAATACTTTGAGAAGAGAACTCTCCCGAACACTTTATTTGGGTGTAGAAATATTGACCAAAAGATGTAGTACTTCCAAGGAGAGATTGCTAAACTTGATGGCAAGCAAATGAGAGAAAGTTCTCTATTTGGAAATAGGAACCTCTGTTTGGACTTAGATTTTGTCGTTGATAATTGTAGCAAAGCAAAGCTAATTGTAAGGACGAGCTTTTCAAATAACCAGGACTTTAAAGAACAAGCCACGCACTTATGGGAGCCCCTGTTCTTGCTTGGAAAATCAAACTCATTGCTGTTGTTTGGGATTATTTTACTTCCCTTTAGTTATTCTCTGAGGCCCAAGCACATTCCTGTCCACTGGCTTGGGTCTAAACCCTAAGGTGTCCCATAGTGTTTTAAGCTATCTGGCACATGGATGGACACCCTCTGATCAATCACCTACTAACTCGACATTATCTTTACACTTTATCTTTCCTGACTTAATTATAGAGATACGGATGTGCAATTTAAAAATAATCGTCTAATTTTTAAAAAGCATTTCAGTTTTCATGCCATCAAGAACTTTTTTTTTTTTTTTTTTTGCTGACCACTTTCCAAAATTACCTGTTAGGTACCAAAAAAGTTGAAATAACTTCAATATTGATCCAAGCAAAATACATTTAAGAATACATTTTGGATGATAAGATGCTGCAAATCCATCAAATCCTGACTCAGAAGCCACCCCGAAGGGTTCTTGGATTACGTGTGCCTTTGAAAGAGAATCTGAATCACACTTCACCTGCATTTGTACCTGTCCCAGCACCCCGCCCTGTGCTGGGCAAGAATTGTACTTTTTTCCCCCCCATATGAAAGACTATTTGATTTTATATTTGACCATACCTGCCATGGTCATACTACTCCTTTACTAGTAGATGGATTTTCTAAGCCAGTGACCTTTTCCCCATTCCCAGTCTATCTTGATTCCCCTCCCCAACTTTTCTTTCTGAGGCAAGAAAGGAGGACGAGGGTACAGGCCTGAGACAGAAGTGTGCCCAGAGTATTGTGGTAGGGGGTGCCTGGTGTTCTCAGTCACGCAGTCAGACTGGAGGGAATTGTCCCCATCGCACGTGGCCTCAGATGCCTCTCTCACTGGCCTGGGTGACCCCCATTAACAGATGGGTTTCTCGGGATCAGAAATGGGAACTTGCCTGTAAGTGTGGTAATGCCTACCCCCAGGTCCCGGCGTGTTCAGACTATTACTCACTGTCCTGGGGCTCAACGACCCAGGACTCATGTGAAGTGAGACTTAGTTCCCATGTGAGTAGGGACTCTGTTCCGTTGCAAATGTAACTTAAGTAAGAGATTTGAGCTCTACTTTGGGCCCAATGACAGCAATATCAGCCCAATACTTCAGGAGTGATATAACCCAAATCATTATGTTCCTTATATAGGGAATTGGTCCAGAAGGAAGTACCTCTGATACCAACCAGAAGAAATAATGTGGGTAAATTGCATGTGCGTAAGGGTGGCCCCTACAGAATTATTAGTGGTATAAATTCATCACGTACACCAAGAGTGAGTGTGGTTTAAAATTTGTCTGCTTTTATTAGGCAGATGAGTTCTGGAGGACTCCTTCACCGGATGCCTCAGTCCCTGGCCGGTCTGCCCCTTCTCCCAGGGGACCACCCCTTCCTTCCTTTGTTCCGCACATGCGCCCTGAGCCCTTCTGCAAGCCCTGCGCTCTGCCTGGCCCTGGCCAGGCACCAGTGAGCGGAGCCCGCTCTGCCTCCAGGAAGCTTGCAGTTCGGCAAGAAATGCCGAGCAGCCGGCAAGCCGCTCAGGCTGGTAAATGCTGCAGTAAGGTAAATCAAGGGCCCTGGGAGCACCTAACCAGCTTTGCAGAAGTCGGAGAAACTTCCAGGAGGACATCCCACCTCCAGATCTGAGGGGGAGATAGGAACTATAAGCTCAGCGTTACTATTTTCCTGAGTTGTTACGGTGCGTTATACTCAGAGGTGTGGTAAGTCTACCTGTCCTCTCATAGACCTACAGGTCTTTGCATTTAAAAGACGACGCTAAGGCTCCCTCCTTTGAGAAACCAAGATGCCATGGCTTCTGTTATTCACCGTGGTAGCTGAACTTGCCTCCCAGAGGGGTAGAGACATTGAGGAACGAGGTCTAGGAGATCAGTGGTAAGAAGCACCCAGCTCCCAGCAAGGGCCCTGAGTTTGGGGGCATCGCCTCTCCTGAGGCTGCAGGGACACTGTGATGTTTGGAAAGTTGCCGCATGGATGGCTGACTCTAGGCTGGAGTGCCTTTAGGAACTGACCCAGAAAACCTACCCTCACTTGGGCAAGGACATGAGGGAATTCACAAAACCTTGCATTATTCATTAACAAGACTGTTGGCAAATGTCTTGGGACTGGTAAGGGTGGTCATAACTTTAGAAGTTCAGTTACTTAGTTAAGAGCTGGTAAAGATTTTGCAGACGAATTGAACCCACAAGTGCCTCTCTAGAACAAATCCTTTTAGAAATCCAGAGGGCATCAAGAATTGAATAAGTTATAACACTTGTTTTGAAGAAGTAGAGACAATGTTTGTTATAACATTTGTTCCAGAAATTTAAAAAGGATTAACCTCATTAAAATGCCTCTCAAGCAGATTTGGTATTTTGAATTCTTGAGATAGAGTAAGCAAAAGCAACAATAGAATGCCGAAAATAATACCATTAGAGCATTGTTCTTCCTGCTATTATTAAACAACCACTAAAAAACGTCAGCTATAGAACAATACAGAAGACATATTCCTACCATTCTCGCGTGTACAATGAAAGAGGATATAAACCAGAACACGTTTCAATGGTCAGTTTCTTTTGAGACAGTGAACACTGTAAGAATTACTTGGTGTAAGTATTTTTATAGTCTGGTACATGGTGAACTGGTTCCATCCTGTGTTTCCCTCCATTGTTCTCCTGGTCTTACTCCAGCGACATGTGTCTCGCCTACTTTTCCTTCTGTTTCTCCCTTCTCTGCCCAGGCCCTGGGCGTGGGTGTGCGATGGGATCCAGCCGGGCGACTCCTCTCCTCTCCGCGCTCTCTCCCCTCTCTGGCTGGGAAGATCTGCTGTCGTGATCCCTTACCATCCCATGAAGGGGGCTCCAAACCTTCCTATTGAACTCCAGCCGAAGATCTTCGATTTCCCATGGGACATGTCACCTTGGCTTTTGTGTCAGACTTGGCCAAGGTGTTCAGAGCTGAACTTAGGGTCTTACCCAGACTGACCGCCCGTCCCCACTGTTGCCTTTTGGTCGCTGATGCCCCAGGGTCTCCTGACACTCGGCTCAGACGTGGTGACTTCCCCCAGAGGCCTCACCCTGTCTCTTGTTAACCTCCGTGTCACTCAGTCACCGGGAGGCCACCATGACTTCCTCCTGTGGGCTTCTCCGCGTCCCCACCTACTTTCTCCTCCCACGGCTGCCACCCCCTTCCAGGTCTGTTCACCTTGAGCCAGGGTCGCTGCAGACCCCTCCTCGGTCCTGCGCTTCCTCCAGTCTCAGGCTCTCTCTAGCCCAATCCCTGTGTTGTGGGGCGGCCCCTTGTCTCCGGGGATCCTGCGTAGGGCCATGGGATTCCTCTGAGAGGGGCTACCTACTGTCTAACCTAAGTTTCCCTTCTGTTGGGTGTGGTGGTCTTTGTCTTTTAATAAAGACTTTCTTTTTATAGAACAGTTTTAGGTTGAGAGGAAGGTGCAGAGATTTGCCCATGTCCCTCCTTCCCTGACATGAGCACAGCCTCCCCTCTATCAACGTCACCCACCAGAGTAGGACATTTGTTGCATGGATGGACCGACAGTGACGCATCACCCAGACTCTGTAGTCTACATGAGGGTCACTCTTGGTGGTGTGCATCCCGCGGGTGCGTCCTTCCCCTGTACGCCTGGCCACCACCCCTCTGACTGTCTCCATAGCTTGACCTTTTCCAGAATGTCCTAGAATTGGAATCGTGTAGGATGCGGCCTTTTCACACTGCCTGCCTTCACCTGGTGATATGCATTCAGGTTCCTCTAGGTCTTTTCGCCACTTGGTAACTACGGTCTTGTTAGCACTGAGTAATATTGCATGGCCTGCATGGACCACGGTTTCTTTATCCACGCACCTGCTGAGGGGCATCTTGGCTGCTTCCAAGTTCTGGCAATTATGAATAAAGCTGCTGTAGACTTCATGTGCACGTTTTTGTGTGGACAGAAGTGCTCCACTGCCTTGGGTAAATAACTGGGCACATGATTGCTGGTTAGTGTGGCAAGAGTGTGTTTAGTTTTGTGGGCGACCACCGAACTGTCTCCCAAAGCAGCTTCACCAGTTTGCCTTCCCACTGGCAATAAGCGAGGGTTCCTGTTTCTCCACCTCCTCACCAGCGTTTGGTGTTGTCAGTGTTGGGTTCTGGCCACTCTCCCTAGTAGGTACCTCACTGCTGCTTTAATTGGGATTGGGTCTGCATGCCCTTCACAACCTGGATCCATGGAGTCTATCTGGCCCTATTCTTCATGGCTCCCCAACCTATAAGCTGGGTGATTGCCACGAAGGACTAATCTCTGTGTTCCATGGGATGATGTCATCTCTTTGAGCCTCACGTCCCTAATCCAGGAATACGATGTCCGTGGAAACCTTCACGTTGCTTGATGTGGTCGTGCGGCCGAAGCAGCTCAGTGCTCAGGCGATGTTGGTCGTTATCACTGCCATGTGGCTGGGACCGCATTGTCTCCCGTCTGCTAGTCTGACACCCCTGATGATTCCGAGACACTGCAGGACCCAGCTTCTCTTTGAAATTCCCCCCAACTATGTGCAGGAGTGCCTGCCCCATGGAGAGGAATCACGAATGACTTGTAACTGGGGCTAGCGCTTCTGGCCAGCATGCACTCACCAGCCCTGGGAGAGCCCCCGTGGGAGTGTGTGCCCCTGTGAGCCAGTGGTACTGTTAGGGAACAGAAGGGGAATTCGTGCCAAACGAAGGTGTTTCCTCTTAATTAGGAATTTGGAGGAGTTAGTCCACCCCAGACTAAACACGACTTGGAAATATACACAATGCTGAACTCTTGATGTAAATAGTTTATTCCGGGGTTTAGTAATATTCCTTGCTTTGCTGCTTTTGATTTTTAATATGCACACTATAAGAACATTTGATGTCATCTGAGTTTTAAGGCTTGCGAGATTTGTGGTGAGAGAAAAGATAAATGGAGAGTACCCAATCAGACACTAAAGGGATATTTCACATACCACATGGCTTTTGCATATCTGTTGGTTTTATCTCTTGCTGATAAAGGACAATTCTTCAACCCCTTCATCTTTTACTGCTCTTAGAATCACCACTTCGTTCAGAGTTTTGGAATTACTATTGTTCATTACTGAATAAATATCTTTGTGTACCGTGGGCATTTCTTTCTTGCTCAGACAATGGCGAGAGATACTGGCTGTGAACTGGACAAGGCCAATATGATGTCACTAGCTTTGTTCCCATCCCACCAAATGCACTGACGATTGGAGAAACCATTTGTACACTCTCGAGAGAGGCTAGCTATTTAAATAAATGTTGTCCAACTCAGTGCAGTATTTGGAGACTTGGCATTCCTGTATTTGACATTTCATTAAAATTGTTAAAAATTTTATTGAGTTTCTGCTTTAGAAAATAAACATATTCCTCCATGAAGAACAAAACCCAGGGTTTCCTGGTCGTCACTCTCAATGTCTCCAGAGCTGTTTGCACAAATTTTTCACTGCAGCAACTCGCACCTAGGGATCACGGAGGTTCGGAGGGGGTGGGTAGTGGGACACAGTGGTGTGTCTTCACTTTGGAGAGGTGAACCTTTCCTAATGTGCATCAGTTAGCATGTGGGCCATTTTGCAGGCCTCAGAAGGTTACAGGTAAACCCAAGGATAACTGTTTTGGTATTATTAAAGAAATATTAATGTATATTTTAATCCGTGGAACATTGACTGTTACATCTCTAACAGTATTTTTTATAAAGTAAACATGTAATTTTTGCAGTACGAAAAAACAATCACAGTTTATTCAAAACCCCACAGTTATCCTTTGCAACCAGTCAGCAATTTTGAGCATAGAAGTATTTCTATTATCATCCAAGATCATCAGCTTGAAAATGTCGTTATAAGATGCAAGTATCTCCTTTTCCTAATCAGCTTTAATTTTCGAGTTCCATTTTAGAATTTAAAAAAAAATATTTATTCGAGAGAGAGAGCGAGTGAGAGAAGACACGCGGGGGGAGGGGCAGGCAGAGGGAGAAACAGACTCCCCACTGAGCAGGGAGTCCTACGTGGGGGCTCAATCCCAGGACGCTGAGATCATGACCTCAGCCGAAGGCAGACACTTCACTGACTGAGCCACCCAGGCGTCCCCGGTTTTAGAATTTTTTTAAAGGAATACAGTAACATTTTAAAAGCTTGGATAAAAGCTTGAGTGAAGATGTATCACTGTCTTTTTAAACCTATGACATGCAAGGTTTTATTAGGAAAAAGAAGGTCACAGGACCTGCAGTTTGGCCCATTTTTTGTAATGTCCATTTGGAAAATACTCAATTTGACTTTGTATCTTAAATAGAAGTAATTCCAAGGACTCTAGAATTAGCCAGGCAAAAAAAGTGTCTAATTCTCTAGGAGGCTTGGCCAAAGGGGTACACGCACACAGCTTCTTGGAAAGAGAATTGCAGCGTTTCAGATGCATCTGGAGAGAAGCTCCGGACGGGGTAGCGGGCAGAGCCACTGAACACAAGGGTGCTGGTTTGAGTCCCTGCTGTGTGACCCTGTGCCAGTGACCTCCCTCTCTCTGCCCACATTTCCTCCTCTGGACAACGGCGATGGCCGTAGTGCCTTGCTCAGGGGACACGTGTGAAGATGACGTGGGTTAATGTTTAGGAAGCACTTATGCAGTGCCAGACACTCTTCTCTTTTTTAAACTAAAAGCGAGTTCTGAGGAATAAGTAGCAAAGTGGTTCTGTCATCAGGGAAGGCGTCTTGGGGCTGGGGACCGCAGAAGGGCACCTGTCCCAGTAGAGTCGGGGGACTTGAGCTCCCAGCAGAATCTCCTGGAGGGCTTGACGAAGCACAGATGTGAAACCCCCCTCCTAGACCTTCTGATAGGGGGTGCAGTGTGCACCTGAGAGCGGCATTTCTGTTCCAGAGACCATAGGTCTTGTCCATTCTCTTCCTCTGACAGGGGCAGCCGCTCGGTGCACGCGACCTATAAACCTGCTCTTCTGGGACGTTGCTTTGCCTTCAAATAAGAAGTTGAACCATTGTGTTTAAAATGACTTTCGGAATTCTCATTTTCTTCTCTCTTGTTGGTTGTTTCCACTGGTGAGCTCAGTTCTAGCCCTGGGGTGCCGTCTGAAGGGTGAGAAGTGGGAAGAAGGTTCTAGAAGCCTGTGTGTGGCGTGTCAGGATGCTTGAGAGTTCATTTGGAGAGGGCTTGGCTGATGGGAATTGGGGGCAGCTGGTACCTAGAGAAGGTGCTGGTCCCTTGCGGTCCCCCTCTCCTCCTCAGGACACAGGACAGGAATTTTCCCATGATTATCTACTTTAATTTAGAGTTTTTGCCATCCTTATGGCTCTGTTCGCCACCGCACTCCTGCTAAGAATGTGTACAGGCTGTTTGCTTAGGGACTGGCCAGGCCAGAACCAGGTGGGTTGTGGGGCTGGCCCCCCAGTGCGTGACCGCTCTGTCTTGCCGTGCCCTCCGCGCCCCCCCCCTGCCGCCACCGCCCAGGCTCCCGTGGGCCTCTGCTGCTTGGCCTCCTTGTGAGGAATTTCTGTTTTGTATCTTATTATGGCTAAATCTATTTCCTGGATATTAAAGACCATTTGGGGTTAGTGGTTTAAAATAACTCCTAAATTTTGGTCAGGAAATGGCCTGTAAAATTAAGATAAACTTGCCAAAGTGGGAAGATGGGAAAAATACTGCAACGTGGGTAGTTCAGCCTCAGGGTCAGATGTATTTCGGATAAGAATGCAAACCTGGTCCAGGCTCAGTTCTACTCACTGATAAACTAGGGAGGACACACTCTTTATTACAGAGGGTATGTAGCAGGCGGGGTTCTTGGCTCATCCCTCATTCATACCTTATCTTTAACAAACATTTTAGCATGGAGACAGGACACTAACAACAGATACTTTTTATCAGTGCCTTAAAGCAACTCCAAACAAATAGCTGCTGGGCATCTTAGTCATAATTAGATTTTGTTCTTCCAAATACTGCAAGTAATAAGATTGTATTTCTTTATTCTAGAATTTGGGCTTTTAATACTTTAAACAAATCTTGTAATTAATCATTTATTATTATTTCTTGTTGACCTTAGATACCCTCCCATCTCTTGTGGAGTTACCGTGCATGAGTATGTTATTAGAGATATGTGTGTTTCTCTTGCCTGGATAATTCATTTAAAACATACATCACTTCGGGTGTTGTTTTAGACTAGAAGGCAGATTTGTAATCAAAGTCCCCCCCTTTTTTACATCGGTGAAAGTGAATAAGGCTGAGAATTCACTTAAGCACATAGCACAAATGAATAGGTTCATAACTCAGTATCTTGCTCCTGGCATTCAAAACCTGTTCAATAAACGTGTGTCGAGTCTCACTCGAGGTCAGAAGCTAGACTTGTTCTTGTGCTTTGTATTCTGATGTAGGCTCATGGTAAGGTAACAATAATTTTAATAATGGCGTAATAGATGTTATACTGAAAAATTTAAGTCTTCACACTTCACTGTTCACTGTTTTCATTTTTGCCCCCAGGATTTTCACTCAGGTTCTGAAACTCTAGAAAGATCACCACAGAGTCACGGACTCTGGGGCCAGAGCACATAGGTTTGAATTCCCCAGTAACGAGCTGTTGGACTGTGGGCAGCCTACTCAGCCTCCCTGTGCTTTGGTTTTTCTCATCTGAAAGTAGGAGTCATGATGCTACTCCTTTATAGGATTGTTGTGAGGATAGTACACGTGATAATATATTCGAAGCGCGTAAATGAGGGACTGCCCTATCATGAGCCCCAGACAGGTTAGCTCTTACTCATTTCACTATTATGACATTCACCTGTAACTAAAACTACGTAGACTGAAATATGTCTTTCTTTTGCCTCTATGTCATTCCTTAGAATTCTTGGATAATTTACAAATATTGGGATTATAATGATATTCACATACATGCTTTAATTAAATAAGTTTTTATTGCATAATTGTAAGGGTATAATTCTGTACCTGAAGAATTCCAAGGTTTTTGGAAAACTGGACTTTGAAGACAAAAATAAAACCAACCCAAGCACATTGAGATGAAATGCTTGTAGTGATTTCATCCAGGGAGTGACTACATTTGCACAGTTTCAGATTCTCATGAGATGCCCTGACAGTTGGTATTTGATGGCCACTCCGGAGAGGGTAGTCTTCCATATGTTTCTTCCTAGGTGTGGCTAGTGTGAAGTGAGCATGGTTTAACACAACATTCTGCAAATGTGGGAGCCACTTTCCAGAACTTTCTCCCTGACCTCGTTTGAATGAGAAAGGGCATCCTTTCCTTAGCCTGAGAAATGGAGGGTTCTCAGACTTTGTTTCCTCAACTTCCCAAATGCATGTGATCTCTTGGAGTCTGATCGTTGACTCTGGTAATTATCGTGTCCACTGAGTCCAGAGTTGATGGGTCTCACTGAAGACAACAACCCTGTCTTGTAGTGATAAATTCCTTTGGAATCAGCCAGTGGTGGAGCTCAGTGAGCCGTTTTGGTCTGAGCGCAGATGTGGAGACAGATGCAGGTGGTGGCCCACGCCAGTGCTAAGGTCTCACGGGTCACTGGGGTTGATGCTGCCTTGGGCCTGACGTTTTCCGTGAGAGACAGCGTCCATGGGGCACCAGAGGTGGGGCTTCCAGCCACATAAACATTTGCTGCTGAGATCCAGTTCAGAATTCACCTTAGGTCGGGGTCAGGAAGCCACAGAGTGGGAGAGCGTACGAGGAAAATCCAAACATGCTGACAGATTGAGAATGTTTATCCATTAAAAAGCCTAAAAATGAGAGAGCCCCATAAATCTTGATAGTCTTTCTGCAGAGGTCGGTACATGTCTTAGGGAAATGAGTCTTGTTTGTACATTTTACATTAAATTGATCATTTATAGGATGTTAAGGCTTTTTCTATATTAAGTACCTTCAGTTAGCATATATGCATATATATACATGTTGGTATATAAACATACATATGCATAACTTGAATATGATACATATCTGCATATAATTAATGATATTTGGTCATTCATTCATTCATTCATTCAGTATCCTACACCCACAATGTGCTAGACATTAGCCTAGGCTGGGGAACAAAACAGACAAGAATTTATGCCCTCAGAGATTGTTTATGGAATTAATACAGTCAGACAATTTTGGCCTTCCATCCTGCTGAACTAGAAAATATTTTAAAAGATGCCCCTCTTTGCTCTTTTAGGAATGGCTCAGCCTCGGCAATTCAACTTTGTTAAAAGAGCCATAAATATAAGGAAGAGAACCAAGGTCCTTTATAGGAAGTATTATGTATGTTGTATCTCTAACAGCCCTTCAGGGTTGTTCCATTTATGTAGAAATGAAGAATTTCAAAATATCTGTAGAGCAGGGAATGAGTTAACTTGGTTCTCCTCTCGCCCTGGGAGTTATGCAAAGCTAGCCAGGGGAGAATGCTTTGGATTTAGGGAGGACAAAGGCATCAAATGTGGAAATACCAGATGTAAGAATGAAGACTTCAGAAAGCACATGTGTTTCTACAGTGTTCAGGACTTCCAGGCATTTCGATGAAGATGCGTGTGTCACAACAGTGATGATGCAAGAATATTGTCCTTTGCCTTAAAATTGCCTTGCTCTGTGGCCAAGTCAGCAGCAAACTGTGTGAAGAAGTTTGATGAAACAGTAGGAGGGGTGCTTTTGTAATCTACAGGGATGCACCCCAAGGACCTCTAGTTCCAAAAGACATCGCGGTTGCCCCCCGCCTCCCAGGCAGGCCCCGTGGGGCAGGCTGTTGCAAGGTGCAGCATCACCAAGAATGAAGAGCTCGTAACCACCGTGCAACACATCCTTGAACTTGGAGGAGTTCATGTCACAGTTGGCACGGGCGCTCTTTTCTGGGAGTTATGCTACCTGGCAAAATTGAAATCCTGCCCTGAGGACCAAGGTTTACCAGGTTTCCTGGGCAAAACCAATCTAATTTTTGAGTTAGGGATTAATGAATCAGAAACATGAAGACTGTTTCTGTAAAAATACCGAGTGACTTAAGAAAAGAAAACATAGGTCAGAGTTCTCGGCAAAAGATTTTGGCAGACTGTCCCTGGCAATTCGTAGTACTCACCCCCTATTATCTTGCAGCTGGGAAATGCCATTAATACAGGGGAAAGGTGTAATATAAAAATCACTGATGAAATGTATGATGTTGCAGAGCCTTTTCTGGGGGAAGGCACTAGAGAAATGATCCTTAATAAGCTTAATTCCTTAACTGGCAGTTCTCTTCTTAAAGGAAAGAGGTGGTAAGATCAGCTGATATTTCCAGTACGTACAAACATCATTTAAAAATGCTGCCCTGAGTTTGGGTTGCCATATTGGAGCGGAATTGCTTCTGACCTCAAGCCAGAATGACAGATGTTGGACATTAGCTACTGGGGGACAACTCCAAACATTAACTCCACTTATTCTAATCCTGGGTGGTATGCAACTACATCATCTGAGAGATCACAGTATTAATTTGGAAGCTCTGCCTTGCAAAGCAAAATAATGAGGTTGAGTTTCTCATGATTCATAGCTTTGCAGGCAGACACAGCGGTCGCTGGCTTGTGTAGTGTTTTCTCTGTTCTCCCCAGACTCTGAGCCATGACACCTGCGTGAGCCATCAGGCTTCAGGAGCCTGAAGATGTGCAAAGCAGAGGTTTCTTTATAGGCGCCAGTTTTGTACAATTTTGGTTTTATTTTTTCAAAATTGGGGACTTTGCTAACTTGCATAGGTGTGCATTGTGGCCCTGGGTGGTGAGTGTCACAGTCAGTCCCCGGACCTGGGCTCTACACCCATGCTTGGTCCCCTCGTATGTGTCCCGAGCTGGACGAACACTCATGCGATGCAGCCTTGAATGGAATCCAGCATTTAGCCTCGGCGGAAGGAAAGTGACCACAAAGACTTTTAGGAACAGGGGTCTAGATGGCGAAGAGGTCTAGATGGGGATTGAGACTTGTTATAGCATCAGCAATTTCTTTTCTCATGACCGCAGAGTCTTAACTGTGCATATGAACTGTGTCATCTTTGGCTTCTACCTGAGATTACACAGCTGTTACCTCTGCATGCTGGTAGCAGCCCTAGATAGTTGGCGTTTCTCCTAACCCTCTGCATGGAGGTACCTGTCTTTGAGGGCCTGCTGATCCTACCTGCCTTCCTACCAGAAATCACACTGAGTTCCTCTCTGTCCTGTGTTGGGGCCAGGTGGGCGGGGCTGTTGGAGGGGGGGCGGGGCTTGGAGCCCTAATGAGAAAGCCGCACACGGGTCTTCCTGACATTTTGTCCCCCTCTCTCTTTCTAGTTAAAATAAATTAAGGATAAAAGGTGGTTTGGGATACCCCTCTCCAAATTAGAGTCCCCGGAAAGAAATAATCACCTAGTAACCATTTTGTAGTATGTAAGTGTTTCAAATCAACACCTTGTGCACCTCAAACTTAAACAGTGTTGTAGATCAGTTATATCTCAAACCTGGAAAAAATATGATCAAACTTAAAAAACATAAATTCAACTTATAAGTTAAAAAAATGGTCTAGACCACATAGCATGTTCTCTTCAGTTGAGGGGGGTGGGTGGTTCATAAACCCCTTGGAATCATACTTAACATTTAATGAGTCTGCACATGGTGCATTTTTAAGGAGGTAATACCTGGAGCACTTATCAGATGCTTGAAGAGCTACAAACCACAAACTACTGGTTTAAAGGGATTTGGTAGCTGATTTTTATAGTAAGATCCATGGAAAAAGATTTATCAGGGAAAAAAAGCCCTTGCATTTGGCAGGCAGAAGAACAGAGGCATTTGATAATGCCTCCAGAGAATTGGCTCTTAGAAGGAGGTGGGATGCAGGCCCTTCTGAGGGTGATGGGAAAGCTGGTGAAGGAAGGCAGTTTTGGCAAACATTGATCTCATTGTCTACATCAGATGTTTGGCATTTATCTCTTATTTCCTGGAACCATGGGTTTCCTTGCATGTGGCGAAGCTGGTCTTCTTAGCTGCATTTCAACGTCTTGGTTTTCTTGCCATGTCCCGCATGGTCTCTGTGCATCACCGTACAGGAGAGACACTCAGCCAGGGCCGTGCTAGAGACGCTGAAATTGGAGAGGAGTCCAGAATTTGTTTGTCTGCAGAAGGGGGAAGTGGGCGATGACCTCAAGAACCCAGGTCAGAGCTCTCAAAGTGGAGTAAAGCGAGAGGATCACTGAAGGGGCTGAGCCACAGGGGAAACGTTTCTGAGAAAGCAGAGGGACTGTGTCCTTGTGGAGCTGTGCCGTGGCTTCACGCCACGCGAAGCACTCACATCTGTTGAAGGCCATTACCCTCCAAGCACCTGCTTTGGTGGGGGAGGCAGAGTCTACAAGGTCTAGTCCTGCCGTCAGCCGCGGAAGGTACAGAAGTGAGTGTGCAGAGGGCCAGCCCGGTCCATGCCGGGGACCCTGGTGTGACTGTTAATTATTAACAGTGCCCCTGTTCACCCCCAGCAGCGTCCTGATCTGGCAGATAAGTTGTATGGCAGCCCGATTCTGAGATTGCCTGGTGAGAGCTTTCCATCCGGTCTTGGAGACTAAAGCACATTCTTCGGTGCTCAGAGGTGCTGAAGGAACAAGTGTCAAAAAAGTTTGGAAGAATTTGGTGTACAAGGTGAAAGATGGTCAGAGACAAGGGGTTTAACTGCTGCAGCTACTTGGAGTCAGCAAACCTCTTCCTGGAGGCAGAGGTTGAGTTGCACACTTTTAAGGTCAGGAGGGGATGGCACTGGTGTTCTTGGTCAGGTGGGTGTTGGCCATTGGCCTGGGGCGAGGGGCAAGCAGCGCCGTTTACTCCGCCGTGTACTTGCTCCAGGCCCCGGCAGCCCCTCTTCCCACCGACTTACCCACTTCTGTGCTGGTCCGAGAGCTCAGGGCCCGGATGGTGGGGCAGGCTCGGTCACCGTCCGGTTCCATCGCTGCCCGCGGTTCACTGACCGGCCCTGGCGGACACTAGCCGAGTGCCCAAGGTCACGGTGGGATGAAGGTGAAGGGGATGTGAGAGAGTGGTGGGGTGCAGGGGGGGGGAAGGCGTGCGGTCTCGTCACTCGCAGCCGCCGGCGCTGTCCCGGGGATGGTGGGCGGAAGCCGGAGTGAGCAGTTTGGGAGCGAGTCTGGAGTCCGAGGGGAACAAAGCATGTCGGAAGCCAGGGGAGCCTGTAAAAGGAATGTTACGGGTTCTGCTGCCTTTTAAGGACAACTCTGGTGTAATATAAACATGTTGTGGGTCATTAGATGTGCTGATTAAGAGGGTAAATCATAAATGAAATTAAGCCTTGGACATAAAATTTAAACAGTGCAATGACATTTTCATGATAAAACTAAAGCTACCCAGATTGCCTTCCCTCTGGGGAGCCTGGACCAGAATTGCAAATCTCTTCCTTCCGTGCGTTTTAGCTTGCAGCATGCGCATACGCGCCGTGCCGGAGAGGTGCGTTCACACGTACTGCCTGGGTGAGAAAATGAACTCCGAAAGGCCTTTGACTAGGCTTTAAGTAAGCGGGAAGAGCCTGCAGAGCGAACGCAGAGGCACGTAAGCCTCCTGAATGTGAGACAGGACCCTTCCACGCAGAAAAACGCTGAATTGCCTTCGAGAAGAGCAAACTGCGTGAAGGCACGGTCGAGACCAGACCCTCTCTTACCACTTCCCAGGGGCCCAAACACCAACCTGCTCGTCTTCCACGAGGCTGTGGAAATGGAGCATCAACGGTCTTCATCCTGGCGTCTGCGGTCTGGTCCATCCCCAGGCAGAGCAGCTCGTCCACTGCAAGATTTGGCGAGGGGGGGGGGTCATTGTGATGACCTATGGCATCACCTGAGTCTCGTGCTCCTTTGCTTCTTGAGTTTTCCACACAGAAGGAGCCAGGGGCGCTAGGATTTGGCCCCGAAGGGAGCTGTGCACATTCCCCATGCAATTATGGACTGAGCTCCATCATCAGTTTCTTTCAAACTGCATTAAGCTAACTCCCACCTTAGCGATTTTTATAAATGTTTGTGCCAAGAGAATACACAAGCTACATAAGAAAAACGAACACAGGGAGGTGGGAACAGTTCTGTTGGTTGCTCTTCCCATGGGTAGATAATCTTAAACAGAGTTTGCTTGCAAGAGATATAAAATTCTTATCTCTGAAACCATGCATTCTTTCCAGGAGTGGCGACAGGCCTGTCCTTAGGCACATTTTCCTACATGGAGGGTGTACACCAAGTGGGTTTAGGGCGTCCTAACACTTGCGGGCTCAGGCAGGCTTCCCGCGTCCCTGCAGCTCCCCCGAGTCTGGAGGTACTTTGCACTTGGTGACCTACAGCTCCTGCATCAGGCGCTCACAGGAAACCTTTCTCCTGGAAGCAGCTGGGTGGTGTCCGTGGGCACTTCCTACTGGTAAATAGCTCGGAAGCCCCCTGAGAGGGCCGCGTGTTTGATTTTGCACGGCACGTCCTTGAGCTCCAGCCAGCGGCTGCCGTGTGAGGCCATCTGGGTGCACGGCGCCCAAGGCCGCGCTGACTTCATTCTGCCTATCACAGCAGGACGAGCTTCCCGCACAGGTGACAGTTCACGGTTTCCAGCCATCTGGTCTTGGGAGAAATGCTCAGTGAGCACAAGAACCCCAAATGTAAACGCGCTTTGTTTTGTTCTGTGTTCACATTGCAAGACCGAGCCCTGGCTCTGGGAACTGCCCACAGATAAGGTATTTATAGGACTGGATCCTCTGTAGACACAGAGTGGGGCGCATATGTAGATACGCAGCTGCGTGTAACAGCTTAGACATCCGTCGTGGCCGGCTGTGGCCGTGGGGTGGGGACGACGTGTTGTGTGGCTTGCAGGCGAGATGTCACAGGTGCCGAAAGGAACGACAGGAACCAGTGAGGGTATGCTTTCGCTCTAGATGCTTAGAGGGAAAAACACCTCTTTTTTTGTCTGTTGCTCCATTCCTTGGCCTTGCGACCCTGACGTTTACCCCAGGGGTGCTGGGGTCCTGCTGGCCTCTCCCTAGGTGGGTGGCCTCTGGGGAAGAAAGATGCAGGATAAGGAGCCCCTCGGCATGCCCTCCCCACCCTCAGCCTTAGTTCCTCCAAGTGCCACTCCTGAATTTTCTGCAGTTTTGTGCTGCTTCCAAGCTCATTTCGAAGGAGAGCTTTGAACGGATGTTTGTAGGGTGCAAAGTGGAATTCTTTCCAGAAACAAATTCTGTGGAACTCGTTCATGATGCCGTGTGGGTCAGGGGTCCGATGGCTTGAGACGCTGTAGGAAGCCCACACTCACGCTTTGGCACGCAGACTCGGAGCACGTGAACGCTGGAGATGTTGTGGGCGTCCCCGAGGTCCAGGCTGTCCTCCAGAGTTAGGTTACCTTCCCCTGCATGTGCAGACAGGACCTTTGAGCCCCTCAGAGTACAGTGTCACCTCAGCTTTGTCAGCTTCCCGCTCTGTGAGCCTTTCTTGTGGGGTCATTCCTGTATTCAGGCCTTTCCCTCCTTTCAGAGCCTCCTGAGACTCACTTCTCACACGTCCTGGGGGTCCGGGGTGGCCCCATTGCCCTCATGCTGTGAGAGTCAAGGGTCCCACTGACGAGGGTCTAGAACAGGACCTGGGCTGGAGGACACGCCCATTGGACGGCGGCTTCATACCGTGCCTGGTGTTAGTGTTCGCGGTGGCGCCAGGAGTCCTGCCGGCAGCAGCAGTATGAGCAGAGATGTTAGCGGTGGTAGTATTACCAGCAGCATCAACCTAGCACCTGTAGTATTAGCAGTAGCACTGGTGTATTTGTGGTGCTGTTAGTGTTAGCCGTAACGTCAGCAGGTGCGTTAATAATATCCGCAGTAGCGTTCATAGCCTCAGCATGCACAGTACCATTAGTGATCCTCGTAGCGGTAGTATTAGTGGGTGTAGTAATAGCAGTGGCAGTAACATGAGTACTACTCATAGATGCGTTCTCTGTGGCGGCATTAGCTGCAGCATCGGGAGCAGCGTTAGCACCCGTGTTCCTGGGGTAGTAGTGGTAGTATTAGTGGGTGTAGTAATAGCAGTGGCAGTAACATGAGTACTACTCATAGATGCGTTCTCTGTGGCAGCATTAGCTGCAGCATCGGGAGCAGCGTTAGCGCCCGTGTTACTGGGGTAGTAGTGGTAGTATTAGTGGGTGTAGTAATAGCAGTGGCAGTAACATGAGTACTACTCATAGATGCGTTCGCTGTGGCTGCATTAGCCGCAGCATCGGGAGCAGCGTTAGCGCCCGTGTTCCTGGGGTAGTAGCGGTAGTATTAGTGGGTGTAGTAATAGCAGTGGCAGTAACATGAGTACTACTCATAGATGCGTTCTCTGTGGCGGCATTAGCTGCAGCATCGGGAGCAGCGTTAGCGCCCGTGTTACTGGGGTAGTAGTGGTAGTATTAGTGGGTGTAGTAATAGCAGTGGCAGTAACATGAGTACTACTCATAGATGCGTTCGCTGTGGCGGCATTAGCCGCAGCATCGGGAGCAGCGTTAGCGCCCGTGTTCCTGGGGTACTAGCGGTAGTATTAGTGGGTGTAGTAATAGCAGTGGCAGTAACATGAGTACTACTCATTGATGCGTTCTCTGTGGCGGCATTCGCCGCAGCATCGGGAGCAGCGTTAGCGCCCGTGTTACTGGGGTAGTAGCGGTAGTATTAGTGGGTGTAGTAATAGCAGTGGCAGTAACATGAGTACTACTCATAGATGCGTTCTCTGTGGCGGCATTAGCCGCAGCATCGGGAGCAGCGTTAGCGCTCGTGTTCTTGGGGTAGTATGGTAGTATTAGTGGGTGTAGTAATAGCAGTGGCAGTAACATGAGTACTACTCATAGATGCGTTCTCTGTGGCGGCATTAGCCGCAGCATCGGGAGCAGCGTTAGCGCCCGTGTTCCTGGGGTAGTAGCGGTAGTATTAGTGGGTGTAGTAATAGCAGTGGCAGTAACATGAGTACTACTCATAGATGCGTTCTCTGTGGCGGCATTAGCCGCAGCATCGGGAGCAGCGTTAGCGCCCGTGTTACTGGGGTAGTAGCGGTAGTATTAGTGGGTGTAGTAATAGCAGTGGCAGTAACATGAGAACTACTCATAGATGCGTTCGCTGTGGCGGCATTAGCCGCAGCATCGGGAGCAGCGTTAGCGCCCGTGTTACTGGGGTAGTAGCGGTAGTATTAGTGGGTGTAGTAATAGCAGTGGCAGTAACATGAGTACTACTCATAGATGCGTTCGCTGTGGCTGCATTAGCCGCAGCATCGGGAGCAGCGTTAGCGCCCGTGTTCCTGGGGTAGTAGCGGTAGTATTAGTGGGTGTAGTAATAGCAGTGGCAGTAACATGAGTACTACTCATAGATGCGTTCTCTGTGGCGGCATTAGCCGCAGCATCGGGAGCAGCGTTAGCGCCCGTGTTCCTGGGGTACTAGCGGTAGTATTAGTGGGTGTAGTAATAGCAGTGGCAGTAACATGAGTACTACTCATAGATGCGTTCTCTGTGGCGGCATTCGCCGCAGCATCGGGAGCAGCGTTAGCGCCCGTGTTCCTGGGGTACTAGCGGTAGTATTAGTGGGTGTAGTAATAGCAGTGGCAGTAACATGAGTACTACTCATAGATGCGTTCGCTGTGGCGGCATTAGCCGCAGCATCGGGAGCAGCGTTAGCGCCCGTGTTCCTGGGGTACTAGCGGTAGTATTAGTGGGTGTAGTAATAGCAGTGGCAGTAACATGAGTACTACTCATAGATGCGTTCGCTGTGGCGGCATTAGCCGCAGCATCGGGAGCAGCGTTAGCGCCCGTGTTCCTGGGGTACTAGCGGTAGTATTAGTGGGTGTAGTAATAGCAGTGGCAGTAACATGAGTACTACTCATAGATGCGTTCGCTGTGGCGGCATTAGCCGCAGCATCGGGAGCAGCGTTAGCGCCCGTGTTCCTGGGGTAGTAGCGGTAGTATTAGTGGGTGTAGTAATAGCAGTGGCAGTAACATGAGTACTACTCATAGATGCGTTCTCTGTGGCGGCATTCGCCGCAGCATCGGGAGCAGCGTTAGCGCCCGTGTTCCTGGGGTACTAGCGGTAGTATTAGTGGGTGTAGTAATAGCAGTGGCAGTAACATGAGTACTACTCATAGATGCGTTCGCTGTGGCGGCATTAGCCGCAGCATCGGGAGCAGCGTTAGCGCCCGTGTTCCTGGGGTACTAGCGGTAGTATTAGTGGGTGTAGTAATAGCAGTGGCAGTAACATGAGTACTACTCATAGATGCGTTCGCTGTGGCGGCATTAGCCGCAGCATCGGGAGCAGCGTTAGCGCCCGTGTTCCTGGGGTACTAGCGGTAGTATTAGTGGGTGTAGTAATAGCAGTGGCAGTAACATGAGTACTACTCATAGATGCGTTCGCTGTGGCGGCATTAGCCGCAGCATCGGGAGCAGCGTTAGCGCCCGTGTTCCTGGGGTACTAGCGGTAGTATTAGTGGGTGTAGTAATAGCAGTGGCAGTAACATGAGTACTACTCATAGATGCGTTCTCTGTGGCGGCATTAGCCGCAGCATCGGGAGCAGCGTTAGCGCCCGTGTTCCTGGGGTAGTAGCGGTAGTATTAGTGGGTGTAGTGATAGCAGTGGCAGTAACATGAGTACTACTCATAGATGCGTTCGCTGTGGCGGCATTCGCCGCAGCATCGGGAGCAGCGTTAGCGCCCGTGTTCCTGGGGTAGTAGCGGTAGTATTAGTGGGTGTAGTAATAGCAGTGGCAGTAACATGAGTACTACTCATAGATGCGTTCGCTGTGGCGGCATTAGCCGCAGCATCGGGAGCAGCGTTAGCGCCCGTGTTCCTGGGGTACTAGCGGTAGTATTAGTGGGTGTAGTAATAGCAGTGGCAGTAACATGAGTACTACTCATAGATGCGTTCGCTGTGGCGGCATTAGCCGCAGCATCGGGAGCAGCGTTAGCGCCCGTGTTCTTGGGGTAGTATGGTAGTATTAGTGGGTGTAGTAATAGCAGTGGCAGTAACATGAGAACTACTCATAGATGCGTTCGCTGTGGCGGCATTAGCCGCAGCATCGGGAGCAGCGTTAGCGCCCGTGTTACTGGGGTAGTAGCGGTAGTATTAGTGGGTGTAGTAATAGCAGTGGCAGTAACATGAGTACTACTCATAGATGCGTTCGCTGTG
This sequence comes from Zalophus californianus, assembly GCF_009762305.2. Taxonomy (NCBI): domain Eukaryota; kingdom Metazoa; phylum Chordata; class Mammalia; order Carnivora; family Otariidae; genus Zalophus; species Zalophus californianus. Next base: position 2,870,532 of record NC_045597.1, read on the forward strand.
GCTGCATTAGCCGCAGCATCGGGAGCAGCGTTAGCGCCCGTGTTCCTGGGGTAGTAGCGGTAGTATTAGTGGGTGTAGTAATAGCAGTGGCAGTAACATGAGTACTACTCATAGATGCGTTCTCTGTGGCGGCATTAGCCGCAGCATCGGGAGCAGCGTTAGCGCCCGTGTTCCTGGGGTAGTAGCGGTAGTATTAGTGGGTGTAGTAATAGCAGTGGCAGTAACATGAGTACTACTCATAGATGCGTTCTCTGTGGCGGCATTCGCCGCAGCATCGGGAGCAGCGTTAGCGCCCGTGTTCCTGGGGTACTAGCGGTAGTATTAGTGGGTGTAGTAATAGCAGTGGCAGTAACATGAGTACTACTCATAGATGCGTTCGCTGTGGCGGCATTAGCCGCAGCATCGGGAGCAGCGTTAGCGCCCGTGTTCCTGGGGTACTAGCGGTAGTATTAGTGGGTGTAGTAATAGCAGTGGCAGTAACATGAGTACTACTCATAGATGCGTTCGCTGTGGCGGCATTAGCCGCAGCATCGGGAGCAGCGTTAGCGCCCGTGTTCCTGGGGTACTAGCGGTAGTATTAGTGGGTGTAGTAATAGCAGTGGCAGTAACATGAGTACTACTCATAGATGCGTTCGCTGTGGCGGCATTAGCCGCAGCATCGGGAGCAGCGTTAGCGCCCGTGTTCCTGGGGTAGTAGCGGTAGTATTAGTGGGTGTAGTAATAGCAGTGGCAGTAACATGAGTACTACTCATAGATGCGTTCTCTGTGGCGGCATTCGCCGCAGCATCGGGAGCAGCGTTAGCGCCCGTGTTCCTGGGGTACTAGCGGTAGTATTAGTGGGTGTAGTAATAGCAGTGGCAGTAACATGAGTACTACTCATAGATGCGTTCGCTGTGGCGGCATTAGCCGCAGCATCGGGAGCAGCGTTAGCGCCCGTGTTCCTGGGGTACTAGCGGTAGTATTAGTGGGTGTAGTAATAGCAGTGGCAGTAACATGAGTACTACTCATAGATGCGTTCGCTGTGGCGGCATTAGCCGCAGCATCGGGAGCAGCGTTAGCGCCCGTGTTCCTGGGGTACTAGCGGTAGTATTAGTGGGTGTAGTAATAGCAGTGGCAGTAACATGAGTACTACTCATAGATGCGTTCGCTGTGGCGGCATTAGCCGCAGCATCGGGAGCAGCGTTAGCGCCCGTGTTCCTGGGGTACTAGCGGTAGTATTAGTGGGTGTAGTAATAGCAGTGGCAGTAACATGAGTACTACTCATAGATGCGTTCTCTGTGGCGGCATTAGCCGCAGCATCGGGAGCAGCGTTAGCGCCCGTGTTCCTGGGGTAGTAGCGGTAGTATTAGTGGGTGTAGTGATAGCAGTGGCAGTAACATGAGTACTACTCATAGATGCGTTCGCTGTGGCGGCATTCGCCGCAGCATCGGGAGCAGCGTTAGCGCCCGTGTTCCTGGGGTAGTAGCGGTAGTATTAGTGGGTGTAGTAATAGCAGTGGCAGTAACATGAGTACTACTCATAGATGCGTTCGCTGTGGCGGCATTAGCCGCAGCATCGGGAGCAGCGTTAGCGCCCGTGTTCCTGGGGTACTAGCGGTAGTATTAGTGGGTGTAGTAATAGCAGTGGCAGTAACATGAGTACTACTCATAGATGCGTTCGCTGTGGCGGCATTAGCCGCAGCATCGGGAGCAGCGTTAGCGCCCGTGTTCCTGGGGTAGTAGTGGTAGCAGCATTAGCAGCGGCATCAGTAAGAGCGGGAATGGTTTTAGTATTGTTACCAGCTATGTTAGTAGTGGTGGTAGCCGTAGCGTTGGTAGATTCGTAGTAGTATTTTTTAAAAGATTTTATTTATTTATTTGGGAGAGAGAGCATGAGGGGGGAGGGTCAGAGGGAGAAGCAGGCTTTCCACCGAGCAGGGAGCCCGATGCAGGGCTCGATCCTGGGACTCCAGGACCATGACCCGAGCCGAAGGCGGGCGCCCAACGACTGAGGTACCCGGGTGCCCGATTGGTAGTAGTATGAGCGGTGGCCGTGGCAATAGCGGCGGCAGCCTCAGCCACAGTGGTAGTACCCGCTGCAGGCTTCCTGGCTGTACTGGTAGACGTGTGAGTAGCCCCAGCACGAGTGTTTTCACGGAAGGCGGCCTCCTCTGCTCCCTTCATTCCACTGCGCGTCCCGGGCCACTGTCCCAGCCCCGCCCGCACCGTGCGGCACGCGCTCTGGGTCTGGCCGTGTGGAGGGGACAGGAAGGCAGCGTGGCGGGGTGGAGCACGTGCTGGGGACCCTGTGAGCACGTGCGAGAGCCCATCCTGCCCCTCTTCGCTCGTGCTGTCCTGCCGTCACAGTTGCACACTTTCCTCCCCAGGTCTGTGCCTCCTGGCCATAGCCTTTCACGGGAAGAAATTCTGTAGAGCCTCCGTCTTTAATTTTGAAAATAAGTCCTGTTGGAAAAGCAAGCTGTTCGTTCTCCCGTTTTCAACGAGCCGCTCCGAAGCACCCCTTCCAGCCGGCGGCCCCCGATGGGCGCTCTGGGTCTCCTGGCCGGCAGGCGCCATGCAGGGGCTCACCCAGCCCCCCCCCCCCCCCGGGGCCGCGGGGGTGATGCCGATGCAGCCTTTCTCTGCGGCGGGTGCGGGGCATCGGTCCGTCTCCTGGCCACGGCGCCTGGCAGTCGCAGCCCGAGGTGCACGAGGAGAAGCAATAGGCCCGGTCCCGAGGTCGTGTTTTCTCCAATGTTCGGGGAACGGTCGAGTTCGCCAGTGTCGGCCCTGCTGGGCTGATGGGCCGAGCACAGGGATGGGCCCCTGAAGAACCTCGCAAAGTGCTCGTTTTCCTCTCAGCAGGAGGATGGAGCAATACTTTCTGGGCACTAAAAAGGCCCTTTAACGGAGAGAAGGCGGCTCCGGGAGTATTTTGCGTTTGTTTGAACCCTGTCCCCTGAATGGGATCAGCACCATCGGGCTTTGTCTGCATTAGGAAAGCTCGTCAACAATGTGTCCCTCCCGCGATTTTCTAGACAAAAACTGGTGGGAAAGGTAGGCTTCCACGGCTGCCTTGTTGAGGAGGGCGGATGCGATTTTCCCGTGCTTTAAGGGGTCAGAGGCTGAGACGGGGATGTCGCACTGACTGTCCAAGAGGTTACACAGAAGACGCGCGCAGCTGCCATAGCCTGCCCTCGCTGCTTGGGCTGGCGCAGAACAGAGGGGGGTCCGGCCGCCCCGGGGCCGCCCCGGCTGGCAGATGTCAGAGGCAGAGCTGCAGCTTTGGGTTCCTGAACCCCCGAACACCGGCCTTTTTCCCGCGTGGGCTTTGCTCGTGGCAGATGTTTAAATAGGAGACAATTAAGAGAGGAGCTCTAAGGGGACCACTGGTAAAATCCCGCAGCCCCTTTCCAGGAGTTTCTGCCGGGCAGTGAGCACGCTGTGTCTGGGGTTCGGTCTGGAGCTGTGTGTGCCCCACCCCCAGGGACAACCACAGGCTTGGGTGCTGCTTCACTGTGGCCCCCTGGTCCCCTTCTCCCTTTGACGGGTGCGGTCCGTGCTCGCGTGAGGGTGGGATGGTGTACCCAGGATGAAGGTGTCTCCAGAACTCTCTCTCTGCACCGCAGGGCAACCCATGCCTAAGAAGAGGGAGGAAACGCTTTCCCCTGGGTAGACTCAGCCCCCCTGAGTGGGCTCTGTCCCGTGTGGGGACCGCCACAGGTGGGAGTCGGTCCTTACTCCCTGGCCGCCAGTGCCCCCGTGGAGGGCTGCCGGCCCGTAACTGTCCCAGCCTCCAGGGTGCCGCTTTCCCAGCTCACTCCCCCCCCAGCCGCAGGCTCTGTCAGCCAATAGAGCCGTCGGGGCAGGAGAAGTAACCCCTGCCCCACAAATGCCGCCCAGTGCTGGTGTCCAGGGCGGGGCCCCGCTCTGTGTGCAGCGTCTGTCCCAGGACAGGTGTGTGGTGTCATCCAGTGGGCTCCCAGGTGGCGAGACATCTATCTTCAGGGGAGATTCTGTGTGTGCGTGTGTGTGTGTGCATACGTGCACACGTGGACGGGGTGGAGGGCCCAGACACCCTGGCCCTTCCCTTTGCATCTCTCCTGCTGGTTCTGAGTGCTTTACCTCCTGCCCTGGGCACAGTACACGTTCTCATTTTCTCTGTCATCAGCATAAACATATTTCACTTTTGGCCAATTAGCTATTTCTATTAAATACTAATATATATATATATATATATATATATAGGATTTAAAAACCAGCTGCTGACATAAAATTTGCTGATGTATAGAGTTCTTTAGTTTCTCCTGTCTCTCCTCCAAATCTCTAACTTGGTGCCATCTCTTTTCTGAACATATTTTATTACTTCATTTTGGGAAGAATCCTGTAACTACCCTCAGCCTCTGCTTTTCTTAAGAAGAAGAATGTCTTTCAAACTGAAAACAATAGATAGATAAGAAAAGCAGTTGGACCACAACCAAGGTAAAGAGAGGGAAAGATACCATTTAACTACCTTAAGTTAATCCACACGTTTTGGCCTGGAGATGAGTGACCTGCCGGAGGTGGTCAGGGTTCCTGCCTCTCAGCTTCCGCGTCTGAAACGGGGAGAAAGACTGGAGGTGGACAATGGTGTGATGTTTAAAGAAAACAGAACCAAGCTGAATGGCCGGAACCATATAGCAGGGGGCTTCCCGGAGGGGCTCACGCTCCCGGATCGCATCTTCAGCAGGCAGCTTGTGAATGCTCAGACATTAGCTCGCGGCTCAAGGAGGCGGGACAGGGCCCCCACATCAGTAGACACAGTGTGTTTAGCTTTGGGCACATTCCGTCCAGGAGCGAGCTGTGTCCTGGTGCACATCCTGAGGGCAGTCTGGGCCTGGCTGAGCCTTGCCCAGGAGTGGGACCCACGCCCCATCTCAGCCTCCTGCTCCGTGACGCGGGGCAGGGCCTCCCAGCTCTTCCCAGTACCGAGCTCCAAGCAGCCACCTTGTCTTGTAGGAGTCAGCCCTTGAATGAAACCTGCTGGCTGTTGCTAGAGTAACGCATTTGCATGGGAGAGGGCTGAGTGATGTGGGCAGGACGGTAGGGAAGGTCCAGAAGCAGGGATGCAGATGGTACTAAGGGGACAGAGGTGAGCAGCGTGGGGCGCCTGATGGAAGTCGGAAGGCGCAGTGCCCGAGCCTTAGAGAAAACAGGGTGTATTTATGGACTGTTTGACAGGTGGGGGTGGTGGGGGGCTGAAGACGTTTTCCAGCACTCGACGGGGGATGGACACGCCTTTGCCGACAGATTGGGAAGCTGTCTTAATGTGAAAAATAAGAAAAGGCTCTTATTTGACGAGAAGTCTTTGGCCGAGAGTTCACGGAATGTTCCAGAAATGAGCAGGTTTGTAGGTAGCACTTTGCTCTCCGATGGACAACGCTGTGATTCGGCTTTACCCAATCCTTAACCTCTAGTCCTCGGGACTACTGAACTTAACGGATTTTTGATGACACCGAGTTTCTGGGTGAACCCACGGGTTGGAATGTGGGCCCTTACTCTCAACACCGCAACAGCAAGTAAGCCCCTCATCCTTCATGGCAACTTCGGAGTCGGTCTGGGTGTTTTCAGCCTACTGCTCTCTGCTTTTTCTTCTGGTCGTTCTCAAGGGGCTAAAGATGTTAATAAAATATTTTGAAATCATGTCCTAGAATGTGCCTCAAGGAGCACAGAGTACTTTTTGGAAGGTTGAAAAATGCTCAGTGTTTCTGTTTCTCACGTTTGGTTTTGAAAAATAGTAATTGCAGCTGTAGGAGATGGGGGGTAACCCTTTCAAAAGTCTTGTCATCACATAACAATGCTGCTTCTTACAGCTGTTATCCCAAGAGAAGAAAATTGGAGAGAGTATCTTACATGTTTGGTGGCTACACAAACCAATGGATGGTGTCAAAGATGTTGAGGTCCCTGGCCAGAGGATGTTTTGTTTACTGAAAAAGCTTGGAGCTGTAGAATCGTTTTTATGTCCAAGTAGCTAAAAAAAATGGAACACATGGTTTGGGTGGGAGAAGAAGCCTATCTCTTCCCTGATCCAAAAGAATTGGGTAATTCTTGAAGCAAACAAAGTTTAATATGGCCATCTGAATAGATAATTAAATGTACTGAGCATGCGTGCACGCACTCTTATAGCCAGAGAGACAGAATGACGGAGAAACCTGCAGTCAGATATTCAGATACATTTGCTAGAGTAAGAAAATTCACCTACAGATATAGGTTCAGTATTACCAATGTGGTTACAAGTTCTCAGAATAGGAATGAGGGAAGCTTAGTAGAATCGCTGGCAAGGCATTTTGAGAGGCAACTTTCTCTTAAAGCCAACACACCGAATTTGGTTCTGCAGGCGGAGGAGTGCACTGGTCTCTGTCTACAGAGGTGTGATGTGTGAAGACCATGCCATGTAAAATGGTGAAGCCAAAGCAAACTCATGATTTGTGAGCAAGAACTTGAAGATTCCTACATTTACTATATAATTCATTTTTAGAATATTTTCCCTTGCAATACAAGCACACAATTGTTTTCCTTTTCAATAGCATAATGGTGACTTTGTGATGTATTCATGAGAATTACGAAGTTTAGAATGTGACTTTTATTTTAAGATTTTGAGGGAACTCCTAAAGGCATTTCACTTTTGACCTTTATATGAAATTGTGGTTGACTGTGGCTGGGTAGGGGGCATCAAGTGTGCATTTTTGTTGTATCAGAAAATTTGGCTGTCTTACACAGAACGGCATGGGATGAACACATAGCAGAATTAAAATAGTCAGTTGCCTCCTGTTTGCTCATTGAGCCAGTTAACATGTAGCATTTTAGTTATTTTAAAGTCTTCCTTTAAAAAACAGGGAGTTATTTATACCTGGCACATGTTACCATTTAGTAATGGCTTCATAAATAAAAATGAGCTTTAAATTAAAAGGGGGAAATTGCCACTAGGAACAGAAAATGTTAATAAAGAAGAGACATACAGGAAAGGCATATTAGGAAGGAAGACCCAAGGAGAACTAAGCCATGGGTGGATACTAGAATTGCTAAAGCAGGTGCAGGGTGGGAGCTCTTTGGGGGAACCTGGCAGGCTGTGCTGGGCTCCGGCAGAGCAGTGGGCGTGGCAGGCGAGGGCGGTGCTCCCTTTTTGATGACAGCCCACAGGAGACAAGCAAGAGATGAAAAGGGGTTTTCATTGAATAATAATGCAAAGGAAGTTGGTGGTTGTGGGTGAAAGAATGGTCTGAAATGGCTAGAAAGTTGAACAACAGCAAAATTAAATATATGAAGTCTTTGGCGGGGGGACTATCTGGAGGAAATCATGCTAAAACACTCCTGAGTGGCTGGCTTTCGACGCCAGCAAGTTTTCCCTTGCGAGAGAGGATGCACACCATAAGAGCTTGGCATGTTTGGGTTCTGCGGTTTGCACACTCAGGGAGCTACTCGGAAACGTGAGTTCTTTCCGGGATGTGGCAGTACCGCCACCTGCCCCAAGCTCGTGCACACAGACGGGGCGGTCGGGCTCCTGCCGAAGTCCCGACACAGCAGCAGAGGGGAGGCTGTTACCGGGAGAGGTTGGGTGTAAAATTGAGTAGAATGAAGTAAGTCCTGACACAGCACAGAAGGAAAGTACAGGGATGTGGGATCCAGAAGCGGAAATAACCATCCGAGGGGGAGAAGGAGTGATAGCCATCTTGGTGAACGAGAATTTTCCTTTCTCGGTACAGGAAGGATTGGCTACTTGATTTTTGCCTTAGTTCGGGCTGTTGTCACAAAGTCCTACGGATCGGGGGTCTTATGGGGGGCTTATGCACAACAGAAATGTACTTCTCACCGTCCTGAGGCTTGGAGGCCGAGATCAAGGGGGTGGCAGGTTCCACGTGCGGGAAGAGCCCGCGGCCCGGTTCGCAGACGCCCGTCTTCATGCCGTGTGGCGGGGGGCTCCACGGGGTCTCCTCTGTAAGGGCTCTGATCCCACGCACGAGGGCTGTGCCTCAGGACCCGCTCACCTCCCGAGGGCCCACCTCCTGCTACCACCACGCTGGGGGGTAGGATTCCACCATACGAGTCCTGGGGGGACATGAGCACTCAATCTGTAGCAATTTTACTAAATAATTTACGGTTTTAAGAGTTGGAAACATTTTATGGGAATGGTATCATCATCGAAGCCGGATGATGATATATTTGTGGAACACGACGACAAAACATCATGGAAGGATATGTGAGTTCAAAGACCTTTGCCGGCAGAGAGCCGAAGCTGTCCAACAGCATCACGGGCGGCAGGGGGCGGGGTGGGGGGGGAGGCGGGCTTCGGCATAGTCCAGGATTCACGGAAGGCATTTTACAGGACAAGACATGCTTTCTGGTTTGAAAAAATGAGGAAAAAAAAAAAAAGCAGATGCCTCTGAGCTCCCGACACATATGACGCAGGAAGTGTGTAACCAGCGTTCAATAGTAGATAGGCAGATGGAGAGTGTGGTGGCACCAAGAGTCGTGGCTGGAACAACACCGTCTCAGGAGTTGCCTCCTCGTTCCACGCTCGGACAACCTTCCGCCACGAAGATATGCAGCTCACTTACGTTCCAAACATTGCGTGGAAAGTACAGCAAAGGAAGTGGCATGAGGACTCGGTTAGGATACCTGTCAGAGGCATATTTGTCGAACATTTGCTATGTGCAGAAAATGGATATCCTTTAGGAGGAAAACTTTTTTGAAAAGACTGTGAAGCCAGGGCCTCATGCTTCGCAGGTATCTACCGGAGGGGTAAAAGAATCGATGAGCCAAATGAGAACACACTCGAGGGGAAAGTCTGCAGAGTGGTTTCACAAAGCTACTTGAGGGAGTCCAGGGTCTTCTTGGAAACTATAGGACTTTCAAACTGCCGACAACAGGTAGATCTTCTCAGAGTCCAGATCATAAAAATAAAATGAGGATGATAAGGATGGGAGGGGAGAGGGGATGGAGAATGTGTAAAGGGAATGAGAATCTCAGATGGGCTCATAAAAATTCTGTAAGTTCTGGAAAGAGCTCAGTGGAGAATAGGGTCGGAGAGAAGTTGAGGAGAACAGGAGAGGAGAAATTCCTGCCAGTCTGGGTGGGCTGTCTCATGGCAAAGCACTTTACCTTTTCACAAACTATAATGCCCCTTCTTCATGGCGTCATCACTTACAGCCGGCCGCCATGATTGTAAGTGGCTCCTGGAACTTATTTTTAAGATCTTCTGAATTATTAGGGGAAATGTTATATACACTTAGTTAATGTACATACTTCTCGGGAAGGGGCTGGAAATGAGAAAGCTAGAGGTGATAGTTTTTGTGATAGTTTTAAAAAAAAAAAGGCAGAGGTAAGTATGAAGGAGTTTTTAAAAATTTCCATCCAATGCAGTGTTAGGATGGGTTCTCATATTAATAAAGATAGGAGTAATGCTTAAAGTTCAGAAAAGGAGATTATTATAAACAGCGAGAGTGAGTGCTAACAATGTGAAGAGATGATACAGGAACTAAGGGGAAATGAAACCAAATGGATATTGAGAAATCTCAAGAAAATAAAATTGTTGGGTTAAGTGGGTGAACTTTAACTTGCTCAACAGGCAAGATTTAGTTCAAGGAAGATATGAGGGCAGAAAGGACAAAGTCTGTGCGCAGGCCAAATGTGCAAAGGATGGCGTGAATCCCCCAGCGCTAGAAGGAGCCGGAAGGCCTGGGTTCGGAGAGCGCTGACAAGAGAGCCAACGAGAGAGAGCCGACTCTGGGACGTGGGCCGGGCATGGTGCGCATATTGCTGGTGTCCTGGCCACCAAGTCATCCAGTCACTCCACAGGAGGGATAGGCATATAAATTAATTTGAAATCCCTGATGAAAGATATTCAGAAAAGATGAGTCATTATATCAGAGATTTCAGGGAGAGATGTATTGGAGCAAAAAGAATGATGTAGAAAAGGAAATTTGGCGTCAGGGGCTAGTTTTTAAATTATAGATTTGTTATGTGATATTTCAGAGAAATGGCTAAATCATCGAAAATGGAAATGTGTTGTTAGGATCAATAATACAGGGGAATCAGAATGTAGCTACCTTAGAGAGTGCTCTGTCGCCCTGGAATGTGGCTCCAGAGGAGCATTCCTATCAATGTATGTTCGGACTTATTGGAACGCAAGTTTCAATTATTTAAGCTCAACAAGTACACTGTAATTTGATGAGCTGGCCTGGAGGTCATTCAGCACACAGCCAGCTCTGGGACAGAGCCTATGTCCCAGCAGAAGGAGCCCCGGGTGGTCCTGCTTTTAAAAGTCTAGAGAAGAGTTAGACTCCTGGGATCTGAAGTTTAAAATACTCATTCTAAAAATTCTAGAATATGGTTGAGGCCAGATGAGACACCTGTAGGCTGATTCCAGCCCATGGGCCACCACTTTGCCATCCTGGCTTCACGTCGAAAGCCCTGGGGTCTTCTATTGCAGTGTTTCCTGCTGTGTTGTATTGTTACATTGTATTGATTAGAGCTGACACACAACTTAGGAGAACTGGATCTTTAGGTCCAGCATCTCTTCTGCTTGGTTGCTATGGAAGACCATACTGGTGACCTGATATTTTTGATCCTTTTTCTGCATTTAAGTAGCACCCAATATGGTGCATACTAGTTAAATTTGAGAAAGTAATTAGTTATTAATGTATAATGAGTTATAGATCATATGTAATGTAACTAATATATAAAGTAATTACTGAGTATAATGTTCGGTATTATCTTGTGTTAAATATTATGCAAAAACTGTGAATCCTCCCAAACAACCTGGATAAAAGGTCTCAGGGTGTGGTGGGCCTCGGTAGAGTGGGGGCCCTTGGCAGGGCAAGGAAGACTGGGTTTGAAGGTGGGGATGTGCTCCTCAGGGGCCCCACAGAAGGCTGGGCAACATCTGTAGGAATTTATTGAATTACTGAATTGAATTGTTGAAGAAAACGACAAAATATTTCGGTCAGCAATAAAACAATCATGCAGATGTTTCACTCCGTGCTCTTGGACCGTTTTGCAAGTTAGGATTGTACGTATGTGTGTGCCTTTATGTAGCTCTGCTGTAAAAACGGACGAATATGAAGGGTAAAGCATAGGATGCATTTCATCCCCAAATAAAAAGGTTTCACATCTACCTGAAGATGTTTTAAGATTTAAAAAATGCTTAAAATCTTTCTTGAATAATTTGTATTCAAATTACACGTACCCACACATATACACATCCATGTACATATTTATACTTGCATCTTAAACAGGTGTATACATCTGTGTTCTGAAGGATTCAGTATTTCCTGTTTTCTTAGTGTTTGTGTTAGTCAGGGTTCTCCAGGGACACAGAGCCCATAGGATGTGTAGAGAGAAGCATAAGAGATTTCTTTTAGGGTTCCGGAGCCCGGGAAGCCCCAGGATCTAGCATGTGCAAGCTGGACAGCTGGGGAGGTTGGTGTGAAGTTCAGCTGGAGTTGAAGCCTGAGATCCAGGGGGGGGTGGATGGTGTGAGTCCAGGTCTGAGTCTGAAGAGCCTGAGAACCGGGTTTAGGATGTTTGGAGGCGCTGCCAGTGCGTGGAGTGTCTCCACAGTCTCTCACGTGGATCCGTATATCATTTCAGCTCGGCAGGTTAGATGATCCTGCCCCTGCTGTTCTGGAGGACATGGGAGGCGGGGATTAGTGGCTCACTCCAAGCCACACACCAGGGAGGGGAGTGCAGCTGGATCCAGATTCGGGTCTGCCTCACCATCGCTCGCAGTGAATGGTGTGTTCTTCAGAGGAGCGCGCCTAACAACTAGTGGGGAAAAAAGCTTTTAAAAAGAAATCATAGAGAGAGAGAGAGAGAGAGAGAGAGAGAAAGAGAGTGTGTGTGTGTGTGTGTATGCACCAGTGGGAGTAGGGGCAGAGGGAGAGAGGGAATCCCCAGCAGACTCTGTGCTGAGTGGGGAGCCCAATGCGGGGCTCCATCTCACCACCCTGAGATCACGACCTGAGCTGATATCGAGAGTCGGGCGCCCGGGGAAAAGTGGCTTCTTAAGGCGGAGCCACTTCATCTGCCTTGATGCATACTTCACAGCCTACCCTGCAGATTTCAATGAGGTAAATTTGAGCTATGCGTGTCCGAGAGGGAAGGCGTACATGTCTCTCCTGTTGTGTCCATGCCTCATTGTAGCACGTAGCCCATGACATTGTCATTTTTATTACACTGTCGTCTCCTCACTAGTGATTATGTTCGTTGAGGACACAGCCTTAGTATTTCCCCCGTTTACGCATAGCACTTAGGATGATATTTTGCTTAATGTTATTGAACAAGTAAGAAAACATGGAATTAAAACAGTTGTGACAGCAAATGTTTAAATAAAAAGTAGTCTTTAATTTGGCCCAGCCCAAATCTTACTGGTCTTTTTGCCTTCCAATATAATAATTTTTAAGGGAAATGGGACCATTTAGTGATTACACTGCAATGTGTGTTCAGAGTGTCCAGACTTGAGCCAGTGACTTTCTGTCCCACTGATGCTCATCAAAGATGATCGCATGTAGGCAGTGTGGACAGATGTTGGGGTCGGTTTGAAGGATCATCCTGACCTTGCAACTTGAAGGTGTGGTTTGACAAATTTCACACCCACTTTGAATCCCTGTGTCTGTGATTTTAGAAAAAGAGGAAGAAAAGTGATGGTTCTTTAGCTTTCCTTTATTACCCAGTGTGTGTCAGATAGTTTAAAACCATTTCCCCAGTGAAGCATTTAGCTCTGGGATCTAAGTTTATAAAGCAAATGCAGGTTTGGTTTACAGACTTTGCCTTAAAGAATATTACCATTTGAAGCTTTCAGAGTTTATGATTTTGTCTTTAAAATGAGGCCTTGGCGTGAGGAGGAGAGGGGGGTTTAAAACATGTTTTGCTTGCTGATTCCCTTAATTATTCAACAGCTGTTTATGGAGCACCCACCAGGGATTTCACGAAGGTGAAAAAGCTCGTTATCTGCTAAGTGCTGGGCGGCGGTGGGTGGGTGGGGGCGGGGCTGGAAGACAGCAGTCAGAGAAGCATTTTTAGACACGTGTGTGTCATGTCACTGACCGTCAGGACAAACCCATGACAGACCTTTAGGTCCTCCTAAGTATATGTACCCTGATGGCTGGGACCTTGTCAGCTTCTCCATTCCAGCACTGAGAACCGTGGCCGGCAATAATAGGGGTTAAGTAGACATTTGTTGAGTTCATAAATAAGTGAGTGATTAACCCAGCCTGTAGTGCCAGAAAGACCTCAAAGGTGGTCTGGATCTCAAAACGCTTGTTCTCTGGGACAAGTTCAGGCAGCCATTTACTCTTTAGAATACACTTATTTAAGATTTTGAAAATTTTAACTATGCTTACTTAAAATTTTGCCAGTACACACACACACACGCCTTTTCTGCCTTGAAGGAAGGAGAGAAGAGACATTTCACTTAGCTTCATGTTCCCCTTTATGCCTTTTCAGCCCAGAGCAATGACTTTGGGACCCAGTACCCCCTCACCATTCCCATGGGCTGTCTGCTTGGTGGGAGACTTGGGGTAAGGGATTCTGACCTCAGCCATGTTACGTTCGCATAGCAAAGGCCACGTAATAATGTGGTTTCCCTTTTAATTGTTCAGGGTAGGGGTAAAGCCAACTTCCCCTTGTCTGAATGTTAACGTTCATCTTTGTGTTGGCAAGAAAGGGGGCTCAGGCAGGTGGCCATTCCTGTTAGGGACCGGCTCCCTGGCCCCTTCCTCTCTCCCTCTGCCACAGTTTCTCATGGATGAACATCTGGGTGCATGACATGGAGCTGTTGACGTGCTTGAGAGGGAGCTGGCTGTGGAGGTGGGGGTGAGGAGGACCCAAGAACACAGACATTCAGCTGCACTCATACCACGGCTGATGGGAGCAACCACACGTGTGCTCAGTGCCTGGCGATTGCTCTGCAGGTCGAGGCATTTCTTAGAAGTGCGTGATTTGCATTCTGCCTTTGGAGAGGAGTTTTGTTTAAAAAATTTGAAGTTCGGTATGTAATTGTGAAATGCCTTTTCAGAAGAGGCACCAGTTAGCATTTTGTGCTCCTTGTATGCTGAACATAGGATGTATGTCTCAGACTCATGTGGTCCTCCCTGCCCCAACCCTGAAACAGCCTTCCTCCCTGAGAGGTCTGGTTGCTTCTACTAGAGAATGGTGTTTAGAAACCAAGACGTGGGAGGTGGGTGTGCTCATGGGTACCGTGGCGCCATTGCTTCTAGACTCCCAGTGGTGTGGTTGATGGTTGCTATTAGAAAAAGGACGTGTGTAATAGGGGCAGAATTTTGGCCAGTGTCCCCTGCCGTGTCCTGTGTGTGGCTTCAGAGAAGGCCTTGTGGAGTCGTGGAAATGCTGGGCGTGGACGTCAGAGTAACCTGGCCTCACCTATTACCCACCCTGAGCCTCAGGGGCCATGAAATGACCCTCCCGTGGTGGTAAGTGGACGCTAGAGGAGATGACACGGCTGTCGCCATCTTGTGCGTATGCATCGGATCCTTGTAGCTGATGCTTCCACCATTGTTTGGCCAGTGTTGGTATTATTATCTTCTTACTCCTTATTTTTCTTTTTTTCTCTCTTGTAAATCTGATTAGGAAGTTTTAAGAGACCAGTCACGTCGCTATTAAAAACAATTGTAAAGAGGAAATACTTAACGTACTCTTAGTGAGTATGGTAGGATGATCACAGATCAGTTTCTGGCAGGTTAATCTTTCTACTGCATCTATCTTTGCCATCTCTGTAAAGAGGAGGGACCGGTTTCTGCTCCTGAATGATAGCATTTGCCTTTACAGCAGTGGGGAAGTCGGCCTTGCCGTCCAGGTGATCTGCCACAGCATCTGGCCCATCCAGGCTGAGAATGTCACGCCTGAGGCAGGAGGCAGCGGGGGTTGGGGAGGAATGGATTGTCCCCTAGCAGCTCTGGTTTCATTTTGGCATCCCCCAGAATTAGGTCACAAGCATTCCGGCTGTCGGAGCATTTCTGTGTTTCTGGCTTCACAATGCCCCTTCTCCACTGGTATGTGAGGCATTTCACCATGCGTGTGAGGTGTCGGGACCCTTCACCCAGGCGAGCAACCTCAGGTGGTTCTTTCTTTCTGTTGGTTTCGGACTCTGAAATAGGATCTTCCTGGTGTGATCACTTCAGAAACTCCTGAAAGGGCCCCTTGCAGTGGGGGTCAGCTGGTCAAGTTGCCTGGGACACGCTGTGACCTGTGGTGAGCTGGGGCCCACCCCGCGGGGCCCCAGGGCTACTGTGCGCACGCCTGTCCCAGCAGATGCCAGAACGTGATCACCTGCGTGCAGGAGTTGTGACCAGCCCTTGCAAACTGAGCTCAGACAGATGTTGTGGCGTGTCTTGTGAGCTCTAGAAGCTAGCTCTCCTTGCAGGATTTCTTGTTTCTGACACTGGTTGTCACAAATACAGAGACTGGTGTAAAATAAGGTAACTAATTACTATCTTCATGATTCCAAATATCCTTCACTTTCTAGATCCTGTAGTTTTTAATGTGTATGAACTATACAGGCCCAGCATATCAGCATTAGTTAAGGACTTTTATGACTATTTCCCCCTACACAGTAAGAAACATATAGAGGCGCTCCTGATCTTATAAAGGTTTTCAGTTTGATTATTCCACAGTTTCCTATATTATTAAGTTATATCATAAAGAAGTGCTTTTTTTTTTTTTTTAGCATATTCTGTGAGTGCTGGAGGATAGAAACACCTTATTTTTCTGACATTGGGAGATGAGTCTTTTCCTGGATATGGGACCAATTTTCTAAAGCTTTCCTTAAAATGCTACAGTTATTTTTAAGATTTTAGCCCCTGATGTCTTTAGTCAAATAGGTTCTCAGTTGGGCACACGGTCTATAAGTGAAACTTCTCTCAATGACTCAGGGTCCTGCTCTGCGCTCCAGGAGGTGGGTCTGTGATGCTGAGGCCACAGGGCGGAGTGTGCATGGGGCCCCCTCCCCCCTGGGCGCGGATTGCCTCCCCACATGTCACCCCTCACTCCCCGCATTCACCCTGACCCTGACCCGCCAGGAAGGGCCTCAGCGGGCGTGCTGCGGTGGACCAGGGCCTGGACGCTGGCAGTGTGGATGGCAGGGGAGTGCCACACCCGCGGGGGACCGGAAGTCCTTTCTCTTGGGGCGCTTTGTGTCATTTGTGCCTTGGTCAGCGGCCGCTGCCCTCGTCGGGAGGCTTGCTCTGTGGCTGACCTGCAGCTGCTCAAAGGGCTTGCTTTCCATTTGCCCTGGCGCTTCTCTTCCCTGCGGATCGCAGCTCCGCTGCCTCGCACCCTTGTCGCACTTGGGTATCCTTTCCCGTGTTTTAATATCTCTCCCCCTACCTGAAAAAACCCTTTTTATTTAAAAATATAAATGTATAGAAAAGTCGCAAGAATTATGAAACTAACTCCTGAACACTTTCCGACTAGATGGCATCGGTTGTTTACATGTTGCCGCATGTGTGTTTTCTCCCTCCACGTTATTATTAGCACTTTCTGCCGGGCCCTTGGGGTACGTTGCAGACAGTCATCCCCCTTGGCCCCTAAGCATGTCAGCTTCCCATCTGAGAACGAGGCTATTCTTCCACTGAAGCGTGGTGTGTTTATGAAATCGAGGAGACTCACATTGTTGCCATCCTATATTCAGTACACAGCCCATTTTCAGTGTAGTCCGCTCACCGGCACCACGCTTCACTGCGTATTGCCTGGCGCCAATGTCCAGTGCAGGATGACACCTGCACTTAGCTGCTGTGTTGGTCTGTCCTGTTTGAGGCCACCTTTCTTCTGCAGGATGGGATTGAACGTTTTCTTATCCTCATCTGGCTCAGGGGCCTCCGCTCCCTCAGCAAGACCGCAAGGCTGGCGTGGAAGGTCCTGGGGTTGGAGTCCTTGTCTCCCTAATCAGGCAGTGAGATCCAAGGTGACAGTGATGGACACGCTCAAAGCACAGAGGAGCTTGATTCTACACCCCCAAGTCCTTGGGCGTTGCCCGAAGCTTGATGCCATGGGCACGCGGCCGTGTGTCAGCTCATTTCCAGACTCTGCTGCTGAAAGAGCTGAATTGGGGAATTGCTTTCAGCTCTTTATCACGGTGGCGATCTTTTGCTGTGTAGGATTTCCCCAGTGCAGGCCGGTGCATGACTTCATTCTTTAGAGTACGCGGCAGCCCCCACTCCGGCTGCACCCCAGTCCCGCGCTTGCTGGGCACGCACCGGGCACCAACACGTCCTCCTCCGTCCCCTCGTGTGGGGGGCAGCACATCTCTCAACAGCCCCACGGGCGGACGGCTCCCCATGTGTAATCCTAACAGGCCTGTTGGTCTCCGGGTTGATCCGCAGGAATTCCCGGGGGGTCTGCTAAACCCAGGCTTCAGTCTAAATCTACCCCCTGATGAGGACGCATGGCCCGGCTGAAATGGAATTAAAATGACGGGTTCAGCTGGTTTCTGTGGGCAGCTCCCAGACCCGAGATTCCCTGCACAACACAAAGTGCTGCAGGAATGCGCACTGGAATTCAGAAAATGGATCTTTTTGTTCACCATATTCCTCATCGATGGGCGAGGAGGCAGACACCATGCAGGGAGGAGAGGCGTCCCCTGTCCCGGAAGCCGGAGATGGTCCCCTGTCCCGGAAGCCAGAGATGGTCCCCTGTCCCTGCGAGAGCCCGAGTCCTCTTTGTTAGAGGCGCGGGCAGAGCTGGGCCTTGCTGTCAGAGCAGGCTGCGCTGGCCTCTGGTGGCAGGGTCTCTTATCTCTCTGGCCTGGGTGTGTGCTGCCCACGTGTTGGGTGCTGGGATCTTTTTCTGGAGAGAGTGGGGATGCCAGTCATTCTGAGTTGACAGTATGAACCCAAACGGTGTGCGGCTCTCCGTGAGGCTGTCCCAGGGTCCCGCCACTGCCTGGCACTGTGGCTGTCCTCATTAATCCTTCCGTTTGGAGCTGCATTCATGCTCTGAGTTACTTCCAAAGTGCTCCTTGGCCCTCTCTGGCTTGGCTGATGTCCTCTGGTGCATGTGCAGAATTACTCTGTAGGCACCCAGCAAGTCAATCCAGCTTGTGTTGCGCTCACTCTTCATCCTGCATTCTTTCCGTGATTTTCTACCTTCCTCCTTTCTTTATCCTGACTTTCATCTCATTGAACGGAAATGAGGTCAGCCTTCCCTTGCTCCCAGATTCTTCAGTCTGCACGTGAGGACTGGGAAGAAAGAGCAGGGTTCTCCATGACGCAGAGCCCCGCGCCTGCCTCGCTGCTTACTCAGCGACAGAGTAAGGAGGGAAGGAAAGTCTGGTGAAACACAGTGGTAGGAGGTAAGGGGACAGTGAAAGGGTCTCCTGGAGCTCGGGCCGCCTTACTCCCCAGTGCATCTGGCCCTTTTTGAGCATAGCCCTAGAGGACAGCACCCCACCCAGTGCCCTGGCAAAGTGCTGCGTCAAAACAGTTTCCTTCTTAAAATGAATTAACTTTTAGATTTAAAGGCTTAATTTATGGAATTTTCCATCTCTTAATTTATTCAGAAAACTGAGGAACCACTCCATCCCTTAGATTACGTTACTAGAACCGGTGACTTCTCTGTTCTCCCAGGCATTTGCGTTAGGTCGTGGGCTGCGGGGTGGGGGGGGGGGTGGTGATGAGCAGGGAGAATTGCTACATTTTTAGCCTCGGCAGAGACCCCACGCAGCATGGGCAGTTGGTGCAGTTACCTCCAGGGGACAGAGTCCGGGATTCTCCCCGGAACGGCGGACCTGTCACTGAGAACAAACATTTGTGGTTCACAACTCCTTAGTGGTTTTCTATGTTCCTCTGTGAATAAGGACCAGAGTCTGTGGGTCTCCAGCCTCAGAAACGAATTAACCCAGACTCGTGAGAAGTGTGGCTTCAATGCCAACTCGGAGCTCATGCGCAATTCCTGATGGCAGAGAGCGTGGGGACACGTTCGCGAGCATTCTGTTGGGAAACTCATCATAGAGAGCAGGCTGGGAATACAACTGCTGGGCAGACATTAGGCCAAGCAGCAATAGGGATGAGGGTGTTCTGAACTCTCTCTTTTGATACAACTTTTACAGATGTCTTGGCTCTGAAAAAGTTCTGCCCTACTTTCTTTTTTTCCTTTTTTTCTTTCTTCTTCTTCTTCTTCTTCTTCTTCTTCTTCTTCTTCTTCTTTTTTTTTTTTACAATAGTAAACATTTAACTGTCTCATTTTGGATTTTTCGAGATTTATAATTAGGAATTTATCTTTACTTGGTCATAACATAGATAGCCCAAACTTGTATTTCTATACAGCTTGTAAGATAACCCTAATAAGCGTTTACAAGAAATGATCTGCAAAATGGTACACCATTTCAACTATTAAGTTTACATTTTCACTAAATATGCAGTTGATGAGGCTTCTCTTATCCCACACAAGAGACAAAAGTTTTCATTCATTTCATTCATTTAGAAAATAACTTTAATCCCATTGTGATGATCATGAGAATAACTCGGAGTTGCTCGTTTGAATGCAGGTTTCAGCGTGGGTTTTGAAGGGGGGCCGTGCTATAGTTTCTGTTAATAATCTGCTTTGTGGGCGGTCCCTTGGTGGCCGGGGGGTTTTCCAGCAGTGACTGATGGCACGGTGCCCCCTGTTTTTCTCAGCTGAACCTAAATTCCAGATCTGGGAGTGCCAGACTGGGGGTATGATGTCACTGCTGGAGGTCAGAGCTCACCCTGGATTCACGGGAGCCTTTGTCTCTGGTACAGGTGGTTTGCTCTCTGGTTTGGAGCAGGGGAGGACACTGCACATTTTCTTTGTCTCCTTCACCAAATGCATGGACGTTTTCCCGGAAGGTTTGAAGAGTGTATGGGGTTCAGCCAGCTAATGTTACCTGCTGGGGAGATGTTGGACTCGTTTGATTAAAGTTCAGATTCACACCTTTGAAAGCGGACTCTGGCCTGATGCTTTCCATGTCAAGAGTGCCTGTGTGCTCCTAAGGTCTGTGGGGCCAAGCGTCTGGAGTGTGCCTTTGAGCAGGAAGTTTGATAGACTCTTTGCAACGCTTGACATGAAATACTGAGTTTATAACCCAGTCCTTGACAGGGAAGGTGTCATGAGGGAGACAGACTCATCGGGGGAAGTCGTTAGGACTGAGTGGAAAATTTAGAAGGGCAGTTGATTAGGACAGCTAGAAATACAGACCCTTGGCCTGGAAATTCCAGGTATGTGATATTAATTAGTGCAGCTGAATCAGGAGACATGTGTTTCCCCTGAAAATGTGTTGTTTATACTTTCCTCCCCATTGTGTGAACTCCAGACCCTTGGGGTCAAGCGCACCGTATTTCCTCTGCCCTAGTACGGTAGCGGGACTGGGGACCAAGCAGCATCTCGGAAGCATCTGTGCAGTCTTGTCCAAATATAGGCTAGGATTCAGAGTGACGAGAGGAAGAAGAAGGTTTTAAAGTCCCACATTAAGTTATACACACATAGAAAACAAAAGTAAATTTTCAGAAGTGTTCTGATTTACTATAACTACAATCAGTTTGCCGACTGGATGGTTTATTTGTCAGTACCTGGCTGGGGGCGGGGGCAAGCGTATTTCCAAGTCCAGCTTCTCACTGTTGTCCAACCATCCTGATGGTGGCGCAGGGGTTTTTGCAGAGGCAGCTCATCGTGGAGAGAGCGAGGCCATGGAGTTAGGTCCCAGTTTGGAGCTCAGTGTCTCTGGCTGGGAGATACTGGGCTCTGCAGATCTGCAAACGGAGCACCCCTCAGGGTTTGGTGACATTGACTGAGAATCTAACAATCTGTTTCCAAAGCTCCGGCAGCACCTAGTAGGTGCTTAGTAGACATCGGCTTCTTCCTTTTCCTCCTCTGATGTGGGCTCATGCCATCCTGTTGAACGTGCGGTGGAAGCGCACGCAGGGAGGGCAGAGGAGCGTGGCCCCCGCCCCAGGAGAGCCCCGCAAAGCCACCGTCTGGTGGTCCTGAAGTGGGTCATGGCCTTGCCATCCTTGGTCGGTCGTCTCAGGCCCTGCGGAAGGCTCGGCCGCCTGCTCAGACAGAACTGCGTTTCCTGCCATGCCGGGGCACCGGACTGGGCTCCAGCGGTGACTTAGGAGCGGCACGTGTGCTGCTGGGGCTGGGGGTCGGGGGGCATGGCCAGGGCCCAATGCCACCGTGTCCGTGTCCCTCACACCGGCCTCTGGTGGCGGATCCCAGAGGAGGTGGTGACGCAGTTTCAGACATTGTTTCCTACAGTGATAACACTCCAGCCAGATGCCAGGGTCCCGCGCCTGGGACAGATCCTGGATGCGCCAGAATTCCCCGAGCAGGTCCCCTTTGGGCACATTCCCCCGGGGTATCAGTGCTTTATAGGAGTATTTAAGTTTACATTTGTGTCTTCCTTCTTGGCTTGTCAAGTTGGGCTTTAAATACATTTGGGGGAATTTGAGGAGACACTTGATTTAAAGGCTTGGGAGTGCTTGGGCCGCTGCAAATTAAGGAAGAAGTTTTGGGGCTTTCTTTCCCTAAACACAAGAAATGGGTAGAGCTTCAGAGGAATGTAGCCCCAAATCAGCATGCCAGCAGGCCCCCAAATCTGGTAGATGGGAAGAGAGCAAACATCAATTTTGTCTTCCAGAGAATCCAAAATTAGAACCAACAGTGAAGAGCTTGGCAGTGGGTTCTGTGGGACGGCACGAGGGCCGGGGGGCCCCGAAATCTGGGAGATGCTCGTGGTGGGCTCAGCGCTGTCCCAGGAGGGTGGGGTATTTTTTCACATTTTTTTTTTTTAATTGGGACAAACATGCATAGCACAGAATTTACCACCTTAACCACGTTAAGTGTCCGGTTCAGTGGCTTTAAGTCCATTCAGACTGTTGTGCAGCCAACACCACCTTCCATCTCCAGAACTTTCTATCTCCTCACACTGAAGCGTGGTACCCGTTAAGCAGAACCGGAGGTTAACGCCCTCTCAGTCCGAGAGGCCTGCGCGCTGTGCTCATCTCCTGGGCGTCTGGGAAGGAGGGTGCTGTCTTGTATTCCGGGTGCTGAGATGTGGTTTTCGGTACGTGTTATCACGAAGGATGCAGGAGCCAGGTAGTTCCTGCCCACACTCTGCGACCCTGGGTGCAGGTGGCGTGTGGAGCACGGCTCCCGGCTCTTAGGTGGGCTGCGTGGTGGGGTGGCGGCAGCCTGAGCGACGGGACACAGCTGTGTATCCCGCAGGCAGAGAGGAAGGGGTCGCCTGGGTGTGTGGGGTTTTAGTCCGAGGCCCCAGCTGGGCCATGCGCGCCCATGGACAGTGGCTGACCTCTGGTTTCCGTGGCCCTGAAGGGAGCAGAACTTGATTAGAATGACAGACGCGTTTTGATTTCACATGATAACGTTTTACCACATTCTAAACACATCCTTGGAAATAAACTCTTGCTTTCACCCTTCTTATGAACCCGAAAGTATGAAAACCATTTGCAGACGACTGGACAGGGCCTTTTCCTGCTGATGGGCGCTGCGCACGGGTTCAAGGGGGGGGAAAGCTTGTGTTCTGCAGCTTCCTGTCTAGTCAACAGAGTAAAACAAAAGAGGAAGGATGGACAGTCGGGTTCCTTCAACTCCTTAGACTAAAATAAAATTTCCCATGCCATGTTGTGTTCCACCTAATTTTGTAGACAAGTCTTTTTAGAAAAGCATCATTGTGGATGAAACACTTTCAAACGGTTTGCTTTAGATTTGCACCAAGTTTAGAATAAACCTGTCATGTCAGACTGGAGGATGAGTCACGCAGGCGGTCACTGATGGAGCCACCCAGTTCGGGTCAGTGAGCTAAAAGCAATATAAAATAATGAAAGCTGGGCTCGGGGAGGAGGAAGGAATGGGGGGTGTTGAAAGAAAAACAAGGTCTGGAGAGTATTGCCCTAAAAAGGTAAGACATACAAACTGACAGGATGGAAAAACCCAATTGTGTGGGGCTCCAGAGGCTGGGAAAGGTGTACACGTGAGGGACAGACTGTGGAGGCCTCCACGGCCTACGCGCAGGGTCAGGCAGGGTGCCCGGAGCCTCCGGGATGCCCTAGTGGGCCCGATGCCACCCCAAGCTGGGTGGGTCATGGTCCAGCTCTCTGACTTGCTCAGCGTTGGGAACCACTATTTTGGGGGATCGATCAAGGCTGCCTATGTCTTCCGTGTATTTTCCATTTTTAATGCTATGAAATGCATCTCCCCTGAAACTCTACCGAACATCACTTAATCTTTACTTTTTTGAGGATCTTTAATAATTTAAGGATTTCAAGATATGTATTTTGGAAAGCACTGTGTATCAGGTTTCTTTGTATGGTAAGATTAGCAAAAGCTCTAGTTAAACTGAAAATTGAAATCCACAACTTAAGCTAGTGTCACTTATTAGCTTCTTTATCGACTTATTGTTAACATCAGCTGGTAATCCCAGACCATGTTTCCCGTGGACAGAAGGCACATGGTGGGAGTACATAGACTGAAATAAAAAATCAAAGCCTATGTCACTCTCTAAGTTAATCTATTGGATTTTGGGTATTTTTATTTGTCGGACATGAATAAAAGGGTGTTAAGTCGTAATTCACCCACTGTTGAAACCACCGGTCTTCTTTCTCATGTGCTGAATGACTCTTGCATGAGGTGGTTGAAGAAATGTGCAGACAGAATAAATGTAACCTTTGAGGAAGCCCAGCCCAGCCCATTGTGAATGTGTTTTCAGTCTGTGCAAGATTACGAAGAGGAATTTTAGTCTCTAGCCCAGTCAAGACAACTGTACTTCATTTAATGGCAAAACCAACAGGATTTGTTGGATTTCAGAAGTATATTTCCAAGTTCTGTAGAGGTACACTTGGGAATTGATTAAAAAAGGTAAATAAGAGTTTCAATAGTTTGCGTGTCAGGAAGGAACATGTCATGTATACACACAGACGTGCACGGAGACATGTGATGCTTGTATTCCTCTGTGAGTGTGAGGTCAGGAGCAACCACCCAGTTTATACTGAAGCACTGATACCCTAGAAAGTGTGTGAGTGGCCGGCAGACATTGTGAGTCGTAATTAGGATGCTGTTGATTCTTAATGCTATACTAATTGATGACTCTAAATCCCCTTGATAATAAGAGAGCTGTGACTTGGGACACACGCGAGGGGCTTGTGATGGAATCCAACAACTAGAAACAAGTAAAGGAAAAGCAAGTCAAAAGAATTGGGTTATCACCTGGTATTTTAGCTGCAAGTCACGGAGTGAGTTGGCGTGGAGGTCCGTTTGGCCAGTGTGTGGAATCGGATGGCTTAACGCTGAAATCCATGCCCATGCTCTTAACTGGCAGTTCACCCCCAAGAGAAAAACCCAGCAGTTGCCAGTTCGCCATGAGTTTGGTTGATTGCACCATCGTGATTTTAATCTCCTACAGATTCCAGCTTTTGTGTATTGTTTCGTCAGGTTCTCCCTTCGGATATCTTTATGAGCTTCTTGGCGTATCCATATTTAATTTCTTCCAGAACTGGCCTCGTTCACTGCACCCGGGGCATCTGCCCCATATTCCAGGAGCATCGTTCCCTCTTCCCGTCCCTCGGCTTCTGCCTCTTTAGTTTTCTCCTTTGTCGGATGCCTTGTTCTCCCAAATGCAGAAATGATAATGGGCTGCTCTAAAAATAGACCTTTCCTGCGAAGTTAGAGGTTTGAACTGTAGGGTTGGCAGAGTATAGCAAAGACACTCAAGTGTTTCAAAGAAAGAACGAGCTGCCTTCCAGCACATGAAGGTGTCCATCAAAATGTGAAAATATAGCTATCGAAAGCACAAATGTGGTTTTGGTTTCCAGTGCCATACACCTCCCCAGAAAGTATTTGCTTTGAATCGTGTTCATGGACCAGTTCCCCCTGACTCAACATGGATTCTCTTTAAACTCCACAAATGGTAGTGAAAAGTTTTCTAGAATTTTCTACATGTTAACTTGCTTGATACGCATGGTTTACCACTAAAACCCATATTGTTATTTCCACAAATCTCCTTAAGCTCTGTTGTATTGTATGCACAGGAACTGTTACGGGGAAATAAGTATTTAATGATTGTAAATGGGAAAACACAGAAACTAGGGCTATTTGTGTATCTTTCCAGTGGAAGGATCAGGGAGAAATAGAGTGAGTTTCCATATTGTATGTATTTCATTTTTATACTAAATTATGAGTGGCTTAAGTCAGCTTCATATTTTTCTTAACTCTTGGAAAAGATAAGGATTTTTGAAGTCACCACACATTTTGTCAGCGGCGTCCTGTGTGTGTGGTTGCAGTGGTGCTGGCAAAGCCTTGTGCTGACTTGTTTCCCTTTGGGGGTAGGATTCTGCGGAGGGGTAGAGTGGGAGGTGTGGTTTGGAGATGATGCCTCTCCGTAAAACAAACACATATGGCTGACCTCAGAGCCGTTCATGGACCTCCGAGGAGTCGCTGGTCATGGCCTCACGGCCACAGAGTCAATACAGGAGCTTGTCTTTGAGAAACCACGGCCCTGACCACTGGCACTTCAGCTTCCTCCTGTGGTTTGCCCCAGTTTCTCTCCTTTCACCCTAAGTGCTGGGTGGTGTGTGTAGGTGGGACTTTGAGAGCGCCACTCTGGCCAGCAAAGGAGAGGTTTGGTCTCCTATCCACGATGTTCCGTAGAAGCCCGAGGGATTGGTTGGAGGTTTTGGCTGAGGCCCTGCAGAAATGTGCCTGTGACCTGAGAGGATGTCACCTAGAATCCTGCAGACGGATCCCTGACCTTCCGTCGGAGGCAGAGAGCGCTTGCTCCGTTCATCCAAGAGTCTGTGACGCGAACTTTCTGTTTGCAGTTCGATCGAGTTTTCAGACCCAGTTTCAAAGATACAAATCAAGGAGTGGGATCCTTAGGGGGTGATGTTTCCTCTGCAGCATTTTAGAATCCGTCGTTTATGGAGAGGATGAATCTGCTTTCGCGCAGTGGCTTGACAAACGAGTCTGGTGTTGGAGACTGAGTGCGGTCAGGAGGATGGACACCTGAGCTTCGTTCTGCCTGGGATGGGTCCAAACATGCCTTTTGTTCTGGACCCTGCCCCGAATCTGACAAGAAAGGTGAACAGCTAACAGGACTAGCGGTAAATGTTTGATGCGTACTGTGTGGCCAGGGTCCACCCCACAGGAAACACTCGGTGCTGCCGTCCCTGTTGCTGATGACACTGTGTGGCTTTGCCATCGCCTTGCAGTGCCCAGCTGCGTCTGAGTCATGCGCAAACCTTCTCTAGGCGGCGGTGTATGCCGCTGGGGTCCAGTCCTCTGTGGTTTCCAGACTTCCTCCACCTCCTCTGTGCTTTTCCTCTCTGCCTGTGCTTCACGCTGCTTCCTCCGGGAAGGCCACAGATGCCCCCCCAGGCTCTGCCATCTTCCCTGCGTGCCGTTGGCCCGCCACCCCCGTGAAGCACGGGCCCCGTCTGGCCCACCCCGACTGGGCAGCCTTCCTCCTCCCCCGCTTGCTGCATCGGCCCAGCCCCCAGTTTGCCCCTTCCTCTGTTCTCCCAGTACAATCAACAGCCGTGCTCCTGAGGTATTTAGTTTTGTATATGTTCCTCCTTCCAGCCTGGAACATACTTGCAGGAAGGAGCCGCGCCTTATGCACGATCTCGTGCATCACCATGACCCATACATGCACGTCCCGCAAGCTTCTGTTCACATCAGTACCTCTAGGTGGACATCTCATGGGCCAGTGGCTGAGATGGAGTTCGGGGATGGTCTGCGGGATCTGTATTGCTTCTTGCTAAGGATTTACGTGATTTCTTGCATCCATGAAAATGAATATGATTATGAGTTAAAGTTTGATAAGAAGACATGAGATATACAGTTTGGCAGAGAATAGAAATCCTTACATGAAATTAGTCTAAGTGACAGAACCACCAGCCAAGAGAATGAACTCCGTTACCATCTCCTATCATAAAACAAGACACATTCTCTCTTGCCCACCTCTCTCCTCTCCTTCCCCTCCCCTCCCTTTAGATGGGACCACGGTCCTTGCAGTCAGGCTCACTGGAGAACTTTCCCTCCCCTCCCCACATCCAGCGGAGGGGCAGTTCCTGTGCTCCTCAGTCCCTGACCCCTCTGCTCCCCTCCCCTGCCTCGCCCCATCCCCGCACCCTCTTCTCTGAGCTTGCTCAGTCCACAGCACCCATGCTAACCTCACTGGCAAGCAGGGAGGGCCTTTGTCTCCCTCAGTTCAGAACTTTGGAATGCCCCCAGTGGCCTATTGGAGAGGGAAACAGAAATCCCCTTGCCTGCCATCCAAGGCTCACATAGCTTGCATTCACCCCACCTGCCAACATGCCCTCCTCCTGCACCCTTACCTTACTTAAGGCTGCCTTGGTACCCCTGATCTTTCCTCTGCTGAGAGCAGGTTCACGCCTGAGAGTTCAGGCGCCTCCTCGTATGAGTCCTTGAGAGCGTGAGCCTGAGCCACCCTGCTCTCCTCTCACGCACGAGGACGGCGGCGCCAGCACAGAGTGCGTGCTCATCACACCCTGCAGGGCGAGGGCACAGCAGCTGGTCCAGCCGGTGCACCAGACCGCTGTGTGTGCAGAATTCCACAGAAAAGCAGCGCTCCTGTATGCTTTTCAGAAGGAGAACGTACCCCGTCAGGATGGAAGCAGAGAGAGATGGGGGGGTCATACAACTCAGATCACATTCCAGACCGAGACTGGGGGAGGCTGGTGACGTTGCTAATCTGAGGAGAAATCTGCAATGATTTGAAATGTCTGTTGCAGGAAAAACTGGCGATCTTGTGGCCACTGGTTTAATGAAGCCGCATGTCAGTCATACTTGCAATATTTCGCTGGTCACTTAGGTCACTAGGCCCATTTTAAGTGTGTTACAAACTGTAGGGGTCCCTAAAGGATCAGAAAGTGGAGAAAATTGACTCCACTTTTTGATACTCAGTGTCATGTGAGTCTTCGCGCCTGGGTGCTGGCTCTCTGTCACTTCCCTCGAACCCGTGGAGCCTTCAGGAGATCTTCTCAAACTGCCCTTTTGGTGGGAAAACTGCTCAGTGTAAATCCCTCTTGATAGCCGCCCCGTGGACACGCAGTGTGGCGTTGGACTAGCCTGCTTGTTGGGAATTTTTATTTAATGTAGTAAAATGCAGTGCCTTTTCTGGGTTCCAAAAGGAAAAGCACCTGAAGTTTTCACCGAGCGTTCTTTTGATCACAAATTCAGAGTGGGGTAGGAGTTTATCTGAAGGTGTATGCCGGGGAGGGTCTGGGTGGGGGCAGAGGGCGCCTGTTGCCACGGTAGTTTGAGGGTACTGTGTGTGTTGCGATGTCTCCAACACTGTGATACAGGAAATGGGGACAAACAATGTGAATCTGGGGTTCCGATCCAGGGGCAAGCAGCAGCATGGTCCATGGGCTCCTTGGGTCCAGGGTTCTTACCACCCAGGCCCGGAGTGAGCAGGACGCCGCCTGGGGCTGCCCGCTTCCCTTTCCCCCACATCCCCTCCGGCTTCCCCTCTGTCCCTTTCCCTCCCTTCCCCCCCACGTTTGACTCTCCAGCCAGCATCTGCAGCTTCTCTGACCGTGGCCCTCAGTAGCTTCTCCCACTGCAGGGCGCTGGGGGGTAGGGCGGGCGTGCGGAGCGCACAGCACGCCGGCCTCAGGACACGCTTCGGAGTTAGCCGTGAAGCTCGAGCCTGCACGTACAGTAGATTATGCGCTCTTCTGTTCACGGCCAGGGACTAATGCAGAAGGCACTGGCTACATCCGGTTGTCAAACTTCGTCTCCCAGGAAGTTTGCCCTCACTTTGAGAGAGCAATTCTAGACTCACCGATTGGGGTCAGAGTTACCAGAGTCCACGGGTCGCCACAGAAGTTAGGAATAGGAGGCCATGGTTCCGCAGGGAGTCAGCTACGTACGCTCAGGCCATGTGGCCAAGACCTCAGAATTCAGCTCCCCACCAGCCTCAGGAGCATGCGGTCTCTCCTGTCACACCCCCACTGGTACCAATGCCCCCTCCTGACCACGTCCCCCACCAGCTCTCCCTCATTCTGCCCAGGAGAGTACAGTTTTCCTCTGACACACGTGTCTTCCTCTGACACATGCTGTTTTTGGTTCTGTCCCGGTCACTGGGGGTGTCCCTCGGTGCCCCAGCACTTGCCTCACATCCTGTCTTTGCTCTGCTTCATCTCATTTGTGTCTTTCTTCACAGCAACCCCCCCCCCCCCCCCGCGCCCCGCCGCCCGCCACAGGCTGGGACCCAGCAGGGACCTGCTCTGCAGATCTCTGGGAGTGCTTGGACAGGGCGCAGGGGCCCTCCTCTGCATCTGGGGCTCAGCGCTCACCTCCCTTGGAGGAGGCGTTACGTTTGGCTTACCCTGCTTGTTGTCATGCTCAACGCCACAGTCTCAGCGTCCGGGCCTGCCTGGCCCACGTCCCCTGCACAGCAGATGCTCACCTCCCGTCGCCCATTGGGTAGAAGAGAAGTCACACAGGGTCCTGAGACCAGGGGTGAAGGGATGGATGGCTCAAGCCCACGTGGCGCTGCTTCCATCAACCCCCACCCCAGTGTGGGCTAGTCCTGGGGTGCAGAAGGAAGACGTGAAGGCGGGTGTCTGACGGGCAGTGGCCAGACTGGGGCATGGAAGCAGTGAAGTCTGGGTTGTACCTGGGAGCCATAGAGAGAGGAAAGATGAAAAACAAAAATAGCCAGAAGAGCTTCACGGATTCAAACCCAACAGAGCCTTGCACATTTTTCCAAAGTTGGAGAAAGTAGTCCAGCTTTTTTTCTTGCCTGACCGGGTAAAATGCACTGTTTTTTAAGAGTGGCTAGAAACTTACCTCTACTTGTGGCACTGAGGAGTCTCCGGGGAGGCAGGCGGGTGTGGAGGGGCCACCAGAGGGGAAGGGAGGCTGCGGCCGTAGGTGGAACCCTGCGCTGTACAGAAAGGCCTCGGGAACTTGGGGACGGTCGCCAAGGGCAAGGATCTTATTGGTGGAGGGTTTCCCCTCCGAAATTAGGAAATGTGTTTCATCTGGGCCTGAAGAGCCCCTGAGTCCACGTCTTCACCCAGGGCAGCCTCTTGCTCTGGGAGAACATTCGGGGAGCGACTCAGTGGGAGGACCCCCGTGCTGGACACTTTGCCCAAATCGACTCCCCTGCATTCGTGTGTCAGGCCAGTGAGTGGGCAGCACCGGGGAGCCCCTGGCCTCCCAGTTCTCCCCTCCAGCCTCACCCCACCCCTGCATCCCAGGGGACACGCCAGCCCACCGACCCCTTTCACACAGAGACATCTGAGCCACTGTCATGGGGCAGCTAATTATAGTCACATCTGCTCACAGCTGGACAAGACAGTGACCTGGAGGTGAAGTGCCGGCCCCAGTCGTTCCCTCTGGCCCATTCCGTTCCTCGGGCGGGGACATTTAATATCCGCCCCCGCTGCGTGGGGGAAAGGGCACAGAAGACCTGGAAGCACACAGATCGTCCGGTGGGTGAACCGGGAACAGAGCCACGATCCCGTGCTGCTGGGCAGGGGAGCCGGGCAGACACCCTCACATCCTCCGCGCGTGCGGTTTGCTGGGAGCCACCCGTGGGCCGGCAGGCTCTGGCCCGGCCTCCCACGCACCGTGCTTAGTCAGAGATGCTCATGTCACAAGTTCAGTTTGGTTCTCAAAGGTTTCATGCTAATTTGTTTTCTTGCCAAGAATGTATCAACACTTGGGGTTGTTTTCAGATGAGAACAGGAATATTTTCTAAGTCCAGAAAGTAGTAAGGAGATTTGGTTTCCATGTTTTCCATGATTGAATGGAACAGAAATGTTGTTTTATTTAGCTAAATTCTGCTTTCCGTTGGGTTAACAATGGAGAATTATCTTCACATCTCTAACATTTATCAAAACAAGACGATGATGATATTAATTAAACAAATGCAGACGAAAGCCCATGGATGGTGAGCTCCTTGGAGATTAATCATCCTTACGTCCATCATGCCAAGCATACTTTTGGAAGTTCATAAATGGTGCACAAATGTAAGCTTTTAAGAAATTATTATTTGTATTGCAACATCTGGCCTCTTTTGCTAATAATTTTTAAATTCAATGCACACTTCCTGGGGGGTAAATTTTATTAAAGAAATGTGTAAAATCAGAGGGACACAGCTCAATGCATCTTGCACAAACAGAACACACCCACCGAACAGAAGCCTGGAAACCCCCCTTCCCCTCACTAACAGCCCCCGAGGGTAGCCAATAAACAGTTTTCAGCTTTGCGTAAACAGAGTCAGCCGGCTTGCCCTGTGTTGCCTGGCTTCGGTTTGCGCAGTATCGTGTGTGAGATTCACCCGCGTTGTGGCCGCCTGCACTCAGTGGGCAGAGGGCTTCACTCTGTGAATGTGCATCTGTCCATTCCTCCATTTGTGGTTTAGGCCGCTGTGGGTACTGCTGCTAGGAACCTTCCTGAATATGCTTTATTTTATTTTACTGAAGTACAACAAAGTGCAAAAATTGTAAGTTCACAGCTCAGTGAAGTTTTGCAGGTGGAACCACCCATCTGTGTAACCAACCACCCTCGTCAAGCAGAGACCAGCACCCAGGAACCTCCCTCCTGCCCCAGCCTCTGACTTCTTTCACCCTGGATAGTTACACCTGTTCTTGGAGTCAGTGCAGTGGGACCAGACAGGGTGTGCGTTTCAGCTTGAAGTTTTAAGCTTCTCTTTCAGGGCCGTCCTCTCTGGACAGTGGGCGTGTGGAGGTGTGGGGAGCCATTTTGCAGAACCTCATGGCAGGAAGCAAACATTTAAAACAAGAATGACCAAAAATAGCATGTACTAGTTAAAATCACAAACTGGATGGAAGTTAGGAAATTTTAATATTTATTATGCTCTGTATTTCTTTATGATGTTTTAATACCCAAAAACAGTGTGAGTGCTCTTGGTGCTTTTCTTTGGGTGGTCATCTTTGATTTACCACATCGACCCTTTTCTGGTGAGGAAATAAAGTGAAAATAGAATTGAGAAGATCAAATTCCGGCGGCATGTGATACACGTAAATATTTAATTAAGATGGTGTCAGCAGTGAGAGTGCAGGAGCATGGCTCTGCTGAAGTCCCTGTCATGCACACACGCACACTTGCACCTGGGGGGCACATAGCAGGTGTGGCATCGGCTGGGAAAGCCCATGGGAGGGCGCTCAGCCCCAAGACGCTGCCCAGCGGTTGTCCGGCACCCATGGGGGGGCTGCGCATATGGAAGCTCCACTTTTGGTTTCTTCACACTTTTAATTTCTACCCAAGTAGCACTGGAACATTCCTTTGTCTCCACATATTTCTTTAGTTGGATAATTATTCCAAAGATTCCCTGAAGAAGTACTACAACCAGGAAGAAATTTAGGATGGTAGTATCACCAGAAAACTATTTTGACATTTTGCACAGCACGGGGAATGTACAAAGGAATTTGAAAGATAAGCTATTTAGACTTGGCAGATCTCCACATGTCCCTATTTGGTGGGATGTGAAACACATAAAAATTGTGAAAGCAGTGACGTTAAAACTCTACCTTCCATCAGAAGCAGGGAAAAAGTCAGGAAATCAAGGACTTCACTGTTAAACTCATTCCAAATATGCCTTCCTACAGAAGATACGTCACAGCAGATTAGCACAGCAGAGCGTGTGTGTGTGGGCTTGTGCTCGGGCTCTGTCACCCACACACACCCACACACACTTGCCCACGCACACATGTGCATACACACGCAGATGGCACAACACTTGGCATCCTTTGGTTAAGTAAACAGGCGCTCTCGCCCCTGAATTAGCGAGCCTTCCCCCTTCCTGCGTTCCCACATGGAGCGCTCACTTTAATGTTGAGAAGAGCTCCCTGTTGGTCTGAAGATCAGAGGAAGACCGGAAATAGGCTTCATTTCAAGCTAAAGTCACTGACCTCCATCATTCCCCTTCCTTCTTTGGCACTCGTTCTGCATATCATAAATCTCTGGGAATTTTTAGAACTTAACATACTTTACAGCATTAATGCTGATGGTTTGACTCTCTGGAAATCTTAAATTGGGGCAAGGAGGAAAATGGGTATAATATTAATTATTTTGTCATGTGCTGAAAAGTACAAAGAGACTGGAGCAGACTGGAAATGATACTTGTTTTAGGGGCTACTTCGTTGTACCTTTTGCCTTCCTTTCACATTGTATTTTTTAGTTTTCGCTTAAAGTGGCTACGGAAGTTTGTGTGTGCTTGCGCCTCTGCCAGACTTCACGGAGAGCTAATAATGTCTTTTCCTCTGTTCAGCTTCCATTGGAGGTAGCCTCTTATACTCTCGTGGTAGGTTAGTGGCTGTAGGGTCTGCTGGGAAGAGGCTAGAAGGACCGTCAGGAGTGACGTGGTTTCCATTTGGTGGTTCTGCACTGTTGGGGCCATAGATGTGAAGTGTTCCTGCCGAGAGCTGTCTGGGGTTCTCCTCTCCCCATGGTCTGGGTGACCCCTCTAGTGTTGGCCATGGATAGCCCACTTCCACAAGAGAGATCAAGGCTCGCCACTTTCTGACTTTTTGGGTCTTCAGCCACATACCCATTTTCAAGTGGAGGACGTCTGTGACCAGCTTCCTCGGCCGTGACCTGCTGCTCGGGAAGAAAGCACAGGCTTTGCTTTCAGTACTTAGAGTCCTCCAGTGAGGGGAAAGGCAGGAAAAAGAAGGATGAGTACTTCACAGAATGTACACATTCTTCCCATCCTAGAATCTGGAACAGCTGGATGGGAGCTGGTTGATGGGGCCCAATATGTTCCAGACGCTGGGAAAAATGAGCAGCCCTTATAAACTCCCTCAGATGTGTGGCCAGCAGGGAGCTGCCTGAGTCTGTGAGACCCTGCTCGTTTTTTGATTTTGCTGAGAGGTCCAGATGCAAGATGTAATTCCTCAGGAAATCACGACATTTGTGACATAGTCTTTAACACGTTAGATCACCAATGACATTTTGAATTTGAGTAACATGCAGTTCATTTGCCCTTTTATGCTTTGTAATTCACTGCGGGGAGTTGAGACGTGCATCACTTAAGGCTCTTATTTTAATTAGCTGTTGCAAAGTCATGCATTACATCTGATTGAAAAGGGATCCTTAGAGCGTCACTGGTGTTCTTTTTAGCAGTGCACTCTTGAATCACAACTAAAATACCTCTGTGTGCCAGGGTGATATCCAGCCTGGGCCATTATATGACAGCGATGTTAAGGGCCAGAGTAGTGATATTTCAAAATAGATTTTAGGGGCGCCTGAATGGCTCAGTCAGAGAAGCATGTGACTCTTGATCTCGGGGTCGTGACTTTAAGCCTCATGATGGCTGTAGCGATTACTTAAATAAAAACATTTAAAGAAAGCAAAATAGATCTTATTTAGCAAAGTAAACATGCATCTTATGATTTGTGTTGGTCTAAAAATTAGTTTTATTTATTTTTTTTTAATGGGGCCATTTACATAAAATGCTAGGCCACCCAGAATGTGAAACAAAAATCATGGTCTAAAAATGCCCTTAGTTCCAAAAAGCTGACCATAATTTAGGATTATTAGAATGATCAATTCTTTGGAATTGTCTTTTCGGGCCAGAATTGGTAACAAAACTTCCTACAAGAATAAAGCAGATAAGGAGCCATGAATGTCTTTTGTGTGGGATTTTTTTTTTAATTTTGTTTGATATACAGTATAAGCTGGTGGGGGCAGGGTGAGGATCTTTTATTCCTATGATAGAGCCTATAATAAAGGCTCTAGTCCTTGATTTCTCATCTCAGATTGCCCCCAAAGTTTGCCATGACCGGCAGCCTTGCCCGAGATAAAACTGGCCATTTGTTACGCACACACGCGGGGTGTGTTTCTGTCGCAAAGGCACAAGAAGCAACTTGACCCCAACATCCACAGCCGTGGCCCTGCAACCTCTTATCTGGTGTCCCTTGCAATGAAAGCATTTGCTGAGAGCTTAAGGGAACAGTTCCAGGAACTTCATGTTTATAACTTCCCTCAAATTAAATGGTGATAAGCTTCTGAGATTTTAATCAGCATTTCAGAAGAGAAAACCCAGAATCACCAAATAGCCATTTTGAGCTTCAGTTATGTGATTCTCTGCCTACTCTGAAGTTTAGAAGAAACCATATTGACCTGTAAAGTAGACAAGCCCGTCCCGCTTCAGGCTGTTCTTGGGTTTCGGCCAACTAAGCCGGGGTGGTAGGTGGACGTTTCTTTCCTACCAGATAAATGAGTCTTAGCCTGGTTGATTTTTCCTTCTGGCATCTGTAGGCGTGGGATGGGGTTTAGCAGAGTTTAAAGAGCAGAGGTGTGTTCCTGAGCCTGGCTCAGGAGCAGGAGGAGAGTTGTAGGGCTGGGCTGGAGGAGGGAGGGGTAGACTGACCCAGAGCCCCAGGGACTGGGATGCCTCGCCCACCCGGCTTTTCTGGTCTGGGGGCCCACCCAGCAGCTCCGGGAGGCCCCACGTCCCTGGCCAGGCCCACAGTCGGCCCAGTCTCCTCTCTGGAGTGTTTACTCATGGTGCTGTTAGTGAGGCAGTCATCTGTTGGGAGCTGACCTACCCGTGTGGCTGCATCGTTCTGTACACCTGTTATTCAGGCTGGTTAAATGGCCGCCAGCACCACCAGCAGCTGACCACCAGAGGCCGGGTAGTCACTGCTCTGTTTCCTCCGTTCTAAGATACCCATGTATTAACGCTTGAACAACTCTGAAGCTCCTGTATGTCTTCACAGTTGATGATGAATCATTGTTTCATCAGTGCTCTGCTTTATTTCCCAGCACAGGTCTTCCAGCCTATGCTATGTGAGATGAAATACAGTCCACATCAAGTTTGGTGGGATTCTGGGCCGGCCCCGAGTGCTCTCAGGGTCCCCAGGGTAGGCATACAAGTAAAGGCTGTGAGAAGCATTGGACGGGTGTTGCAATAGGGGCGTATCACCCACCCTTCTGGGAGCCTGGGCGGGGCGCAGCCAGCCCTCAGGTGGGGGATGAGGCAGGAGATGGTGATGTGTGGGGTACGTCTCTTGAGTCTTTGAGTACTTAGCTTTGGGCATTTTGGATGAACCTTCTGGAGAATTTTGACCTCCCCTCTTTGGAAAACTCTCAGTGGTCACCAGATTTAGAATGTTGATTTGATTGATTTAGAATGTTAGGAGGTTATAAGATTGCACGCTGAAAGTTGCCCCAAACGTGAATCAGGGAAAGAAACAGTCCCATCATCTATGGAGTCTGTTTGGACTGTTGTCAGTTGTCCCCATTTCCAAAATATAAAATTAATAACAGCTTACTGTCTTGGAGGCACTTGTTCAGATTTCACTTTATTGAAGTAAATATCTCCAGATGCAGTTGTTTTATGCAGAAGATCTCCATGGCAACAGGGCTAAGGCTTGAGTACATTGTTAAAAAAATAGACTTCACATGATCACAGTACTATTCATAGTATTGTCTTATGTTTGAGAAACTGTGATCACTTGAAGCAGATTTAAATACACATTTTATATTAGACCAAATACACAGCCTCTAATAAAGCTAATTAACTAAATTTCTTCTTGTCACACCCCATTATATTCTGTCTATGACACCTGTGTCTATCTTGGTGTAAAATTTAGGTTTGACTAAGAGAATTGCAAATGTATGTAGGCACCATCATACTTTGATCTTTTAATGGGTTGGCAGTTTTACATAATGGAAGTTGGTGTCAACCTCGTTAGCATGTTATATTGAACCTCCAAAGTCATATTTCACAATCTGTAGAACGGGGATGGTAACACTTACCTCATGTGGCTATTAGCTGGTCAAACAGTATGATAGGTGATTGTTTGTAGCACCTGGTGCGCTTTTGAATACCTTAGTTCCCTTCCTCTCCAGCTTTTTTTTTTTTTTAACAGGATGCTACTTTATTTTTTTCATCATGATAAGTGCACTCCTTAATCCCCATGCCCCCACCCATCTCCCCTCTGGTAACCATCAGTGTGTTCTCTGGAGTTAAGAGTCTGTTTCTTGGGTTGTCTCTCTCTCCATTTTTTTCCCTTGCTTGTTTGTTTTGTTTCTTAAATTCCACATATCAGTGGAATCATATGGTATTTGTCTTTCTCTGACTGACTTATTTTACTTAGCATGATACTCTCTAGCTCCATCCATGTTGTTGCAAATGGCAAGATTTCATTCTTTCTTATGCTTGAGTACAATTCCATTGTATGTGTATCCTACATCTTTATTCATTCATCTATCAATGGACACTTGGGCTGCCTCCATAGTTTGGCTATTGTAAATAATGCTGCAAGAAACATTGGGGTGCATGTGTCCCTTTGAATTAGCGTTTTTGTATCTTTTGGGTAAATACCCAGAAGTGCAATTGTGGCTCATAGGGTAGTTCTAGTTTTAACTTCTTGAGGAACCTTCATACTGTCTTCCAAAGTGGCTGCACCAGTTTGCATTCCTACCAACAGTGCACAAGGGTTCCTTTTTCTCCACATCCTCACCAACACCTGTTGTTTCTTGTGTTTTGATTTTAGCCATTCTGACAGGTGTGAGGTGATACCTCATTATAGTTTTGATTTGCATTTCCCTGATGATGAACGGTGACAAGCATCTTTTCCTCTGTCCGTTGGCCATCTGGATGTGTTCTTTGGAGAAATGTCTGTTCATGTCTTCTGCCCATTTTAAAAATTGGGTCATTTGTTTTTTGGGTGTGGAATTGTATCAGTTCTTTATATATTTTGGATACTAACCCTTTATTGGATATGTCATTTGCAGGTATCTTCTCCTATTCTGTAGGCTGCCTTTTAGTTTTATTGTTTCCTTCACTGTGCAGGAACTTTTGATTTTGATGTAGTCCCAATAATTTATTTTTGCTTGTATTTCCCTTGCTTCAAGAGACATATCTAGAAAGATATTGCTATGGCCGTATCAGAGAAGTTGCTGCCTGTGCTCACTTCTAGGATTTTTATGGTTTCAGGTCTCACATTTAGGTCTTTAATCCATTTTGAGTTTATTTTTGTGTTTGCTATAGGAAAGTATGGTCCAGTTTCATTCTTCTGCATGTGGCTGTCCAGTTTCCCAACACCATTTGCTGAAGAGTCTATCTTTTTCCCATTGTATATTCACTTCTCCTTTGTCAAAGATTAATTGACCATGTAATTGTGTGTTTATTTCTAGGCTTTCTATTCTATTCCATTGATCTGTGTGTCTATTTCTATGCCATACTATTTTGATTACTACTGCTTTGTAATATAACTTGAAGTCTGGAACTGTGATACCTCCAGTTTGTTTGTTTGTTTGTTTGTTTGTTTTTTCCAGGATTGCTTTGGCTATTTGAGGTCATTTGTGGATCCATATAAATTTTAGGATCGTTTGTTCTAGTTCTGTGAAAAATGCTGTTGGTATTTTTATAAGGATTGCATTGAGTGTACAGATTGCTTTGGGTAGTATGGATATTTTAACAATGTTTGTTCTTCCAATCCATAAGCATGGAATGTCTTTCCATTTCTTTGTGTCATCTTGTATTTCTTTCATCATTTTTCCCCCCTTTCATCAGTGTCTTATAGTTTTCAGAGTATAGGTCTTTCACCTCTGGTTACGTTTATTTGTAGATATTTTATGTTTTTGGTATAATTGTAAATGGGATTGTTTTCTTAATTTCTCCTGTTGCTTCACTTTTGGTGTATAGGAATTCAGCAGATTTCTGTACATTGATTTTGTGTCCTGGGACTTCACTGAATTCATTTATTGGTTCTAGTAGTTTTTTGGTGGAGTCTTTAGGGTATTCTATATATAGTATCATATCATCTGCAAATAGTGAGAGTTTTATTTCTTCCTTACCAATTTGGATATTTTTTGTTTCTCTACATTGTCTGATTGCTGTGGCTAGAGCTTCCAGTACTGTGCTGAATAAAAGTAATGAGAGTGGACATCCTTGTCTTGTTCCTGCCTTAGGGGGAAAGCTCTCAGTTTTCCCCTACTGAGTATGATGTTCGCTGTGGGTTTTCCTATGTGGTCTTTATTATGTTGAGGTATGTTCCCTCTAGACCTACTTTGTTGAGGGTTTTTATCATGAATGGATGTTGTACTTTGTCAAATGCTTTTTCTGCATCTGTTGAAATGATCATATGATTTTCATCCTTTCGCTTATTGATGTGATGTATCATGTTGATTGATTTGTGAGTATTGAACCACCCTTGCATCCTGGGAGTAAATCCCACTGATTGTGTTGAATGATGTTTTTAATGTACTGTTGGATTTGGTTTGCTAACATTTCGTTGAGATTTTTGCGTCCATGTTCATTGTGGATATTGGTCTGTAGTTCTCTCTTTTTAGAGATGCTTTCTGTGGTTTTGGTATCAGGGTGATGCTGGCCTCATAGAATGAATTTGAAGTTTTCCTTCCTCTTCTATCTACTGGAATAATTTGAGAAGAACAGGTATTAACTCTTTAAATGTTTGGTAGAATTCGCCTCTGAAGGCTTCTGGCCCTGGACTTTAGTTTGTTGGGAGTTTATTTACTTATTTATTTAATTACTGATTCAGTTTCATTGCTAGTAATCGGTCTGTTCAAATTTTCTATTTCTTCCTGCTTTAGTTTTGGTAGATTATATGTTTCTAGGAATTTATCCATTTCTTCTAAGTTGTCCAATTTGTTGGCATACAGGTTTTCATAATACTGTGTTATAATTATTGTATTTCTGTGGTATTGGTTGTTATTTCTCCTCTTTTATTAGTAATTTTGCTTATTTGGGTCCCCTCTCTCTTTTTTTAAAAGGAGTCTGTCTAGAGGTTTATCAATTTTGTTGATCTTTTCAAAGAACCAGCTCCTGGTTACATTGATCTGTTTTATTATATTTTAGTTTCCGTATCATTTATTGCTGCTCTAATTTTTACTATTTCCTTCCTTCTGCTGGGCTTGGGTTTCGTTTGTTCTTCTTTTTCTATAGGTTCTTTGAGATTTTTCTTGCTTCTTGAGGTAGGCCTGTGTTGCTATAAACCTCCCTCTTAGAACTGCTTTTGCTGCACCCCAGAGATTTTGGGCCATTGTGCTTTCATTTTCATTTGTTTCCATGTACTTTTCAATTTCTTCTTTGATTTCTTGGTTGACCCATTCATTGTTTAGTAGCATGTTATTTAACCTCCATGTATTTGTGCTCTTTCCAGATTTTTTCTTGTGGTTTGATTTCTAGTTGCATGGCATTGTGGTCAGAAAAGATGCATAGCATGACTTCAGTCTTGAATTTTTTGAGGCTGGTTTTGTGGTCTAATATGTGATCTATTCTGGACAATATTCCTCTTCTCCAGCTTTTATTACATGCTTGGGTTCTTTTCATTCAAGCTTTTATCTGAATTAAAAGTCAGTTCTTTAAGTTTGGGCTTAACATCAGCTCCTTCATTTATTTCCTCTTTGCATAAATGTTTGTTGCATGCTTGTGTGTCCTTGGGAATTCGAGGGACAAAGCATGGACTCTGCTCTCCCAGGTCCTCAGTTTCCCTGGTCTCAGGTCTGAAACTCCTAAATCAGAATCATAGCCTTGGAAATATGGGTGATGTCCTGTTAAAATAATCTCTGGGGAGGCAATTTCAAAAGTATAAATGACAGCCTTCCCTTTGTGGACCAAGTAGTGCTTTGATTTGCTCTACTCCAGGCTTGCTGTTTCATCTGTTAGGGCAAGAGAGAGAAGCCACAGGGCATGTACGTGATAACCCCATTAGAGCAAATCTGGATCTCATATTTTAAGGTCGTGTTCATAATAACAGGGTAGGACATCTCCCATAAAGGGGTGAAGATGCCAAAATCACTTAAATTAAAAAAGTGACCTCAATTTGCAAGAGTTCTTCTATTTAAAGACGTTTTCCTCTTCTTCCAGGGTGGTTGTGCTGGCTCTGGCTGTGGGAAGTGTGACTGCCATGGAGTGAAGGGACAGAAGGTAAGTGGCCAAAGCTTAAGTAATAACAGTTCGTTTTGAATTGCCATCAGTATGGAAATCATTAGAAATGACATTAAACCTAACCCAATAATCAGCAATTCGTGTTAAAACCTTATTACTATTTTAATAATTTCCCCAGAGTGATACAAACAAAGCAAAACCAGGCTTAATGTGCTGTCTAGGAAATCTCAACAGCAGTTCTCCAAAGACTCTGATAATCAGTGGCAATTAATGGAGAAAAAGGGATTCAGTTTATTTCCTTTTTTGACTCAAGAAGGAACATGTGTATTGGCAGAAAATCTGTTGAGCCAATAGTATTCTTTGGAATCCACGTATAATAATAAAACTGAGCATTTTTGTCAAAAAAGAAAAAGCTTCTATTGCACCTGTGGGCCTTTATTCAAATTAGTATTTTTAACCAATTTTTAATTCATAACACATTTGTCCAGATTTATTTATAAAAACAGTAAATATATACTGTTCCCCAAATGCCAAATAAAATATTTTTTTTCTAAGCAAGTGCTCCTCCCTCCTGTGTGAGAATCATTGATCTGGATAAATCATTTTCATTGGAAGGCAATCGATAAATGCATTTTAGTTTTTTGCGAGAGAGGGTGCCTGCCTGGTTTTCCCCGGCAACAGTGCAGGGTCCGGAAATTGCCTGGAGTGGTCCTAGAAACCAGGTGTGGCAGTGAGAGGACAGGGCCCGGAAGCCAGTCACCCTGTTACGGATGGGGGCCTGAGGCAGGCGGAAGTGAGGAGAGCCCTGCTCTCCAGCCCTGGAGGGTGTCAGCCCGGCCAGATGCCCTTCCCTGGCCCCTGGCCTGCTGAAGGTCTATCAGGTCGCAGACTCACTCTTGAAATTCAGAGAATTCTGTAGAGAAAATGGTTTTGTTTCTTTTTAGCCACTTGCTGAAGTACCAACATTATTTTTTTAAAAAAGATATGTTCCTAGTTGGTGACACCAGTATTACCTGGATAGTTTTTGAATAAATGCAGTATGTGAAAATATATTGATATCTTTCAATATCAACCGTATCAACTATAACTCACCTTCATGTTCTGTTCATCTTCTTATTTGGCAAGTTTTCCTGGCTAGTTCCAGTGTGCATTCATAAGAGGTATTTTACAGTAGAGGCAAGTATGTTCATACCATAAAGAATCTTTTTTTTTTCCTTTTGGTCTGACTTGAATTATATACATAAGCACACTGAACTAACAAAGAAATTCTTAAAACTATAAAAAGTAGAACCTATGTCAACAAAGGGGAAATGAAGGCCTGTATCAACACCAATGTGTTTTTCTTGTAACTTAAAGCATCAAGGGTTGGAGGGGCAGGGGTCGTGTGACTCACTCTCAAAGAGAACACGGTCCATCCCGATGACTTTCAGGGCTCCCCACTACCCCCCACCATCTAGCAGCTGCAGACCCATGGCACCAACCCCCTCCATAGCTCTGGCTTTTTAGACTTCCTATTCTGTGCATATGCTTTCTAGCCGGCTTCATTTTCATTTCTACCAAAAATCCACCTGTTAATATGGAACCAAGTAGACTGATCTAGGTAGAGCTTTCCAGGTATTTTTGGCTGAGTTTAACATGACTTGAGGACGGCTCGTCAGGGCCTTGGTTCAAACATTGTTAGAGGAGGCAGGGCCACGTCTGAGTCACAGGCAGCATCTACACCCAACCCCGCAAGGAAAGAGTCTTGAAACATTTCTTTTCAAAACTAAGCACTGAGGAAATACTTGTGGTGGCTGGTACGCTCAGATGAGGCCAGATCTGTGTTTATCTTGACCAGGAAACGTGCTGTAGGGCCAGCCTCCCACTTGGGTCCTGGAAGGTCTAGGGGGCATTGAGGGCAAAGATGTGCCATTAGACTGTGCTCCTTCCTTGTGATGAGGGGTCAGGCCAGCCTTGCACTGTGACCAGCCAACCTGGGCCTTGAAATTGGAAGGCCCCAGTGCTCCCCTTGGGTTTGGGTGGAAGGAGTAGAATTCTGCTCTCCCCCTTGCTAAGCCTCTAGAAGATTTCCCAGCAAGTAGACCAGACATCCGGGATCCAGGCCTTCCATGACCTTCCCTGGCTGACCCCACTCTCTCAGCACCCAGCCTCCACCCACTTTCGATTTTCTACATTATTCTTAAAGAAAGACTATTTAAAATAAAATACCTGTAAGCTGTTGGTCAAGCCATCTGTTTTAAAAGACTGTAATTGTCAAATGGATTGAGAAGGCCTCTTGAAATCTAGGGAATAGCTAAATGGTTTAGTATTATGTCCTTTCAACAAAA
This sequence comes from Zalophus californianus, assembly GCF_009762305.2. NCBI lineage: Eukaryota > Metazoa > Chordata > Mammalia > Carnivora > Otariidae > Zalophus > Zalophus californianus. The sequence goes on from NC_045597.1 coordinate 2,913,725, forward strand.
AGTGAAGATCTGTCTTCTCCTCTTGAGCAGAAATATTTCAGGTCTCATGGTTCACATAGCAGGCATGACCACAGAGGAGGTCCTTTCCCCCCATAGAAAGAGGACATTTTAAACTTCCACTAATTGTCTTGGAACTGATGTTAAAATAATCAGTGCAATGGCCTGAGATAGTGGAGCACAGCTGAGCTGGGATTTCAGATGCGGGGCCCCCTCTCATCCCAAGGTCAGAGAACAGAGACATTTATTCTTGGCCAGCACATCAGTGAGAGCACTCGGTCCTTCTCCACTGCCACCCATTCTCAGAGCGAGGCCTGGACATGCTGCTAATCAGGTGTAAACGCAAAATGAACCGAGGGTTTAGAATCACAGAACTTCAGTCTGGTGGTTCAGTTCACAGGCCTGCTTTTGAGCTCCTGCTGGATGTCTTCTGTTCTCCTAGGAGTTATTTGGCTATTCTCTAACGTCTACAAGTTAAATGAATTTTGATCTCTTTTTAAAAGTAGGATAACATGAGCCACATAACTCAGAAAGAGTTGAAGTTACCTAAGTGGGACAGTGTGTCAGCTGCCTTAGAAATGTGGAAATCATGGTTTCTGAGACACGTCTTTTCCACATCTCCTTGAGGGACACTTTAACAGATTGGCTGTTTAGAATCCACAGACGGACACTGGAATGTCCAATATCGATTACCAAATCCTTTTTGGCTAAGTCCGGTTTTCCATGGAGATGTCATTAGCTGGCAGAATGTCTTGTTCTCCAGATACCATGAGTAAGTGTTAATGCAGCAGACCTGTGGACATGTTTCCATCCCACAGTTATCGATCTAACCCTGGGGGTCTTGCTCTGAGTTCAACAGTTGAATTCATGAGGCTTTCACAGGACTTCAGGGCCTGGCAGAATTGTTTGTTTTCCTACTTTCCTGGCTGACGCTCAGATCTTCAGATGTTTTCTCTTAGGTAATTAATTTGGTTTGTACACAATGGCTTTGTGTTCTTCCAGGGACCTCAGCACTGTGGGAATGTTATCTACTTAAACTGATTAGCGTTTTGAATGCTTGCTTACGCAGAAATAGCCAAAAGTTAAGCTCTTCTTTTGCTTGATAACCTGATTTTCTCAGCTATGTGAGATAGTAGGAAAGACAACGCATTCCCAAGAGCTACTACTATATGCTTGGGAATTGGCCATTTACATTTTGCTGAAATGGGGTTTATGTAAGAAGTCTTTCAGATATTTTCACCATGGGAGCCCACATTTATGTAAAGCTAGCATTCCATTCTGTGGCCCTGCAGCATTCAAAACGAGGAACTCCAGGTTAAGCCAGAGAGGGGAGAGGTATGCCTATGGAGTAAATAACAAAGTTAATTAGGAGCAAATGATGGCATTGCAAGACAAACAGTAGAAAGAACAAATGGTACAGTTGTTCTGAGAAAGAAGTGACCCTGAGGCCCAGAGCCCTAAAAAAGAGGGACGGCTTTCCAGATGAAGTAGGGTGCAGGCATATTATGTGTCCACTAATGCCCCCACCTTGCTTGGACATAGAGTAGGGTCACCTGTCACTCACGGGCATAAGGATGCACATAGAATTTCACCACACTAATCTCAGAAAACAGCTCTCATGGCCAGTTGATCCGTATATCCTAGAACAGGCTTGGTGGTTCCTAATAAAGTGACTATGGAAAGGGATATGCTTAGCCATGGTCTTGGGAGCGGAGTCTTTGTTACACAGAATTATATTATTTCTATTACATAACGAGAACTGCATGGGTATCTTATAACTTCTCAGTGTACTTGAACCCGCTGGTACCCCGATCCTTGACAGCGACGTTGGGGAGAAGCTCACTATGCTGTTATTGCCGAGTACGCTGTCTGCTCCACATGCAGGGTCTACATGCTGCTGCTCGGTGATCAGACAGGCCAGCCCCAGATCGCTCGCAAAGCAGAGAATTTTGAAAATGGAATTTGTTTTTGTCTAAAATGTGTGCCTTATCTGATTTGGAAGGGTGGAGAAGTCTGGCCAATCTGGAAGTGGTTCTGTTTTGGGCCCTGGAAATCTGGGAAGTAGTTCATGTCACTCTTTATGTGGGATACTCTTTTCTCTTATTACAGTGGATGCTTTGCAGCTTTACCAGCCAGTTGGGTCCTATATACATTTGCGACAATCAATAACCATCCCACCTCCATATAAACCGGTCTGTCTGCATTTTAACATTAAATTGTAGCTTCTGCTAATTCACAACAGATCTCGGTAGGACAGGGAAATCCTGGCTGTGGGGTGTCAGGGCAAGAAAGAGAAAAGAATTGATGTGTACTGAACATCTACCTTGGGTCAGGCACAGTGCTGAAATCTTTTAATGTGTATTATTATTATGCCCGTTTTCTAGTTGAAGAAACCAACTAGTCCAGGGTTTCTGAGTTTTGGTACTATTGACATTTTGGGTCGGCTAGTTTTTTGTTGTGGGGAGTTCCTATGCATTGCAGGATGCTTAGCGGCATCCCTGGCCTCCGCCCGCCAGATGCTAAGAGAACCTTCCACTCCATTTGTGGCAACTAAAATGTCTGCAGATCTGGCCAGATGTCTCCTGGGGGCGGGGGAGAAGGGGGAGCAAAATTGACCAGGATTGAGAGCCACTGACGTAGCCCCATCTCTTATAGGGAGTATGAGGTAAGCAACAGGATTCAAGCGCTAGTTGTTTCCCATTATTCAGGATAAGAGGACCCTGATCTGGGATAACCCAAGGAGATGAACTCATGGTTCAGAATATCCTCAAGTCTTGGGCAAGCTCCTGTTGCCCTAAAATGGAATCCACGGGGTATACACCACGCTGCTGGCCACCAGCCAAGGAAGAAAGCAAAGCCTTTCTCTAAATGGGTAGTGAGGGAAGGGATTGCTGGACGACCACAATGAAATGGACCTATGCCTTTGGGGCCACAGGCAGACCTCCCAGTTCCTGTTCCAGACATTAGTCCATTAGGTTAAACAGATAACCACAGGGAGCCCTCTTGTCTGTGACACAGAGCAGGTCACAGGTCATGTGCCCACGTCTGAGCCCCACTCCCCACTGGAGGCAGGTTAGGGGAAGCCCGGTTGGAGTAATCCGCCTTCGCTCACGTTCGGGGATCTTCATTCCATACAGCATTCAGAATAAAACCTTGAGGGGAGGGTTTCTCGGGCCAGTGTCAGGAGATGCATGAGCACCTATGTAGCGGGGATCGTGGTGCCCCGACCCCTTCCTTCAGGAAGTCCTGGCACATTCTCTGTCCTGTAAGAAATCCATTGCTCTGGTCAAGAGGGAGTCACTCTGTTACTTATGTATTGGGCATACCTCCTTGATTTCCCAGGAGGCGAATATGGCCACATTTCTTATGCATTCTGGACACGGTCAGAGACGAGGGTCATCAGCTTGTTCCTCAGCCTCGTCTACAGCTGGAAACAGGCATCCTCTCTTTCCACAGGCTGCTCAGAGTTGCTGTGTGACAGTGAATCCGTCCACGTGCACTTCTCAGCCGTTACTGTGCCAGGCACTTTGAGAGATAATAAACAAGTATTTTTAGGGTCTTTCTCTCAAGGGCACAAGACATAAGAAAAAAAGTGCAAAGAATGCTGTAAAGCTAATCCTATCTAAAGACAAGAGAAGAGGCAAAACTTTCCCTTTCTAATTATGTGTGCCATTTTACATTGGCAATTTTCCATCAGCTGCTCTTGGCAGAGACCTCAGAGAGCACGCTGGATGGGAGTGTGGGCATCAGCCCGCACATCTTACGGCGCTCAGAAATGCCTTAGGATCTGACATTCCTTTAATGATAAAGGAACTCACTTTCTTCTATGACCATCAATATAGAGCATGCTCATATTCCTCTTTCAATATTAAGTGAAACTCTTTTTTGAGACAGGGACTACATTGAATGGGTATTTTTTGAGAATTCAGTAGTCTTCAATTTATTCATGTATTTCATTGATCTTTTAATTTAGTCATGGCTAATAATAGAAATATTTTTAGCCATGATTTCATTATGAAACAAAAAATACTAGAGTGCTTTGTATGTTATACTTTATATAACGACTAATTACTCTCTTTTCACTCTTAGTATAGAATTACATATACATATTATATGTTATCTTATTATTTTTTTATCGGGGTATTGAAAATCTCTTTCCCATAGATTAAATTATATTAACCATTGTTCTAAATATTAAAGGTGTCATATTTATCCTAGAGAGTTAATGTTTTCCTCAAGTAAATGAAAGTAAATATTCTTTGTGTAAATTCTTTGAAACTTTGGGTAAATTAACCGATCTGGACTAATAATAATGAGTCGTTACTTACTAAACCGTGAGAGGCACCGCACTGCATTTGAATTAGTGAGAATTTCAAAATCTGGTATATTTAAAAATAAATTCCATTTTTTTCTACTAGTAAGATTTGCAATATATACAGTCAAAATGCAGAAGAAAGTGCTACTTACCACAAAATATTAGGAGGTTTAGTTAATAAAATTAAGATTTGTTTAGCGTATTTGAAATAACTTCTGCTATTTTTGATACTGATTGGATATCTTTTTTTTTTTAAGATTTTATTTATTTATTTGACAGAGAGAGACACAACGAGAGAGGGAACACAAGCAGGGGGAGTGGGAGAGGGAGAAGCAGGCTTCCCAGGGAACAGGGAGCCTGATGTGGGGCTCGATCCCAGGACCCTGGGATCATGACCTGAGCCGAAGGCAGACGCTTAATGACTGAGCCACCCAGGCGCCCCTGATTGGATATCTTTATTTTTATGTGTTTTTGAGCATTTCCGAAAGGCAATAGTGTGTAGTTTGGCCTTTCCCCAAACAATGATCCTAGGAACATCTTGAGATGTTAATAGATGTTTCCTTTGGGATGGAATAAGGAAGAATGTTCCAAGGACAAATGAGTTTGGGGAACACTGAGTTATGGTTTAGCGGTTGTTTGTTGTTTCCATGCTGGGGCATCTCAGAATCTTTAATAAGCGTCTGAGCGTTCAAGGCTTGGCATAGCGTGTACCGTTCTCCAGATGCATTTGGTCATAGACCCTTTCATCTCTCAGGTTAGGGAGGGTCTTTAGGGAAGAATGTCTTTGTTGGATTAAAGCCTTGATTCTCGTGGGAGCTCCGCCATCTACCAGCTGAGGGTGTCTCGTCAAGTCACGTCAACCAAGTTACCCTAAGAAAGAGGAAGGTGGCCTTTGATCTGCAGTTTCCCAGAGCTGCTAAAAGGGTCAAGTGGAAGGCATTGTGCCTAAAAGCACCTGGGAAGTTGAAAATGTCATGTATGGGTACGTGTCAGCTTAGCGATAGCGGAATTTTAAAGTTGTGTGAATATGGGCACAGGATTTGCTGGCTGGTCCAGCTGTGGGTGGGTTCCTGGACGCGGAGACAGAGGCGGAGCCGCCTGGGCGGGCCGTCCCAGTTCCCACGTGAAGTCTGCAAGACCAGAGACACGGCCTGGTTATACCTGTGGCAGAAGCTCTCCCAGGACCTCAATTAAAGAAATGTTAGGATGTTTTCGCAACCACAGAACCATTGTCAGGAAGCATGTTTATAGCTTTTGGATGCTTTTGGTGCAGGAAAAATGAGATGCACTCACTTGGGAGGTCTGTCTGGAAACACCATACAATTTCTAGTCAGTGCTGTGATTTTATCATGCATTTTCAGAATCCTTATCCCTTAAAATATAAGGGGAACCAGCTCTCCCTTTATGCACTCCAAATCCCCCTGCGGGGTTTTCTGAGCTGCTTTTCCTGACATGCGTGTAATTACAGGCGTTGCCTGAGCGCCTCCCCTCCCCCAGCCAGCTGTCCCCGTTCTAGAGATTTTAAAAGGGGAACCTCTGAGAAATGTCCTTTATTTTTGCCATGGGAGGGATCAAGCACTCCAAGTGCCTACTCTAATCACTTTGGGAACAATTGGTGTTCGTTGGAGGGTCCAATGGCATGTTCCCTCTCTGCCCGTTGGCGGATACTGTAGGCTAATACACCCTCTTTTCCTTTTCCATGTTTTCTCTGGTGTCTTGTAATGCCAAGATTTTTTCCAGATGTCTCCTATTTCCTATTTCCACATATTACACATGACTCATCATCTGGCAGAGTCCTCATGAGAATCAACATGGGTTCCCACATTCACCTACTTTTGTCTTTTTTATAGTTCTTTGAAAACAAAGAATGTTTAAAAATGTGCTTGAACCCAAGGGTTATAATGGTAACAACATGCCATAGGGAAGTCACTACGAACACACCCAGGTTCAGTGAGTTTATCTCATTCTGCACACAAGCCCCACGTGGACGTCTCACGTCGGCTTTGGACACCACAGCAATACCCACTGTCCCCGAGCACAGCAGGGACCGTGGGCTGTGCTGCCCCACTTCTGTCCCTCTGCCTATTTCTCTCCACTCCATAAAATCGGCCCCTTATCATGTGCTTCTGAGCCATGTTACACTCGTGATACAATACAATCATAAAAAAACTTGACATTTTTTGATTTGCAGCTGTATTTGGAACACACCTCATCCAGTGCAGCTTTAAAAACAGTGATCTGATCTTGCTTCCATGTTTAGAAGGAGTAGCAGAAAATTAAATTTCCTGAATGGAATATTGTGTCCTGTGACTTTTAAAGTCCAGAATACCTCATGTGAGTGGACGATGTCATCATGGTGCTGGGCCCCGATGGCCTTCGTCTTGACTATGCATGGGCAGAAACAGTTTTTTGGTAAATAGGATCCCGAGAAAACATTGCTTGTCAGGAATGTAGCTTTTAGACACAGCAACATGTGACTGTGTGTTTTAAATCAGGATCAAAGACAACGTAAACCAAACCCTGACAAATGAAAATGGTGCATTTGGGTTTTCCTCCTGTTTGTTGGTAGAGTATCACAAACACTGAAAATATGTTTCCAGACCGCACAAAATGAGGCGAAGGAATTATGTCGCGTGGGCGTGGAGAGCTGCACCCACAAAGATGATATTAGCAGAACCTGTATCCTTGTGAAGTGGCTCTCAGCACAATGCACCATCAAACAAAGGAAGAATTAGTCAGCGGTAACGAGCAAACCAGATACCGGTGGGAAGTGGTGCCCCTCTGTCTTCTTTCCCCTTTGGCAAGTCCATTAGAAACGTTAAAGATTTAGTTGAACACGGTCTGGTCTCCACGGTGGCTGAGCCTACCGCTTGACCCCACGGTTTTATAAAAGTACGATGCTTATCTGGCCCGAAGATTTTAAATTCCTCCCCCATTTATTCATAGGGGAATGTGAGGAACTAACAATGAATGGTTCTTCACTGGTTGCTACTCTGCCACCATGACATCATTCCTGGCTTCAAGTCCTTCGGTAGGGGTTCTCCTTCCTTAGCATGAGGGGTGCTGACCCGCATGCTTACAGACCAGCAGACGGAGCGCTGAAAGGTGCTTCTGGTAATGAAGGGTAGACACGAATCTCTTACGTGTCTTATGTGATCGTGAAGTTCTATCCAAACGGTATTTGATGGATGTCCCATCGAAGCACGAGAGGGCCATCTGTGACTTCACTGATTCTAGGTAGGAAATCCACGCTGTAAGTGGATGTGAATTTTGAGAATTTTAGGATCTGGCTAACGGTTTGATTTTGAAATGGCTTTCCCTAGAAAGACTGGTGAAGGAATGAAGTTTATCTGTAGTAGATCCAGTGAATTTTTGGAGCCGGAAAAACAATGTCAACCATCCCATGCCACCCCACCCGCCCTTCGCTCTGGGGGTCTTACTGAGCTTCTGCTTTGTGTGGCAGTGTGCCAAGGGCCGCAGGCAGTGGTTAGCAGGACCGGCATGACACCCGCCCTCGTGGCTCTCACGGTTTTGGCACCAGTAAACCCGAGACTGGACATTTGGCCATCAGCCAGAGGGAGACAGTGTTGTGCGAGTGAGCCCCGTAGGGACCAGAGTTGAGCTGGAGTCTTGGGCCAGGGAAAGGTAAGCCGAACTGTCCACGGGCAGGCACCTAAAATTCAGGCAGCGTGCCCAGGGCACGTGAGTTTGAGACCCCCTGGTCTTGTTTCCCCGTTTTTCATCACGTTTGCCCCGATCTGGGGTGGAAAACTGGACACTTTGGGAAACTTCCACGGATGACAGAACCCCCTGCACCCCTCCCCCTCACAGTCTCACCTCCACATGTGAGACCCCAAAGCATTGAGGGGCATGTTTTTAGGAAAGTGGAGGTGTTTGTCAAAAAGCAGAGTGTGCGTCTTTCCTGTAAGCCCTTGGGCTGGGACTCCTGCCCCCGGGCTGGTCAGTGCTTCACGGACCAGGGTGGAAGGTTCCACGGTAGCCTTGTTCCCGGCCTGCTCCCTGGCCCAGGAGGCCAGGGCATGCTGTACCCTCTCCGGGTCGGTGCGGGAATCCTCACACTCCGGCTGGTGCGGCTGCAGAGCGTCTGTAAGGAGCCGCAGCGCCGGAGGTCTGGCGTCTCAGAGCGAGCAGAGCCCCGCAGTGAAGAGCGGTACGTCCTCTCCTTCTGGACCACACAGGCCGGGCCCTGGGAGCCCAGCAGGACGGCTGTGGCCCCACAGTCCCGGGAGGGCCCGGCGGGGGCGTCCCGGCTTCCCGGGCTCTGCCTCCCCTCTGGACGTGGGACACACAGTGCTTTGCAAGAGCCGGGGACCCGGCAGCTCGTCGAAGGCCTGGTCGGCCAGGGCAGAAGTCGTCTGTGGCCGGGGGAAAGACGCCCAGCGAAGGCCGAGAATAACGTTCCAAGTATGACTCGCAGTCGTGCAGCGGCGCAGTGTTGGGTTTTTTCCCTGCGGACACGAGATGGCCGACCTGGGCCGAGCCACCCGGTCCCTCGGGCCCCTGTGGGTCTGGGGCGTGAGGGCAGGAGCCGCAGCCCCGGAGGGCGTTCGCCGCGCCCGGGGCACTCCGAACGCGTGACAGCGTTGGGGGCAGAGTCCAGAGCCTACGCCGCGCAGGCAGCAGGCACCTCTTTTTCTTTCCTTTTTGGAGATGTGGCTCTTCGCCTCCCTCCCACCTCCAGCTTCTCTTCCCTTCCCGTTGCTTACTAGCTTCCGTTCGGCTCCCTGCACAGACGCGCCTCGTTGCCTTCCCCAGCCTCATGGCTCGGTTCCCCGGGGCTTGTGCGCCGCTCACCAGCCATCACTGTTCGTGCGCTCGCACGCGCATGCGTCTAATGCAGAGGCGCCCCCCCCCACGCACACGCACACGCACACGCACACGCACACGCCTGCGCGTACACGCCCAGCGGAAGATGGGGACGTCTGGCGCCGGGGTCTCGCCGGCGTTCTTGGGGTTGAGTGCGCCTTTCTCAGTCACAGACTCACTCGGCTTCAGAGCTGAAACCTCCGAGGGCAAGGGTGGGGCGCTGGGCGTCAAGCACTTCCGGGTCGAAGTGCCGGAAGGCCTTCCCGGTAAAGGCCGGAAGGCACCTCAGCGCCGGGCCGGCCCTGGCCCTTCCAGCGTGAGGCGCCCTGTAGTGCGCAGGTGCCGAGGCGTGCGGCGCGCGTCCGAGGGCGGTCGGCGGCGCGGGCTAGTGCTTGCCCAGCCGACGTCTGCGCGGCCGGGGGCTGGCTGGCGGGGGTGCGCCGGGGACGCCGCGCTTCGGCCGGCCGTCCCGGCCTGCTCCTGTGGAGCCCGGGGTCTCCGGAGCGCCGTCCGCCGTCCGCTTCTCGGCCCGGCGCCCGCCCTGACGGATCTCGACGTCCGTGCGCGGCAGGCCCCGCTCGCCGTGCGCCAGCCTGCCCGGGGCTCCGCGCCTCGGGTCTGAGGTTCTCCGCGGGTCGAGCGGGGCGTGAGCCGGGGCGGCGGCCCCGACGGGGGCGCACCCGGCCGCCGTTGCTCAGGCGCGGCCTCCCGCCGTCGGGGAGCAGCGGGCCCCGGGGGGGGGGACGCGGCGATGGCGAAAGTCTTGGTCGGAGCAGCCGTTCCTGCCTCTCACGCCTCACTCGCTTGCCTTCGTAACGTTCCGTCCTTGTCCCAAAAAATGTGCCGCTGACGCCCCCACCTCGGGGGCCGCTGCGGCCCCGGGACGGCGCCCCTTCGAGCCTCTCCGCCTCGTGGCGGGACACGCACCGCCGCGCGGTGTGCAGCCGAGGGCCGGTCTGCGGTCGGCCTCGCGCGAAGGGGCCTCTGCCCCCGGGGGCACCGAGTGCCGCTGCCGTAAGATGTTACCCACCTGGGAGCGCCCCCAGCAGCGGGTGGCAGAGGCGCGGGGAGCGGGCTCGGCCCCGGGACCCCGGGGGGTGGCAGAGGCGGGGGGACCCCGGGGGGTGGCGGAGGCGAGGGGACCCCGGGGGGTGGCGGAGGCGCGGGGACCCCGGGGGGTGGCGGAGGCGCGGGGACCCCGGGGGTGGCGAGGCGCGGGGACCCCGGGGGGTGGCGGAGGCGCGGGGACCCCGGGGGGTGGCGGAGGCGCGGGGACCCCGGGGGTGGCGGAGGCGCGGGGACCCCGGGGGGTGGCGGAGGCGAGGGGACCCCGGGGGGTGGCGGAGGCGCGGGGACGCCGGGGGGTGGCGGAGGCGAGGGGACCCCGGGGGTGGCAGAGGCGCGGGGAGGCGGGCTCGGCCCCGGGACCCCGGGGGGTGGCAGAGGCGCGGGGACGCCGGGGGGTGGCAGAGGCGAGGGGACCCCGGGGGTGGCAGAGGCGCGGGGAGGCGGGCTCGGCCCCGGGACCCCGGGGGGTGGCGGAGGCGGGGGGACCCCGGGGGGTGGCGGAGGCGCGGGGACCCCGGGGGGTGGCGGAGGCGCGGGGACCCCGGGGGGTGGCGGAGGCGCGGGGACCCCGGGGGGTGGCGGAGGCGCGGGGACCCCGGGGGGTGGCGGAGGCGCGGGGACCCCGGGGGGTGGCAGAGGCGGGGGGACCCCGGGGGTGGCAGAGGCGCGGGGACCCCGGGGGGTGGCAGAGGCGGGGGGACCCCGGGGGGTGGCAGAGGCGCGGGGAGGCGGGCTCGGCCCCGGGACCCCGGGAGCGCGGGCCGAGCCCGAGGCAGCCGCTTGACGGCTGGGCCGCCGCCCTCTGCCTCGCTCAGTGGGGGACGGGAGCGCTCGCGTGTCCTCTTAAGTGCGTGGCCCCGGCGCCGCCCCTCCGTGGTCCGTCGCGGCTCAGAAGCTCCGGGGGGCTGTAGGCAGTCACTCCAGAAGCATGGCGTTTGCCATGTACTCAGCAGTCACGCCGTCCCGCTGATTGTGCGGCTCGGTCAGGACGGGGTCTGTTCCCTAACTCGGCTTCAGGCGGGCGGGCGCCAGGAGGCCCAGGTGGACTGAGTCTGGGCAGGGGCGGGTGGGCTCCTCGCCGGGACTGGCTGTGTTACTCTGACACTGGACGCTGAGAGGCAGCCAGTGTTTTTACGCGCGGTACCGAACGGCTGTCGGAGGGTGACCCTTCCCCTGCTCCTAAGCCCAAGGCGCTCCTTCGCCCCGGGCGAGGCGTCGACTTCGGAGCCCACTTGTTCTTTCAGAGACGCGGGGTGGGTTCCCACTGGCTTGGAATTCCCGTGGGAGCTTGGAAATCTTGAAAATAAGCTCCTCTATATCTGGGGCGGGGCACGAGGAAGGCTACTTCGGGGGAAATTGAGTTGGTCGTTGTGTGGGACGCCCCAGCGGGGAGCGGAGGGCCGCGAGGGGAGGTGAGGCCCAGCCGTCCTCGGCCCGCACGCCCGCTCCCTGCACATCTGCACTTCCGGCCATCTGTCCTCTCACTCATTCTTCTGGAAGAATTTAAATATGCAATACAAGGTAAAATGTCACATACTCAACTCTACAATCTGTAACCTATTTTTTATGAGAACATTAATTTCTCCAGTTTACAAACTGTAATGCAATTTAGGCAAATTTCTGCATCTTCTCTCCTAGCCAAAGGACATAGTATTTTAGTCTATTGGCATTAAGTAATAAAAAAAAGCAAAAAACTGTCTTATAAGTTCAACATTTGAAACCTTTACAAAATACATATAGTACAAATGGCATTAATTAAGACCCTACCAACTTAAATTTTTAAAATAATTTGGCCAGACCTTGGGTTAAAATATATCTCCACATTATCTTTTGGAAACAGGCTCGCCAGTTCCATGAACAACATTGTGGTGAAGGGAACCTACCCTGTAAGGGAAGGCCGTTTTTAAGTATTTAAGAAGTAGTTATTGATTGTGTTCATTTATGCACCATGCTTTTGTATTGATTGAGCAATTGTACACTTTACTTAGCTATTCAGGTGTAAAATCAAAATCTTGGTCCACGAAACTCCTTCAGTACCTTGCTTAATTCCTTTCCTTGAGTGACCGTAGATGTCTTAGGAGAATTAATGGTGTTTACCGAAAATAGGTTAAAATTCAGTTATTTACATTGATGGTGTTTGACTACAACTTTTTCAAATTACTGATATTAAGTGAATTGTGGGTTTTATAAAACCTCACGTTCTTCCAGTATTGCACTGTATTATACAGGCAAAATTGATTTGTCATGTTTCAGCTCTTTGGAACTGTTCTTATCTTTTGGGTTCTGAGCATGATTAACAATGTCTTGAAATTATTGCCGCACGCTGAGGGAGAATGTTGTTAGCAATGCGGTGTAGCCAAGTCCCTTTGTTGGAGGGAGAGCAAACAAAACCCGTTTGTCAGCGGACACCTGTGGGCTACAAAACAGAGAGGGCCCCGAGGCCGTGGACATGGACGAGTTGGTGACCATGTGGCCCCACAGACTCAGGCTCATGTGAGAGAATAAACGATATTCCCAGCTGGGAAAGAATTAATATCAGATGTATTCATTAAGAAAAAAAGACCTTGTGCATCAGATAAATGAGCAATTTCTTTAAAAGAGAAAATGTGTCCTATCTTTTTTTTTTTTTTCCTATCTTTTTTTTTTTTAAAGACTTTATTTATTTATTTGGCCGAGAGAGATGACAGCGAGAGAGGGAACACAAGCAGGGGGAGTGGGAGAGGGAGAAGCGGGCTTCCCGCGGAGCAGGGAGCCCGACGCGGGGCTCGATCCCAGGACCCCAGGACCATGGCCTGAGCCGAAGGCAGACGCTTAATGACGGAGCCACCCAGGCGCCCCCGTCCTATCTTTTCAATACCCAGGGAATCCTTATTTCCATTGTCAAATTTAGCCTCAAAAACAAGAATGAGATAATTCATGGGTTATGACCGCTGGGAAGGGAAAAAGGTGACCCCTGCATTTTCTTTCTCTTTTAAGATATTCTGTGGCTTTATAGGAAATGCGGTTGACTTGATGGACTGAGAAATCTTGATCGTAAATGCAAACTATCTGTATGTAAATAAATACACATGGTCCATGATCACGTGCTCAGTGTCTGATGCAGCGCAAAGTAGGGGAATACTCAATCAGATTTGATCCTTCATGAAATCTGGTGCCAGGCAGGTAGAGTGATCCCATCTTCCAGACGGCAAACCAGATTTTCAGAGAGTCCTAATGGCTGGTGCTGGAGCTACACACACAGTCTCTTGGTTCCTAGGCAAAGGTTCTCCCCACCACGCAGCATTATCTGTGCCCTCACCGAGGCAAGAAGGTAGGAAGTAAGATCCATTTGCTAACCCAGAGCAAGGATGCCTATTTGCAGTCAAGTTTGAAGATAGAATCTCCAACTCTATGTCCTCTTGGTGGGCTTGTAGTATTTCCTTGGAATCTTTAACACTTTGTGTTTCCGGATTTACTCCTGAAAATATTTAGTGAGCCACTACTCTGTGCTCTGTGCTAGGCGCTGGGGAGCAGGGAATGCCTCCTGGCAGGACACTTAATTTTGAATGATAGTAACATTTAGCCCACATTTTTTTTTTTAAGAAAAAAAAACAAAAAATTTTCTCTTAATTGCCAATTGGCAGTTTTTCTCAAGGTTAAGCCTAAAGAATAGCTTGTATGCTTTTTGTATTATTATAATTACTATTGTCAGGATATTTTGTTTGCATTTTTCATATTTACTGTTAACACAGACCCCCAAAAAACCCCTGACCTAGATTGTGGCACTTCCTGACATTTATGTGTCCTAATTTTGTTCAGGATGCACGCATTTCCAGGATCTTGTCACACACCCACAGACGTTTCCAACTTCAGGTGAATAACGTCCTCGGTTATGGTCTACTTAGGTGCTGTGCACTGATTGCTCAAATTCATTTCTCAAATTCGCTCAGTTCAGATTGCTCAAATTGTTCCTCAAATTCACTGACCACGTAGAACACATCTCTTTAAATCTCAAGGTTGTTGGCGATAGTGAAAATGGAGCAAACTGTCTTTTTGAGTAAAAGATGTATTTTTTTCTGTCCAAACTCAGCTGCTAACCTCTTGCTATTTGTTAATGACCTTGTTATTTTGTTGTCCATTATTTTCCTGCATCCTCTCCCCTTCCCCAAATCTTCAAGTTATAACAGAATTTTGATAAACCTCATGGAACTTAAAAAAGGTGCCGGTGCTCTTGAGTGAAAGGGCAGCTCTCCTCAGGCATGATCATCGCTTCCCCCCCCCCCCCCCAACCCCAGTACAGTGTGGTAAGCACTCATTCATAAATAGAACCCCTGTGTAGGGTCTCTTTCTAGCTGGTGGCTTTGATGCTCCTGCACTTTGCTCAGCTCTGTGCCTGTTGGACCGGTGCCTCCTCCCCCCGCTGGGCTGATGCTGAGCTGCAGCTGGATTTTGCCCCCTACTCACTGCAGTGTGCTACATGAACAGCCTGCCACAGCCACAGGGATGGTCCGAGCTGCAGTATAGCACCTTTTCTGTACTGTTTTCCTGCTTTAAAACACAGTCTTTAAGTCTATATATGAGAAGCAGGATGTACGGCAACAGGATTAGGTAGAGGTATTCGTGATTCTGACTTTCATGAGAATTCCATGTCATGAAATTAAGTTTTTAGCAAGGGAGATGTTAATCATCTTTTTTGGAGGCCATTAAAAATTGGTTGGATTTTTTTTTCCTCACAGATGACAAAAATCAGGAGAATGGGTAAATTTCCTTATGTATAGGTTTCCTATAAACTTGCAGTAGAAGGGACCAGAGAGAAGCCTTTAAGCAAATTCCCCTGGCAGTTGGGTAGTTAGTAACTTTCCTTAGAGACCTCCCTGATGTCCTATCTGTACTTGTTTCATGAGTGTTTTGTAGGACTTAACATTTTTCTAGGGAGTACTATTTCTGTGCTGTCATTCAGAAAACTGAATTTACTTTTTTTCTGTATTACTGTTAGATTCAGGTACTCCCAGTTTATAAAATGAGTGGACAAAGCAGTCTGAGAAATAGCCATAATTCGTATTACGGGTGGAGTCATCGGCATTCACCTGCCACTCAATAGCCTTGATGTTCAAGTTACTAGTTTCATATTTAATTAAAATTCTTTCTTTCCCTGGGTGTTCTGTCTTTTAGACCTTATTAAACTGATTTCTCTGAGCTGTGCCCATGCTAATATCTTCAACGGCACTGAACAGATAATATATTAATATAATGAATGTTTAAGAAAAGAGGCTGAAAGCTTCAGGTTCCACGGGGTTTAATTCGAAAAAAGTGTAGTCCCTTTGCGCCCCCTGGTGGTGGGAAGCCAGAGCCGTGGGGGGCTTTCCTTACAGGAGCCTCTCAAAGTCCGTTCACCCTTTACTTATTGCCCCTTAGTTGAACTGGGTCGGTTAGATGTAATAGTTTTCTTCAAATATCCTGTGTCTGTGAGGCCTCCCCGAGAAAGGATGTTTAGCTGAGATCCTGGGGCTGTGCCCGGGTGCTAGGGGATGGTGTGGGTGGAGCAGGAGTACAAACATTTCAGGTGGGAGCGTCCCTCTCTGAGTCCGGCTGGATGGTGCCCCGGGGGTGGGGACCCTGGCCCAGGAGGCGGTGGACAGTCGGGGTGTAGCGCAGAGCAGGGTGGGTGGGGGTCTGTAGGAAAACCCATCAAGAGATGTGAACCTTCTCATTGAAATTTGATTGTGTTTAAAGGAGCGTGAGGCCAGGAAATACAAATGTTTCTGGAGAACAAACTGCATTTGGTTGTGGTTTGGTGGGAATATGGAAATAAGCTATCGATTAGATTCCCTTTATCAGGAAACGTATACCCGGGATTTGACTGAATACATCCACGATACTGGAAAAAAGTTACCACAGTATTTTTCTTATTTCCAATTTGGGAAGCTGACTCCTTCAGGGGAATGACTTAAAATATTTATACTTAGAAATATTTTGAGCAGATTACTGCTTCAGAGGAAGAATTAATGAAAAGTTAGGCTGGTTTTTCAGAAAGAGTGTGAGACACATGATTGAAGCGAACGCTTGCTGCTAAAGACCGCAGTCCTCGGCTCCAACTAGGGAGAAATGTCAGGAACTTTCTATAAGTCCCGAGGACCTTTGGAAGACTTTCAGGGGGGATTTTCTCTCCCCCCCCCCAACAAGTTGTCAGCACTCAAGTGTGCCTTTCATTTTAGAAAGTTTTTTTCACTAGATCAGTGAAGTTGAACAGTTTGCTCTCAGATGGCTTTAGGGGAACAGTCTTCGATTTATATTAAGACGGCACTTAGAGCTCTTTCAAGTTTTTGTGTTGAATGACAGTTCTTTAGGAAGTATTTTGTGAAGAACTCTTTGCAATTCTTTTTTTCTCACAAGTTGACGTACAAAGTGGAGTTTTGTAGATCAGAAAGTATCTAGGGTTCTCTTCTTTGCAAATGCCCAGTGATCAGAAATAAATTTGTGCACCTACCTCGTCTGTACTCGGTCGCTCTGCTAGTTTCGTGTTATGCGTAACTTGAGCCATGAGCTCTACCAGGCAGCCTCATAGCAATGCTGAGATTCCAAGAATTGTGCTAGAATTTACCGTGGGCTCAAGTGTTTCAGCACTGGGATTTATCCAGAGGAAGTCTGTCCCTGAACACGGAGACTTGGAGAAGGTTCTGTGTATGCTGTATCTGTGGGCTGTCTGAGGCTGACAAGCTATCAGCTGGGCATGCGCGGGCCTTATCTAGGAGACGGATCTTTGTTGCCTGGAGAGTGGTTCTGCCCAGCATCGCTGCGGCAGGATGGCCAGCCTAAAGCTGCAGTCTGGTCTGTGCAGGTGGGCAGAGGGAAAGAAAGGCCTTCCAGCCAGCTCCCACTCCCACGGCTCAGCACGCAGGTTGACCCCATTCTCCATGCAGACGCGACCATCTGCAGCCCCAGAAGTCACAGCAAGCCTGGCGGTGTTAATGTGGCGAGAAGTGGGGTGGGTCTGCTTGACCAGACCAACCCCCACGGGTTAGCAGAGGCAGGATGGGTTCAGAGCGCTCCTAGGAAGAGAGCGGATCTGACAGCACACCAGGTCATGAACTGAAAGGTCATGGGTTGGGGGATTTTTTGTTTTTTTTTTTTCTTTCTTTTTAACACCTTTCTGATTCTTCTCTTCCCTTGAATTTGTAAAGGTGGGAATGTCCTCATTTCTAGGAATAAAATCTTAAACGCTTATCTTTTCTCCCCCTCCATATATAATTGTTAAAGCTCTTAATGCATATTTGCTGGAGAGCCACAACATAAAGATTCCAAATATTGACTTTCAAGCTGAACATCACCAGGGCTTGAGAGAGAAAATCAGAGTTCGGGGAAGAAAATAAAGATTAGTAGCCATATTTTTTGACCTTGATTATCTTAGTCTTTCCTGCTTTAATATTAAAATATTAAATGCAAGAAACAATAGTAATGATAGAGTAGTTTCATGAAACAATTTTCTTGTTATATTTAATTCATCAAAGAAGCATGGTGTACTTTACATTAACATACATACATTCTTTTAGGAATCCAGGTACATGTCTCATAGTGCAAAGGAGAATCAGTATGCACGTCCCCTTCTTAGGGAAGCGTGTTTAGGGCTCCAGCTTTGTACCGCCCCCCCCCCCCCCCGCCGCCGCCGGGAGTGCCGCCATGATGTCAGGCTTTGCCATGTGGATGGAGCTCCCAGTGGGGCCTCGTCACACAGTTTTTCCAGGACCCCGTGACACTTCCCACCACTTTCCCAACAGTGTCGGCATTCAGGAAACGGTCCTGCAGATGTCTGATGGTTTTTGGGCTCAAAGAATTGCTCTTGTGGAATTTTTGGCTGAGTCCTGTGTCACCCGTTGACTGTGACCCATCATTTGAAATCATTTCCCCATCGCTGAATTCTTGGTGAGGTCTGGCTCCAAAAGCAAATGCTCTCATTCCTTCAGTCATTTGCAGCTTTGCTTGGAAGTTGAAATCTCCAGGCACCAATGACAGAAAAAAAACAGCTGATCCAGTGTCATGTCTTGACCATGGCTTGCTCTCCCCGCAGCTGCTTCGGCCACAGGCGCATGTGTCGCCCAGGCTCCGATGGTGCCCATGAGGCTTTAGAGCGGGGAGGGGGTCCCAGCTGCCTGGTCACCTTACTTGTAACCACGCTCTCAGTTTCCAGGATGCGTACGTACAGCCTTGTTTCATGCTAACGGTCATGTACACTATTGCTTAATTCATCATCCACACACCACTTTTATCGAACTCAAAGATTGTGCCAAACACTGTGAATGAACAAAACTGTATCCCCGCCGTTAAAATATTTACTTCCAAGAGGTGGAATCCCAGCCACAAAATCTAGTTGACCTCGCTTGTTGGGTCTGTTCTGCTTTGTAATGGATGAACCCAAGCACAAGTAGGTGTAGATGGCTCTACCCACTACAGTCGGGCCTGCCCAGAGGCAGGGAAACATTTCTGGTTGTGCTTCTGTCCATTATTTTAGATGTGAAAAATAAATTTAAAATTTAACTAAAACAATGTGATCCCATGCTGACCGTTGAAACAGGCATAATATGGCCTCTGATAGTAAGACTTGGTGACTGCTTATTCTAGATCTATTTTTCGTTAACTTCAGTGTTTGTTGTTGGTAATTATGTTATCCTTCAGAGTTGGAAGCTTCACATTATTTCAATTTCAGCCATCCTGGGAGCCTCATTTGAGTTTGGATTTCTGACTTAGATAGGAAGGGGTAGTGTTTTAGCCTTTGATTTCCATTATGAACTTGTTTCCATAAGCATTTTAAGAGGAAGGGAAATAATTGATACTATAACACAGTCTTTTGTTCCCATATTTTATGGAGTTTTTAAAAGTATGTCCGTGCTTTAGATAATACATATTTTATGCAAAATTTTTAAGTTACTCCGTCCGTGAAACTCTATTTCATGCCCAATTTAGAATAGCTAATTTTGATGCCAAGATTATTCTCTGTGGCTGTATTCTTTCATCTTTATAATGATGGCATTTTGGTCTTCCTCTTTAAATTCTGAATTCCATCATTTGAGGATGCAGTGGTAATCACTTCACTGTTGTTGGTACATAAACTTCTTTTTAATTAGTATAATACATTGCACTGACGTTGAAGAATAAAACTGTTAAATGCAATTGCATCAAAACTTTTGTGTAATGTTTTACCAACTTCTCTTTTCTTTCGTCCACTGAAATGTTCTCGACTGTGATGAACCCTGGTTGTGGGTTCCATTTGTGCCTGGCACGATTATGTGGCCGCCGTGTCCTTTCAGACCTTGCCTTTGACACATCATGGGAACTAGGTGACTCAGGGGCCTGTTTCTCAGGGGCTCAGACTGTGTGCATCCTGCCTTGAGCTCCAGCACGGGGGTGGCCACGTTGTGGTCTCGCTGTCGCAGCTGTGTTGTCTGGCTTACACACGACCAGCACAACCCACTCTGCTTTTCCTGTGACGGCAGTGGAGACCTGTTAACAGCTCAGAGGAGTAATGCGGCCTGCAGGCGGTGTGCACTGCTTGCCAGCTAACTGTAGAGCTGTTTGAACGTTTATCCTGTCTGCTGGCTCTGCTCTGGTGCCCATAATCGCTTTGGACAGGGCACGGGATATCAGATGATTCTTGTGCACTTTTGTCTGAACAAAAGAGTGGGAAAGTTAAAAAAAATATGTGGGAGATAACAAGAACCATGTTGATGGAGGAGTCACTTCCTTTTTAGCTACTTAATTTCAAAACTCTTGGGATATACAGATTGCTTAAGCGTTCCGGTGACATTTGGGAAAGAATGTGTTCCTGTGTGCAAGCAAGGACTGGGAATCAGATTTCTGAGTTCTGTTCCCAGCAGCATGCAGGGGTCACCCGGTGACATGTGACAAGTCAGTTAAGCGTCAGAATCCTAGTGCCCCTATCTGTTAAAATGGACATAAAAGGGGATAAGTTAATGTTGGTGAATTGTTTAACAGTTTGCTGGGAACCAACTTGCTCTAGTGACCTAGAAAAACCATGGACTGTGGTGCAGGCTGACCTCATTTCTATTTTTGGCTTTAGCGCTGACTCAATGAGAAACTTGTAGAAATCAGCTAATCTGGCTCCCGGCCTCCATGCATTCCATGGTTAAAATGAGAATTATAAAGTCTTATCTGCACTGGGTCTCATAGTGATATAGCCAAATACTAATTAAGTACTAAAAATATGCCACCAAATGCACTGGAAACTCTTACATTAATGTGCCTCTCGCATTTCCTTCCGATGTCATGTGAGGCTATTTGGGGAGACACAGTTCAGTGTTCATTTTGTTTTTGTAGCCAGCTGTTTGCAGTTCACATCTCTTCTGTTTCGGGTAAAATTTTCCCACCTCCGAGTAGTAGGGAGGTCGACATGATGACGGAGTGTGGTGTGTCTCTGTGGTCAGCGTTCTCTGCGGTCGTAACACACTCTTACTAGTTCAGGTTAAGAATGAATATATGTGAGTAGCCTCTTCCAGTTGAGCCAGTCTCGGTCTGAGAGTGCTTTTCTTCCCCAGCTGTCCCAGGCCTTAGGGAGAAGGAGCCAGCATTCCGTGTCAGATCCTATGCTGAAGGCTCTGGGCTGTCAGCGTCTGCTCCTCTGGCTCGGTTCTCTGGATGCCGCTGTCCAGAGCGGTGTGCTGGGCTGCAGGCCTTAATTTTCTTTAATCCATTCACTATTTTATTATACCCCCTGGATTCTGCAATAGTCTCCTTCATGTTGATTCACACGCTGTTCTTGACTCACACCTCCAGTGAATTCTGCAGTCCATGCAAGCACAGCGGTTGGAGTCGCATGTGCAGAACCACATTCTGCATTTTTAAAAATGCAACAGGCAGTGAATTTGCCAACAAGTGCCAGGACTGGCTGAGTGGTTCGGAAGGAAGGGCGGCTTCTAGAGTCCTTGCCCTGTCTCCCTCCAGCTGTGCCACGGTGCAGCACTTCTCGGTTACCCGTGGTGACCTGCCTTTCTGGGGGTACATGTGGATGTTCTGGAATGTATAGCTTGTCGGTTTATTTTTACTTTGAGCTGACAAAACTGAGAAAGTACAGGTCACTACATCATCCAGAGGACCTTCTTCTGCTTTTCAAAGTCAGCTGGCAATGGCTGCCTCATCTGCTCCTTTGTATCATAAGGTTGCATTAAAGTCCACAGAGTGTGTAAAGAAAATAGGTCTTCTTGATTTTGTATCCTGATGATGGGTGATTTTCTGTTGGCAATCTGACAATGGCAGTCTTCCTTAAATATCGCGTAAGCAGGTCATGGGCTTGCCGATGCCTCTGGGAGAAATGCTGTTTCCAGTGTCAGAGGTGGACGCCACTTTCCTCCACGTTCTGTGCTTGTTGTATTTTTGCTTAGTTTCTTGTGCTCACGCAGCCTCGGTCAACCTCGTCACCATCTGCTTGCCACCACCCAGCCTCATTGACTCCTTTTTTCACCTCACATACTTATTTTGCATTCGCCCTTCAAGGGCCAGCTTGGGGCTCAGAACCCCAGCCTTTTGGACTGTCCTTTTTCCTTTTTGAGTGTATTGTGGCCACGTGTGTGTGTGTTCAGGTGTATAGCCACCTGAATAATAGTGTTTTAAAGATAACGTTTCTTATTTCTTTTTGCTCCTCGAGGGCAGAGACTATAATTAAACTTGGATCATACCTTTGCAAAAAAAACACGTTTTAAGGACACTTTTGAACGCCCATTATCAGATTGCAGATTGCACAGAGAAGTCTCTGCATCTTGTGCTGAAGCTCACACCGTGAGCTCTGTCTACACAGCTCCTAGGAATCCGAAGGAAGAACTTGACCGCCAGTCTGCTTACAGAGTCCTAGCGCGCTGTGCCTGCTGATAATATGATCCCACTAGTTGAATCCGCGCGCAATCAATTCGGTGAAAAAAACCCCAACTATTCGTTATTTTATTTACCCAACAAATTATTTAGCATTTGGCATATAGTATACAGAAAGCATTGTGCTCGGTGTTGTGTATGAAGATACCTGTCTTCAGAGAGCTTGACATGCAGTAGAGACAGGCCTCCTGAAATAGGAGCTAGTTTGCCGCGTTGGCTTTCACATGCCCGCACACACTTGCGCGGGGCTGGGCGGCACGTGGAAGGGTGAGTACCAGTTCGTTTCCTCCGTTTCTTCTAACATGCCTTCGGCCTGCCCTGCTGCTCCTTCGTAGGGCGAGCGAGGCCTCCCAGGGTTGCAAGGTGTCATCGGGTTTCCCGGGATGCAAGGGCCCGAGGGGCCACAGGGGCCCCCAGGACAGAAGGTAAGCTTGGCTGTGTCACGGCGGGGGCGGGGGCGGGGGTAAGGTGATCTGCATTCTTGTCACGGTGGCATCTCTGTTTGGTTCCAGGGTGACACTGGAGAACCCGGGCTGCCTGGAACGAAAGGCACAAGAGTGAGTACAAGTGTGGTCCAGGGATGCCTCCCAGAGACGGCTCTCTCCCCGCTCCTGCCTCCCAGCAGTCCTGAGGGGCGTCCCCTCTGTCCCTCCTCCCCGCCCGTCCTGTGCCCTGCCTCTCTGCCCAGAGCTGCCACTGCGTGTGGCCTGCTGAGGGCTGACGTGAGTGCTGGCCACGGCTCCACCCGCCCCCCCCATCCTCGTGGCGGCTTCTCTCGCCCGCGCTTCTCCCGTTTGTGCTTCCTCACGGGCTCTCACGGACATGCTTTAATTTGGGGAGATGATAGGTCTACAAGTCATTGAGGAAAAGGGCTTCCTTTATTGTGGAAAGCGGTGACATTTTGAGAGCTCACCTCGCTCTGCCTTCTTCACCCCCTACTTTTGTGTTGTACTTCCATTCCTGGGAAATGCATAGATGAAGACCTTGGAGAGCACGTTTTGAAAGTGGAGAAACGGAAAGACACTGTCAACATTTCCTTCCGCTGTTACCCAGCTGGGGAGAAAGTTGCCGGCACTCCTGAGTCCTTGGGCAGGAGACAGTGGAGAGGGTCTCGGCGCTGTTAGGGAGGGAGAAGATCCAGAGCTCCGCCAGGAATGACTTGGTTTTCTTCCCCCGCAGCGGGATGATTTATCTTACAAACTCTTCTCCTCAGCAATCTGAATTTTTAACGTAAATTCTATCTGTTTATACATATGTAACTTAGTTGTATTTATATGCGTATGATGTATATAACATATATGTTTCTATATATAATAATATATTTCACCTAGAAATCACCAAGTATGAAATGAGGACAGAGTTATTTTGTGAGGGTGCAGCCTTGATTTTAGAAGTGATTCGGGTCAGCTTTGGATGTAGCCTTGCCGCCTCCGTGGGCTGGGCCCCTGGCAGAATGCCATGCGCTGGGTGTGGGTGCTGCCCCTAGCCGGGTGGGTGAGGTGGGAGGAGATGAGGGCCCCAGCACTTAGTGCGCTCTCTCATTTCTGTCCTTACAGGGACCCCCCGGAGCGTCAGGTTACCCTGGAAACCCAGGACTGCCTGTATGTATACAAAGTGCACGTGCTTCCTCGGGGAGACATTTCAGGGGAGTGACACAGCACCATCGGGTGACCCTGTTTTGGCTACTTTTTCACTTTATTGATTGCAGGGTATTCCTGGCCAAGACGGTCCCCCCGGTCCCCC
Source organism: Zalophus californianus (assembly GCF_009762305.2). NCBI lineage: Eukaryota > Metazoa > Chordata > Mammalia > Carnivora > Otariidae > Zalophus > Zalophus californianus. Next base: position 2,937,528 of record NC_045597.1, read on the forward strand.
AGGTATCCCCGGATGCAATGGAACAAAGGTAAATTTGGGATGAAGACCCCTCCCTCATGTTCAGGCTACCGGACTTCCCGTCTTGAGAGGTCGGACGGTGCTGTCCGGTGAACACGGTTTTACTTGCCCCAGTTGGAAAGTTACTTGCCTCAAAGCACTCTTTGTTTGATGAGGAGATCCAGTTTCCCCATATTTGATGTTCAAGAAACATGTAATTGTGCCTTTCTTTTTTGTGGACCCTTATCCTGCAGTTGCTTTAAACATGGAATTTCTTACTTACCTGTTACTAAAGCAAATAAGAAAATGCTGTTATTAATCCTTGTCCCTATTAATTATATTCTCAAATAGACATCTTCTATCATGAAGTAGCACTGGGCAATAAAGCTGGTGACAGATAATTTTTAGGATATGATTTTAAGCAGCCAATGAAGTATCTCAGAAGGGGGAGGACAGAGTAACTGAGGGGCTGTCTGGAATGATGTCCTGTGTGTCTCGCACCCAACTGAGTCTCTGCTGTCCCCTCAGGGCGAGCCAGGGCCTCTGGGGCCCCCGGGTTTGCCTGGATTCGCTGGAAATCCTGTGAGTATAGTGCTGTTTCCATCAGAATTTCCTTTTTTTTGGTTGTAATTCTTCTCTTTTTGTTCCATTTTCTTTCCTTTTCTTGGACTTCTGTCTTAATGCTCATGATGTTTTGAGAGAAACGAAACTGATGCCAACCTTGTCTTTTCCAGGGACCGCCAGGATTACCAGGAATGAAGGTACGTACATACACGTTGCTGGGTTCGTTGCAGGAGTAAAGCAGGTGCCAGACAAACACATTGATTTCAGATCACCTTTGTTGATTGATTGCCTGTTAATGTGTTCGTCTAAACTCTGCTCTGTTACACGAGTATCTAAGTCATAGGCACAAACTTAAATTTTAGTATGTAAACTTGATGGGTGCGATTTCCGAGTAGGAAATAAGCAGAAATAGGAAGCACAGTGTGATGGTGAGTATTGGCAGATGTGAGTCCAGTCCAGATTAATTCTCTGCATAGACAGTCCCAGTGATGCTCATTTTCCGGAGCCATGGGACAGAGGTGCTCAGTTACCATGTTTAATCTATATGGTTTCACTTAAATACAGTCGTCATGTTGCCTGGAATCTGGAGTCACTCTCTATTGTAAACTCTGTGATTCCTGCAGGAAAACCCCAGTTCCTTTAGGTTAGATCCCTGGTGTCCTGCCACTGCCCCCTCCTTATTCTGAGCAAATCCATGGCCTTTCTCAGCTTGACTGTCCCTTTGTGTCAGGATGGGACCCAGCACCCTCTGCCTGTGGTGGGGAAGGGAAACTCTGAGCCCCTCCTGCCGTGGTACCCGAGCGGTGGGGTCCCTGCTCCCAGCCCAGTGGGGGCAGGTCCTCCATCCACACTTGCACCATGAGCCGGCGCGGGGGTGGATCCATGCAGGTGCTTAGCCCTGCCCTGGCCCCTCCAGCGTTCTTCCCTGGGCATGGGGGAGCAGAGAACTCTGCCCACAAGTCCTTCCCAGGCGGGTGGGCCACGGCTCCCGCTGACCTGACTCAGGGTGCGTGCCCCATGCCGCACAGCCGTTCGGAGGGCAGGGGTGTCTCGGTGTTTGGAGCAGTCCTGCTGAGAAACGGCATCCTCATGATCGTCCGGTATTTTAGTCAGGGTTCTGTGGAGAACCAGAACCAGTAGGGGGTGTGTGTGTACTTACGTACATATGTGTGTATGGACATAGATGTATGTCTCCTGATAGATTTATTTTAAGGAATCACATAATTTTTTTTTAAAGATTTTATTTATTTATTTGAGAGAGAGAGAATGAGAGAGAGCACGAGAGGGAAGAGGGTCAGAGGGAGAAGCAGACTCCCCGCTGAACAGGGAGCCCGACGCGGGACTCGATCCCGGGACTCCAGGATCATGACCTGAGCTGAAGGCAGTCGCTTAACCAACTGAGCCACCCAGGCACCCAGGAATCACATAATTGTGGGGGCCGGCAACTCCAAAATCTACAGGATAGGATGACCGGCTGGAGACCCCAGGGTCCCAGTTCAGAGGCTGTGTGGAGGCACAATTCCCTTTTCCTTGAGGGAGGTCAGGTTTTTTCTTTCCTCTTGAGGCCTTCCCCTGATTGGACGAGGCCCACCCACATTATGGAGAATAATCTACTTTACTCAGAGGCTACTGATTTAAATGTTTATCTTATCTCAAAAACACCTTCACGGGGACATCCACACTGGGGCTTAACCAAATATCTGGGTATCGGCCTGGCCAAGTAGACATAAAATTTACCATCACAGCCTGCTTTTATAAAAATGCTCATCCTGGGTCTTTTTGTGAAAGGTAATCTCTATTGCATGAGAGCGCTCGGAGCCTGTGGCCCTGATATGCATGCTGTCTTCGTGGCGGGGTGTGGGGGTGGTGGATGGCCAGGGGCACGTGCCGTAGCTCCTTTCACTGGCTGAGCCGAGTCTGCGGCACATGACGCTGGGCAGCAGTGAGTGGGAGGCGGCCAGTGTGTATATTCCAAGTGTAGACAGAGCCTAAATCCCAGATTCCATACCAGTAATGCACGCCTCTTCTTCAGTGGGTTCTCAGTTTCTTTATAGAAATACCAGTATTTTTGATTTTTTTTTCTCTTTTTTCATTCCCCCAGGGGGATCCAGGTGAAATCATTGGCCATGTGCCTGGGACCCTGTTGAAAGGTGAAAGAGGATTTCCTGGACCCCCAGGAACACCAGTAAGCGTTTGCTAAATAACTATAAGCACACGCAGAGTCTCTCCTACTTCCCGTGTAATTCTTCTGTTTTCAATAACTTACAGGGCTCGCCAGGACTGCCGGGCCTGCAAGGTCCTGTTGGCCCTCCGGGATTTACCGGGCCGCCAGTAAGTGTCGGGGGGACCTGTCGGAGCCACTCACTGAAAGAACAGCTGTGTTGAGGCATGAAAGTAAATCCAGTGTGATGATGATTTCACATAGTTGTGCTCTCTCTTCATTTGGTTTGGGAGAATGAGCTGCTTTCTTGGGAGGGTGTTTGGCACTTAGGGGGCACATATTCCAGAGCCCTGGGGAGAAGGCTAGTGGTGACGGTGCATGTCAACATGTCCCACACAGATAACACGTTCGTTACTGGAGGGGATGGGCGGCTGCTGGCGATACTGTGGCCTGAGGACGCTAAGTTCAGAGACGGACATGTAGAAACAGTCATCCCAGAGGGCCTGGCTCTGTGGGGCCGTGGACGCAGGACAGGCAGCAGCGGGAAGCTGTGCTGTATTTGTGATAAGGACTGAGCACCGGGACATAACCCTCCAGAGGCTCCCCTCTCTCACTGGCCTCCTGCACAGCCAGTAATTCCCAGTAGGAGGAGGGCCCGTCTCCTCCCACTTGCACATTCTGAGAGCACAAGAGAGTCAATACTAACGAGACTTACCCATTTGTCAAGGGCCATGTTTACTGGCAGCGAATACTGTTCCCCAGACTGGCATCCTCGTACTAGCCTGCCTGAGACTCCTTGAGAGATTTTCAGGCCTCCCTTCCCCGCCCGCCCTCACTCCCTCCCTCTCAAATCCAGCAATTCTTCTGTCCATTCTTGCAAATGCAACCTCTTTTATATTCTTGTAAATAAGTGGACTCATTTTTGTGAAGAATGACTAATTTTTTTTTTTTTTTTAATGATTGAAAAGCACTCTGAAATTTTGTTGCAAACACAGGAAGGTTTTCACTTCACTACAGCCTATGCACTTGAAGAAATCATTCAACTTTTTAGATAAACAGTTATATCCAAAGTGGACAAACACCATTTCCAAACTGGAAACTAGGGCTCTCAGAGAGTTTGGCTGTGAATTTCATTCAGCATCTGTGTTCCTGGCACATTCTTGGATCGGTGGATTTCAAAGGGCAGTGCCTAAGACGTTGAGGTGTTTCATCCCTGTTAATTATTGTCCTGGACTAATTCCTAGTTACTTTCCAAATTTTATAGATCCAAAGCATAGAAATAAAATTTAAATATTTAACAAATATATTATCACATTAATCATGGGAACCTTAAGATAACTGGTAAAAAGAAGCATGTAAAGCTTACCGAGGTTGTGAATGATACTAAATTAAAATGCTCTCTCTTACAGGGTCCTCCAGGCCCTCCTGGCCCTCCAGGTGAAAAGGTAAAGATATTTTTCATTTGACATTTTTTGGCATTTGTACAAGACTACCACAAAATCACCATAACTTATTACTCTTTAAAGTCTCTTTAAACAGTTTTGGAAAATTATATTTCTTTATCTCTGCTTAACATCTGTCCACCCACCTGTTCATGTATCCATGCATTTCTATCCATCTGTCCATCATCCCTCATCCCTCCATCCCTCCATCCATCCCTCCATCCCTCCATCCTCATCCTCCTCCCCATCCCTCCTCCATCCACCACCATCCTCCCCACCCACCTCATCCACCTCCAACCCTCCCACCACCTCCAACCCCACCCATCCCCCATCACCTCCACCTCCACCATCCCTCCCATCCATCCATCCTCAATCCCTCCACCCACCCTCCCACCATCCCCTCCACCTCCATCCTCCCCTCCATCCTCCCTCCATCCACCTCCACCTCCATCCCTCCATCCCTCCCTCCATCCATCCATCCATCCATCCATCCATCCCTCCATCCATCCATCCCTCCATCCCTCCCTCCATCCCTCCATCCCTCCCTCCATCCCTCCATCCCTCCATCCCTCCATCCCTCCCTCCATCCATCCCTCCATCCATCCATCCATCCATCCATCCCTCCATCCATCCATCCCTCCATCCCTCCATCCTCCCTCCATCCTCCATCCATCCCTCCATCCCTCCCTCCATCCATCCATCCCTCCATCCCTCCATCCCTCCCTCCATCCCTCCATCCCTCCCTCCATCCATCCCTCCATCCATCCATCCCTCCATCCCTCCCTCCATCCCTCCCTCCATCCCTCCATCCCTCCTTCCATCCATCCATCCATCCATCCATCCCTCCATCCCTCCCTCCATCCATCCATCCATCCCTCCATCCCTCCATCCATCCATCCCTCCATCCCTCCCTCCATCCCTCCATCCCTCCCTCCATCCCTCCATCCCTCCCTCCATCCATCCCTCCATCCATCCATCCATCCATCCATCCCTCCATCCATCCATCCCTCCATCCCTCCCTCCATCCCTCCATCCCTCCCTCCATCCATCCATCCATCCATCCATCCCTCCATCCATCCATCCATCCTCCATCCCTCCCTCCATCCCTCCTCCATCCCTCCATCCCTCCCTCCATCCATCCATCCATCCATCCATCCCTCCATCCCTCCATCCCTCCATCCCTCCCTCCATCCCTCCATCCCTCCCTCCATCCCTCCATCCTCCATCCCTCCATCCCTCCCTCCATCCATCCCTCCATCCATCCATCCATCCATCCATCCCTCCATCCATCCATCCCTCCATCCCTCCCTCCATCCCTCCATCCCTCCCTCCATCCATCCATCCATCCATCCATCCCTCCATCCCTCCCTCCATCCATCCATCCATCCCTCCATCCCTCCATCCATCCATCCATCCATCCCTCCATCCATCCATCCATCCATCTCCATCCTCCATCCCTCCCTCCATCCATCCATCCTCCATCCCTCCATCCATCCATCCATCCATCCATCCATCCATCCCTCCATCCATCCCTCCATCCTCCATCCATCCATCCATCCATCCATCCATCCCTCCCTCCCTCCATCCATCCCTCCATCCCTCCCTCCATCCCTCCATCCCTCCATCCATCCATCCATCCATCCATCCCTCCCTCCATCCATCCATCCATGTATCCATCTGTCTGTCCTTTCTTCCATCCAACCCTTATTCATTATTTTGGAATCACTGATCTTTCCCTTAGTTTTCTGTAGTCAGATTTTAAAAGCCTTAAATTAAAAGAAAGGTTTTATAGAATTTTTTCAATAATACTTTTAAAAAAGTTCTTTTAATAGACATTGAATATAATGCGATCACAACTTTGTTGAAAATTTTATGATAGTTGTTGGAAGAAGCTCTTGCCTTAACTCTACCCTATTATTACATTTTATGTGGTATTTTATGTGATATTTATTAGATGATTTTGAGCCAAGTAGACAACTCTAATAACGGAAGCCTAATTTTTCATCAACAGGGGCAAATGGGCTTAAGTTTTCAAGGGCCAAAAGGCGACAAGGTGAGTACACACGGCTTTGGAGTATTTTCATGTTTAAAATTAAAGTTCTTTTGTAGCACTGTGAAAAAAAAATTACAGTTCTAAGTATAATGGGGTTTCTGCCTCTGGACCCCCTCTTGGACCCTTACAACCATCATTACCCTTCTCTGTAAGTTCCTTATTAGTGCTTTCCCTACAATGGACAGCTGGAATTCACTGACATTTTCTACCTGCAATCTGACCAGAGAATACAATGAGGCCATTAATTCTAGTTCTCTGTACATCGAGTTCAATCAGAATGTTCGCAGGTAGTGATAAAGCCAGACCTAGACTTTATTAGAAAAGAGTCAGTCGGCTATTAGTAGCGTAACTCTACTAAACCCTGCAAAGATGGAAGGCCATCCTACCTAAATGGGGAGGAAGTGAGCCGCAGAGGCAGGGAAGCACAGACTGGAGCAGGGGAGAAGGGAGGCCAGCGGTAGGTCCCTGATCCTCTGCTAATCTGTCCACCGGTTTCCCTGGATCAGACAGGTGAAATGGGCCCAAGCCCAGTGGGGGTTCTGGGGATTGTGGCCACACCTGCCCCAGGGCCCACGTTCTCCATCGGTGTCCACCGGTGCATGCCAAGTGCAGCTGAGGCCTGGGCAGGCCTAGACTGATGCGTGGCCTCTGTGTTCCACTCTGAATTTGGTCCAGGCTTTCCATAAACCTCACCGTAAGGTGACCCTGCAAATTACGCCATTGAAGTTTTTGGATTTCACTCATTGTGCTGTCGCTGGCATTCTGTGCTTCCAGTTGTACCCAACAGTTAGGACACCCGAAGAAGAAAATTCTTGATGGTTCTCTTCCTTTGGGGGCAGCTAAAGATACCTCCTTTTTTCCCAGGCTCTACTGAGTAGTTCGTGCCTCTTTTCCTCTGTCCAAATGCGATAGGACAGCGCATGTGTCCCGCTCTGGACACATAAACTGCATAAATATAGGCAAGGTCCATACATAGATGGTGCAGAGATGTGTCTAGTAGGTGTTGAGTTCTGTTGTTCTCACTTGACGTAGTGGTTTTCCTGACTCCTGAGAGGGAAAGTCTCCTGGTTTCGTGTCCTTACTGTGCCATCTTCCTACTGAAACTTAACTTTCTGCTGAGACAGGGATAGATTAGAACAGAGTATAATTTACATTTTTTTAAAATAGATGTTTTGTCTTAGGCTTTTCCCTGCCTCTGCATTTTCTTCTTTGAGTACTTCATTTTATGCCTAATTCATTCCCATTGTTTGGATCACCAGGGTGACCAGGGGGTCAGTGGGCCTCCAGGAGTGCCAGGACAAGCTCAAGTTCAAGAAAAAGGAGACTTTGCCACTAAAGGAGAGAAGGTATGAGATGGATTTTGTCCGACGAAGGCTGGCTTTCTAATTTTGGGCAAATTGAAGGGATATTGAGAAACTGGGTCAAAATTCAGTTTCTCCAGTTACATTCACCAGTGACCTACAAAACGGGTTTCTAGACCATCCATTCCACAAAATACCAGCATCTTGAGAGCAGAGGCAGCTGGAACTGGGTTGGAGCAAGGTTGACCTCCCGAGTGAGGGCTTCTTAGATGCACCAGGTTGGGGCCAGGCTGGGGCAGCAGTAGGGAAGCCGGTTGGGGCGTGGTGGGTCATAGCTGCCACAGACCGAGCATAATTAACTGCCCATCTTAAACCCACAACCTTGTCAGTGTTGGGATGTGAATATTGGGGACCAAAGAGAATTTCCTTGTTAATATAGCAGGAAAAGGAAAGTTTTTCCTTTTACATGTTCAGTGTAGTGTATAAAAATCAGGATAGCCGTTAGTACTGACAGCTCACTCTCTTGCTCTTTTTTAAAAAATTCTTCTAGGGTCAGAAAGGTGAACCTGGATTTCAGGTAAGTACTCAATTCTTGCTTATCATTATTTTGTGTGAATGTTCATAAAGTATTGGATTTAAGTGACAAACTTATTCACCTTCAATGTAATATTTACGTAATTTAATATTTTACTTAAATACCCTAACAAAGCTTTCTTTTTGTTCTTTCAAGGGAATGCCAGGGCTTGGAGAGAAAGGGGAGCCTGGAAGACCAGGGCCCCGAGTAAGTGCCTCGTCCTTTTGCTCTTTACTGTAAAAGCACGTTCCTTCCTTTCCTCGGGTCCCAGGTTTACAGAAACAGGAGTGGAAGAGGCTTGTAGGGCTCTTCGGTTTCTCCCTGTCCTCTCCTGTGGGCTTTCCCGGAGCCCTTGCGAGCAGGAATGAGGAGGCCGCCTCCATCTGAAAGTCCTCCCGGGGAGACTGGGGCTGGGGTCTCTCTGCAGAGGCCCCCACCTGCTGGCTCCTCATTGAGAGTCTCTGTGCCCTTTTCTGATGCTTTCTGAGCGGTCAAGAGCTGAGATGCTCAGACTAACTGCCCCCTGCCCCCGAAGCCTGGTGACAGGAGCTCCACCCGCTGGTTTCCAGCTCCCACCCTGCAGTGATGCGGGAACCCTCCATTAAAACGAATCCTCTGCATATCGGCTACCAGACCCTTGCCATTCGGAAAACTCTGCTGTTCACTGTGTGGCCACATAGAACGCTTGCCTTAGGAGATTTGGAGCTCATCAGGCTCCATTGTTTAAACATTGAAAAGTCCGCTTCCTTTGTCCCATGTTCCTAGCTGCTGCATGTAGACTGCATTTCTCCTTCCTGTGGTTTTGTCAGCCCATGCAGAGGTTCCTGGCCTGGGCGTTGGGGAGTGTTTATTATTGCTTTTGTGAAATACTGATGTCTCCATCTTTATTGTACAGGGAAAACCTGGAAAAGATGGCGAAAAAGGAGAAAAAGGGAGTCCAGTAAGTATTTTTCTGTAATTTTTAAAAGCAAACTGTTGCCTTGACTATAGCTTACGAGGGGGTGCTCTCCGTGTCCCACTGCAGGGCTTCCCAGGCGACGCGGGGTACCCGGGACTTCCAGGCCGCGAAGGTTTCAAGGTAAGCGGTGACACTACGGAAGGTTTTCCTTCAGTCTGCGGATCAGTCTCCGAAAGCACCGTGGACTCAGATAATAAAAGTGATTGACATCCCTATGAGCAACACACGACTTAATTTTGTGGTTTTATTTATGCGTGTGATTTTTTTTTTTTTTTAAGAGGAACATAAAATGTTCCACTCATGTCTCTTTTGTAGTAGATGAATTTCATCTGGTTAAGAAACAATAAAAAATGCAGATAGAATGAAGAAAACAAGCTTGTCTAATTTTCCTGTTACCTGCTCAGAAGTGGTCAGAATGCACCACCGTCCTATGTGTGCACCCACACACGCATCTCTAAAACAATGGGGATTGTGCGGTGCCTCCTGCTTCCTCACTTAATGCCATGGCGTGGATGCATTTGACACGGGACATCCTGTGTCCACGCCTTGTGCTGTGCGTATGTGGGTCACAGCCACACACTTACGAGTATAAATACTTGTGTTCACTTGTCTGATCATTTCCATGTCATGGATTCCTACAAGTGTAGTTTTGGGGTCAATGTTTAGACTCCGCCCCCCCCCTTTTTTTTTTTTGAGATGTTCACCATATGCTGCCAAATTGCCCCTAGAAAAGAACATCCTTCTGTCCCAGTGCCCTTTTTTTGGGCAACTGCTTGTTATCAAACTTGATAAAATATTTGTCAATGTGATAGGCAGAAAAAACTCATGGCTACAAGACTAGGTAACGTAAATCTCCGCTAACATAAATAGCTTTGGAATAGCATCTCCAGCAGTGACTCATAACCTGGGGGGGGGACTTCAGCGCTCGCTCATGAAAGCCAGGGAGGAAGGGAAAGACCCTTTACTGATCACTGTGACTTTATTGAGAAAGTCAAATCTTGTAGATTTTAAAAGGTAAATATGTTTAGGATATATTAGCTAAGATATTTTTTAAGTCCCACAGATACTTCTAAAGTCTCATATTCAAATCAGAAAAATCAAAACATCTAATGCTGGTTTGCTGCTAGGTGTATTGCTTTGGTTTATTTAAAGGGGAGCAACTGCATTCATGGAAGGACTTTTAAAGGTTATTTTGATGTGGCTTATATAAAACAGTAGACATAACAGGGTAAATTCTTTTGGGTTTTTCTTCTAATACGAATGAAATTAAGCCTCAAAGTGATTAGAATTTATCCACCGCATGTAATGCTGGATTTTAGGGGGAAAGATGAAACCATGAATATCCTTTTATTATGACTTTCAGTGCAGGTTTAGACAACCTTACACATAAAAACCGCTAGTAAAATGATTTCTTTAAGAAACTATATTTAGAAATCAAAAGCTTTCATTCCATTTACTTTCATTTTATTGAGAAAACACCAGATACTAATTCAGCTTAGCAGTGATTCTGTTTGCGTTGCCCGAGGGAGCATGCCATCAAACATAACAGACCTTGTGGGCGGCTTTGTCACGTGAACAATTAGACTCTCCATTATGATCTGCAGAAATCTTTCTTTCCATGCATCACCCTTATAGAAAGCAGATGGACGTGCATTCATTTTTGGTTTAGTAGGTACAGAGCATTTTCAGCCCCTCACAGTGAGGGCTACTTAGGAGAGGAAAATAACTTTAGTGGAAGTGGGCAGTCTTTATTTTTCCGGGACAGAGAGTTGAACCATGCTTTCTGCAAGACAGTCTGTCTAGTCGAAAAATACAAGTATTTCTTCTTTTGTAGGGAGACAAAGGTGAAGCAGGTCCTCCAGGCCCACCTGGAATTGTGAGTAAAAGTGCTGTTTGGTAGTCGGTCGGGGGCTGGGGCCACGTGCCCCATGGTGTTCCTAGAATGACATTTGTGTGTATAGAGGGTGCATGTTACTTAAAATCATAAACTTATATTCTGTATTGTGGGGCGTTTGGTACTTACTTTTTATTATATTTCGATAATTTCTGCATTTCCTCAACCACTGACAATGAAAAGACTTGTTTTTTGGTAACAATAGGAGCAAAACATTTTGAAACTTTTTTTTTTTAAATGGTCCATTAAGGAAAATGTTAAACCGATCATCCATAATTTGGCTCTCCCTGGCAAAACAGGTTTTATGTCTGCAAATAGCATTTTACTTGCCCCTGTGCGTATTTTTACATGTGGGGGCAATCGGTGTTTGTAGTGTTTTTTTTTTTTTTCCTTTGTAAAAATGAACCTTCTTCACGTTTGCAAGTTATCTTGGAACGGCCCTCTTCGGTGTCCTGTCAGAGAGGGGTGCTGGAGCTGGTTGACCCATTTTGTCCCAAATCTTCTCTGGAACAATGGAAAGGTTACTGTTGTTTCCTTGGCTGCCCATGGCGCGTGCCCCGTGGTGGTTTGCGCGTGCGCCCCGTGGGTGTGCAGCCGTGAATGATTCCTCCTGGGGGTGCGCTTCCAGGACCTGGATGGCTGCGGGGAAGCCCAGAACCTCCTTCCTGCAGACGCAGGACGCCCTTTCTGTATCTAGCAGCCACAGTCGAGTGGCCTGTTTGCATCGTAACTGCATCAGCAGATTTTAATAACATCTGTTAATTGCTACAAAGGAACTCTGTTTTAAGGGCAATCTGCAATACTTGATTTTGTCATTTTCCTTAAATTTCTGTGATTTAGAGTTGTTGTGCTCACCAGTTCACTCCTTTGTAGTGTGTTCTTCTTGGCCTGTATCCCTACATCCTTGAGGAAGTCCCCGCTTTGGACCATTTAAAAAAAAAAAAAAACCAACACAACAGAAAACCTCTTCCAGTGAAAAATTTGCACGTTCCTGTTACTTATCGCCTGGGGAAACGTAAGGGTGTTGTGACAGTACTCTTTAAAGTAGACTATTCATTTTTGGTTCGTATGGAGAGTTAGAAATTCTAAACCGAAACCTCAGAACTAATATTGTTCTAGCCTTACTTCCCGGGTAGAGCTGCTGCAGGCCAGTTATGACAGGAGGAAGCACAATTGCGGCAGAGTGCTCTGGCGGGGAGGGGGGCACGGGGGGGGGGTCCGTTTTCTGTGCTCTCACGAGCCCCCCCCCCCCACGCCCCCACTACTCTTTCTTCCCTCTCACCTTTCTTGAGGTGATTTGGAGATGTGTTCGTTTCTTTGTCTGCCCTGCTCTGGCGTGTAGCCCAGCCACTCCCCTGCACCGCTGTGACCTTCTCTTTTGTAATTCAGGCCATCGGTCCCCCAGGACCGCCTGGAGAAAAAGGAGAGCGGGGGTACCCGGGCACCCCAGGGTTGAGAGGAGAGCCAGGCCCCAAAGGTACATTCTGTCTTCTCCTTTCTCCCCCTCCCCCTTCTCTCCCCCTCCCCCTTCTCTCCCCCTCCCACCTCTCCTCCTCCCCTCCCCTCTCCTTCCCCATCCCTCTCCCCTCTCTTTCCTCCCTGATCTTTCCCCTTCCTCTTCTCTCTTCCCTCCCCCCTCCCTGCCGCCCTCCTCCCTCCCCTCTCCTCCTCCCGCCTTCCCTCTGTCCTCTTACCCTTTACCTTTCTTCCATTTTCCACCTGCACTCTCGCGGTTTGGTAACACCAGCAGGCCTTGTAGGACCGCGTGGTGACTGAGGCCTGTCTCAGACTCAGGTCTGTCTTCCGTCCTGGCACTGGGGCTCCTAGAGCCCGTCTCTGTCCAGCCCTGTAGGGCCAGGGCGCTGCGTTTGCACCAGTGCCCTTCCCTCACCCCGCTGACCCAGGGCCTTGTGGGGACGGACACACAGGCTTGGTTTGTCTGACTCTCCCTTCTCTTTTAAGGGTTCCCAGGATTACAAGGCCAGCCAGGTCCTCCAGGTGAGCAGGCTGGGCTGATTGTGTTGGAATAGTCGTACAACGTCTATGTGGTTCGTAACCCAAATGTGTTTCTCTCGTACGTTGGCGATCCGCAAGAAATGGCTGCCAGTTCTGTTGCATGTTTTTCTAGTAATGACAGCAAGGTGTGTTCATAGCTGTTGTTGTTTACTTTGGAAGTCACAGGTGGCCATGGGGTTATGTGTGTTCCTGGGGGTTCTGACGTCTCTCCTTAAGTCCTACCTTCTCTCCCTGGCTCGGGCCTGCCCCCCAGTCTCCTTGCCCCCTTCCCCAAGGGTGTAGATCCCCAGTGTCCTGCAGGACCCTCACTGCCAGTGCCTGCACTCCCCGTCTCCAGGGAGACTTTGTTTCTCCCTTGGGACCAGACTTAGCTGAAACCCCCTAATGATCTAATCACCTCTGATCTAGTTTCTCCATGGGATCACATGTGGCTCGCTTGTACTTAGTGTGTCTCATTCCTGCTGCTTAGTTAGTAGTGGGATTCCTGTGTGTGCAGATGCTTGTGTGTCCACACATCTGTATGTCTGCGTGTGCAGATGCTTGTGTGTGCACACCTGTATGTCTGCGTGTGCAGATGCCTGTGTGCGTGCACACCTGTATGTCTGCGTGTGCAGATGCCTGTGTGCGTGCACACCTGTGTGTGCGCAGATGCTTGTGTGTGTGTGTGCAGATGTCTGTGTACAAATGCTTGTATGCGTGTGTGCATGTGCTCCCCCAGGCCCTGGAGCGGATCAGAAAAGCTGTGAGGGACACCTGCATGTGACCTAGAATCCACACCACAGCCGAGTGCCCACAATCCTTACATTCTTGGTTTTGTATGTTTTTAATTTATTTTTGTGTTTTATTCTTTTTCATTATTGCCCTTTCCCTTTCTGACAGCTCTACAGCTGTAATTTCTTCCAGAGCTCGTTCCTTTTTGCTGGAACAGACTATCCCCCACCTGCGTTGAGGACTTGCTCCAGCCTGGGCTCAGGTCCCTCACTGCTTGACTTCCTTCTAAAGCTTGTGGATCTAGCTTTAAAATCGCCCTTCTCTGTTTTCGTCCACTTTCTTCTCTGCGGTTATGAAAACGCTGACCTTCCAGCCATTCTAGTGGACACATCACTCCGTGTCTCCCCTTGGTGTCGCTGCATTTACTTCTAATGTCTTTTATCTGCCAGATCACCTCTTAACTTTATAGTGATTATAGGTAGACATCTGTGAAATTGCTCTGGCCTTATCTGCTCTCCCCTGGTCGAAGTCTGGCCATTGGCCCAGCGAGCGCTGCACTCCGTGAGCCATTGGGTCCCCTTCTGGGGCCGAGCTGGGTGCTGCTTCTCCTCCCCTCATGGGGTCTTCAACCCCAGCCCCCAGGTGCTGCCTTCAGTCCTGCTGGTGCTGACGAGTGCATGTGGGGTTTAGTGGGGTAGCATTCCTTCTCCTACTACTGCAGCTCTGACTCTGGGATCGGTCATCTTCCTGGACGCTCCCTTGTCCTCTGCGCTCTGCTCTGTTCAAGGCTGCGGACACAAGTCCCGCTCCTGGTGGCCAGGGCTGGGAGCAGAGACCCCAAGAGCAGCCCCAGGCTGGTGCTCCTGCCGGCATGAGTGGGAGCTCTTCTCCGCGCCTGCCCAGCCCGGGGGCCTTGCTGTCTTATCCCCCAGCTCAGCTTTCTGTGTTCAGACTTAACCTCACGCTCCTCCCAGAACATCATCTTTGTCCGTAACTTTACTTCTTGGCTGTTCGATTTCGATTGCCAGCCCCGTTCCCGTCCCCTGGGCCTTATGTCCACTTTTCTTTGTTGGGTGACATTTTTATGCCCTTATCCTCTAAGTGGAAATGAAATCGACCCTCAGTACCCTCAATGGCCTTTTCATTCATGCGGTGGGAATACTGTTTGCAGCCAAAGAAATGCACAGATTTTTTCATGTCTGGGTAGTGAGTCCCTTCTCTGTAATGTTAAGTTGCAGGAGACATTTGGCTGCCAACATTTATGCGGTAAGAAGCCTGATAGTTCAGTCTGTTTTTACTTCTGTAGAACAGTTCCCTTTCCAGCGAAGGTCACTAGTCATTTTACCTTGAACAGAGTTAAGAAAGTTAGTCTGCGCTGTGGACGTTGACCTTGCACTATGGTGACATACATGAGATTTTGTTCTGGTTTCAGGCTTCCCAGTACCAGGGCAGGCGGGTGCTCCTGGCTTTCCCGGTGAAAGAGGTGAGAAAGGTGACCAAGGGTTTCCAGGCACCTCTTTGCCGGGACCAAGCGGAAGAGATGGGCAACCGGGCCCCCCCGGGCTTCCCGGGCCCCCTGGACAGCCAGGCCACACGAGTAAGTGCTCTTGGGGACCATGGCACATGGTGTCTCACATAGGGGCAGGTGTCAGGCCAGAGCTATGGGGCGCAGGGAGGACACTCAGAGTTCAAGTGATAACAAAAGACCGGGTGTCCGAGGATCGGTGAGTCATTCGTATCCCACTGAGGTATCTTTGCAAAATTAGTCATGCTGCAGAAAGGAATAGTAAAAATCAAACAGTAAAACTGGTTGAAGGAGTAAGAGCCATGTTAAGCAGGCCTGAGTCTCCCGGAGTCAAAGGGAAAAAGCAAGGCCGTTGAATCATGTGGTTCTTCCGGAAAACAGAACACGTTCTTGTTCCTCTAGAGACACAAACTAGTACTAAGACACACACACGCACTGAGAAGGAAGCGCGACTGCAGGGGACAGTGTGTGGTGACCGAACGGATGACCTCACATAGAGGGGTACTTTGCGCGGGTGGGTCTCACGTCAGCCCACTGTCAAAGCTGAGCACAGAACGTTACACTGTTGATTCTGTGGTCCCAAAGTGGTATCAGCGCAGAACGTAAGACAGTTTCAGACGAGGTCATTCCAGTGGGAATGCGTTCCGGTTTTCAAGGCAGGTCCTGCCATTGTCACTAGCAGCGTGTGTCCTGCGAGCGCCCGAAACCCTAGGCTTCTGTGGGGCTGACCTGAGGGGGTCCACGTGCAGCGGGTTCCAGGCCGTTTATTTGCTAGAATTCAGACACATCATTAAGAAAGGGAGTTCTTATGGATGAGGCTCCGTGCAGAGGGCAGAGGTGGACTGGGCGGCGGGGGGGGCGGATAGTGGATTTCCAGGTTTGAAGCTTCACTGGGAAAGGATCAGCATGAATTTTCTTTTTTCTCTTTCTTTTTTTTAAAGATTTTTTATTTATTCGTTTGAGAGAGAGAGCGAGCAAGAGCATGAGCAGGGGGAGGGTCAGAGGCAGAGGGAGAAGCAGGCTCCCTACTCAGCAGGGAGCCCGATGCGGGGCTCGCGCCCAGGACCCTGAGATCATGAGCTGAGCTGAAGGCAGATGCCCAATGGACTGAGCCACCGAGGAGCCCCCAGCCTAGTTTTTTCATGTGTGAAATAAGGACGATGGTGTGTACTTTGCAAGGTAGAAAGGAAGTAAGATACAGGACAGGACTAAGGAGCTGAAATGTGCTTTGGGATCATCAAATAGACATTCTGTCAGTGAAAGCTTGTGGTGGTGAGTGGTCAGGTGGGTGCTGTGTGGTCCTGTTTTCAAGTTAAGGTTCTAGGATGGTTTTGAAGGAAGCTAAAGTGGGGTTTCCAGCCCTTCCAATAGCCTAAAAGCAGTTCGATATTACGGTAGAGATTGAATAAGAGAGGATGCAAATCCTCTCCTCGGGTGGTGGGAATGATCCTGTAACTTTTGAAAATCCATTTCAGATGGAATTGTGGAATGTCAGCCTGGACCGCCTGGGGATCAGGGTCCCCCTGGAATTCCGGGGCAGCCAGGGCTGACGGGCGAGGTTGGAGAAAAAGGTAAGAGGTGCTGATGTTTTAAAAAATGGTGATGGTGCTTGGGAATGGGATCTGTTTCTGGATGTGGGTGGGCGTGAGCACGTTCTTCCTGTATTTGGAGCTCTTGTCCAAGTCCATTCCTAGCATGTGGCTGCCCACGTGAAGCTCCGCCGGGGTGTCCCAGTGTGGGGCTTCCGGGGGGGGCTGGGGGGAGAGAGCGTGAGATGCCACCTGGGAGGCAGCAGGGGGCCGTGGCCCTGACACCGTCTACATGGTCAGCAGATTAAACCCTTAGACTGATACCTTAGCGTGGCCTTTCGGTTCATAGTTTGAGAGTGCCCTTCTCACAGAGCAGATGTCTTTCTTCTGAGCCGAGTCACCGTCGTGTGCCTGCAACGCTCACCACCCCTCCAGGCCCTGTTCCCACAATCCATGTGAGCACATCAGCTGCCCTGGGACTGGCCCCCCCCCCCCCCCCCGGCATTATCGTTACTGATCTCCAGCATCTGCTGTAACCGCAGCCCGGGACACATGGTCCTCTCTTCACTGTTGTGCCCACAGTGGGTTCTCATTGCGTCCACAGTCCTGTCTGAGCGTGTCCTACCCCTTGGACAGTCCAACGTTGATGTGTCTCTTAACAGCTGGAGAGTAGAGCCACTAGGAGGCTGCCCCCAAAACCAACCCCGTTGGGCACCATGGCTGGCTTTGGATTGCAAAAATTCTTCCTCTTCCAAAGTCTACAGCACAAATGCTGCATGAAAACAGTTGCAGCTCACACCTTAGAATTTTAAATTTCGGAGGTTCCGATGGACGCGGTCTTAGAAGTTATCCGGGAGTGCCAGGGAGCACTCAGTGTCAGTGACTCTCTCTAGTTACCAGCTGCTTAGTACTTCCTGAGCTGGGCTGTTCCACGTTATGACATGGGGTCAGGAGCTTCCCTGTGCTGAGACCTCCATCCTCCTGCTGTAGCACCACCAGCCCGCCCAGCCCTCGGTTGGCGGTGCATCTCCCCACAGGCGAATCCCGTGGGGCCCAGAACTCAGCTGGCCGCCAGCCAACTTGCACTGTCCCCGTCCCATGGGTGGGCTCCTGTTGTGCCTCGCCCGCACTTCAGGGACTCAGGCTCTCTGCGTGGGTCCTGTGTCTGTTCCCAGCATTGGGTTCTGCCAGAGTGGAGCGTGTGGGAGTAGTTCACGTGTGCATACGTACCCCTGTGTTCCCTTTGTAGGTCAGAAAGGAGACAGCTGCCTCATCTGTGACACAGAAGGACTTCGTGGGCCCCCTGGGCCGCAGGGCCCCCCGGGAGAAATAGGTAAGACCCCAGATGTGAACGGGACCAGGCCCGAATTTGCTTCCGTAGGTTGGAGCCTTCACAGTGAAACGCATCTCGTGCCATGAGAGACCTCAGTTTCTGCATTCAAAGCAAAGCCTGATAAGGAGATTTTAAGTCAGACTTCCGGGGTGTGTCCACTTTGTGGAAAATCATCAAGCTGACCTAAAATTTGGGACCATAACAATTTCCCAGTGCAAGATCAACAGCATACGGTTCCCTCAGCTCCACAACCTTTGTTCCCTCAACCGAAGCGAAGGGCCTGTTTCTGGCGGAAGTGGTCCTGGGGCTTGGGGTTGGGGGGACTCTTGTCCCCAGCTGCTTCAGTGGTCCTTAACTGAATTTGGGGTCACTGCTTCCCTTCTGGAGCCCACTGTGACCATTTCTGTTACTACTCTGTGGAGATTCTTCAGACAATGTCCACTTGTGTCAAGATATCTGTGCTCTTGAATCTGGAGAACAGAAGGTTTGGGGTTTTGAGGAAGTGTCTTGGCAGTAATGTGCTGCATCTCCCTTGTCTTCTGAAAGGTTTCCCAGGACAGCCAGGGGCGAAGGGCGACAGAGGCTTACCTGGCAGAGATGGTCTGGAGGGATTGCCTGTGAGTAAACCTGTCTGAGTTTGTGTACTTTAATTAGACGTTGTCTCCAAGCCAGCTAACAAAGGTGTCTGTTGTCACGTTTGCAAACACAGCTTTTGCTGTATGATTTGGGCGCTGGTCAAGTGTGGCTTTGTTGAGCAGTCGAGAATTGCTCCTCTTGTCCTTCGCCCAATGATGAGCAGGACTGTTGAGTCCAGAATCCGCATCTCACCTGCCCCTCTCCTCACCTGGTCGGAATTCAGGTGCCACGTGCCTGTGTCCAGGTGCAGCCGGATGCTGTGTGTCACCTTCCCACAGGGTCTCGGGGGCTCTTGAAACAGATGGTACCACCAGGAGCCATCTGCAAGCAGTTACACCCGTAACTTAAAAACATGGTAGTAAGTTCAGAGCCAGTAGCCCTGTGGAGACAGAGGATCACCGGCCTGTCACCTTCGAGGGATTCCACACTTGTTTATTCTTCTCTCACAGAGATGTGTTTTGAACATTCCTATCCACCAATATCTATTGTGAAGATGCTTTTCTAAATTTATAAATGAAGTAATCTCGGATCGTCGTGAAACCTTACAGTTAAATGAAAATCAGCTCCCCAGTTTTCCTAGTTTGTTTAAAAAAGAAGCCATTGAATAGAAGAGAATAGTTGTAATCCCGAGCATTGAAGGGCATTTTATTGCACGTAATCAGCTCTGTTTCTAAAGCGCATAAACCTCTGGGCCTGGTTCTCGTATTTTCTTTGTTCTTCTGAGCTCTGTAAGCGTCAGCCACTTTCCACACTTTCTTTCATTACTGCTTTCCCCTTTGCTTTTTTCTTCTGTCACACGATGAAAATCAAATCTTTAGCGTTTTATTCCTTTTTGATGTAGCTCTTTAACATTTGCGATGTTTAAAAATATTACTGGCAGCTTCTATAAAAGCGGGTCAGGGCAGAAGTGAGTTGAAATGGCACTGAAGCAGCTGGGATTGAGCAATCGCTTCCTCCTTTGAAGTCAGATCTCGGGATTCTGCTTCCAGAACTTCCCTGGTGCCTGGGGAGCTAAGTTACAAGTCGCAATTATTTAAAATATTTCTAAATAAATGAGAAGTTCACATAACTGAGAAGCCCTGACTCTGGTGGGGATCAAAGCCAGAAGCGCTTTGAAGAAGCAGTAGAGGATGCTTTTAACCTCCGGACATGGTCTGTCTACTTGGCCTTCCTGGAAACTTCCTGCCTCGACTCTGCCTGAAACCCCATCCAGACACCGGCCCCCAGCCCCAAATCTAATAAAAAGGGGAAAGAGGAGGGAGGGAGAAGAACAGTCGAGGACAAGTCCTGATGAAGAGGAGAATAAAGCCAGTGCATACGGCAGAATGCCTCATCCCCTGCCTTCCCCATCGGGAGCTCCTTTCTCTCTGCAGGTGGCCAAGTTTGTAGAAATGGTTTTCTGGGTAAATAATTTAATTGAGCAGGTAGTAATTTCTCTTATATTTGAGGCTGTCCCATAGCTCCGCAGTTTAACTGGCTCACAGGTGGGGCTCTCTCATTTCGAATGAGGCTGGGGCTGCATGAGGTGCCCGTGAACCCCGGAGCATCCTGGAAAGTAGATGAGGATGAAAAGAGTTGAAATGCTCTGATTTCCTGTTTGATTTAGATAGCGTTTCTGTGCCATGTCCTTTTGAAGACCGAGGGTTGGATTTTGGGAAAGAGGGACAGGCACAAGGGGCTGGCTCCACGCAGGGACCTGGGTGGGTTTCGGGGCCATCGGGACGGTCAGTTGAAAGGAGCTGTGACACCCCGCGGTGGCTGCGCTTATTAGAAGCAGACCATATAGTCGTTGGATCTCCTCCAATTTATGGAGCCAAGGCGAGGTGTTCAAGGCAGCGTTTGATTCCTCCTCGTTTATGTCAAGAGATGTGGATCCAAAGACCTTTGAATCGCTGAAGATTAGGACGTTCTGTGGCAGAGAAGCCACAGGAGGTGTCCTAGGGTCAAGATGTCACCTTTCAAAAAAAAATCTAGATTTCTTCCTTGAATGATAGCTGGCAAGGTCACCATTATCAAGATAAAAAGTGGTGTTCCCTCACTGTGTGCTCACCATCCTGGAAACTGTATTTCTAGTCTGTGAATAATCACCGTAAAGTAACACTGATCCTTCCAGGTTGAAAAAAATACACACTGGTGGTAATTCCTTACATTGGGGTTTATTTTTTATGGGTGAATATTGCCCGTTCAACTTCTCCTTCCTGCAATGCCTCCCTAGCTGCAGACGTTCAGGTCACAAAGTTAGAAAGCCTTAGGCCAGCCCTCAACACCCCCAAAGACCGGAGGAGAGAAGGATGTGCAAGGAGGAGAGTTTCTGTAATGAGGACCGTTTGCTCCACCGTGGAAACCCAGGACATGTGTCAGGGAGGGCTTCACGGAGGAGTCGCAGCTTAGCTGGGATTTAAGGATGCACAGGAGCTATGTTACCTCGAGAGAGAAAGCTACAAGATACCACAACACCTTTGAACTAAATAATGACTTTTCCACGACCCCCCCACCAAGGTTCTTGGAGGGTCCGCTCCCTCACAAGCTGGGTGATTCTTTTGGAGTTTGCCGGCGCAGCTGGGTTCTGAGTCCAGAGTGGTGTGCCGAGGGCCGTGACGCACGGTGGGCGCATAATAAACGGTCCCCACGCTAAAATCTAAAGATCGTGTGAATTTAGGTCTGTCCCTTGTCTTCTAGCTCCTCGCTCTGTGTTACACACCTACACAGAAGTGTGTGGGCACATGTGACTCACATACATCCAAGGGCTGTTTCAGAGGGAGTGTGGGAGAAGGAATTCAAATTAAATGAATTGTCCAAGAGTATAATCCTTCCAAGTCAGCAGGGAGGCTGAGCGATTTCTTTCTCAGGCCTAAGGGAATGAGTACTTGAGACAAGTATTTGAAAACCTTGTGAACCCCAATTCTCAGAGAGGCTGGAGGAGAGACCATCTGTGGGTGTGGGCGTTCCTTGAAAATTTAACTTTCCAGGAACTGGAAAATGTGCTAGGGTGTGTCTCCTGGGAAAGTCCGTTCTCTTTTGCTGATTGCTCAGAACAGTGGTGATGGAGCTGGCCAGCGCTTGCTCCCCAGACTCTCCGCTTGCTGTTACCGTCCTGCCCTAGACACTTCACGCGTCTGCACCTGGAAGCCCTTTCTCTAGTTCCTGGGCCCCAGAAGTCACACATTCAGCAGCTTCCAGCACTTGCTAGAATGTTCTTGTGAACGTTAACAGTTGGAAGGGACAAGCAGGTTCTCTGGGGACTGTCCTCCAAGCTGGGTGCCTGGTGCCACACTCATTCCCCCCGACCCTAGCCTGGTCTCTGTTTGCAATACCCAGTGAAGGCTTTTTTTTTTCAGGTATTTTAAGAGAAACACAAGAAGTGAGAGGTCAGATCATGGCTTTGTCACAGAGCTATTGGCTTGCTTCTAGAAAATAAATAAGATTGAACGTACTGCCGTTTTTCAAGGAGGTGACTTCTTAATATCATTGTTGGCTGTGTAACAATCCTGCTGGCTCATTTTGTGCGCTGATGTCTTCCACTTTGTGCTTCTAGGGCCCGCAAGGCACACCGGGGCTGATGGGCCAGCCGGGAGCCAAGGGAGAGCCTGGAGAGATTTACTTCGACGCACGGCTCAAAGGAGACAAAGGAGACCCAGGCTTTCCAGGACAGCCTGGGATGCCAGGCAGAGCAGGGTCTCCTGGGAGAGATGGCCATCCGGGTCTGCCCGGCCCCAAAGGCTCCCCGGTATGTTTATTTCCAGACTTGGAACGCCCACTTTATCGGATCTGCAAAGAATGAAGAAATGAATTATTTGCATTGTAGCTACGTATTTTCATTTGGGTGGTGATGCTTACATGTGATGTTCGGTGGTCCGTGGGGAGACTTAAGTCTGCAAACGTAGGCGTCGATGCTGTGGATGGGGACAGTGGGGGACAGTGCGTGGGTATCTTCTGGCGCCCACATGTTGGATGTTCACATGTCAGCTGGGAGGTGAAGTTTAGCGTTAGTGGCCTGCAAGTTATCCTTGAAAAGACAGTTCCAGATACAAATACTTCACTCTCTGAAGGGTGTCCTTGTGTGGGGAGGGAGGGTGCCGCCCAGCGTAGACAGGAATGCTGTGTCATTTATTAACTGCCAGTTGACCTTTGTAGAGGGGGAAGTCAATATATAGCATAAGCCAGTTAAATTCTGACACTTATTTACTACAGATGGTGGAGGGATGTGAGATGAACACATGTTGGTATATCTGCCGATAATGTTTCTTTTCTCTTTGCATGTCAGGGTTCAGTAGGATTGAAAGGAGAGCGTGGACCCCCCGGGGAGTTGGATTCCCTGGCAGTCGAGGTGACATCGGCCCTCCTGGGCCTCCAGGGTTTGGCCCTATTGGCCCTGTTGGTGACAAAGGACAAGCGGGTTTTCCGGGGACCCCTGGATCCCCAGGCCAGCCAGGTGAGGCCCGAGGACCTCGGGTGCACAGAGCACTGGGCTCCACGACGTGGGGACAGGAGTCTGGTGCCCATTCTTCCTGGAGGTGGCCTGGCCCGGGCCCTCTTGTAGGTATACTGTGCCTTGTGGCCTCATGTGTGAGAAGGGCCCGGTGACGCGTAGAATCTGGCTGGAAAGCATCTGGATTGATAGGTGCTTTTTCTTCTCATGAGGATACAGTGCCTTCCAGTTCAAGTGGGCCTTTTCTGTGGAAGGGATACCAACATGAGCTTGTTTTTTTTTCCTCTTTACCTATTTTTCTGTGTCTCCCTGGTGAACAGTCCACGTGGGCTTCTGTATGCTCCAAGCCGGGTAGTCTCACCTCTCCACGGATGGGCAGGTGCCTATGGGCTGGTTCCAGGTGGTCTTTGCCTCACTGTTGCTGTTCAGTGCGGGGCTGGCTTCAGTCACTTGTGCACCGTGTCTCCCTCGGGCCTGTGTGCTCAGTGGCGGGGGGCGGCGGCCAGACAGGCGTGGCCCTGCCCTCCTGGTGCGCACTGCTGGGGGTTTGGTGGAGCACGTGGTGCGAGGCTGACACGAGGCTTTCCCATGGACACGCTCACTCCCCCCTCACGCCCTGCGTGTTATCGGGGATGGAAGTGGTCATGGGGTGGCCTCTGGCCTGGGACACGGCAGGCTCCCAGGCACAGGTCGTGGGATATGCTTCAGGCTAGAAACCAATCACTCCCGCCATTCCCTAGCCCCCCTCCCCGCCCCCAGCCCGGGCTGCAAGAGCAGAGGCCAGGAAGGGCTTGGGCACTGAGGAGGGAGGGAAGAGTGCAGGACTAAGAAATGTCCTAGAAGTCCTAAAAAGGAACGGAAGGCCTTCGGATGATTACAGTTGTGTGACTGGTAAAGCTGGAACCACATAGGAAGTAGCTGCGTGACCAAGCTAGGGAGGAATTAGATGTCATACTTGGGGGACACGTTCCAGGACCCCCGTGGAAGCCTGCAGCCAGGACAGTACCAAACCCCGCATACACTACGTTTCTCCTGTGCGTACAGACCTGTGGCAAAGTTTAATATGTAAATGAGGCCCGGGAAGAGATTACCAAGAACAACCAGGAGCAAAATAGAGTGCTTATAACCACACAGTGTAATGAACATCGTGTGGATGTGTGTCTCCCTCTCAATATACCTTCTCGTCCTGTGCCCACCCCACTTCTTGTGACGAGGGGACGTGACAGGGTGCCTCCGTGGTGAGGTGACGTGAGGTGAATGACACGGGCACATAGGCAGCGTCCAGTCACCGTGGACCTCCTGAGCCATGCCACGGTTGACTGCAGGGAAACTGAGACCCACACAGTGGAACCGTTGATAAGGGGGTGGCGACTGCGTGGCCTTCGTGCTCACTGATACGCAGATCCTGTCGCAGGCCGTATATCCAGCCCAGGTTTTCTCAGTTCTTATCCCACCGGGGGCTGTTACTTGCTTATTACATGATAGTGTCAAATTCATAAGCTCTCCTGCACAGGGCACGTTAGCCTGTCTTTGTTGGAAGTGCAAGCATCACTCCCTACTGTATTTCTTACTGTCATTCTCGTTGGCTGTATGGCTCATGATTACCTAGCACCCAGTTAATGACTCCCTTGATTACTGTTTGTGGTTTAGCAAGGATCCCAGAAATGTTTCTTTGGTGACCCTTTTGGGGGCAGAGAAATACTGGGTTTGACCTAGGAAGACCCCCCCCCCCCATCTTGGAAAAGGGACCTCTGGTCTCTTCCCCCCTAGCTCCTGACTCCAAAATCAGCATCTCAAGTGCTCTTTGGATCTGAAAGTTTGCAGAACTGTAAAAAGGAATTAGGCGCTTCTTGGCCAGAAACTACCATCAGAAGGACCAACTGGGGCACACACAGATGCATCCTAGCAGGAAGGGAAGGAAGAAGGTTCCTGAAGGAGGTGTTGACAGTGCTGTTGGTCAGCTGTCTGCATTCTGTAGACTTGCTTGGCCATCCAGACCCGGGCAGCTTCTGGATTAGAAACGCAGGCTTCTTTGATCTGCCAAAGCCGTGTTTACTCTGGTGACATTAAAGCCTTGTTCCCAGGGTGGAACTGATAGCAAGTATGTGTTGGGGTCGGTCGGTTGGCATTTCTCAGAGTCTGCAGTGAAAGAATGTGTTGGCCGTTCCTGGGAGGCCCCATATGTCTTGCATGCGTGTAGGGTGTGTGAAGAGTCCGTGCGCACGTCTTGGAGGTGACCCCTTTGGTCTTGTCCTTGCAGCTAAATCCTGACCCCCAGGGGGTCTCCCAGGCATGAGCGCCCGGGGCTGGGCTGCACCTCGGGCCCGGGCTGCTCCAGAGGGCACACGGCCGTCCAGCTACACGCTTACGGGTTGTGCTGATCACCCACTTAGCACGTCCCACCAGATGAATGTAATTTAGCGCTGCCTCAAAGCAATGTAGAATTGGTATTGTCTAGTAAATTGAGGGAGAACGCTAAAAGTGTTTTGACTTTTCCAGATGGGCTAATTAAGAAATTACTCAGGGTCATCTCACCTCTTGTTTTTTTTCTTAAAGATTTTTATTTATTTGTTGAGAGAGAGAGAATGGTAGAGAGAGAGCACGAGAGGGAAGAAGGTCGGAGGGAGAAGCAGACTCCCCGCCAAGCAGAGAGCCCGATGTGGGACTCGATCCCAGGACTCCAGGATCATGACCTGAGCCGAAGGCAGTCACTTAACCGACTGAGGCACCCAGGCGCCCCTCACCTCTTGTTGTTATAGATTTTCTAGCTTTTTGTGACTCTTATTTTGGACTCTTAGGGAATTCGTGTGTCAAACATCTGGGTCCTTTTGGCTATAAATTTTGGGGAAAAAAGGAAGAGCTCTCTGTGAAAGATTCTAGAAAAGTAGAGGTAGGAAGTGGAGGTATGCAGGTGGGGCTGCTCTGTAGGTAGGCAGAGTGCTGGGGACAGGACATGGGCTCGCTTGCTGCGTCCTCGCTCAGGATGGGACGTGGGCTCTCATACCATGTCTTTGCTCTTCCCCTAGGTCCCAAGGGTGAAGCAGGAAAAGTTGTGCCTCTACCTGGTCCCCCTGGAGCACAAGGACTTCCGGGATCCCCAGGCTTCCCAGGGCCACAAGGTACTTTTAACGCTCTCGTTTGCCTGGAGTTACGCTTGGAACAATGACAGGTTTTTCTCTCACTGACTGTTGGTCTTGCTCATAACAACAGGTGACCGAGGTTTTCCTGGAACCCCAGGAAGGCCAGGCCTCCCGGGAGAGAAGGGCACTGTCGGCCAGCCCGGAATCGGATTTCCAGGGCCTCCTGGCCCCAAAGGTAAACCTGCAGGACAAGCCAGCCCCCTGAGTGGGGCCATTGCTCTGCCCGCGGCCCATTTGGGCCCCTGCCATCGCATCCGTTCCCCGGCTGGTGGGCACTGAGGGCCGTGGCCGTTCTGTTCATTCCTATGAATCCTAGGCGAGAGGAGGCAATGCATGTAAACACACTATTTGAGTTGGTGACTTGCCCTTTGGGGGAGCTTGTGGAAGCCTGGAGGACAGTGAATGCGGTCACCGAGGCAGTGGGTTGGCCGGGGGGGGTTGAGATGTCAGGACCCGGCAGCTGCCCAGGGAACTGGGAGAAGCTGCATTTCAGGGTGTTCTCCTCATCAGCGCAGGGGATGCGCAGAGCAGCCGGGCCCCGTGCCAGGCTGGGTGTGGGTCAGCGGGAAGGGACCTGGGGAACGAGGGAGGGGGGCTTTGCTCTCAGGGGGGAAGGCCCCCACACCCAGAGCCTGGGTCTGCACGGGGCGCTGACATGTTAGAACCAGAACTTCTTTCTGGAAACAGTAAGG
Organism: Zalophus californianus; assembly: GCF_009762305.2. Lineage (NCBI taxonomy): Eukaryota > Metazoa > Chordata > Mammalia > Carnivora > Otariidae > Zalophus > Zalophus californianus. Next base: position 2,964,483 of record NC_045597.1, read on the forward strand.
CGGTCAGGAGGACAGTTTGACTGTTTCTGTTGCTCTCGTGGGTCTGTCTTCCTGCGGGTGGGCCCTGACGTAGACTTGCCGACGTGGACCTCGGTCCAGGACTGAGCAGGCGCTGTGTGCAATAAGGGGCATCTCTTTCCTGCTTGGGCCGCCGTCCTGACCCCAGTTTTCTTGGCCGTGTGTGCAAACCTAGTGGGAAGAGCTCTCGAGGCTCCCACCTTCCTGTCCAGAGGCTCAGCCTGTGTTGCACCTGCTGACAGAGTCACAGGCCTGCACACCCCTCCAGGCACTGCATCACACCCACACACGCACGTGGCCACGTCTCTCTGGCTTAGAGGGCAGAAGGCCCTCAGAGACCCTCCCAGTTCACAGGGACAGTGCTGACGCCTTCTGCCTGTTCCCGAGCCACACCCTCTCCCCTGTGAGCACCTTAGCGCCATCCTGAAAGGTAGAAGTTAGCTGGTAAGGTCTCCTCATTGGAGGCTGGCTGCCCACTCACACAAAGTGGCTTGGCGATGTGCACACTGGTGGGCGGTTAGGTCCACTCTCTGATGAGACCCCTCGGTACCACAGCCCCACAGCACGTGTGATCTCTGCATGCTTATAGATCACCGCACGTCGTGGACCTCTGCATCCCACAGGGGGACCCTCATGCACAGTAGAGCCATGGGGCAGCTGTTAGCCCATCGGGCCTTCTAGGGTTGGGGCCCAGTCTCTAAATGCCCCACGCGCCTCTGGTGTGGTGTAGCTGCATTCGAGGACCCATGGTCTGCAGCGGTGCTGCTCACACTGGAGCATCCGGGACTCCCAGGGTGTCTTGTGAAAATGCGGATCTGCTCCAGTGGATCTGGGTGGGCTCTCGAACGGGCGGCATGCTCGGAGCTGCAGAGTGGGAGGGCCACCCTAGGCTGCACGTGTCACAGTGGTCTTTGTTTTGTTTGGGGGGTGGGGCAGGAGGAAAAACTGAGCGGAAGGAAGGCAAGAGGGGATGGTGGGGGAGAGACAGGGAGGGCGGCAGGCACTGCATGCGGTCCAGGGCACCCAAGCTGCCCCAGCGGGCACCAGTGGTTCCCCCGATGGCGACCGAGGCCTCACGCTCTTCTTAGAACCACCTCGAAGGGCTCTTTGTTGTTGGCCAGTTCAGTTCAGTTGTTCAGTCCAGGGACGTCTGAGCAAGTGTGAGGGAAGCGAGGGAAGAGGGGAATAGCTTTGGCACATTGGTGATTCTGTGGCTCTTCCTACAGGTGTTGATGGCTTACCTGGAGATGTGGGACCTCCTGGGAGTCCAGGTCGCCCGGGATTTAACGGCTTACCTGGCAACCCGGGCGTGCCCGGCCAAAAGGTGGGTGCTGAGTGCTCTCTGGATTGCTGTTTCCTCATCCTTGTTATTAATTAGACCCATAAAATGTGGCTTATTAATGTCATGGTGTATGTTGGATCAGCGTGCTTTGTCGTTTAGAGAAATAGCATGGGGTAGCAAAGAAGGAAGTGCTGGTGTGTGGTAGTTGATGTTTTGGGGGAATCGTTTGTTCCAGTTTTCGGAGTACATGCTTGCCTGCGTGTGTAGCGCATCTCAGGGTCCAGGGTGGGCCTTCTGGGAATGGCAGGAGAAGGCTGTGTGCAAGCCACCCGGGAGAGTCTGCTTTTACTGACATGCTGGCCCAGTAATTCTTTGTGGCGGGGGCTGCCCGGGACATGGTGGGGCTTCAGCCGCCCCCCCCCTCCGTGGCCTCTACCCACAGATACCAGAGGAACACCCTGCGTCCACCCCCAGTCATGGCCATATCTCTGGACGTTACCAAGTGTCTCCCGGGGGGGCAGTGGAATGGCCCCAGTTGAGGACCCCTGGGCTAGTGTGACTTCGGGACTCTCCTTGCCTCAGACATCCCTCTGCCTTTTGCTGATACTTGAATTCCACTCAGCAAGTGTAGCCGACCAAGGGACAGATCTTTTCCTGTTCTGATTATAAGAAAGGAAAGTGAAATTGCTAGAAGGCATCCTGTGAAATGGGAGAAAGGACCAAGGGCAGTAGTTTCACTTTGCCAATGACAGGCTAGCCTGGCCTGTTTCCTTTTTATTGGGAAGGCAGGGAGCGGCTGTGCTTATTGGGCAGGTGCACACGGGCAGGTAGAGGCTGTGGGTATTGGGCAGGTGCACACGGGCAGGTGCTCATGCGCAGGTAGAGGTTGTGGGTATTGGGCAGGTGCATGTGGGCAGGTAGTGGCTGTGGGTATTGGGCTGGTGCGCATGGGCAGGTAGCGGCTGTGGGTATTGGGCAGGTGTGCATGCGTGCGTAGAGACTGTGGGTATTGGGCAGGTGTGCATGGGCAGGTAGAAGCTGTGGGTATTGGGCAGGTGTGCATGGGCAGGTAGAAGCTGTGGGTATTGGGCAGGTGCACACGGGCAGGTAGAGGCTGTGGGTATTGGGCAGGTGTACACAGGCAGGTAGCGGCTGTGGGTATTGGGCAGGTGCTCACGGGCAGGTAGCGGCTGTGGGTATTGGGCAGGTGCACATGGGCAGGTAGAGGCTGTGGGTATTGGGCAGGTGCTCACGGGCAGGTAGCGGCTGTGGGTATTGGGCAGGTGCACATGGGCAGGTAGAAGCTGTGGGTATTGGGCAGGTGTGCATGGGCAGGTAGAAGCTGTGGGTATTGGGCAGGTGCACACGGGCAGGTAGCGGCTGTGGGTATTGGGCAGGTGCTCACGGGCAGGTAGCAGCTGTGGGTATTGGGCAGGTGCACATGGGCAGGTAGAGGCTGTGGGTATTGGGCAGGTGCCCACGGGCAGGTAGCGGCTGTGGGTATTGGGCAGGTGCACACGGGCAGGTAGAGGCTGTGGGTATTGGGCAGGTAGCGGCTGTGGGTATTGGGCAGTTGCACATGGGCAGGTAGAGGCTGTGGGTATTGGGCAGGTGCACATGGGCAGGTAGCAGCTATGGGTATTGGGCAGGTGCACATGGGCAGGTAGCAGCTGTGGGTATTGGGCAGGTGCACATGGGCAGGTAGCTTGGTCCTTACTGTCTGCACCTGTGCCCTGGGTTTGATGAATTCATGGGCTGTGCTGGTGAACTGGCTTCTCTGTGCTTCGGAAATTTCCAGGGAGAGCCGGGCATTGGTCTGCCAGGGCTCAAAGGATTGCCGGGTCTTCCCGGCGTTCCCGGCACACCTGGAGAAAAGGGGAACATCGGGGGACCAGGTGTTCCTGGAGAGCATGGTGCTGTCGGCCCCCCAGGCCTTCAGGGAATCAGAGGTAACTTTTTTTTTTAAGATTTTTATTTATTGGGGCACCTCAGTCGTTAAGCATCTGCCTTCGGCTCAGGTCATGATCCCAGGGTCCTGGGATCGAGCCCTGCGTTGGGTACCCTGCTCGGTGGGAAGCCTGCTTCTCCCTTTCCCATTCCCCCTGCTTGTGTTCCCTCTCTCGCTGTGTTTCTCTCTGTCAAATAAATAAATAAAATCTTAAAAAACAACAAAAACAAAAAGATTTTTATTTATTCATTTAGAGAGAGAGAGAGAGAGCATGAGCAGGGGGAGGAGCAGAGGGAGAGGGAGAATCTCAAGCAGACTCCTCACTGAGCGGGGAGCCCAATGTGGGGCTCGATCTCACAACGGTGAGATCATGACCTGAGCCGAAGTCCAGAGTCAGACACTTAACCAACTGAGCCACCCGAGGCCCCGAGATGACTTCTTACAGACAAGTCTAGACGGTGGCAGGGGGCTGGGGCCTCTTTATTTGATGTACGCAGAGCCCCTGTCAGGAGCTCTGTAAATGTGTGTTGAATGAATGATGGAAATCACAGGAGGCTAGACCTTATGGTATTGTGTTGTGGTTTATCGTGTGGGTGGGTAGTGTGTGCTTTGAAATGTGCTATGGTCTGTATGCAGTTTATTTACAATTTCTTCTCATGCAGGTGACCCAGGACCGCCTGGATTACAAGGTCCCAAAGGAGCTCCGGGAGCTCCTGGAATTGGCCCCCCTGGAGCGATGGGCCCCCCTGGAGGACAGGGACCACCAGGATCCTCAGGTGATGGGACATTCTTCCACAATTACTGCTTCCCCAAAGCATGCTGATGGAGGGGACGGGCCGTCAGGAGTCTGCATGAAGTGGGGATTAGTGCTCCCTTGTGAATAAAAGGGGGAAAGGGCGATTCTGCTTTGTGGAAACCAGTCTGATGTTCACTTAAAGGGAGGGTTGTAGGTGTCTTTCTTTTCCTCGCACTGAGCTTGGTTTACCCTCCAGAGATGTATATTCAGTGATATTTTCATTGACTTAAAACGACTGGCATCTCCATTTTATTTTCCTGTGGGGTGGGGGAGGTTAGTAAGTTGTGGGTCCCGTAAACTGGCCCATAGCTATAGGAGCTGCCTTTGCCTTTAGTGACCCGTCCGGAAGTGAGACAGTGCTGCTGGGCTGACAAGACAGTCCCTGAACACAGCTGGAGAAGCAGCTGGCCTGGGGTGCGAACACTGCGGACCTGCCTGGGGCTGATGGCAGCGGAGGCTGCTGCCCGCCAGTGGCAGACGGGAGGGCTTGGTCTCCGGGCCTTGTCCCCGCAGGATTGGCCCATGGCTCTAGACGCCGCCACCCGGGATGGTGGGAGCATCCCGGCCCCCAGCACGGCACACGCGCTCATGTGCCTCCTGCAGAAAGCTCCGGCTAGGCCCGGGGGCTGCCCCACAGGGCTCCCTGCAGATCTGGCTAACTGCTCTCGCTCTTCGCCCCCTTCAGGCCCTCCCGGAGTGAAAGGAGAGAAGGGCTTTCCCGGATTTCCAGGCCTGGACATGCCAGGTCCCAAAGGAGATAAAGGGTCCCAAGGGCTGCCTGGCCTGACGGGACAGTCGGGGCTCCCTGGTCTCCCCGGACAGCAGGGCACACCTGGGGTGCCTGGGTTTCCAGGTAAATGATTTGTGAACTCCGGCCCCCTGTCTGTCCGTGACCCATAGTATCTACAGTCAGCATTCACTGTCCTTCCATCTGGCCACAGGTCCCAAGGGAGAGATGGGCGTCATGGGGACCCCGGGGCAGCCTGGCTCACCGGGACCAGCGGGCCTGCCAGGATTACCAGGAGAGAAAGGTAGGGAATGGGCAGCTCTAGCAGAGCCTGTCTTGTGTCCATGTCTCCGTGTTCCTTGGAAACTCTTGAGAGGTTGCAGGTCCTATTTCCTTGCAAGAGGCAGAGGAAAGAAGTCAAGAAGTTCAGGCAAGGGTTGGGGAGACCTCCCCCGCCGCCTCCGGTGGGAACTCCTGGTGGGCGGTGCATGTGGGAGCAGGGGCTGTGCCCTGCCCAAAACCAAACAAGAGACAGGTTTTCGGCCGTTCCTTATTGGGATGTTGGAGTTGGTTTGTTTTTATAGGATTGGTGGGGTCTGTGGTCCTGCAAGGTCATAGGAACTGAGGCCTTAGAATCAAATTAGCAAACTGGGCAAATTTTTAAGTCTTCATTTTTATTTCTTACCTTGTTGTTTGAAATTGGTCCAAAATATGTTTTTTTTCTTTTTTTAACAAATTGACTTTGTGAGACGTGGAAATGGTCATTTGTTTAGTAGAACAAGAAAATTCCCATTTTATTGTTTTGTATCAGATTGAGGGGCACCATGAACAGATATGATGAAGGTCCTTAGGAAAGAGGGAAAGTGTAAAGTATTTAAGCCGATAATAAGCAGAGTCACAAATATAGTAGGGTCATTAGCGAATACTAAATTGTAAAAAATGGCTTTACTTCTTATTTCCTGGGGCCAGATTCTTCTGGTAGCTCAGACACTCGCCACACCCTGCTACCTAGCGCTGCTTGTGGACAGGCCGCAAGTTCTTCCTCCCTCCTTTAGCAGAAGGAGTGCCACGGCGTGTCGCTGCCTCCGAGAGGCCTTGGCCACACTTCACCGGTGCTTGTCTTTCCTCTGCAGGGGACCACGGCTTCCCGGGCTCCTCGGGACCCAGGGGAGACCCTGGCTTCAAGGGGGACAAAGGAGACGTGGGTCTCCCTGGCATGCCTGGCTCCATGGATAAGGTGGACATGGGCAGCATGAAGGGTCAGAAGGGAGACCAAGGAGAGAAAGGTGACTGGGTGAGGGGTCTGGCGGGCGTAGAGCTGCATGTCTGACCGGTTCTGTAGCTCGCGCCAGTAACATCAGCCCAACCTGTGTTTCTGCAACAGTTTGCCTTTTAAGCAGACGTGGGTCATCACCACTCTTTTTCTGTGATGTGCAGGACAGACTGGACCAACTGGTGATAAAGGATCCCGGGGAGACCCTGGAACCCCGGGAGTACCTGGAAAGGACGGGCAGGCGGGGCATCCTGGGCAGCCAGGTATGCAGTGAAGTTCAAGTCCACCGCACGGCGGGAGTTTGTGCTAAGCACTGTTCGTTGGCATTAACCTGCTGGGCTTTTCTCTGTCACCCTAGGACCTAAAGGTGACCCAGGCATAGGAGGAACCCCGGGCGCTCCAGGACTCCCTGGACCCAAGGGATCAGTTGGTGGAATGGGCCTGCCAGGTACCTTGGATTCAGATAAGATGTCTCCTTTCTAAAGAAAAGAATGCGCCAGTGCTGGTGGGACAGGCCTGTTGGAGGGTGTGCCTCGCCCCGAGGGCATGATCCAGTCTTTTACCCCAGGGCACATCTTCAGTTCTGTATGGTCTCCTGCCTCAGGATCAGTGGCATTTGGCTGACACAGCGACCACTGCTAAAAAAAAGAAAGAAAATCACAATTCAATAAAATAAAATACGGGCTGTCTGCTGTCACCTTTCGATCAGGTGACTGTCCACCTGGCCGCCATGTCCCCTGTGCAGTCTGGGCCAGCCACTGGCGCCCCTTGGCAGCCACCTGGAAGAGCCCTCTGGTTGCTCTACCGCAGCCCTGAGCTGGCCCCAACCCCGCCTGCTGCATTCGCTCCCGTGAGGGGACGGGTGAGAGGCAGAGAGTGCAGGCCTGAGCGCGGGCCTCAGGTGGGTCCGCGGCTAGTGCCTCTTGGAACCCGCTGGGTAGGGAGAGCCGAGGCAGGAGGCCGGCCTCTCTGGCCCCCCCTCCGCCTTCACAAGGCACCTGATCACCCCCGTTCGACATAGAGACATCTAGCTCGCTGTTTACACCTGTCTGTAAGGAGGTCTGGGTACCAGCATACGTTATGAAAGCAGGTATGCACTTACTCTTATGATGGCCTGCCTCAGGACCCTTCTGATTCTTTGGGGTAATGTGCATTGATTGTAGAATAAAGAACACAAACGCCCTTTGTTACACTGCTGCCAAAGCAAATATGCTAAGGAGTTCATGTATTTCTTCTGTCTCTCTCTGAAATGATGGTCCCTAGAAGACAGGACAGGCGCTTCCTAGTGTGGCACTAACGTGCTGTGGGCAGCTGGCACCTGCCTGTGTAACTAAGAGATTGATGGGAAACATGTTCTTTTACCTCCTTCTTGCAGGCCGTCAGAGCGCTTTTTTATTTTGAATATTAGCACCTGCTAAGCACACATGCAAGTTTCAGTTGTCTGCTTTGTAGGAACACCTGGAGAAAAAGGTGTGCCTGGGATCCCTGGCCCACAGGGCGTCCCTGGCTTACCCGGGGAGAAAGGAGCCAAAGGAGAGAAAGGGCAGGTGGGCCTCCCTGGCATTGGAATTCCGGGCCGTCCTGGGGACAAGGTAAGAGCCCCCCACTTGGAAACCCCCCCTGCCCGCCATCTGAGCAGCTCAGCACATTAACTTACTCGTAACACAGAACAGTGTCCCCCGACTTACTCCAAGTTGTGCCTCCTGCCTTCTGTCCACCACCCCTTCCTTGGGAAGGGTCTGGAGGCTGTCGGAGAGGCAGGGCAGCAAGCCCTCACGGGCTGGAAAGGAAGGGTGAAGAGGGGCGTGGAGAGTAGGAACAGATCATCGGCTCCTTTGTCCGGGCTTCCCGTTTGTGCTCGTTTTTTGGACCTGGACTTTGACTCTTCGTTAGAAAGCTGGAAATGGGATTCTCCAGTGTAACGTTAATGGCACCAAAATGTGTACTGTTATCCAGAAAGGGCCCCCAGACCTTTGTCCGGGGACAGATGTAAAATGCATGGGCTCAATGTCTACTCACAGGGAGATCAAGGGGTCGCAGGCTTTCCGGGCAGTCCTGGAGAGAAAGGAGAGAAAGGCAGCGCTGGTACCCCAGGGGTCCCCGGCTCCCCGGGCCCCAAAGGCTCGCCAGGGAGTGTCGGCTATCCAGGTAGGTGAGCTGGGCCTCCTCCTGAGCTTGGGTTTGAAGGTGACGGGAAAACTCAAACTGATGGCATTCTGGTGTCTTTCGTCTCCCATCAGGAAGCCCCGGATTGCCGGGAGAAAAAGGTGACAAAGGTCTCCCGGGATCGGATGGCATTCCCGGCATCAAAGGAGAAGCAGGTAGAGACCACTTTTTTGAATGCACACAGGGGCCATCAAGGCTGGGAGTTTCCCTCCCTCAAGGTGGCACATCGTGGACCCCAGAATGTCCCCGGGTGACCCAGCCCTCCTCGTTTCAGATGGACGAACTGAGTGTAGGGGGCTCATGGGGTCTTTCTGAGGTCTGGCCACCAGTTAGGAGCTAGAACCAAGGTCGCAGAGCTGGCTGTTCAGCTAGGTCCAGTTGGTTCTAGAGGTTCTAGAATCGGTTTGTGTGTCAGTGTGGGAGTTTGATGTACGTGTCTCGGGCACGCCAGGGGTGCTGGGGTAACGGCTCCCTGGAGGAAGGTCACACGAGGGTCTTGCGTGCAGAGCAGGTTCCGTGAGAGCATCCGTGCCTGACGGACTGATGTGACTCTTCTCTCTGAGGTCTTCCTGGGACTCCTGGCCCCACGGGCCCAGCCGGCCAGAAAGGGGAGCCCGGCAGAGACGGAATCCCGGGGTCGGCGGGAGAGAAGGGTGAAGCAGGTATGCTCAGCTTCTGCTCCCTTTCAGGACGAGCTGCTCCCTTGGGCGTCAACAGGTCTCAGACTTCTGGACCGTGCTAAGTGACTGGGGCTGGGCACAGAGTGGCCCCTACCCCGCGCGTCCGTACTGTTTGAACACTGGTGTGGACCAGGGGAGGGGCCTGGCTAAGAAGACGAGCAGGGGGCGTGCACTTCTCCCAGCAGCAGGCATGGGCTCCTGCCCTGAGCTCCCAGCGGCGTGTGAGAGAGCCACCCAGAAACAGCCCAGACTCTCCCTCCTGAGCCTGGCATTTTCCCCTCTAGAGAGGTGGTCCTGGGGACATTGCCGGTCCCCCACATCTCCTCCCGTCACTCACGGGCTGCCAGCTCCAACAGTGGGAATCACGTACACGGTAGTACACATGTGTAGCAAGAGGGTGACCCCGAACTGGGGACCCACATGGGGAATGTCGCTGGAGAGGGGCATCCCGGGGGTTTCCTGCGGTCAGGGCTGACCTCTTGCTAAAGTTCATTGTTTCATTCTGTACACCTTACGTGTATATTGCGTGCGTTCATTTTCTTATAACAATAATTCATGAAATGCCTTCACATCTCCTTTCCCCCACTTTCATCTTCCTTCGAGCCCCTTGCTCACGTGTGTGGGCTTCCCAGTGTTTACTGTCTGGAACGTCTCTGACTCTCTCTGCCTCCCCCTAGAACGGCTGTTAGCTGGATGGTCGTCTGAGAAAAGCCGGTTTGTTAGTCTCTAGACGGGAGGAGAAAATACATGCTTGCTTGTACAGGTCCTTTCTACTAAATGCCGTAACGGTTCTGTGCTGACAGGTACTAAAGAAAAGTGCTAAATGATCCATACCCAGTCCAGGGCCTCTCAGCACAACCGTGGGAGTGGGATTTTTCTCGCACATGTGTGATGAACTGATTTCCACGTATCCTATAAAGAGCATATGGTATTGGCACACAGAGTTGATGGTGTTTAGTGCTGGACCTGCAGACCAACTGTTTTAGGAAATGTGGACGTGACTTCTTACCCTTAACTTACAGGTCTGCCCGGAAGAGGATTCCCAGGGTTTCCAGGGGCCAAAGGAGAGAAAGGTAACATTTGCGAAACAGAGCGGGTCTCGCGATTGCGAGGAGGCCGTGGGCAGGGGTGGCAGATGCCGGCTCTGGGTCAGTCTCGTCGGTCTCGTCCGTGCCTGCTCCTGGCCCCCGACAAACCACCATCTGGTGCACTGTGCTTCGATTCATTGTCTTCTGAGACATCAAGACAAGAATCACAGGGAGGGGCCTGCTGTCAGTTTTGGCGATGACTCTGTTTCATTCCTTTCTTACTTTTTCTTAAGAACCTTGAAATCATCCTAGAATTTTGGTATTTAATTAGCAAGTTTGAAGTAATATGGTGGAGGCTACACATGCAGGGATTTTTTCCCCCTATAAATTCTTACCTTAAAAAAACTTTAAAGACAGTTTATTACCGTGTTTTTCTCACTGACATACAATAAACTACACAGACGTAGAGGGTGCCATTTGGTCGGTCTTGGTACATGTTCCCACGTGCAGAAGTACCCCCACATTCAGGACAGCGAACACATCCATTCCCTCAAAAGTCTTCTAGGCTGCTCTGTCATCCCCAGCTTGCCCTTCCTGCCCCCAGCGCCACCCCCTCACCACCCACTGGTCTGTCTTCTGGCACTGTGGATTAGCTTGCATTTTCTAGAGTTCTATATCCACAGAATCCTCTGTATTTTACTCTTTTTAGTCAGACTTTGTTTGCACAGCATAATTAGTTTGAGAGTCACTGGTGTGGCGGCTTGTACCAGGCGTTCCCTCCTGTTTCTTGCTGCTGAGTAGTGTTCCGTGGTGTGGCCTAACAAGCTCTTCAGTTAGCGGTGCTCTTGCTTGCAGACGCCTCTGAGCTTGCATTCCAATGGCTTTGCGGCAAAACACTTCCTTTAAAAAGTGTTAAAGAGAGGTGCCTGGGAGGCTCAGTCAGTTAAGCATCTGCCTTCGGCTTAGGTCATGGTCCCGGGGTCTTGGGATCGAGTCCCACGTCGGGCTCCCTGCCTTTGAGCCCCTTGCTCACTTGTGTGGGCTTCAGTAAGTAAATAAAATCTTTTAAAAAATGTTAAAAGCATCAAGAATGACAGCTGGGCTCTTGTATTCTAAGCTGACTCTTTTCCAGGTCGACCATGGTTGCAGTCTAGTGTGTTCCTTGGTAGAGCAGGGAGAGGGCACATAGCTCTGTTGTCCCCCGATGCCTTCCGGAAGCCACTCCCTCCTCGTCCCTGGGCCATGGTTTCTCTTCTCCCTGCCTTTCGCCAGCATCTCAAACTGTTGTTGTTGTTTAGGTTCAAAGGGCGACGTGGGTTTCCCGGGACAAGCCGGGAGTCCAGGCATCCCCGGATCCAAAGGAGAGCAAGGATTCATGGGTCCCCCGGGGCCACAAGGGCAGCCGGGCTTGCCTGGGACCCCGGGCCATGCCGTGGAGGGGCCCAAAGGAGACCGGGGTCCGCAGGGCCAACCTGGCCTGCCAGGTAAGGATGTCTCACCAGGGTCAGAGCCGGCGCCGACCCCAGAAGGCGCAGACACGCTCAGGTGTGACCGTGATGGGAGTACTTCGGTCCTCAGTGGAGTTCTTTACTTAGAAGTTTGCAGCATTGATTGCAGCCCAGAACTGCTTCAGATATTTGGGGACCCTTGTTCGGCTTCTGCTGGGTTACTGCCCCCCCCCCAGGTCCTTTCTGTCAAGGACTTCAGTAGATGTGACAAGTGATTAGAGGTAGACTAGACATTGCTGGGAGAGACTGGGGCGCAGATGTCACCCGTGCTGGCTTTACATCCGGTGGCATCCTGGCACGCCCCACCCCCGGCCCAGGGCGGCTGTGTGGCGGGGTCGTTTGCTGCGGTTGGGGTGCCATCGAGCAGATTCTCCCTTCTAAGACGGGTGGGATTTCCGCAGGCTCCCACAGCGCCCTACATTGTTGCCCGGGGCGGGGGGCAGTTGGGTGGAGATGCCAAGCCCACCTGTCCATAAAATCACCCTCTAACCCCAAATGTGCGACTTTCGTGTCTCCCATTAGGGCTTCCGGGACCTGTGGGGCCTCCAGGGCTCCCTGGGCTTGACGGACTCAAAGGTGACAAAGGAAACCCGGGCTGGCCGGGGGCTCCTGGAACTCCAGGGCCCAAGGGAGAGCCAGGATTCCAAGGCCTGCCTGTGAGTTGTCCGTGTGCCCGTCTTGTGTGTGAACAGGGTCGCAGAGCCGTGCGCGTGTGTGCATGGGTGTTGGACTCTTGCATCCTCTCTGGAGGGGCTGCTGCTTGTTGCTGGTCATCTGCCATCTTGCCTGACGTCACAGTAGCTTACAAGTACAACATTCTTTGTACCTAGTTTTACAAGACACGCTCCAGGGAAGTGTAATCCCCGTTGCTGGGGATTGCAGCTCAGTGCCTGGGCTAGAAATCTGGGCACACCCTCGATGCAAACAGCAGGCTTCAGTAAGAGAGGTGCACTCCCTATTTCTGGTGCCCTGAGTGGCTGGCTGTGTCCACGTACCCGTTGATGTGTGTACGCATATCTGTGTTTGTGCGTGTTTTCATTGTGACCCTTTTTTAAATAAGCAAAGAAACAAATAACATGTGAGAAACCGTACGACTTATTTATACTGAGAAGTGTGAGAAGCAACTATTTTGAGATAGCCAGAAAATGAGATAATATGTTTAAAATACATGAGTGATGCCATATTTATAAAGAAAAACAGTCCTCCTTTGGTTATGTGTTTCCTTCTCTCCATATTTAAAATCCCTTTTCAGATAAGATATCAAGCTAATTCTAAAGAAAATGCATTATGCTTGAGTGTTTGGGGGAAAGTTTCCATATGGTAGTTTGGTGCTGAGAGGTTGATAGGTCATGGTGACGCGCGCTCAGGAAGGCCCAGGTCTGTCCACGGCACCGTGCTGTGGGCTGGGGACGGCAGGACGCATGGCGTGCACCTGCTCTGGGAACTGCCTGTGTAGACGGACCAGGGGAGGAGGCACCGTGAAGGAAGCAAGTGTTCCAACTTCCAGCTCCCTCGTGTAGACGCGAATAGAGATCTTGTCTTTCTTTTTACGTTACTTAAGAAAGCACAGGGCACTGTTTGTTCACAGAGCTCCCTCGCAGAACGCTGAGGGCCTGCCCTAGCCCCCTGACTAGCAGGTCACTTGAGAGACTTACCACCTCCTGAGAATTTCCTGGCTGACATTCTCCTTGTGTGTCTAGGGGATTGGTGGCTCGCCAGGGATCACGGGCTCTAAGGGTGACATGGGGCCTCCAGGAGTGCCAGGATTTCAAGGTAAGACCATAAAGAAGGTGCTGCTTGGAGGAAGAACCTGACCACTGGCCCTTTCACGTTGATAGGCCGGCCTGATTACGGTGCAAGACACTGTTCTCCCAGTTAAACATGCTATCTCGTGCTATGGCAGCCTGATTTCTGTCACTCTATGAATGGCTGTATAAAGACACTCTGCATGTTCTTATTAAGAATCAGCGGATCATTTGCATCTCGATCATTTGTATTATCAGCAAGAAATCATAGATTTGGGGCATTCATTAATTTATTAACATATTAAGTGAGCATTTATTGGGTGCCTCTCAGCTCCCAGGCACTGTGAGTTTTACTGCTGAATCTGATACATATGAATGCCAGGTGAATAAAACAGGTTCTCAGTCTGCAGGCATCTTGGGGTCTATTTGGGGACATGCGTGCACCAGATTATGGCCAAAAACGGGATCTTGTGCCCCTCCACTATTTGTGATCATTTTGTAGTTTGTTGTAGGTTTGGAAAAATGTGACTTCTCGGTTCTAGAAAGAAGAGTTTCATGAAAAGTTTTATATAGCTGACCAGAAGTAATGTTCTTTTCTTCCCTGAGAACAAACTGGAAATATATGTTCACTGTGTGTGTGTATGCATGTATACATGGGTACTCACGCACCTAGGTATGTGTGTATGCGGACACACATGCAGTGGGCACATGCGTGTGCACATGTGCAGGTATGGGTACCTGCGTTGGAAATTTCTGTGCAGACAATGTTCTTCTTTCCTCCAGGTCAGAAAGGCCTCCCTGGCCTGCAGGGAGTGAAGGGGGATCAAGGTGACCAGGGCTTCCCTGGAAGTAAAGGTAGGAGCTTTTGCTGTGCCGGCAGGGCCTTGCTGATGCTTTGAACGCACAGAATTAGGGAGTTTGGTTTTGCAGACGTGAGGGCTTGAGTATCATTAGGAAACAGTTGATTAAAAACTCTTTGGTAGCTTGTCAGGACATTTTTATGACGTGTCTTGAAAGTCAGGCTCTTTAAATCTAGGAGGTGAGTCCAGAGGAGAGGGTAGGACAGACTCAAGATTCACAGCCCACAGACTCCGGAGGCAAGCAGCCCAACGACTTAGCTGTCCTAGGGAGGGGCTCGGTCTTGCATGGACAGGCTGCATGGGGGCCGGGGGGCAAGGAGCTCTGCACAGGGAAGACTCTTCCTCGGCTTCTCCTCGGCGGCTCCCGCACCCCAAGGCAGCTTCGGGGGGAAAACCAGCATCCCGTTCTAGCTTCTGCTGGGCTGACCACATCTCCAGGGCCATGTTTAATTTTCGAAATCATGCTTCAAGAGAGAGACTGAGCAGTGCAATGTCAGGAACAAAAGAAATGGGGAAGATGTGTGGAGGGCAGGAGAGGACTGGGGGCTGGGGCTGACTCAGAGCCTCTGTGGACTCTGGAGCTGCTCCTCGTCTTTGAGGGGCTGCCATGCAGAAGGATTAAGTTTATGTGTCATTGGAAAATGAAGGCCCATGCTTGTAATATACCTACAGCCGATTTCAGAGACTATAGGAAGATCCCTTCTAATTGCATACATTGCAGCGCTCTGGGTGCAGGTGGGCTCCCTGGGAGGGACGGAGCTTCACCTGCTGGGCCTGTACAGGTGAGGGCCGCATGGTGGTGGTTGGGGATTCCAAAACCGAGCGGCCAGTTTATACTAATGACCCCCAGCCTGAGGATTCAGGATTTTAGGTTAAATAGTAGAAGTATGCACATGACTTACATTTTTGATACTGAGAAACGTTGTGTTTGGATTGGTTTTCACATTGGGCTCTTCTCCCGGGAGCATTGACAGTGGAATTGATCAGTGGCATCTCTGATTTCCGCAGGCCTTCCTGGCCCCCCGGGCCCCCCGGGACCCTACGATGTCATCAAAGGGGAGCCAGGGCTTCCTGGTCCTGAGGGTCCCGTAGGTCTGAAGGGGCTCCCGGGGCCTCCAGGCCCCAAAGGACAGCAAGGTAAGAGTAGCCGAGCTACGAAGGGGAGGTGTGGGGGTTGGGGGGAACAGGTGGGCTTTCCTCCTCACGCGTGTGTCTCAAACCGGGGCCTCTGGGTGGTGACTGTATAGACACATATTTGAATATGACTTTCTTACTTTCCTTCAATGGAATCAAAACCTAATGAAGTTTTCGAGGGGACTGAAAAAGCCAGGACAAAATACAGGAGGAGCTAGAGGAATGTACAGTTCAACACATCTGTGCTCGCTGGGGAACCCATGGGCTGCAGACACAGAGATCACCTTTTCCAGCGAGAAGATAAGGGATGGTGGGAGGCGTTGGTCTAGAACCTCGTGAATGGGCTCTGACAGTGGCCCAGAGGCCCCAGCCAGCTGGCAGTTCATGCCCGGGGTTCCCAGACACCTGACCCAGAACTTTATGAACGCTCCCTATTGCAAGAGCTACCAGTGAGGGTGGGTGGGCCGTAAGGAGAAGGAAAACGCTACAGTTGGGAGGAGGCATCCGTGAAAATTTAAGTTTGAACTGTCTGCAAGTAAAGGGTGCACAGGAAAACAAAAGCCTGTCCACGTGGGTATATCTGTTGCATAAGATTCACTTGAGGCTTGGGAATGTGGCCTGGGTGAGACGCTTGAGAACACAAAAATGTGTCACAGCCCTCCCTCTCCCCCCAGAAGCTGCCTTCCCCCACACCATGCTCCAGACAACAGGAGCGAGCGGCCGGGGGCGCTCCGGATCAAATGGTGGAGTGCGCCGCCTGCAAATGCGGGTTTGGCTACCACCCCGGGGGGTGTGAAGAAGGCATTGCGGGAGGGGCTCCTGGCTTCCGGCAGAACTTTCTCACTGCAGCTGAGGGTCTTAGGGTGGCCGGCCAGGTGGCTAAAAACACACTCCAAAAGGGAAGAAGAAGCCACAGCCTGCGGTGCTCCAGGACCAGGTCGTGAATTCCTTGCCCTTTCCTGCAGGTGTGACAGGATCCGCGGGCTTACCTGGACCGCCCGGTGTTCCTGGTTTTGACGGCGCGCCTGGCCAGAAAGGAGAGACAGGACCCTTCGGCCCTCCTGGTAGGTTTCCTCTTGACCCAGTCGCCTCCACCTGCATCCTTGGGTTCGAAGTGTGTGGAAACATGCACAGTGGAATTGAAAACGTTACTTGGCAGATTTCCAAAGAAGTCTCGTTTTGTTTTTGGGTTTTGTTTTTGTTTTTTTTTTTAATTTGTTTAGAGGAAATAAGGTCTTACAGAGGAGCTAAAGGGCTGTCATCATTTTTTCTGTGTGGAGAGACAGATGTTGAAGCAGCACACTGTTTCCAGGTGTTGTTGAAAGATGGCCAGCAGGGACAGCCTGTGGCCTTCTGAGGTCGGGGGGAGCGGGCTGTAGCTACAGAAATTCCATGTCGGCAACAGACGAGAGGGAGTAGATCATAATGCCAGTGTTGGCCACAAGGCCGCTGTCTGGCTCGGGATGCAGTGGGTCTGCTCCCCGAGGAAGCCAAAACTCAGCGGCCCCATAATGACTGAGATGCTGAGGCCCGAGGCATCGACTGGAGGGGCCAGGGGCCCAGCCCAGCAGGAGGTCTGTGAGCAGCTTCGCGGGCAGGGAGCACAGTGACCCGGGGGATGATAGCACTCGCCACCAGCACCCAGCCCTTACCACCCCACTTCCATGCGCCGTGCTGGGTGGGCTGCCGTGGAAGGGAAGCCACCTTAAAGGGAGGTTTTGTTCTAGTAATTCTGTGATCCTTCTCCCTTAGAGGAGCCCCAAATGTTGTCTGAGTGACACACGTGGAATCATGTCATTTATTCTACCTACTCGTATATTCCTTTTCACGTATTTCGTTTACCCATTGGATTCAATTTTCTGAGCATCTGCTCTGCACCCAGCACTGTGTTTATAAAACATCTCGGTGGTCTGTAGAAAGGAGAAGCTGGGGCAGGACAGAGGCGGGTTGCTGTACTTAGTCGTCCTCGAAGTCTTTCAGGGGAGCCTGTCTGCAGCCAGGGAAGCTCATTTCTCTTCTGTCTTCCAGGTCCGCGAGGGTTTCCCGGCCCGCCAGGCCCTGATGGGTTGCCAGGATCCATGGGTCCCCCAGGCACCCCGTCTGTTGATCACGGCTTCCTTGTGACCAGGCACAGTCAAACTACGGATGACCCACAGTGTCCTCCTGGGACCAAAATTCTTTACCACGGGTACTCCTTGCTCTATGTGCAAGGCAACGAACGGGCCCACGGCCAGGACTTGGGTGAGACGCTGGGGACACGTGTATCCGTGTGATACAGAGTTGTGGCGGCTGCCAGAGCCATACTCAGCTCTGGTCCTGGTTCAGGGCGCCACAAAGACACGGTCAGTGCAAAGGGCACCTGATGCCGCTTGCCTCCCGCCTTACAAAGCGAACCACCAAGTTCAGCAGCTACCATGTTACTAAGAGAAGCCAAGAAAATGTAAAACCTTTTCAGTTCATATAACTTTCAATCTCTTCTTCACGTTATCAAGTAGGTCAAGATTTCTGGAATATATACTTCACAGTTAGCTTTGAGATTCTTGAGATAGGGCCGTTTTACTGGTGCTCTTTCTAAACAATGACCGGCTTAATGACACACACCTCTAACTGGTATGGAGCTCAGAAACAACAAGCAGCCCTAGAAAGGGAATCTCTGCATTTTTGGCAAAACGGTTGTTAAAGACATTGTCCAGGTGGTTTCTGTCCATCGTACAAGGAGCCACCTGTTAAATTTCTCTTGGAATTCAGTTTTATAAAAGATTTCTCTCCTTTAATCAAAATATCCTATGTAATTCTTTGTAGTTTTCCTTTTACCTTGATGACTTTAAATGTGATTGAGTGCTCATTTACAATCACACTAGTCTGTGCGTGTATTTACTTCCTTTCTATTTATAAGGTAAAACATTCTCATTTCCATTTTGATGGTTACTTTGCATGGAGGCAGACTGATTATAAAGCTAGCCCTTGACGCTGTCTCTCCCCATGGCTCTAGGCACGGCTGGCAGCTGCCTGCGCAAGTTCAGTACGATGCCCTTCCTTTTCTGCAACATCAACAATGTGTGTAACTTCGCCTCCCGAAATGACTACTCCTACTGGTTGTCCACGCCTGAGCCCATGCCCATGTCCATGGCGCCCATCGCTGGGGACAATATCAGACCGTTTATTAGCAGGTGAGTCGGGCATTTGTCAGAGTGGATGTAGAATTGAAGAAGAAA
Source organism: Zalophus californianus (assembly GCF_009762305.2). Lineage (NCBI taxonomy): Eukaryota > Metazoa > Chordata > Mammalia > Carnivora > Otariidae > Zalophus > Zalophus californianus. The sequence goes on from NC_045597.1 coordinate 2,982,863, forward strand.
GATCTCTCGTAGTCTAGGCAGAGGTTGTTACTGTTTTTTTTCAGTCCCCCCCCAACATTCGACCTATTGCCATTCAGTTTATTGATTGTAATGTCAGACTTTTGTAACCCAAGTCAGCCGTAAAATCGTTCGATATAAAAGTTAGCTCTCCTCTTCAAAATGCCAGGGCAGTGCCTTGGAGAGGTGATTGATGCCTGGCTTTGGGGCAGAATTCCTGTTCCGTGTGAGTCACGGGGGTGGCCGCCCTCCCTCCCATGAAGCCGTGCCCCTGCAGTCCTCGGCAGCCACAGGAACAGCATTCTCAGTTTTGTTCTATCAAATAATTCTCTCCTTGAGGAGGCTTTTCAGGTTTTTTTCTTCTGAATCACCCCACCCCCGTGAAATTAAAAAATTTTTTTATTATTTTTAATTGTAGTAAATAGACATCACATAAAATGAATCATCTTAACCATTTCTAAGTGCACAGTGGAACTCACACATGGGTGTGAGGTGGTCTCTGTGAAGTTGTAATACAGGCATACTGTCTGCTTTGTACACAGAAAGGTGATACAAATTTACTGTATACATAAAAATGTATACATACTAAGATGTTTTTCATACTCTCCCAGCCCCACCAACTTCTGCTCCCTGAGGATGAAGTCCCACTGACAGTTCATGTGTTTGACCAAGCAGCTTCCCAAATTAAGTGCTTTCCATGCTAACTAATGTCTGGAGTATGTGTTCAGGTCTGCCTGGTAGGAAGTAAAAGGGGAAATTGAAATTATCATGACTGAGAAATACACGGTTGTCCTGTTTTTGCTCCATTCCTTCCAATTAAGAGCTGATTCCTTCACTCTACTCAGAAGTAGAAAAGCGGCAGTGGTGTGAATTCATCGAAGAAGCTGTTCTATAGTTGTACTTTCTAACACACTAAGATAATAAGGGATGGGTAGAATAATAAGGCAGACGGGTTTGCCCCAGGGAAGTGGGAGTGAGGACTCACTACCTTTTCTACATTCCCTCTAAAGAACCAAGCAGCTTTTGACGAGGAAGAAAGAGATGGCAGGGTCCTGGGGTCAGAGGGCAGAGGGAGCAGGAAGTGTGTGCCAGAGCTGGTCCTGGGAGCCCTGAGGCCGGTCTGGGGCTCTAGCCCCTCTGGACCCACATACGCATGCAGGGGTGCAGGTCCCCGGAGAGACAGGTACCACAGAGGAGGACCCAGAGCCAAAGAGCTGGGAGATGCCCTGATAAACAGGAAAACCATAGGTTTTTGATGGATTTACATTAAACTATCTCCTGATAACTTTCTTTAATGTTTCTTTTGAGCTGTAAGAAAACTCACTTTTATGGGTCTTAAAATGGGAAAAGTGGTTCATTACACCTTTGAGTGGCACCTTTCCAAACCGTTATTTACGCGTTTCACTGAGCGTCTGAGACTTTCTCTGCGGAGACTGTCCTGGCGCAGAACCATGCCAGCTGCACCCGAAGGAAAACTAACCACCTTTGTGTTTTTGTTCAGCTTCCCTTGGATAACAGGTAGAAAATGATTATTCATGTTTGTTTGTTGTTTACCACCTTGATAAAACTACCCTTTGATCTTGATTTGGTTGAGGAAAGGGCTGTGGCATGTGTTTGCAATATTCCAAAATCAGGTCCATGAGAAGCCTGTGTCTGAGATTTGCTATTCCCCATGGACCCCTTACTTGCTTTCAGTAAGACCCCCCAACCTGGAAGCATGAGCTGTGTCAACGTCAGCGGTGTGCGTTTCGGCTTTTTACATGTTTCTGTTGCCTGACCCCCAGCAGCTCAGTGTGCAGGGACCTTACCAGTCATGCCCCCGAGCCCGCTGCTCCCAAAGCCACACTGTCTGTCGCTCCCTCCCTTTGGAACAGTGCTGCCCACTTCTGGTCTCTGAGTTTGCGGGTTTCCATGGTTACTATCACTCGGCTGTTGCACGAGGTCTCAGGACTTCCAGGTTACTTGGGGGGGCTCCGAAAGCTTCACTTTTAGAGTTGATAACACAAAATCTTCCCCTGACGCAGAAAAGCTGGCAACTTCTCTCCCTTCACCCTGAGAACAGGGCAGACGTTTCTGGCTTTCTGCAGACATGAGTCTTCACGGAGCTGCTGATTGTTTCATTGTCCTGGGGGCAACACCTTAGTTGAGCAGGGGAGCCACGCTCGAGCTCTGGCTCTCTCTCGGCTCTCTGGGGCCTCAGCCTTTTCAGGAATAACATGGGGGGTTGACTGTCTGAATTTCAGGAGGCCATCTGGCTCTTCCCGTCCATGTCCATGATGGGGAGGTGTCAGGAGCACCGTCTCGACGAGCCCCCGGCCCAGAGAGAGCCTGACATCAAGCACCGGCTGCCACGCTTTATTTCTGGTTTCTGTGTCTGGTAGACAGAGGGTGGCAGATGTATAAGGCCAATTTCAGTAACTGTTGTTTAACTGAGCCCTTTAATTCATCTGCACTGGTGTGAATCAAATAGAAAATTGCGCCCTCACATGTGCGTACACACACACATGCACATCCACGGAAAGTCGAACAACTAATTTAGGCCTCTACCGGCTCCCCATCCATTTTCATGCAAATGTTCCAGCATAACTAGGTGTAATTATTAACACCATTTATAGTCATTTATCAGCATTGCTAACACTGTTCATTTTGTGACTTGAATGTAATTATGTGACTGCTGGTGTTTAATTTTTCTTTTCTTTTACAAAACAATATCCTGCCATCAAAGGGTTCCCTGAACCGGGCAGGATCTGAGTCAGAAGAGCGTGTGTTGCTGTAGTTTGTTGCTGGGTGTTGGCCGGCTGGCTCGGGGGGTGCCCGTCCTGGAGCAGGTTCTGTGGGAGACCCTCCCGCAGCAGTGTCCCGCCAGCGGCCCCCCCCACCCCCCCACGTGGGGGACAGGGTCTTGCCACGGCTCTGCTGCCCGCCAGTCAGTCCGAAGCCGGCTCACGGGGACGTCCAGCCCCAGATGCAGTGTTTGCTGGCTACTCTGTCACCACGTATTTCTTCTGTTGAAGATAATTCTCAGCTGAAAACAAATCGCTGAATTCCAAAAGTGGTAGCACTTGGGTTTCACTGACTCCCGTGGCTCAAGTGTTAGTTGTGTTTGCTGAAATCCATGCTCCCTCTTGAAAAGTCGGAAAACACTGGAATGCACAAAGGAGAACAAAGGAGAAAACACCCGTCCACGGTCCCCCAGCCCCTCTGGCAGACGGCCGCAGTTACAACCTGGCCTTGTGATTTCCCCCTTCCCACAAAACAGTTGGTTCAACAAGTGTTGGTTGTGGATTTTCTAGCACTGAGGGGGGCTTATAAAATCAGCGAGAGGGCTCCACGCTGCAGTGTGTCGTGAGCATGACATTGGCTCAGAACATGTGAGCGCAGAGGGTGGGTGAGAGCACGGGCAGGAAGAATGGATAAGCACAGGCTTCATCCTGTGCTGTCCCCGCGGCCGTGCTCAGAGTCTGTGCCCTGTACCTTCCAGGTGCGCAGTGTGTGAGGCGCCAGCCATGGTGATGGCCGTGCACAGCCAGACCATTCAGATCCCGCAGTGCCCCAGCGGCTGGTCCTCCCTCTGGATTGGCTATTCCTTCGTGATGGTGAGCGTCTGGGGCAACTCCCCGCGCCCCTGGCAGAGCCGCCCACTCGCGCCCCTGCTTCCTCCCTCCGCGCCCCAACCCTCCGTTCTTGGGCTCACCTGGTGCCGGCCTCTCCTCCCAACCAAAGCCTCCCCAGGGGCCTGGCCTGCTCCGCTGCCTGTGGCGGCCATTCCAGTGCCTGGCCTGAGCCTGCCGCCTGCCTCTTGGGTTGCTGCTCTGGGACGGGGTGGCGGCGACAGCACAAAGAGCTTTCCGCGAGTCAGAGCGCCTCCCCAGGAGGAGAGGAGATGGGTGCACAGTCAAGCAGCTCGCCTGAGCCTGAAGCAGAAGCCTCGGGGTGCGGGGGGCCGGGGGCTGGCCAGTGCCCGGGGGTGTGGGGGCTCACGCCCTTCCTGTGAGGAGATGCTGCTCTCCGGCCCACAGCTGTGGGTCACACTGACACAGGTCCCCGGTGTTCCCACCCCTGAAACACCCGTTACAGTGGGAAACATGGCACCGGTTTGGGATCCTCTCGTAGCTACTTACACGACTTTCGTGCCCCGGTTTAAAGTAGCGAGTGTGTTTCTCTGTGACCTGCCCGCGGCTTCCCCGCGGGGCTACCCTGGCTCCTCCCCGGCGAGGCCCCGTGTGGGCGGTGGGCAGGGCCCTGACTCACGGCTCGCGTCTGCCCCGCAGCACACCAGTGCCGGTGCTGAAGGTTCGGGCCAAGCCCTCGCGTCCCCCGGGTCTTGTCTGGAAGAGTTTAGGAGCGCGCCATTCATCGAGTGCCACGGCCGTGGGACCTGCAACTACTATGCGAACGCTTACAGCTTCTGGCTTGCCACCATCGAGAGAAGCGAGATGTTCAAGTAAGTCGGGAGGGCCCCTGTGCATGCTCCCTCGGGCACAAAGTCTTGAAGAGGCTTCTCAGACACGGAGTGGGAATGAGTCTTCTGTAGGCAGTAATGAGGACTCGACTCTGTTCCGCGTGGACAGAGAACCGAGATGCGCTTCAGGGGCAGATCTCCGGTGACAGGTTCAGTTCTTCCGTTGGCTGAAGGACTATGAGAGAAAAAAGGCCATTTTCCATTTCGTAGGTGGATTCGCTGCGATGTAGTCAGAGCAGCTGGCTCCTCAAACAGCATTTGAAAATACGTGTTAACGGTCAGTGAGGGAGGAAAGAGCGTTTGCCCTCGTAGCAGTTGCGATGCCGACTCTAGGGTGTGCATTGCGTGAAGTCTGGGGGACGTGACCAGACTGTTTGTTAGACCCATGAAAATAAAAATTAAGTTCAGCCCAAATGCACTGAAATCGATAGGGAAGACCCTTCCCTTCTTTTCCCTTCCGACTTCACCGTTGAGGCGATTGCCCTGGGTGGCTGCTGGCCTGGGTGACGGTGCAGCCGACCCGGTGCAGTCAGGATGGAGAGGAGCGCGCAACCGGCCCTCTGTCCTTCCTGCAGCCCCTGTTGGGACAGGCGCAGGGACCCCTGAGCCCCAGCAGTTACCGTTTGCTCCCCCCGGAGACGCGCCTCTCCATCTTTGCCTTTTCAGGGAGAATTTGCCAGAACTCTTCTGGGAGCCTGTCTCTTTCTAAGTTAGGTCATGAAAGGCAAAGCAACACTCTCTCGACTCATAATATTTTAAGCACCAAAAAAGTACCAGGTACTTAGTGGGTAGCTTACATGAGACTTTTCAGGCAACTGGAAACTTGACGTCAACTCTCGGGATAGAACTTAACCACCAACTTAATTGAGCACTTGGGGGGATCAGGTCCTGGGGCTTCCATTATAGGGTTGGTTTTTTGGTTTGTTTTTGTTTTTGTTTTTTTTTTGAACCAGCAGCCCGGCACAATGAACTAAAACAAAAATTAGATAAGATCCCATTATTTCAAATAACTAATTTGGGGCAATAAGATTTTCACAGAAGTTGCTAAAATCAGCAGCCTAATTTCAGGATGTTACTTTTATTATATGGCTACTTTAATTTGAATAGAATTTGGTTAGTGCCAACTTCAGTTCAGACTTCACCCTTCTAACACTCAAATTAAGGTAGAATTTCTACCATTTGGGGCACTAAATGTCTCCCCCTCCGGCCTCCGATCAGACTACCTGCATCTAATCCAGCAAAAGCTTATAGGAGGATTTCAAGGTCTAGTTAATTACCCCAGATTCATTGTTCATTACACATGCAGCCAGTATTTAATGAGCACTTACTCTGTGTGTGAAGGATTGCAGAGAATCTTCTCCCGCTGGCGGAGTTTATGATCTGGTTGAGGAGAGAGCACGGAGAGGGGAAATGACAGGCCGAGGAGGCAGGGTGGCCCAGTGGGCGTGGCTCAGACTTCGGAGCCAAGCACATGTGGGGTGGCTGTTTCCATGCCCTCCCCGGCGTGCACTTGGGCTGCCGCCAACCTCACGGCCAGGGATGGGGGGTGCACATGATCACATGCCTCGCTCCCCCCTGTAAAGTGACACCCAGCACCTTGTCCGCTCGGTCAGGGTGAGCCAGGGTCGCCACTTGTCCCAGGCTGGGGCCCCTCCCATCCGACCCCTCGGAGATCTCCCCGGGTCGGGGGGAGGCCCTGGGAACCAGCCCGCCTCGCTGAGCCGCAGCGCCGAAGGCCGGTTTCTGTGTCGTCCCATAGGAAGCCCACGCCATCCACCTTGAAGGCCGGGGAGCTGCGCACACACGTCAGTCGCTGCCAAGTCTGTATGAGAAGAACGTAATGAAGCCTGGCCCTCTGCTAACGTACAACATGGTGCTACTCCCTCCTCTTCCCCTTCTTTTTTTTTAACAGCAACGAACCCTAGAAATATATCCTGTGTACCTCACTGTCCAGTATGAAAACCGTAAAGTGCCTTATAGGAACTTGCGTAACTAACACACCCTGCTTCGGTGACCTCTACTTGCTGAAGGAGAAACAAAGACCATGATAAGCTGTCATAGTGACATACCAAGTGGCACTTGTGATGAAATAAAAGTCTAAGTCTGTCCTACAATCCAGTGCACTGATGTGTAACTTGAGAACTCCATCAGGAAACCAAAGGGTGCTAGGAGGTGTGCGGGGCCTTCCGTTCTGTTCGAATGCCCGTTTCCACTCTTGTATTATAGCAGATGCCTTGTCAGCCCCGGATGGGATGTCTGTTTGTGTCACTGTCGAGCTGGGTCTGTACAAACAGCCATCACGTAACCACGGTGTTTCGGAGCTGCACGTGGAATGTGGGCTCGGCAGCCGGATCTTCCAACCCCAAATATAAATTTAGGTCTTTCTGCTCTGTGTGGTACTATGCAGCTGCTTTTGCAGAAATCACGAATTTCCTGTGGAATAAAGATGGTCCAAAAGTAGGCAGAAATTAAATATATATATATTTTAGTAATTTATATAGATGTCAGCAATTAGGCAGGTCAAGTTTTCGTTTCATTTCCACTGTTAAAATAAAGCTTACATAGTTTCTTCCTCGAAAAGACTGTGTTGTCCTTTCACATAGATTTTTGAACACTCGGGTGTTGGATGGAAATATCCGTTCTCACTGTTCACCTCCAAACCAAAACTCGTGTATCAGCCAAAGCCAAACCCAGGTTCATGAGCGCGGTGTTTATTACAGTGAAGCATGTACTTTGGGCTTTATTGTTTTTTTTTTTTCTGTATTAAGTATCTTCAGGGTTTTAAGCACTAATCACAACTGAATGACTTGACTTCAAAACCAGCAACCGTAAAAGGCCTGCGTTTCATTCGTATTCCTCATTCTGCAGCCTGGTGCGGAAAACAGCTCTGTAGGATCTTAGTGTCAGTAACCCGCGTGGAAGCGCTCCGTGTGGCTTCCTTGTTCCCGGGAGCACTGTGCGCATGTCAGCAGGGAACGGGTGGATTGCAGGAGAGCAGAACTGACCACTATGCCCGAAATGACATTTCACCCAAAGTCTCCAAAACGTTTAAGACTACTAAGGCCTTTTATGTAATTTCTCTCAATGTGTATTTCTTAAAAATTCAAATTTGTAATAAAACTATTTGTATAAAAATTAAGCTTTTATTAATTTGTTGCTACTATTGCCACAGAAACATTAAAAATTACTGCATGAGCCACTAATAAATTTGTAAGCTTTGCCTACCTTAGATCATATTTATTTTGCAGTTCTTCCAAATGAGAGAGCCAGACTGGCGTCACTTACAGAAATTACTGCAAAGAAAAATGATTGGTCTTCTTCTTCTGCCCTCCCTCCCTCCCTCCCTCCCCTCCAACCATCCAGGCAACCATTGTCCATCATCCATCCATCCATCCATCCATCCCTCCATCCCTCCCTCCCTCCCTCCCTCCATCCATCCCTCCATCCCTCCCTCCATCCATCCATCCCTCCCTCCATCCCTCCCTCCATCCATCCCTCCCTCCATCCCTCCATCCATCCATCCATTCCTCCATCCATCCATCCGTCCCTCCCTCCATCCGTCCCTCCATCCATCCATCCACCCATCCCTCCATCCATCCATCCCTCCCTCCATCCCTCCATCCCTCCCTCCATCCCTCCATCCCTCCATCCATCCCTCCATCCATCCATCCATCCCTCCATCCCTCCCTCCATCCCTCCATCCCTCCATCCATCCATCCATCCCTCCATCCCTCCCTTCCTCCCTCCATCCCTCCCTCCATCCCTCCATCCCTCCCTCCATCCATCCATCCCTCCATCCCTCCCTCCATCCCTCCATCCCTCCCTCCATCCATCCCTCCATCCATCCCTCCATCCCTCCATCCCTCTCTCCATTCCTCCATCCCTCCATTCCTCCCTCCATCCCTCCATCCCTCCCTCCATCCATCCATCCCTCCCTCCATCCATCCCTCCATCCCTCCATCCCTCCCTCCATCCATCCCTCCATCCCTCCCTCCATCCATCCATCCCTCCCTCCATCCCTCCATCCCTCCCTCCATCCATCCCTCCATCCATCCATCCATTCCTCCATCCATCCATCCGTCCCTCCCTCCATCCATCCCTCCATCCATCCATCCATCCATCCCTCCATCCCTCCATCCCTCCATCCCTCCATCCCTCCATCCCTCCATCCCTCCATCCATCCCTCCATCCCTCCATCCCTCCATCCCTCCATCCCTCTCTCCATCCCTCCATCCATCCATCCATTCCTCCATCCATCCATCCGTCCCTCCCTCCATCCATCCCTCCATCCCTCCATCCATCCATCCCTCCATCCATCCATCCCTCCATCCCTCCATCCATCCATCCCTCCATCCCTCCATCCCTCCATCCCTCCATCCATCCCTCCATCCCTCCATCCCTCCATCCCTCCATCCCTCCATCCATCCCTCCATCCATCCATCCATCCCTCCATCCCTCCCTCCATCCCTCCATCCCTCCATCCCTCCCTCCATCCCTCCATCCCTCCCTCCATCCCTCCATCCCTCCCTCCATCCATCCCTCCATCCATCCCTCCATCCCTCCATCCCTCCCTCCATCCATCCCTCCATCCCTCCCTCCATCCCTCCATCCCTCCATTCCTCCATCCCTCCATCCCTCCATCCCTCCATCCCTCCATCCATCCCTCCATCCATCCATTATCCATCCCTCCATCCATCCATCCATTATCCATCCGTCCATTGTATGTATACCAACGATTTGCCACTTTTCAAATCCTGGTTAGATACAAGATAAACAGATGAACAACAGATAAACAGATGAATAACATACACATCCAGTCATTAAAAGCAGATTTGGGGCGCCTGGGTGGCTCAGTTGGTTAAGCGTCTGCCTTCGGCTCAGGTCATGATCCCAGGGTCCTGGGATTGAGTCCTGCATCAGGCTCTCCACTCGGTGGGGAGCCTGCTTCTCCCTCTGCCCCTCACCCTGCTTGTGCTCTCTCTCTCTCTCAAATAAATAAATACAATATTACGAATAAAAAGCAGATTCAATGGGGAGGCAGAGGATAGAATTGAGATTATGGCTATGTGATGGATGGGTAGAGGGTGGAGGGTTGGAGGCCAAGTCTGACTTAAGGAAGGAAAGAAGATGGCAGATTCTTTCTCCCTCGTGATCTCAGTTTCAGTTTACACTTGATCAAAACATGATCCCTGGGGAATGAGTGTGACACTGCATATTCAGGAAGAAGTTCTAAATATTGTGATGTTCTTGGTTATTGCACCTGACAGGACGGAATGAGGCAATGGGTGAACGTGACCTCACATGCTTGATCAGGAAACCTCACTCAAGGTCTAGTGTCGGCCACCCCACCCACCACCCATCTGTGATAAAACTGAGGAAAAGGGTTCATTTGCCTTCCTTATTATATAGGAGTGGATAGGAGGAGAGAACACTGAATCATCAGGCTTGACTCCTACCGAAGTCACAGGCGTGGAGCACCTCCGTATGGTAGCCATTTGGGAGCCTTTTGTTTCTATGTATAAAACTGATTTATTATAAATCATTAGTTACTAGATACAGGTTGGTATATCTGGAAAGTGCAAAGAAGATGATGACACCTTGAATCCCAACGTTCAGATCCTGTGCATTTTATATCTGTTATTTGAGCAGGTTTTAGGTGATGGGCAGTTCTATGAATTGTAACATACACATAGGTTCACGTAGTCCGCGGGGGCTGGAGTGCACTGAGATACCCCCTCGAGCCCTCGTTCCCTGGAGGTCCCACCCCCACCCCAGCCTGGCGCCTGACTACCAAACTCCATCTCTCTGACTTGTCTTTTCAAGAACGGAATCACAAAGTGTGTAACCTTTGAAACTGTCCTCCGTTCAACGTGATGCATTTGACAGTCCTTTGGAATTATCGTGTGCGTCAGGGGTTTATCGCCTTTTCTTGCTGGGTGGGACTATACAAATGTACTGCACTCTGTTCACCTGTAGAAGGGCTTTTGGGCTATTTCCAGTTTTTGGTGATTGTGAACAGAGACTGAACATTCATGTTCAGGTTTTTGTGTGAACATGTTTTCATTTCTTCAGGGCAAACACCCAGGGCTAGGACTGCTGGGTCATAGGGTAATGGAATGTTTGGCAGTATGAAAACTGGCCATTTTCCCGAGGAGCTGTACCATTTTGCATTCCCTCCAGCAATGCACAAGAGCTCCAGATGCACCACATTCTCCCCGACGTTTGGAATTGTCAGTATTTTTTTGTGAGTCATTGTAACCTGTAGTGGCATTTAGCCATGCTTTCAATTTACCTTTCACAAATGATGTTGACCATCTTCATGCATTTTTTTGGCCATCAACCTTTCCTCTTCTTTGAAGTATCTGTGAAGTTTTGCTCATTTAAAACATTGTTTCTTTTCATACTGTTGAGTTTTGAAAGTTCTTTGATAGTCTGCTTACAAGTCACCTGCTGGATAAGTGATTTGCAAATTCATCTTCTTAACAGTATCTTGAACCGAGCTAGACTTTTTCACGTTGATGATTCCCAGTTTATCAGTATCTTTCCTGTGAAACATGCTTTTGGTGTTACGTTTAAGAACTTTTTGATTACCCCTTGGTCACAAATATTTTTCTCCTGTTTTTTTTTTTTTTTTAAGATTTTATTTATTTGGCAGAGAAAGACACAGCAAGAGAGGGAACACAAGCAGGGGGAGTGGGAGAGGGAGAAGCAGGCTTCCCAGGGAACAGGGAGCCCGATGTGGGGCTCGATCCCAGGACCCTGGGATCATGACCTGAGCCGAAGGCAGACGCTTAATGACTGAGCCACCCAGGTGCCTGACATAGATAGCCAATTGTTCAGTTATTGAAAAAGGCTACCATTTCTTCATTTAATTCCTCATTTAATTGATTTTACATCTTTATCAAAAGTAATTGCCAGTGCTTTGTGTGGCCCTATTTCTTGGACTCTATTTTGTTTCATTGATCTCTGTGACTGCCTTCATCAAGGCAGTGATTAAGCTTTAATTGATTAAATTCAGCTTTAAAGCAAAGCTTGATTAATTTAGCTTTAAAGTGAGTCTTCACATTAGTTGGTGTGATTCCTCCTACTTTGTGCTTCCTTTTCAAAATTGTTTTTGCTTCCTTTTCAAAATTGTTTTACTAGTGTAATTTCTTTGCTTTTCTATATAAATTTGAGATTTGGCTATGGGAAAATCCTTTTGGGATTTTGATTGGAATTTTATTAAATCTCTTCATCTATTTGGGAAGAATTATCAATTTTACTATACTGAATCTTACATTTCAACAACACTGTATACCTTTTCATTGATTTAGATCTTCGTTGATGTTTTAATTATCATTTTATAGTTTTAAGCATACAGATTGCATACATTTTGGTTAGATTTGTGCCTGTGTATTTATTTTTTAGAGCCATTGTAGGTAGAATTATTTTTAAATTTTTGTTTTCTAATTGTAAATACCTAATGTATAGAAATATGATTGATTTTTTTGTGTAGATTGATTTGGATCCTGTGACATTCCCAAGTTTACTTCATAGTTCCAGGAGGATTTTTTATAGCCTTGTCAGGATTTTCTACATAGACAATCATGTTTTCTATGAGTAGGGACAGTTCTGTTCTTTCCTTTCCATACTCTAGTGCCCACTTTGTTTTTTTTTCCTTGCTTTTTTTGCCCTGGCTAGCACATCAGCTCAGTGTTGAATAGGAGTGGTAGGCATGGACGTACTTCCCTTGTTTTTGCCCTAAGGAAAAAAAGCATTCAGTCTTTCACCATTAAGTATAATATTAACTGTAGGTTTTATAGAGATGCCTTCATACTCGAGAGTTTTTATCACGAGTGGATGTTAAATTTTGTCAAATGCTTTTTCTACATCAACTGTTATGGTTATGGGAGGTTTCTTCTTTAGACTGTTAATATTGTAGATAGCAGTGATGATCAAAGGTTGGGCCAGTCTCACATTTCCAGGACACAGAACACTTGGTCATGGTGTACTAAATCCTCAGCCATTTCTTTCTTTCTTTCTTTTTTTTTTTTAAAGATTTTTTATTTATTTATTTGAGAGAGAGAGAGAGCGCATGAGAAGGGGGAGGGTCAGAGGGAGAAGCAGACTCCCCGCTGAGCAGGGAGCCCGATGCGGGACTCGATCCCGGGACTCCAGGATCATGACCTGAGCCGAAGGCAGTCGCTTAACCAAGGGAGCCACCCAGGCGCCCAGTACTCAGCCATTTCAATCATTACTCCCCTATAAATGATGTGTTGTTCTCTGGCTACTTTTAAGATTTCCCATTGTCTTCAATTTTCATATTATTGATTATGACATGTCTTAGCATGGATTGGGTTCTCAGGATCTTTTGAACCTGTGGGTTTATATCTTTCTCCAGTGGGAAATAGTGCTATTTTTGGCAGGACATTGATCTGGTCAGGTTCAAGATTCCAGGTTCCAGCTTAGCTCCCATGGTCTGTGGTTCCAGGGTCAGATCCGTTTCTGCAATGCCACTCGGATCTGTCCTGCACCAATGCCACCCTGTGCCTCTTGGGGTGTTGGTGGTATGGTCGGTTCTCAGTATTGTTGGCATGCTCCTTAGAGCCAGAGCTTTGTCTGCACAGAACCGGGATGAGTCCCAGCGTTTATACACGACTTTGCAGGCTTCTTGTCGAGACCTATCCTCTTTGTGACCTCCCCATTACTTTCCAGTTTTCGGAGGTTCCTCTTTTTGATTGTTTGTCTAAAAAACAATGGTCTTTACTTGCCTCACTCTGTGCACACTTCCTGTGACCGTAGCCATACGTGGGCTGAAGGAGCAAAGGAGAAATATAATCAACTCCCCCACTGGTTTGGTGGTCTGTCCAGACCTGGTTTGCTTCACCAGTCTGTCTGCTACCCTTCCCCTGGTAGCTGCTCCCAGGTGGGGCAGACGGGCCAGGCTGTGCGTCCGCAGACTTGCCTGGAACGAGTGTCAGCACGACTGCCGTTCAGAAGTGTGGCACGCTAGTTTTGAGGGGGGTGAGTATGATGGTGACAGAAGAGGAACAAATATTTGACTTGGCTTGATTCTAACATTTTTCCACTCTTATTTCTAGTGCTTGAACGCATTGTGAGTCATTGATTTAGTTAATTATCACACAGGGGCTTTTCTGTGTGAATAGATATGTGCCAGCTCTTCCCAGACACTTCTTGGGTATAACTAACCACGCTTCCAATAGTACCCACTGGCTTAGACTCATTTGGGGACCGTCATCTTCACATGGGACCTCTCATGTCCCAGGGCTCAGAGGCTGGGTTTGTCCTCCATAATGTGTGTTTGATCCAAGGGTCATTCTGTTGTAGTCATGGAACTAGACAGATAGGATTTCAGATTCTACAAACTCATGACCTCGGGCAGGTATATAACCTCTCAGAGATCTGCAAAATCTACGTCATTTTTATTTTGTAGGATCATAGCCTGGGAGGAATTCATAGGAAGAGGAAAAGCGTGTTTTGCTGCACCCATCCCTCCACCCTTCCACTCACCCTTCCTTCCGTCTGTCCATCCGTCCTTCCCCTTCTACATCATTCATATACTGTGTGCTCACTGTTTCCCAGCTACCAGGTTAGGAACAGGATAAATAGACATGAATCATATCTATTAAAAAATCATTCTGGAAGAAACCTGTAGCTGTTCAGGTATGTAAAATGATGCCATAGATCTAAAAACTATAGTCATGGGCATGGGGTGAGGGTCAGATGACAAATGGGCATCATGAGAGTTGCCTACTTGAGAATGTGCCTTGAAGGTGAAGTGAGAGATGAGAGTAAAGGAGAACTGTGTCCAGGGGAATGCAGACGGGGATCTTCCGTCGTCCTGCCCCCGAGTGGGGCCCGGGCGCAGGGCCCTAGCGCACCCTCCTGCCTCGAGTGCAGGCCAGAGACCGTTTCCTCCCTCTCTCCGCATCTTCCTCTTGCACATTTGTCTAAATCATTTTGAGGACACTTCTAGGTTCAATATCATTTCCACTTGGATGACAATTTTCCCTAAACTTAATCCCCACAAGGTGAAAAAAGCTTAGTTTCATTAGATCTAAGATGATTGCTCTGCAGAATGAAAGGTGCCTCCTGGAGCCACTTTTAGGTATTTGGGATTTTGCGAACATCCTACCCTTTAGAGGTAGGATCCAGCCAGCCTCTTCAACCCTTGTTATTCTAGATCTGAGATGTTTTCAAGGCGCACTGTAAGAAGCGCCTCATCCTTCCCACCATGTGAGTTATGTCTGTCTGATTCCACTCTGTCCCCTGTGGGTTTCACAAATGGAAATGATGCGTCCCATGGAGGTAACCTAGCATTTATTTAGCACCCCTACTCTCCACGTCCTCTCCTGACCCCCCTGCAGGAGACAAAACAGTACAACCCATCTCCCCTTACAAGTTCAGATCACCTGGAAGGTAAGCTCTGGTGCAGGAAATAGTCAATAATGAGGGCCCTGAAGGATGACAAGTGAACTTTCAGACCTCGAGCCCCTCCTCTCTCACTTGCAAACCACACCGGCTCACGCCAGAGATCTGAGACTATCTCTTAAAGTTATCAAGGGAAAAATACTTCCGAAGCCTAACTTTCGGAATACAGATTTTCTTGTTTATGCTCTATCTTTCTTGGGGCTGCCCTAAAGGGCTTTCTCCTCCTGCCCTGGCCACGGCTTCTCCCAGCTCTCTGGGTACAGACACAGACACGGTCCATTGCTGCATTTATTTATTTTTTTATTTTTTAAGATTTTATTTATTTGAGAGAGAGAATGAGAGGGAAGAGAGTCAGAGGGAGAAGCAGACCCCCCCACTGAGCAGGGAGCCCGATGTGGGACTCGATCCCGGGACTCCAGGATCATGACCTGAGCCGAAGGCAGTCGCTTAACCAACTGAGCCACCCAGGCACCCACCATTCCTGCATTTAAAACTTTGCATTTGTCACTCGCCATCCAGCCAGCTCTTCTCAGAACAATTTTTGAAATGATTCTGATCCCGGGACCTTTTCCTCCTGGGTCCATCATTGAACGGTCTTTAGGTTGTCCTTATACCTTGGCACAGGTGGACGCCTGCCCCTAGAGGTGGGACGGATAGAGGGCGCCCCTGGGTTCCTCCCTGAGCACGGCTCCCAGCTCGCAGACATGCCCACTCAGCATCCTGCCCGCCCCCCCACACCTGGTCATGCAGCCTCAAGGGCACCGTTTCCCTGCTACTCGAGTATTTCACATTTATTTGTAATTTATTAGTTAAAAACAACATTTTCTCTCTAGGTGGGGCTCCCGGGGTGCAGCCCGACCAGCAGCAGCGCCCGCGCCTGCGGGCTGGGGGACAGGGTCACCTTGACAAGCTCCCACAGAGCGGGCTTGCCGCACCCCTGCAGCAGGGCTTTGGCCGCCCCTGCCTGCCGCCCCAGCGGGAGCTGTGTGCCGAGAGGTTGGTCCTGGCAGTTCTGAATCATTCCCACGCTCCATGTGGGGCGTGTTTCCTCTCATTAACGCCGTTTGTACTTCCTGAGCTCCCGTCCCCTTTCCTGGCCCGAAATAGCTGCGCATTCCCAGGACCCGCCTCCGCCTCCCGGCTGCCTGCCGCTGCAGGATGGATGGGGCTGGCCTCCCTCTCCACCCCTCCCCAGCCACCAGGAGCCGCGCTGAGTCACCGTGAACCTGAGTCACCCAGCCGCCGTCAGGAAAAGCCTTTTCTAGCCTTCGACTTCGAAGCAGAGCCGCAGGTGACTCTGGAGATCCGGTTCTGCGTTCGGTTCTGCGTCCCTCTTCCCCTGCCCCAGCCGGTCCTCCTTGCTTGCTTTGAGCAGAAAACTTTCCCACGTGATTTCCCTTCCTTGCTGCTCGGGGCAGGTTTCACACAGAAGGTACCAAGGCGCTCTGCCTTCAGGGATATTTATTTCTCTGATGCGAATGTGAAAATGCTGCAGCCGGCTCTTGGAGCGGCCTCGGCCGGCGGGCTCTGCGGCTTCAGCCAAGCGGCCTGTGCGCGCACAGCACAGCTCTTCCCACGCGGGGGAAATGCCCCGTGCCAACTGCAGGTGGTGCCCGGCCCTCCTCCCGGGGGGCCCAGGGGTCCGCTCCCCTCTGCAGGGCTCCTCCCAGGGGGCACAGGAGCCTGCTCCCCTCTATGGATCTACTCCCAGGGGCACAGGGTTCCTCTCCCTTCTGCAGGGCTCCTCCAGGCACAGAGGTCCGCTCCCCTCTGTGGGGCTCCTCCAGGGACATAGGGGTCCCCTCCCCTCTGTGAGGCTCCTCCAGGCACAGAGGTCCGCTCCCCTCTGTGGGGCTCCTCCAGGGACATAGGGGTCCCCTCCCCTCTGTGAGGCTCCTCCCCAGGGGCACAGGGGTCTGCTCCCCTTTGTGGCAACACTGCGCCTTTTTCTTCTGTGTTTAAGGAGGTGACTCGGGAGCAAATCGCCAGGTGCCAACTAGACCCTGGTCAGGTCCGTTCATGTTTTTAATGCAACTGAGTAAGAGAAAGTGGATGGAGAATTACTGCAAACATGCAGAGTGAACTGTGAGTGTGCACTGTAATAGTGAACGTACAGTGAAACACACACATTGCTAACAACTCAGGAGCTCACGTTGCTTGCACTGCGAGCCCTTCCGGAAGCTGGGGGTTTGTGAGGAGAAGCCTCACCTCCAGAAGCAGTGAAGCTGACGGCGCCCCCGAGGAGCAGCTAGTCTGGCTCTGCCGCAGCGGGTTGCTGAGGGACCCGGGCTTTCCGCCGCCCTCAGTGGGAGCTGGAACCCTCAACAAGGAAGGAGGCTTCCCGCCTCACATAGTCTGAGGATGGCTGCCCACAGTTCAGGGGGCAGAGGGGGGTAGATTCCCATCTGGTTGAAACAGCCCGGCTCCCTCAGCCCCCACCTGCTGCACCCCTACCCCTGGCACCTCCAGCACCCCTGCCAGGAGGAGGAGAACTGGGGAGGGTGACCCATCAGTCTGGGGGGTGCTGTGCTTGCCCCTCCTCTCGGGGGGGCCTGCCCCCCCCAGGACACCAGGCCGGACTGTCCGGCCTTGGTGGGTGCCCCCCAGAGCGGGCGCGGGGCGTGTTGTGCCCTGGTTGGGGAAGGAGGCACGGGGGGACCGGGGCGGGAGCTGCAGGACGCGACCTGCACACCCACAGGCTGCTGGAGCTGTGAGCTCCGTCCAGGGGCCTGAGGCAAGCCGTCTGACTTGAGTTGTTCCGGCCTCTTCCAAAGAGGGTCGCATCCGGGGAGCCAGCGTTGGTTCTCCAGGGTGGAGGAGAGACAGCTTCGGAAACCCTTTCACGGCCCCTTGTGAGCCAGCCTGGGGGCCCCCGAAGGCACGGAGCCCGAGCAGGGCTGAGCGGAAGGCTGTGGGCCGCCGACACCCTGCCTGGTCCCCATCTCCGGAGGACCAGGACCAGAGGAACAGGAGGGAGGAGGGGAGGCCCGTCTGCAGCTCTTCGGGTGATCCCGCCCCAGTTCTCGTTTGTCGTTTGCTTTCTGCGCTACGGACCCTTGTCAGTCCGACGAAGCCCATGGAGCTCTTCCCAGAAAAAATGTATTAAAAAGTGTATATAGCAGAACTTGTGATATCAAATGCACTTATCAAAATATTTAAAAAATTTGAATATAGTAATACACGTACTTTTTTAAAGATTTATTTGTTTTAGAGAGAGAGCTCGCACTTGCAGGGCCATGAGCTAGCGTGGGCTGGGGAGGAGCAGAAGGGAGGAGGAGGTAGAGGGACAAGCAGACTCCCCACTGAGCACGGAGCCCTCCGCAGCGCTCGATCCCATGACCCTGACATCACGACCTGAGCCGAAGTCCACAGTCCGAGGCTTAACCGACTGAGCCACTCAGGTGCCCCCAAGCACTTCTTTATAAGTACATGAAATAAACGATCTAGAGTCTGGTATAATTACATCTTAAAGTACTGATGAACACAGATGACGTTTCATAATATCTGAAGTTACTGGACTGCCTCATGATAATATCTGTATTTTCTTTTGGTGACCAAGTCACAGATCCTGCTAATCCTAGTGGTTTGCGGATGATAGTCATAACTGAGAGAAATGCTGTGTTTTCGGAGAGGTTGGTAAAAAATAAACGTGTGGTCTTTCCCTATCTGAGTTCATGGATTCTGAATTCCACGGAGCCAGGTGGAAGGACCCACTGGAAGAAAGGACGGCCACCGAGCAGCGGGCCGTAGAGCCGGTGGGCACCCGACCGTGCAGGAGGACCGTGTTTATCCTGCAGGATGGATGTCCCTTTGTCGCTGGAGGGAACCTGAAGGTCCCGTGTCGGCCCAAGCTACTATGGATGCCCAAGCACCATTTGGGCCATCTGGAGGAAACAGAAAACTTCTCACCTACAGTCTCCGAACAGTTCACTTGGAAACGTTGGACTTTTATTTCATTGTGAGCATCTTTATTGTACGTTGTGTCCAGGAGGAATGTACAGGCTTTGAGACTAGACGCCTGGGTTTGAATTCTTGACCTTCACTACTCACCCTGGCTTGTTTCCTGATCTGCAGGATTTCATCCGTAGGGTTGGGGAGAAGTTGGCTGGTTGGTGTGAAGTGCTTAGAATAGAAAATGGCAGGTGCTCGGGCACCTCCTGGGTCTTTCCTTGGTGCTTCCCCGGGCCGCACCTGATCCTCACCTCCCATCCATCTGTGGGTTTAGAGAAGAATCAAGACGATCCTAAACCTTTGCAGCACATTCCGTGATCCATTTCTCTTCACTCCGCCGTTGCTAGCAAACCGGCTATAAATAGAAGTGCATGTGCGTGCAGTCCTCTTGCTGCCGTGGGAGCCCCGGATGGCTCAGATGAGCGTCCCAGGGCCAGCCTTCGTCACCACGAAATAACCTCCTAAGTAGGCCAGCACACACGGTCAGGGCTCTAGTAAGTTCTACAGGTGAAGGCATGCTCTATCAGGTAGCATTCGGGAGCTGTGTGTGATATAAGTCAAACATAATCAACATAGCAACCCTCCATTTTAAAATCCCTTAATGTCCTGCCTTATAATTTCAGTTTTATGGGAAAATGACAATAAACCTTCGTGGCCTTTCAGTTTTCCCAGTTGTCTTAGATGAATTGTAGTAAGGGAAGTCTCTCTTAAAATACAAAGGCTCCTCCCCAGGCTGGTCTGTTCACGCTCCTTCCCAGGTTCCTGCAGGAGCATGGTAATGGCAAGAGCCCAGGACAGAAACCCCTACCTCCAACACAGAACCCTTACCAGGGGCGCCTGGGTGCCTCAGGCGGTGAAGCGACTGCCTTCAGCTCGGGTCATGATCCTGGAGTCCTGGGATCGAGTCCCGTGTGGGGCTCCCTGCTCTGCCGGGAGTCTGTTCCCTCTGCCCCTCCCCCACCCACTCTCAAGCTCTCTGGCTCTCTCAAATAAATAAATAAAATCTTAAAAAAAAACCCAAACACGCTTACCAAATACAGAACCCTCTGTTACGTTTCCTGTCACTTTAGTTGTTTTAATGATACATCCTCCTGTCCTTTGTGTGTTTCCCCCATTCTTTCCCAATGGGACAGTTGTTTTAATTGACCACAATTGTATAGGAAAAGGAGCTTATTGCTTCTAAAAAATCAATAAGGCAATTTCAAATAGCCTGCTTTTCAATCATATGGAAACTCATTTGCAGAGTAAGACCCATCCTTACCGATCTCCCAGATCCAACCACAACTTGTGACCCATCCCCGAGGGCACGCTGCACGGTCACAGGGAAGCAAAGAGCCGAATTCTGCGTATAGTGTTTCATGCCAGTGTTCAGACTTTGTGTCTATCATTTGACCTTTCTGCTCCGTCGCCGAGACCAGCACGGGACAGATGTGTGTATCAGTTAGCTGTGGCGAATAACAAGCTGCCCAAACATGACGTACGCCTGTGTATCAGCTGGCGCGTCCGAGGGCGGGCAGTGTGGGCTGGGCTTGCCCACGCTGCTCCCTCATGCGGCCCCTCACGCAGGAGGAGGGCCCTCGCCAGACACCTGGGCTACTGCCACCTTGACCTTGGACTTCCAGCCTCCAGAACTCCGAGAAACACACGCTTGTGAGGTAGAAGCCGGTCCGTGGCAGTTTGGAATAGCAGCCAGGAGGAGGGTGGACAGAGTCACGCAGCGCAGGGGTGAGTGTGGGCACAGAAGAGGTGCGCGGGCGTTTTTGTTGTTTGCCATGAGATCCGTACGCAGTGTGATGTCAAAGACCGATGATGGGATCCTACCCCAGAAACCGCATTATTTGATCCTCATCTTTTTGCAGAGTCTTACTGACATCATAAATACCTGAGTTTCTGGACATAAAATGAAGTTCCTAGTCCCTAAAAGTTTTCCCCATTATTTAAAATTCTGTTTTGGCTAGCTTTCCCTCCAACTCCCCTCTCCTTGACTAACACATTATTGAACCTTTTGGAAACACAAAGAAGAGGAAACGAGGCATTCCCGCGGAGCGCTGGGAGAGCAGCCTTCTGGGCCATCAGGACACTCGGCAGAGATCCGTTCAACGTGTGCTGCTGGGGTCCTCACCATCGTGGCACCTGCTTTAAAAGCCATCTTCCTGCGAGCTTTGCAACAGGGCGGAAATGAAGAGGCACCCACAGGGTGTCCGCCTCCACTGAAGACGCCGTCCGTTCTGGGCACTGGGCAGACTCACCGCTCTGGAGTCTTGGCATGGACGCGGCCCTCCCTGCAGGCCGGCTCCCCCAGGCCCTGCTGGTCCAGCCGCAAATGCGGTGTAAGTCTGGGGTCCAGGAGGGCCTGGGGGGCGGCCCGGTTGGGTCTCCAGTCCCCCTCACAGAGAGGCCCCTTGCCTGTTGCCTTTTTTCTGAACGGAGGACTCATCTTTTGAAAAGCAGAGCGATTGAGCGAAGGGGTGACACCCAGTGTGAATGACCCCTTACCAAGCACAGCATCTGGAAGGCAGATCAGCAATGTCAAGGTCACGCCAGCAGTGGGACGGAGGGACACCCTTCTGGGCCCCGAGTGATTGGCAGGATTGTGGGTATAAGCGGGCGCCCCTCTGTTCCCCACACCCATCTCTTCCTGTGTGTGATTAGCAGCCTCCCTGCTGTTGGGGGGCACCACGCGGCCTTGCTCCAGGTGATGGCTCTCAGCTGTCTGTCCCACGGGGCCACTCCTTCGCCTGCTCCTTCTTGGCTGGTCCCCCCGACCCTGGGAGCCCGCGTCTGGCCCACGGACACTGTGATGGCTTTCAGCAGATGGAATTCTTCCCCGTTTCCCGGAGGCCTGCGGCTCATGGAGTGGTCTTCAGGGTGATGGACTGTAGGCTTTCCTGAGATGCTCAAGATTCCCAAAGTGAAAAGCCCACCTGTGAGTCCCTGGTACATTCTGGTTTGCTAGACGTCATCTCATTCTGCAGAGGACAGGAGGAGTGTTTTAGAGGCTCGTTCAGCAGGATTCCTTTGTTTGCCCCTGCGACCCGGGCCCCCTCCCACCTTGCTCCGTGCCCAGGAGGCCCATCGGAGCTGGTCTCACAGGAGATGGGAGCCCCAGGGGCAGGGGAGGGGGCGGGGGTGGGTGGGTGGGGGTGCTGTGTTGATCTTCTGAAGGCTGTAGCTCCTGACTCTGGGACCTTGGGTACCGTCCCTCCCCTGCCCCCCAGCACCAAGGCTGGAGGCTCACTTGATCCAGCCTCATCTTGGCCACCAGTTTCTTGGTCAAATCCTCCTCTATGTCAGCTGCCTGCCTGTGCCCCCTGGGTCCTGCAGGGCCTTGACTGATACACGTTTGAGACCAAAGCCTGAAGTGAAGACGGCCAGGGGGGCGGTCAGAAACAAGCCACAGTCGGGTGGTTTTTAAAGGCTACAGTTATGATTTGCATGAAACACTAGGTCTCCCCTGCTGCGGGCTGAGTTGTGTCCCCCCCCAGTTCCTACGTCAAAGCCCTAACCTCCCCCACCCCCCACCCCTGCCGTGGGATTACAGATGGAGATGGGGTTTGAGGAGGTAACTGGATTAAATGAGGTCATGGGGTGGATCCTAATCTGATAGGGTAGGTGCCTTCTAAGGAGAAGAAGAGAGAGAATGTGCAGAGTTTGTGGAGAGGCTGTGTGGGGACACAGTGAGGCCAGGCAGGAGGCTCTTATCAGAACCCGACTGTGTGGGCACCCTGATCTCGGACCGCCAGCCCCAGAAGTGTGAGAAACAGATGTCTGTTGTTGAAGCCCCAGACCGTGGTCCTTCCTTATGGCAGCCTGAGCTAAGACACCCCCAGTTCCATACAGGTCCCCAAGGTGGGCCATGAATTTGACTTCAAAGTTCCAGAGAAAATGACATAAAGGATTTGTTATCGATTTTCTACTACAGTTACCCTGCAATGTAATTTCTTTTTTAAAGATTTTATTTATTTATTTGACAGAGAGAGACACAGCAAGAGAGGGAACACAAGCAGGGGGAGTGCGAGAGGGAGAAGCAGGCTCCCCGCTGAGCAGGGAGCCCAATGTGGGGCTCGATCCCAGGACCCTGGGATCGTGACCTGAGCCAAAGGCAGACGCTCAACGACTGAGCCACCCAGGAGCCCCCCTTGCAATGTAATTTTTAAGTGCCTCTCTGTGTCCCCAGTTTTAAATTATCTTCAGTGGAGAGAGGGAGAGTATGTGTGTGTGTGCACACGCACCTTAATGCTTCTTGGAACATCCTCTTAACCGGTTGCTTTCACTTATACACACATCACCTGTTACGTACATAGCACCTGGTTAAGTGGTTAAGACTGAGCATAGATGGGCCAAAGCTGGCTTCAGCCAGATCCCTAATTAGAAAGTGGCAGAGTAGGAATATGTCTAATTAAGGAAGGGACGCACCTACCTGCGTGCGTGCTGGACAGCATTCAGTACAAGTGGGAAGAAGCAAACACGGAGAGGTCTTCGGAAGGAGCAGAGAGCCGCGGACGGTGGGGCCATTCCCTCTCGCTGAGGCGCTGCTCCCTGGACGTGCTGTTGTAGGGGCGCAGGCCTGAAGACACTTGCAAGGCGCAGCCGAACCGCCCCAGGGGAGTGTTGGGGGGAAGGAGGGCAGAGCGAGGTCCAGTCTTCATCGCGCTGACGTCTGGGGAAACGAACACGGGAAGGGCAGAGACCGCGTCCCCTGAACGGAAGTCCTGGTCGGCTGGGGACTCGGAGCGCCCAGGTATGCGGAGACGCAGTGCTGGAAATTTCAACCGCACCGGCCCACCGTGGTCAAGGCCTGGAAGGAAGGCAGCAGGGATGCACCGAGGTGCCGAGGATGCTGTAGAAGGAGCCACTGCAGGGACAGCAGAAGCCAGAGCACCTCCCCACCGCCAGCCCCGCCCGCTCAGGAGTGCGCATGGCAAATGTCTTGAGAGCCGGTTCACGTCTGTGCCCGGAGACCAAACCTTCCATGATACCAATGTCATGTATGTGCCTGTCTTGGTTCCCTCGGGCTGAAAACAATGGGAATTTATTGTCTCACCGCGCTGGAGGCCAGAAGTCTGAAATCAAGGTGTCTGCAGGGCTGCGCCCCCTTGGAGGCTCTGGGTGGGGTCCTCCTTCCTTACCTCTTCCCAGCCCTGGTGGTGGCTGTCCATCCGTGGCCTTCCTTAGCTTCTAGAAGCGTTGCTCCAACCTCGGCTTCCGTTGTCACATGATGCTCTCCTGTTCTTAGGAGGACACCAGCCATATGGGACTGGGGCCACCCGATAGCGTGACCTCATCTTAACTAATCACATCCGCAACGACCCTGTTTCCAAATAAGGTCACATTCTCAGGGGCTGGGGTTAGGACTGCAACCTGTCATGTTTGGGGGACAGAATCCAAGCCACAATGATGCCCAAATAAAATGCTTTTATTGGAGCAATGGGCTCGAGCTCACTCTACGAGGCATCTTTCTCAAAGGATTTCTAACACTAGTTCCTGCTATGGCTTGAGTTTATTTTTCACTCTAACGATTTTAGAAATGTCAAAGCTGTGGCCTGCCGACATGGTGAGTTTGTTTTTATCTTTGGGAAGGACTCTAGGCTGCTCTCAGATGTTGGCAAGTTTATATTTAAGTGAGCAGGAAACGAATCTAACGCGTGCACTTCCTTGCGGGCTGTCCTTCGCTGGAGGGGGCTGTTGTTAGAACAACACCGCATTAGGTTTGGGGGTGACTTTGGGCTGAGTGCCACACAAGTCTGAGTTATAATTATACTACTTTCTGCAACACATTTTGCAAAACAGCCTTTCTGCTCATCAGAATTCGAAACCTTCCAGATAATTGTTCTGTGTATTATTGACGATTTGACAGCAGAGCGACTGCCTTTTATTTGCCTTTAATTGAAAGGTCAGGAGGTTTTGCCTTACCCTAGGGCTGAACTGAAGGCAGCGTGTCCACAGGGTAAGCTAGAGAGGGCTTTGTTGTGGCCACCTGATCCCAGCGTCATTCCCATCTGCTGAAGCTAAGGATCCAGTTATTTCAGGGGGAGGGAAAGAGTTCAGTCAAGAGCTTGCCTGTGTTTTTTTTTTACTGTCTTAGAAAAGGGTCTATGATTTGGAGCAGTTTGGTTCTGAAGAAGAGGAGCCTGCCCTGGGACAGACAGCTTCTATTTAAAGCTGGTGCTCGGACGACCAGTGTTTCAGAAGAGAACAAGGCAAACCTCGCCTCCCCGCCCCGGCTCCGTGGCGAGAGGTCCAGAAAGCCCACGGTGCGCTCAGTGGACAGTGACCGCCCCGAGGGGCTTCCCTGGTGGGGCAGCTGGGGATGGTTTCTGGCCCTTCTTGGGACGCTGGCCTTGAGAAACACTTCTCTTAGGGAGGTCTGTTTCCATCCTCTTCTTTAAAGGCGATCTGGCTGAACAAAGGTAAGCCAAACAAAACCCCCTCACTCCCCAAACCAAAATGTTAGCCGCCTGTTGAAATAATATTTAAGGACCTGTGGACCGAGGACAGGTTGCATTTTTCCCTATGACCAAACAAATGGTTTCAACAAGTAGCCTAGATTTCTTTCCGCTCTTTTTTTTAATTTTATTTAATTTATTTATTTGAGAGAGAGAGCCTGAGCGTGAGCAGGGGGAGGGGCAGAGGGAGGAGAAGCAGGCTCCCCGATGAGCAGGGAGCCTGATGCGGGGCTCGATCCCAGGACCCTGAGATCATGACCTGAGCTGAAGACAGGCGCTTCACTGACTGAGCCACCCAGGCACACTTTCTGCTCTGTCTTGAGTGACAGTTATGAATACCTCAAACTCCCACGTTGGTAGGGAAGCTCTCAGATTCACGATATACTCGATGGCTATCATGTGCTGAGTGCCGGGAGTGTATTACGGGTTTTGCCTACATCATCTCATGTAAGCCTTACCACAACTGGGTGAGGTAGATGGTGGTCTCCGAATCACCTCTATGGAGGGGCCAAGAGGTTGACCTGAGACCATCACCAAACCTCTGTGCTGAGGATCTGAGTATCTGCCTCTTCGCACGAGGCCATGACGTTCTTGGATGCAGGTGACGAATCTGCCTTATTCCTGGGCTTCCTGCAAGGACCCACAACTTGGACTATTAGGACTCCAGCTTTCCTCTTTCCCTTTTAGGGAGGGAGCTTTCTATACTAGAGAGACCCCATGATGCTGGGAGCAGCTCCAAGGGAGCTCACCTCCCATATTCAGGGGCGTCCACCATCACCAGAACTGAGGACCGCTTCAGGGGACCCCTGAATCCCCTGCTCTTGTTTTAGCTTCTCTACCTCCCTGTGCTCCCCAGACTTGGGAATAATCCCGAGTGGGTGGTCTGCCCTGCTCCACGACTTGCAACTAGGATTGCATCTTGAAAAATCCCCTCCGGGTTGGGGGGCGGAGCAAGATGGCGGAGGAGTAGGAGACCTAGATTTCGTCTGGTCTCAGGAATTCAGCTGAATAGGGATCAAACCATTCTGAACACCTACGAACTCAACAGGAGATCGAAGAGGAGAGTAGTAACAACTCTCTGAACAGAGAAGCGACCACTTACTGGAAGGTAGGGTGTGCGGAGAAGTGAATCCGAGGCGATGTTCGGGAGGATAGACGGCGGGGGAGGGGCCTCCGTCGGCCGCTTCTGGCAAGTGATAGAGCCGCGGAGCACAAAATCGGACCTTTTAGAAGTCGGCTCCGCTGAGGGACGGCGCTCCAGTGGCTAAGCGGGGGGTGGAACCCTCGTGGGACAGTGTGGTCTCAGGACCCTTGGGGTCACAGAAAGACCGGGGGAGCCTGAGTGTGCCAGAGCTCCCAGGTATCGGAGCGGGGAAGCCGGCTGCAGAGACGGAGCCGAGGCGCGGGCTCTCAGCTCGGGGTGGCCATAAACTGTGATCCGCGGCCCAGTCGGGGCACGGCTCCTCCAGCAGGGACCCAACAGGCGGCAGATCCGGGGAGACTCCCCTTCCTCCCCCGGGAGGAGCGGCGCGGGAATGCACTGCAGGGATCTGCTGGGTTTGGAGACTCCACACGGGGTCGGGTGCCAGAGATAGAAATGCTCGGTCACAGGCCGGGTGAGCATGGAGTGCGGCCGGAGACCGGGGAGACGGGAGTGACTGCTTTTCTCTGGGGGCGCACTGAGGAGGGGGGCCCCGAGTTCTCAGCTCCTCCGGGCGGAGATTGGGAGGCCACCATTTTCGCCCTGGTCCTCTAAGGCTGTACGGAGAGCTTGCAGGGAACAAAAGCTCCTGAGATCAAACCCGAGCAGCTTGCTTAGCCCGGACCGACAAGGGCGGGGCAATTCCGCCTCCGGCAAAGACATTTGGGAACCACAGCAACAGGCCCCTCCCCCAGAAGATCAGCACGAACAGCCAGCAAGCCAAGACCAAGTTTACCGATCAAGGAGAATGGGAGACCTCCAGCGCTAGGGGAATACTGCACATAGAATTCATGGCTTTTTTTTACCATGATTCATTAGTTCATCAAAGTTAATTTTTGTTAACTGTTTTTTTTTTCTTTTTCTTTTTCCCTTTTTCAACCAACATCTTATCAATCTCTTTTAAAAAAAACATTTTTTATTTTTCATTTTTAGAGTCATATTTTATCCCTTCATAGTAGTTACCCTTATTTTTGGCATATATATATAAGTTGTTCTCTCTTTACAATTTTGAGATACAGTTTCTTCTAACAGATCAAAATATACCCTAAATCACTAGTATATGGTTCTGTTCTAGTCTCCTGCCTGATCACATTCTCTCCCTTTTTTCTTTTTTTTTTTTAAATCTTCTTTCTTTTTTCAAACAACTTCTTATCTTATCAAGTCCTTTTATAAAATCTTTTATAATTTTCATCTTTACAGTCATCTTCTATCCCTTCATTGTATCAACCCTTATTTTGTACATATATGTCTTTCTTCCTTTAAAATTTTAGGAGGCACTTTTTTCTAACAGACCAAAATACGCCCAAAATCTAGTGTGTGGCACTGATCTATGCACTAGCCTGATCATATTTGATCACATTCTGCTTTTTTTGTATTGTTCTGTTTTTGTTTTTATCTTTTTTTTTCTCTTTCTTTTTTCTTTCTTTCCCTTTCTTTTCCCCTGGTTTCAGGTCTTTTCTGATTTGTATACAGTATATTTGCTGGGGACGTTGTAAACCTGTTAGCATTTTGTTCTCTCATTCATCTATTCTCCTCTGGACAAAATGACAAGACGAAAAAAATCACCTCAGCAAAAAGAACAAGAGGTAGTACCGTCAGCCAGGGACCTACTCAATACGGACATTAGTACGATGTCGGACCTAGAGTTCAGAATCATGACTTTAAAGATACTAGCTGGGCTTGAAAAAAGCGTGGAAGTTATTAGAGAAACCCTTTCTGGAGAAATAAAAGAACTAAAATCTAACCAAGTCGAAATCAAAAAGGCTATTGATGAGGTGCAGTCAAAAATGGGGGCACTAACTGCTAGGATAAATGAGGCAGAGGAGAGAATCAGCGATATAGAAGACCAAATGATGGAAAGTAAAGAGGCTGAGAAAAAGAGGGAGAAACAACTACAGGATCACGAGGGCAGAATTCGAGAGATAAGTGATTCAATAAGACGAAACAACATTAGAATAATTGGGATCCCAGAAGAAAAAGAAAGAGAGAGAGGGGCAGAAGGTATATTGGAGCAAATAATAGCAGAGAACTTCCCTAATGTGAGGAAGGAAACAGGCATCAAAATCCAGGAGGCACAGAGAACCCCTCTCAAAATCAATAAAAATAGGTCAACACCCCGACATGTAATAGTAAAACTTACGAGTCTCAGAGACAAAGAGAAAATCCTGAAAGCAGCTCGGGAGAAGAGATATGTAACCTACAATGGTAAAAATATTAGATTGGCAACAGACCTATCCACAGAGACCTGGCAGGCCAGAAAGGACTGGCATGATATCTTCAGAGCACTAAACGAGAAAAATATGCAGCCAAGAATACTATATCCAGCTAGGCTGTCATTGAAAATAGAAGGAGAGATAAAAAGCTTCCAGAACAAACAAAAACTAAAGGAATTTGCAAACACGAAACCAGCCCTCCAAGAAATATTGAAAGGGGTCCTCTAAGCAAAGAGAGAGCCTAAAAGCAGCAAAGATCGGAAAGGAACACAGACAACATACAGTCACAGTCACCTTACAGGCAATACAATGGCACTAAATTCATACCTTTCAATAGTTACTCTGAATGTAAATGGGCTCAATGCCCCAATCAAAAGACACAGGCTATCAGATTGGATTAAAAAACAAGACCCATCCATATGCTGTCTGCAAGAGACTCATTTTAGACCCAAAGACACCCCCAGATTGAAAGTGAGGGGGTGGAAAACCATTTACCATGCTAATGGACACCAAAAGAAAGCTGGGGTGGCAATCCTTATATCAGACAAACTAGATTTTAAAACAAAGACTGTAATAAGAGATGAGGAAGGACACTATATCCTACTTAAAGGGTCTATCCAACAAGAAGATCTAACAATTGTAAATATCTATGCCCCGAACATGGGAGCAGCCAATTATATAAGGCAATTAATAACAAAAGCAAAGAAACACATTGACAACAATACAATAATAGTGGGGGACTTTAACACCCCCCTGACTGAAATGGACAGATCATCTAAGCAAAAGATCAACAAGGAAATAAAGACTTTAAATGACACACTAGACCAAATGGACTTCACAGACATATTCAGAACATTCCATCCCAAAGCAACGGAATACACATTCTTCTCTAGTGCCCATGGAACATTCTCCAGAATTGATCACATCCTAGGTCACAAATCAGGTCTCAACCGGTACCAAAAGATTGGGATCATTCCCTGCATATTTTCAGACCACAATGCTTTGAAACTAGAACTCAATCACAAGAGGAAAGTCGGAAAGAACTCAAATACATGGAGGCTAAAGAGCATCCTACTAAAGAATGAATGGGTCAACCAGGAAATTAAAGGAGAATTAAAAAAATTCATGGAAACCAATGAAAATGAAAACACAACTGTCCAAAATCTTTGGGATACAGCAAAGGCAGTCCTGAGAGGAAAGTATATAGCAATACAAGCCTTTCTCAAGAAACAAGAAAGGTCTCAAATACACAATCTAACCCTACACCTAAAGGAGCTGGAGAAAGAACAGCAAATAAAGCCTAAACCCAGCAGGAGAAGAGAAATCATAAAGATCAGAGCAGAAATCAATGAACTAGAAACCAAAAGAACAGTAGAACAGATCAACGAAACTAGGAGCTGGTTCTTTGAAAGAATTAACAAGATTGATAAACCCCTGGCCAGACTGATCAAAAAGAAAAGAGAAATGACCCAAATCAACAAAATCATGAATGAAAGAGGAGAGATCACAACCAACACCAAAGAAATACAAACAATTATAAGAACATATTATGAGCAACTCTATGCCAGCAAATTAGATAACCTGGAAGAAATGGGTGCATTCCTAGAGATGTATCAACTACGAAAACTGAACCAGGAAGAAATAGAAAACCTGAACAGACCTATAACCACTAAGGAAATTGAAGCAGTCATCAAAAATCTCCCAACAAACAAAAGCCCAGGGCCAGATGGCTTCCCAGGGGAATTCTATCAGACATTTAAAGAAGAATTAATACCTATTCTCCTGAAACTGTTCCAAAAAATAGAAATGGAAGGAAAACTTCCAAATTCATTTTATGAGGCCACCATTACCTTGATCCCAAAACCAGACAAAGATCCCATCAAAAAGGAGAATTACAGACCAATATCCTTGATGAACATGGATGCAAAAATTCTCACCAAAATACTAGCCAATAGGATCCAACAGTACATTAAAAGGATTATTCACCACGACCAAGTGGGATTTATCCCTGGGCTGCAAGGCTGGTTCAACATCCGCAAATCAATCAACGTGATACAACACATTAACAAAAGAAAGAACAAGAATCATATGATCCTCTCAATAGATGCAGAAAAAGCATTTGACAAAGTACAGCATCCTTTCTTGATCAAAACTCTTCAGAGTATAGGGATAGAGGGTACATACCTCAATATCATAAAAGCCATCTATGAGAAACCTACAGCGAATATCATTCTCAATGGGGAAAAGCTGAGAGCTTTTCCCCTAAGGTCAGGAACGCGGCAGGGATGTCCACTCTCACCACTGCTATTCAACATAGTATTAGAAGTCCTAGCCACAGCAATCAGACAACAAAAAGAAATCAAAGGCATCCAAATCGGCAAAGAGGAAGTCAAACTCTCACTCTTTGCAGATGATATGATACTTTATGTGGAAAACCCAAAAGACTCCACCCCAAAACTGCTAGAACTCATACAGGAATTCAGTCAAGTAGCAGGCTATAAAATCAATGCACAGAAATCAGTGGCATTCCTATACACCAACAACAAGACAGAAGAGAGACAAATCAAGGAGTCGATCCCATTCACAATTGCACCCAAAACCATAAGATACCTAGGAATAAATTTAACCAAAGAGGCAAAGGATCTGTACTCAGAAAACTATAAAATACTCAGGAAAGAAATTGAAGAAGACACAAAGAAATGGAAAAACGTTCCATGCTCATGGATTGGAAGAACCAACATTGTGAAGATGTCAATGCTACCTAGAGCAATCTACACATTCAATGCAATCCCCATCAAAATACCATCCACTTTTTTCAAAGAAATGGAACAAATCATCCTAAAATTTGTATGGAACCAGAAGAGACCCCGAATAGCCAGAGGAATGTTGAAAAAGAAAAGCAAAGCTGGCGGCATCACAATTCCGGACCTCCAGCTCTATTACAAAGCTGTCATCATCAAGACAGTATGGTACTGGCACAAAAACAGACACATAGATCAATGGAACAGAATCGAGAGCCCAGAAATGGACCCTCAACTCTATGGTCAACTTATCTTTGACAAAGCAGGAAAGAATGTCCAGTGGAAAAAAGACAGTCTCTTCAACAAATGGTGTTGGGAAAATTGGACAGCCACATGCAGAAGAATGAAACTGGACCATTTCCTTACACCACACACAAAAATAGACTCCAAATGGTTGAAAGACCTAAACGTGAGACAGGAGTCCATCAATATCCTAAAGGAGAACACAGGTAGCAACCTCTTCGACCTCAGCCGCAGCAACTTCTTCCTAGAAACATCACCAAAGGCACAGGAAGCCAGGGCAAAAATGAACTATTGGGATTTCATCAAGATAAAAAGCTTTTGCACAGCAAAAGAAACAGTCCACAAAACCAAAAGACAACCGACAGAATGGGAGAAAATATTTGCAAATGACATATCAGATAAAGGGCTAGTATCCAAAATCTATAAAGAACTTATCAAACTCAACACCCAAAGAACAAATAATCCAATCAAGAAATGGGCAGAAGACATGAACAGACATTTTTCCAAAGAAGACATCCAAATGGCCAACAGGCACATGAAAAAGTGCTCAACATCGCTCGGCATCAGGGAAATCCAAATCAAAACCTCAATGAGATATCAACTCACACCCGTCAGAATGGCTAAAATTAACAAGTCAGGAAACGACAGATGTTGGCGGGGATGTGGAGAAAGGGGAACCCTCCTACACTGTTGGTGGGAATGCAAGCTGGTGCAACCACTCTGGAAAACAGTATGGAGGTTCCTCAAACAGTTGAAATTAGAGTTACCATTTGATCCAGCAATTGCACTACTGGGTATTTACCCCAAAGATACAAATGTAGGGACCCGAAGGTGTACGTGCACCCCAATGTTTATAGCAGCAATGTCCACAATAGCCAAAGTGTGGAAAGAGCCAAGACGTCCATCGACAGATGAATGGATAAAGAAGAGGTGGTGTATATACACAATGGAATATTATGCAGCCATCAAAAGGAATGAGATCTTGCCATTTGCAACGACGTGGATGGAACTGGAGGGTGTTATGCTGAGTGAAATAAGTCAATCAGAGAAAGACATGTATCATATGACCTCACTGATATGAGGAATTCTTAATCTCAGGAACAAACTGAGGGTTGCTGGAGTGGTGGGGGGTGGGAGGGATGGGGTGGCTGGGTGATAGACATTGGGGAGGGTATGTGCTATGGTGAGCGCTGTGAATTGTGCAAGACTGTTGAATCACAGATCTGTACTTCTGAAACAAATAATGCAACATATTTTAAGAAAAAAGAAAAAGGAGA
Source organism: Zalophus californianus (assembly GCF_009762305.2). Classification (NCBI taxonomy): domain Eukaryota; kingdom Metazoa; phylum Chordata; class Mammalia; order Carnivora; family Otariidae; genus Zalophus; species Zalophus californianus. Next base: position 3,015,885 of record NC_045597.1, read on the forward strand.
AGATAGGAGGAGGGGAAGAATGAAGGGGAGTAAGTCAGAGGGGGAGATGAACCAGGAGAGATGATGGACTCTGAAAAACAAACTGAGGTTTCTAGAGGGGAGGAGGGTAGGGGGATGGGTTAGCCTGGTGATGGGTATTAAAGAGGGCACATTCTGCATGGAAAAAAAAATAAAGTTAAAAAAAAAAAAGAAAAAAGAAAAATCCCCTCTGGACAGGTACGACAGCAGGAGGGAGCTGTGTCTTGTACTAACCACCCTTCTGCTCCGTGCAGGGCACAGCCCATCCGGGGAGGGCTGTGTGGTTTGTTTATGTTGTAATGATCGCTCACGTGATCGGCAAAGACAGACTCGGGGCTGAAGCAGGATGTGCCCTTCCACATTTTAATTGCTTCCAAGAATGATCAGATAATTGCGTTCCTTTGAAAGCTCCGTGAGAATATGCTGCAGTGTCCCAGCAAAACGAGAGAGAGTCTCTGCAGGGTTTCTATTCTCGTCTGGCTCTGTTGATGCATTTGAACACCTGGGAAGGAGCAGGCTGATGGGGAGAGGGGCCCCTGAGGGAACCTCTCCCTCCATGAGGGATGCTAGTGAGCTGTCCTAATTAAGAGGGGTGAGTGCCGCCCCCACCACACCAGCCCGAGCCCCTCCTCCAGTCACATCTGTTGAAGGCATGAGGAAATGTGAGGGGGTTCTCGAACCCGGGGCTGGCGCCTCTGGAGCTTGGGCACATAATTCACACCCATCCTGTCACAGAGGCTCCTGCCTTGTGGCGAATCTGAAAGGCCAGGCTGGTTTTCCGTGGAGATGTTTAAAGGCTTAACCACTTTTGTGAATCAGATGTGACCCATTCCCGCCTTGTGACTCCCGGTCCGAACAAGTAGATACTTTTGTAAGGGAGAAAAAGGAAAGGAAACAAAGAAAAAAAGAAGAAAGCACACTCTCATTATGTACGTGTTCCAGTGCTTTCTGTGTTTTATTGTCAAAATGACTGGGGAGAACAGTCAAAGCAAGACTTTCTGGGGTGACTACGGCTTTAGCCGCGTTTGGGTGTTTGTGTTTGTGTTTTCAATGGAGAGGAGATCTCTCCGTGCGTCCAGGAGTGCAGGGTGTCGGGGGTGGCCGTCCGGGTCGAAAGCTGAGGCCACAGCGTGCCGACGTAAGAAACACCTCGGCTTCGCGTTCTAGACTCCTAGGGGCCGGGGCAGGTGCCGAGGGCCAGAGACCCACCGAGCGTGCCCCCAGGGAACGCGGCATCTGGATGGAGTTCATCAGTCCCTCATTTCGGGGTGTTACGCAGTCAGGCAATGGGGCCAGCACAGACGTTCTAGGATGAAGACAGCGGCGTCTGAGTGTTTTGATGGGGCCGAGTCAAGGTGCCGAGCTCTGGAAGGGGGGCGGTTGGCTTAGCGAGGCAAGTGTCTTTAAGGCTAAGCACCCCCACCATTGTCTGAGGTTCTCAGGCTTACTTCTGTGGAGACCTGTCTGCTGGATTTATGTCCCCATGTGTTTAGTGGTCCTGTTGTAAGGGGTAGAGGGTCTGGGGCGGGTTCCATGGCTGCTCCCAAGTCCTCACGCCCTCCCTGGACTAGACCCATCATCATGGGACTGTGCAGCAGGGGTGGGCCCCCGCTGGTGCTGAGATTGGCCCCGTGCCACGTCGAGGCTGCGGGGGGGCACTGTGTGCTTCTGTCCCCTTCTCTTGCTCTTCTGACCTTGGCCCGGAGAAGAGTAGCTACAAGTCAGGGAGGCTGACGCCTCGTGGAGCCAGCTGAATGCGCCCCAGCTGACCCACTGCAAAGCAGAACCGCTCCAGTCGCCCATGGGCCCGTGAGCACGATAAACAAGGATGAAGAAGCCTCTGATTTTTAGAGCTCCTTTTATGACGCAGCACACACAGACAAATTCAGGGTCTTTGGGTGCACAGTGAGCAGGCCTGGGTGAGCCTGTCCCATATGGAGGGCCGCCTGCAATGACACAAGGGGCTTCAGCACTCAGGGGCCGGGCTTGAGAACAGCAGGGCACAGGCTGCAGAGACCGTGGCCCCCAGAGAAGACTGCTGTCCCGAGGAGGCCGGGAGCCCAGGCTCAGCTCCTGGCGAATCATTTTCCTCTCTGAGCCTGGTGAAAAGAGCATGCACACGCTGCATCGTTCTTGGGGAGCTCCCCCCAGAGGAGCCCTTGCGATGCACTGGGCTAGTGTCATTTGGGTGGTATGTGCCCTATTAATATTAATCATCCGGAGGAATCCTAGTAACCTCCCCACATCACTGTCCCTTTCAACGATCCCCATTGGATCTCTCTCTTTGAAGTGGGGTTTTAAAAGCAAATTGACAGCATCATTTGGGTGATTGGCCCCGCTATTGTAAAAAGGTTTAAGAAGATTAACTCAGGTCCTCGACAAGATGGGTGGACCGCACTGCTCCTTGGCACCCCGTCATTAATCTGCACTGAGAGCCACTTCCAGAAGTGGGGCGGGCCTGGGAGCTGGCCACCGGGCCTTTGTCAGACCCACATTCTCTGCAGCAATCGGCCTCCATCTGCACAACAAAAGACATTTTCCTGAATGATGGGAGGCAAAGTCCATTCCCAGCAAAACCTCCGAACTGGAACCGTTTTCAGTTTCCTGGGAGGCAGTCCTTGTGATCACAGACCTCACGAACTTTCGTGCACAGGGACTGGACGGCCAGTCCTGAATCTCCTGGGGGAAACTAATGGACTCCGTTGTTGTGTGCATATCACGGTCCTGTAAAGCCATCACGCCATGGGCCGTCCCTTTCAGTGCAAAACAGGTGCTTGCCAGGGGACACAGGTGTTCCTCCTTGCAAGCCTTATTCTCATGTTGGGGAATCTGCATGCACACGCGTGTAAGATGTCAACACCGCACAAAGACACTATACAGATGAGTTGTGTTTCAGAACTGCTTTGGGAAGCCAGTGTTTCAGAACTCACAAAGCGAAGCACTCTCATAATCGACAAAATCGGGCAGGGTATTCGCGTGCCCGGGGCCAGTGACAGCAGGCTAGGTGAGGCACAGTGCGGGGTCAGGACACCAGCCTCCCGCAGAAACCAGCCCCGTGGTCGGTAACTTCTGTCCACACAGAGAGGGCCTGGGGGCGTCAGGAGAATGTGTGCGGCCGAGGTTCTAAATGTTCCGAAATCGCTGGCGGTGACTGGCACCAGAGGCGTGCCTCCCACCCCCACAGGGGCTTTCCCAGAAGTGGGGTTGCGCGTTTATGGGTTTTGCCAGTCGCTGTTCGCTGAGGGGAATCTGCTGATGCTGACAAATCCCGCAGACCCGAAATCCTCAGCCCTTTGTCAGAGAGTCTACACAGCTGGGATCCACGCAGGTCCTGGAGCCAAGGGCTCCCCTCCGAGGCCCCCATTCAAGCCCTGGCTTTACCAACTCTTTCCTGGAAGAGCTCTTGCAGTTTCTACTGACCTTTTTTTTTTTTTTTTTCCCTAAGACCCAACTGTGTGCCCCCAGGATGGGCTGGCGTGGGTGTTGGAGGCCAGCTTCCTGCAGAGTCTTTGTGACCAGTCTAGTTTACTCTCGGCTTTCAGCCTTCTTAGAAAATGTGGTCTCCCAGGAGTCCGGATAGCCCCTGGAAGCATGCTCTGCTGGGATGTACCCCCTCAGGCTGGGCGGCCGCTGGCTTCCTGGAACCCGTGTGACCTAGCCTCACCTGGGTCTCTGCTCTCTGCTGGGAATTCGATCCAGGCTCACAGTTCAGTTACTCTTTTCAGCTTCTGTGGGGGAAATCCGCATCCGTGTCCTGCCCAAGGGCACGAGGGAAGGCTTCTCATCAGATACCGCCCCCAGTTTGTATCTTCTTTGAAATTAGCATTATAGATTAGTGCAAGAATATTTTAAGGACTCATCCTTGAAGATTCTTATCTGAACCAGACGACACAGAACTTCCAGGCCCTTATTCCGTTCTGTTAAGGGTTGAACAGCGGCTCCCAATGAGATACTTACATCCTCCATCTGGTTGCCCGTGGGTGCGACCTTATTTGGAAATAAGGTTGCTGCAGATGTCACTGGATAAGACAGGGTCGTGCTGGAGGAGGGTGGCCCGAGTCCAATATGCTTGGGGTTGACACACCCTGTGAAGACGGGGACACGCAGGGAGAACGGAGTCCTGCAGCTGCCAGACCGAGCGCCAAGGACCGCCGTCAGGGGCGGGGTGGGGTGGGGGAGGGTTCTCCCCTGAGTGTCAGAGAGCGCGGCCCCAGACACCTTGCCCCCAAACCGCGGGACAGTACATTCCTGTTGTCTTAAGCCCCCCGCCCCCCCCCCCCCCCCCCCCCCCCCGGTTTGTGCTGCTTCGTTACATCAGCCCTAGGAGTCGAATGCGTGGTTTACGGAACACACTCCCCCTGCTTGGTAGGCCATTACCCCGTGTGACAGAGAGAACATGGCCTCAGAGAGGTTGAGCGTCTCTCCGACGTCACACAGCCTGCGTCTCCGAGCAGCGCTGGTACTTGGGCTGTTTGCAATCGCTCTGACGTCTCTGTTTTGTGTTGTTTTCTGACTGCCCAGGATACCATGCCTCCAGTTTGTGAAGGATGCGATGGAAGCAATCACAAAATGATTCAACGACTTTCTGGAGGCACATCTTACAGACATTAAGCTTCACGATGAGTTTTGACAAGTGCAGACGCCAGTATCTCCCCAATGTTGTCAAGACACGGAAGGTTCCGTCATGCAGAGGGTTCCCTCGGTCCCCTTCTCCGTGAGCTCCAGCCCTGCCCCCTGACTCCACCCTCCACTCTGCACGAGGCTGTGGGGACTGAGAAGGAAGAGGGGCTGCCCCTGCCCCCCCGGAGCCTGCACCCCACTGCTGGTGCCAGCCAGGCTCCAGAACAGAGCTGGCTGTGCAGAAGGAGAACTTAGAGGCTGGAGACGCTCACCGCGGGGGCGGCAGAGACTGGTTGTGCGCACGAGCGCGTGAGAAGACAGGAGCCCTTTCCACGGAGCGCGGCCTGGCAGCAGCCTCCTGGGGCGAGCTGCCGGCGCTGGATGGGCTTCCGCTGCTATTCGCAGACACGGCCTCACACCTCGTCACCCAGAGCCTCTCAGAGGAGCTGGGTGGGGCTGATGCCTGCTTCTGCATCGCCAAACCCTGGCTTCTCCTCAAAATGCTCCGAGCTCCCACGGTGCTGCATCTCACTGCCACGTGGGCTGGGGTCCCTTGGGGCAACCACGTGCCCTGGGGGAAGGCGGGGCCCAGCGGCAGCCCGTGGACACCTTGGCCCAGGAGTGAGTGACCTGGAGTCGGATCTGAACACTTGCTCCACACTGACCAAGTGTGTGAACTTGAGCCAGTGTCTCCACCTTTCTATGCCTCAGTAGATGCCTCCATGCAATGGGCTTGCAACGTAATATAATCGTGGAGTATCTGATGGGCAAACTGCCCTGCCCAGGGCCCCCGGATGTAACGCGTGCCCCACAGACACTGACCTCCGCTTGCTACATAGTATCTTGAGGGAAGGAACAGGAAGGAACTGGCACTTAGCTACAAAGCGTTATTTCCGTCTTCACATACATTGCGTGGGTCAGGGTGCGTGCATACCGTGCATACCGGGTCTGGAACTCACCCGCTGAGATCCAGAGAAAGTTGTTTAGCCTGTGGTTAAAAAACATTTAATATACATTTTTGAATAAGCAACATATTCACCTGGTTTACAAATATCTGTAAAGAGAAACATTGAGAAATCTCTCCCGCACCATTTCCCTCCCCTCGCGTCCACTGTGCCGCCCCAAAAACACGATCAGTAACTGCTTATATGCTTCCAGCGCTTATTAGTGGGCAGAACAAGAAATTAAAAATATACATTTTAATTTTCCCCTCTGACAAATTTTGTGTAATATGCCCACTTCTGCATGTTGCTTTTAAAAAAAATTATTAATTTGATCTGCCTTGGAGATCTTTAAACACCACCACGCAGGGAACTCCTTATCCTTTCTCATAGTTGCCTGCGCTCCGTGACATGGCTGAATCACACTCCACTTAACCAGTCCCCCGTTTATGGGCTAACAGTTTACTGTCACCAAAACCCCGCCATAAATAAGCCAGTGAAAGTGTATCTCCAGGGTAGCCTCCCAGGAACTGTGGCCGGGTCAGAATATCAGCGCTTTGCCTTCTGATGGACGTTGTCATGTTCCCTCCGTGAGGTCTGGCCTCCGTCCCCACCAGCCGTGTGCACAGGTGACTTCTCCCCAGCCTTTGCAACACAGTGTATTGTTGTACAGAAACGCCTGTAGGTCAACACACCTATTTTTGTTTCTCTTACTATGGGTGAGGTTGAGCATCTTTTAATATAGTAAAGGATTCTTTGATGTTTCTTTTTCTTGAAACTATGGTTCATGTCATTTTGTAAGTTTTCTGTTGGGTGGTTGGTCTTATTAAAGTGATTTTGAGACATTCTGTGATAACACTGCAAATACTTTTATTTGTTTAACTTTGTCTCTGTTTTTTTCTTATGGTCTTAAAATTTGAAATTTAATTTTAATTTTGGTATGTAGAATTTTTGATGTAAATTCAAGTTTCTCATCTTTCTTTAATGGCTTCTGTATATTGAATCATTACTTTGAAAGTTCTTCTCTGTCACAAGACTGTAGAGGACTGCCTTCTGTTTTCTTCTGAGACGTGTACGGTTGCCTTATTCGTCTTTGAATCCTTAAGCAGTAATGTGCCGGAGCTGGCTCACACCAGCTCGCGAAGTCGGCCGTGGACTGATGTACAGCATGGAAATTGGCAATGCTGCCTCATCAGGACGTTAAAACATTTTTTTTTTTTTTTTGAGAGCCTGTTATTAAAGCATTTGGGAACCCACTGCTGCCTTTCATCTACTTAGATTTCTAAACAAATCATGTACTGGGCACCTTGGGGTAGGACCTCATCAGGGCAGGGGGCAATAAATGGTGAGCGGTAGCACACGATGGCGCTTGGCAAGGGCAGTCCCTGCGGTCACCGACGCTGGCCCCCAACCCTGCGGGACGCCCTCTCCTCCTCGGGGGCAGAGGGCTCAGGCTTGCCCAGACTGCATGGCAGGTCCGCGGGACGCCCGGGCTCACCGGTGCTTTTTCTCTGCTGTAATACAGCGTCATGTTGGGGGCAGCGCTGAATGTGTTGGGGAACGACACGGTGGGGGAAATGTTGACCTTAGAGTATGACCAATTGTTGGATTTTTTCACATCCTACTTTATCCTACTTTGGGGGTTGCCTAGTTTTTCCCTGATGTTCAGGCAAGTGGGACCAGGGAGGCGGCCGGGCGGGAAGCAATCACAAGTGTTAGCAGCCCCGGAGAGCTCCCTCTCCCCTCCTGCTTGTCCGTAGGGCTGGGTCGGTAAGGACGCCCTTCCCCTTCCTTCTCGTCTTCCCCATGGACTGCCCGGCTGTGCTGTTTTTCTTCGTATCCTATTTAAGCTGAATTCTTTCACGAACATGTGTTGGCGTGGAGGCAGTCAAGACCACTGTGATGTTCTCTGAGTCCCGAACTTCGCTAGCAATGGGCCTAGGCTGAGCTGTCACCTCAGCAAAAAAATTTTTTTAAAGATTTATTTATTTATTTATTTGAGAGAGAGACAGAGACAGAGAACCTTAAGCAGACTCCCCGGTGAGCACGGAGCCTGGCTCGGGGCTTGATCCCAGGACCCTGAGATCACGACCTGAGCTGAAATCAAGGGTTGGAGGTTGAACCAACTGTACCACCCAGGTGCCCCACCTCAGCAAGATTTTTTTTAAAGAATTCAGTTCATTCTCATAAAAATGGCCTTTTACTTGTGTTCACACACAAAAAGCATTTTTCCCCTCTTTAAAGTTTTTCCTTTCCTCAACTGGAAAACGTGTTAGACGCTTCATAGGAACTTTCCTACAAGAACCCCAAACGTTGCAGACACTGCTGCGCCCTGAGGCACCTAGCTGGGCCCCTCAGGCCTCTGTCACTCTCTTCTTGTTCTCTCTCCACCTGGGGACTGTCGCCTGCCCGCCAGCCCGAACACTCACCCTGCTCTACAGCGCTCATTCCCAACCAAGCCTTCTAAGTTGTCCGGCTCTCAGTGCCACGCCCGCCGCACCCTTGCTCATCTCCCCGAGAGCACCCACCACGTGCCCCTGCAGCGCTCACCATGTACGCCACATTCCCTCTTCAACTGCCTGAGGAAGGGTAAAGATTAAAAAAAATTTTTTTTTTTTTGTTTTTAAAAAATTTCCTTTGATTCTAGCTTAGTATACAAACAACACTTTAAATGAATGGTTACTAACTGAGTGAATACATGAACACCAGCACACAGATGACCTTTGCTAGCCAGGGAGAAAGTGGAAGGAAAAGGAATTAATTTGCGGCAAATTCCCTTCATGTAAAAATTTGAGGTAAGGCTTGTCAAAGTGTTTGGTCTTTCCCTGTGTTTTCTTCCCTCTCTTGTGAGCCGTTTGTCTACCTAGGATCTCGAGAAAACGTATTCAGCAGGGGTAAGGCTGGCTCTTGATGCTGGAACCGATCACCGCCCACGCAGCGGCTGGAGCACACGTTTGTTCTTACAGCTCTGCAGGCTGGGAGTCTGAGCGGAGATCAAGGTGTCGGCTGGCCTGCTTCCTCCTGGAGGCTCCGGTGGAGAATTGGCGCCCTTGCCTGTTCCAGTGTCCAGAGGCTGCCACGTTCCTGGGCCGTGACCCTTCCTTTGTCTCCCACGTGAGCAAGGGCTGGTCGGGGTCCTTCCCCATCTCTCCACGCTGACGCTGTCTCTGTGGTCATGTCTTCCTCTGACTCTCCTGTCTCCTGCTCCCACTTTTAAGGACCCTTATGGCTTTACCTTGGGTCCATGCGGGATAACACCTTAACTCCGTCTTTAAATCTTTGTAGTCTTTTGGTAGGAAAGGGAAGATATGCAGGAGTTCCTGGGACGAGCCCATGGACATCTTTCAGGGGTCACTGCTCTGTCCAGCACAGAGCCCGCAGACCTGGCTTGCTGCTTATGGCAAAGCAAGAGAACGCGCAGTGCAGCGTGCCCACACCACCACAGGGCATCGCTGAGCATGGCTGGGTGCTTGTGCAACCCTTACACACGGGCGTGGGATATGAATTTGAAAGGGGGCTGGTCAGTTCCAAAGTGGTAAAACCACTCTTCACGGCTGTCTATCTTTCCCCGCATTTCCACGGAGCCATGGAGAACAAGAAGCTAGGGCCGTGTTCGCTAAGTTTCGTTGCGGAAGTTGGGTGTAGCCCTGGGACGGCGGCTCTCAGAAACTTGATGCCGTTCACCTACCTGGATCCCCATTTCCCAGAAGGAAACGATTTCAGCATGCTAACAGTGTTGCATTGTCTGTTTTTGTTTTTTTCTGGGGGGGGTGACGAATTATTCAACTATTTGAGCAGTGGGACAGTGGAGGCAGCTTGTATGACCTGTAAAGAAATGAATTCCTCGTGTTCACTTTGGTAAACTATACACCAAAAATATTGTTCATGCGACTATGAATCACTAACCACTGTAGACTTTGAAAAGTTCCCCACAAACACATTTATAAGTAAGTGCCACGGGATCCTGTGGATTCAGGAATAGAGCAGAGGGACCGCTCATAGACAGCTTCTGTTCCACCTGGGGTGGGACCCCGACATTTGCTTGAACTCCGGGATGTGTCCAGCAGGATGTCAGAGCCAGAACTGGGCACTCTGGAAAGGTGGAAACTTCAGCTTACACATTTCCACTGAAGTAACTCTTTGTTTCATCTCATTAGATCTCTAGTGATGGGCCCTCAGTCATACGTGAAGTGAGTATCTACATACGTGTGCATCATTGCCGGAGCCACGGAGGAGATGATTAGTTCCCGGCTTTGCAGGAAGATGTTTTTGCCCGTAGGTGCGCTGTGGACACATTTTAGAAAGGAATCAAACCATAAAACTGTAGAATTTAAGTGATGGATGAGATGAAGCATGTGCCTGCTCCAAGAGCCCTTCAGCTGGGCCCCGTGGGAGGCTTTTTGGCTGGCAGCCATCAAGTAATGGCAGGAAAACACATGAAGGAAAAAAGGAGATGGACAGAAATGTTTCATTAAAAAGTTTCTCCATTTTCCCTTAAGTCTTTGGTGCCTGCTTCTTCTTTTCCAGCAACACAGCACTTCCCACAACTTTGCTCATCACAGACGTGCGTGTTCCTGCGATGTGTAGGCACGCACCAGCACGTACGTGTGGGCATATTTCACGCTGGTGTAGATTACGTGTACATTACGTGTACTATTTCAACACTCTGCGGTATCCTATAAGGTTCCATGCACTCTGCCATTTGCACGAATTTGAGAATTTAGATCAGATCCAGTTGCAGATCCTCGGCTGCATCTGTAGGTCTTCTGATGGATGCTCTGCGGGGTAGCATCTACTTAAATGCTGAACACTTCAGCACCTTCCTTTGGTACAAGGCAGCCTAGTTCGTCACTAGTCAAATCGTGTTTCTTGAATGTTTTTCTTCTGTTGGCCAGCCTTGCCCTTCCTGTGTGTTTTTGGTACTGGTCATGCCCTGCAGAGCACAGAGCACACCTACTCCTCACGATTTGCTATGATGTCCTCCCCGTACGTGTAGACGGTGCAAATGTCTTCCTTTTGACTGCTTTTCCTCAGGCCAAATAGAGGCCACGATGGAGTGACGGAAAGAAAGGGTCCGATTATGGCCTAAGGAGGGGCCTCAATTCATTTGTGACCAAAGGAAGAATTCTGCTCTGCCTGACTCAGAGTGTGATGTGACTGACTGGGGGGGACAGACATAAAACACGGGTCCTTCTTCAAAGAGACACGTAAGCTGGGACCCGGGCTCTCCTGGGCTCCGGCACCGTCCCTAATGGCACCCACAACTCATGAGGTTCATGAGGTGCCGCCATTCCAAATATAGCAGGACGTTAGCCGCCACACTTAGGACATCCCGCATCTCTGCTTTTTTTGAAAAACAGCAAGAACTTTATGAAGTTGGAATCAATGTTTGCACAGCAGATAGAATGTGTTGCTCTAAGAGGTGAACATGCTGGAAACGTCCATCAGCTCACACACACAGTTGCTGAATGCTTGGTGTCAAGGCACCAAAGACCAGATGGGCGGAACGCACAGTCCTGCTCTCAGGAGTGGATGAACAGTTGAGAGATGAGCACGTGAGACAAGACAACAACGTAAGATGCTTCCTAAGGATGGATCATCCAGGGAACGCTGGCGCAGGCCTGGAGGCGGCCAGTCAAGCTGGAAGACACAGAGGGTCATATTCCTGAGAGAAATGGACTGGCTCATCATAGGGCAAGGGACAAACACCCGGAATCAGAACAGGCCAGTGCCAGGAGAGTTCAGATGTGGTCTTGACAGAAGCCCACGGTTGCAGGAAGTTGGACGTTCCAAGGATACAGCTCATACTTGGGAGGGAAACCTGCCCTTTCCCCAAACGTCTCCTAGAGATGCCTCCAGAGACTGACCACTTGCTTTTCCCTTGGTCATTCATTTAGCCCGAATAAGGTGACCGTCCCCCAGGGGACAGATGCTGCGGACACTAGTGTAAATGTGTCCACTTCTCCTTTTGAGCAGCTCCTGGTCTAGCTATAAAGAAAAGCACACCCTCTCTGATATTATCATCACGTGCTCCAGGCCTCATGGGAGGTATGTCTGGGGGGACCCTGGGACACGGAGAGGGAGTAGTTCCTCGTGCCAGACAAGGGCTCTGGGAGCGGTTCCCAGAGCAGGTGGCATTGAAGCTGGCTGGGGATGGGAATAAAGCCTTCCCGAGATGATGCGGACAGAGGGCATGGCCGACCAAGAAAGCTACTCAAGAAGCCCGTGGTGATGGCCCGCACGCGGCCCGCGGGGGCAGGGGCAGACCTCAGCGTGGCCCCAGGGCAGGATTCACGGTCAGACAGTGCATCCTGGGCATCTGGATCTAAAGCAACCTTCCTTGGTGCTTCTGATGTGAGCCTTTGATTAAAAAGCGAGGGATGGGGCCGAGGGTCTTGGGCAGGGGGGCATGGAAATAGAGCCTGGCCCACAGCCCCCGTGGTGGTTCTAAAATACATCCACGGATTCTTTCTCCTCCCTTCAGGAAGTGGAGCCCAGTTACCCTGCGCCTGAGGGTGGGCAGGACTCGGGGATGTGCCTCTAACACGGAGAAAAAGGTGGAGGGGATGGTGTGTGATTTCAGAGACAAGGTCATCCGAAGTCCCCAAGGTGGCTGGCTGTTGCTCTGGGCTCACGCACGCTGAGGGAGCCAGGCACATGCCGTACAGACACCCAGGCGGCCCTATGGACAGAACGCATAACGAGGCCCCGAGCCCTCCAGCCACCTGCTGTGGGAACAGTGTTAAAGGCGGGTTCTCCCCTCTCTCAAGCCATGAGCCAGAAACACCCCGTATTAATCATACTGTGCGTTTTCTGCCTTTTCTGATGTTTTGACATTGGGGGCCTTGCTGACCTTGGAGAGTTCCTGGAGGGTGCAAATGTCAGTCCATTCGGGCAACAGAATGTCCCCGATGGGCTTATAAGCAACAGAATGTCATTCTCGCAGGTCTGGAGGCTGGGAGGTCTGAGATCGGCGAGCTGGCAGGCTCGGTGTTGGGGAGAGCCTCTTCCTGGCACTTCCTCTGTGGCCCCGCACGGCAGGCGTGGGATGGCTGTCCTCGCGGGGGTCTCTGAGTATAACTTTCCAGCAGTGGTTGTTTAACCTGATCTGCGGGCTTCACCACACCTGAATAAAAGTAAAACCTGCTTTCGGAAACACCCAGCTCACCTCTTCTTGAATTCCCGCCCTGGAAACCGTGAGATGGTCCGTGTTTGTTGTTTGAAGCGGTGAGTTTTGTGGCCATGTGCTATCAGCAATGGAAAGCTAGTACGGCCCGTGAAGGCCTGCAGGTTTAGGAGTTCGGGAGATGCCAGGGGCTCTAAGGAGAACAACGTGCCGTGTTTCTATGGGAATGGCGGCTCTGGTAGCAGTCAGAGAAGGTGGGAGAGTGCGCACCCACAGGACACACACCCTCCTGACCAGTCTGGCCCGTTAGCTTGTTAATAGCACATCCCAAACCCTGTGGTCTGAGTCCATCACTTGGACAAGAATGTAGAGAGGGCTTGACTTACTTTATCTGCAACTCTGCAAAGTGCTCTGTCTCGTCAATGTGTCTTAGGGCGATGCTTCTTTTCCCTCGGCGGGCCAGCCCAAGAGAGACCCGGAGTTGGCAAGCGTCCCTTCTCACCTGATCTTTCCCATCAGTCTGAAGAGTCCAAACACCTTGTGACTTTTTCCCTCCCCGTGGCCTGTGCCCTGTTTGTTTAGGTTAGTGACATGAGAAGGCCTGACCTGAGGGTCGGCGCTGAAAGCGCGGTGCGTGGATGGGGTGCGATGTTCAGAAAGTCTTAAGTGCTTAGACGCCAGGGCGTGGGGCCCGGGTGTGCTGCGCTGGGGTTGAGCCTGCAGCCCCTTCCTGTGTCCCTGGGGGCATCCCTCTGGAGGACGCGGCTGGGGCCTTGGGGGCGGCCGGGTACCTCCACAGAAGAAGGTGCAGGGCTGGAGGGCTGGCGCCAGCACACGGGTCCAAGGCTGGGCCATCCCCGAGGGTGGCTCAGCACTCATCTTCCCGCATGGTGGCACGGCGCTCGCTCGCCTGAGGGCGCCGCCTGCATACTCCTGACCTCTGCACCGTGGTGTGTGGGAAGGTACCCGAGCAGATCGATCTCGTAACAATAGCAATAGACCATCCGTCCATGGCGGAAGCACCCTGAGGCAGGGAGAAGCGTGCTTTTTGAAGTAACTGGACTTAGAAACGACACAGTGCCATTTTCTTGGACTCAGAGGAAGATGGAAGAGCGAGGTTGGTGGACCCGCCTCTCTGGCAGAGCCCAAGGCCCTGAGGGGCCCCAGCGGACTTCTGGGGAGGCCCTTAGTGGGCTTCCCAATTCCCGCGAGGGCTCTGGTGAGGTCCGGGGTGCGGTGTGGGCGCGGTGAGGCGACGCGGCCGCTGCGGACAGAACCGCCGGACCGGGCTCCACGTGCATTCAGAGCACGGGCTCCATTCTCGCTGCTTGGGGCACAGCTGCAGGAGGATCCGTCTCCCAGGAAGGCCCAGTGTGGACGCCGGAAGCCACAGAGCCGGGAGGCAGCCCCACCACCCCGCCCCCGGAACGCGGGAGGCAGCGAGCCCCCACCCAGCGACTGCCCGGGGACCAGGAACCCAGCGGGGCTTCTGAGCGCGGCCTCCGGCTCCCGCCCCGCGCACCCTTCGTCGTCCGGGTGCAGGGACAAGACCCCCAGCGGCTACACCGGCCGCACGGGGCAGGGGCCGAGACAGTCTTTCTGCAGGACGGCCTGCCGCCGCCCTCCCGCTAGGTGGCAGCACACTCCGCGAAAAGCGGGCCGAGGCCTCGCACACCAGTGCCCTTCCCCCCCACCCCGCCGGAGGCCCCTCCGCAGAGGGAAGGCCTGGCCTCCGCCGGCCTCGGCGCCCCTCCGGCCGCTCCTCCTGCAGGCCGCTGCCTCGGCCCAGCTCCCACGCTCCACATGCGTGTGCACGCAGACGCGGGGAGACACGCACCCAGAGACATGCGCACACAGAACATTCACACGCACACGGAGAAATACTCACAGAGGCACACACAGAAAAGGACATGCGTGTTTGCACACACAGAAGTGTGCACACGCGCGCCCGCGCGCACACCGTTATGGTCCGAATGCTTGTGTCCTCTGCTCGTTCCCATGCTGAAATCCCCACCCTCCATGGGACGATACTGGGAGGTGGGCCTTTGGGAGGTGATTCAGTTCAGATGGGGTCATGAGGGTAAGGCCCCCATGATAGGATTAGCGTTCCTATGAAGGGGACCCCGAAGAGCCCCAGGGTCCCTTCCACAGTGTGTGCACACGGCGAGAAGGCTGTGGCCAGAGGAGGCCCTCCCCGGCCGGGCAGCACCCACGCCGGACGCCAGGACCGTGCGAACTACGCCTCCGTTGTCTAGGAGCCACCCTCGCGGGCACACGCTCACACACGCGTGCCCACCCCAGACACACGTGCACGGGGGCACAGCCCGCACCCCTGTCGGCACGCCCGTAGGCGGCCCCGTGCCGGTCGCTCTGAAGGTCGGGGAAATTGGTGGCTCTGGCCGGCTGTGGGTCAGTCTCAGCGGTTGGTCAGCAGCTCGTTCATGAGCCCTGAGCATATTCAGCAACAGGGGAGTGCGCTTCGCCTCCCCGAGCCATCCCCAGGCCAGAGGGCTCCAGCGTGTCAGGGTGACCGGAGGTGCTGACTGGAGCTGTCAGCCGCCAGCCCCACGCCAGGTCTGTATGAGGGGACCCGGCAGTGCTGAGGCATGCTGCCCCGCCCCCAGGCCTGCCCCTGACATTCACTGGGGGGACGCCTCTTTGGTGACTCACCCGGCATCCATGGAGAGGATGCCAGAAATGCCAGCGAGTCCGTCAGGGCGCTGGGCGCCGCCCTCTGGACCTGCAAACATCCGAAGCATGTGACCGCGGGCCTCCGGATCCCAATTCCTACAGCCTCTTCTTGGGTGGCTGCCGGCCCGGGATCAGGTGACCCCTCAGTGCAGGGCCAGGTGCAGGCCCTGGAGACGCGATGCGAGTGAGGCCCGGGTGGCCTGGAGAGGTGGGGGCAGGGCCTTGGCGGGGGGTGACTGGTGTGCTGGGCCCCGCTGTCTGCAGTTGGACGACGGGGTTACAATGCTTTCTGTTTCCCAGGGCTGCCGCCGCGCTCGCCACAAGTGGGGCGGCCCTGGGACAAGAGAAGCTGGTTGTCTCAGGTGGTCCCCGGAGGCAGGAAGCCCGAGGTCAGGGTTCGGCGGGGATGCATGCGCTCTGCGGGTGTGGGGGCTCCTCTTCCACTCCCGGGGGCTACCGGCGCCCTCGGTCCTCCCTGGTTTGTGGCCACTGCCTCACCGGGTCTGTGCTCCGCTCACATGGCCTTCTCCCCGCGGTAGGGCCCCTCTACCCCAGCACGCCCTGCCCTGAATGTGCTGGTGTCTGAAAGACCCAGTTTCCAAACGAGGCCACACCCGTGGGCACCAGGGCTGGGACGTGGGCCCCCCTTGTGGGACCGGAGTCAACAAGATTGTGAGGCCTGGGGATTATGCATCACTGGGGCTTATAACTGAGCTGCTCCCCAGCAATCCTGATGTTCCAGAACTTGCAGTCCATGGTGTAAATGAAAGACGCACAGCTTGGGGGGCTGCCCACCAGCCTGCACCCTCAGGCCCCGATGACATGCCTGAGCCGGCTGGAAGCCCCCCGAAGGGCAGCCCAGCATCTCCCCTGGTCTCCTGCTGCTTGCGCACCTCAGTCCCATGTTGGGGTCCGCTCACCTCAATCCTGTGTTGGGGTCCGCTCAGCTCCCGTTTCTCAGGGACTCTCAGAGGTCTGGCATTCTTCACGGGGGCCGAGGGCCCTGCTTCCTTCCTGTGGGCAGCCGCTCTGTCACCGGGAGCTGGCCCTCGGCCCCATCCAGCTGTGCGCACCTGCCACAGGGCACCCGGCACCCGGGGCTGCGGGAATGTGGTCAGCAGTCTGGTCCAGGCCTCGGCGCCCAGAAGGCGAAGACCACCCGCAGGGTCAGTGTGGTGTCTTGGAGAGCCTGTGGGGCTGGGCGATGGAGGCTCGCCACCCGCCTGGCTGAGCCCACACGGCCCCAGCCACGCCCCAGGGCCGGGCCCCGCCCGTGAAGCTCCCCGGCCTGCATGAGCACACCCGCTCCTGTCTTGCGTGACCATTCCACGGGACACCTCGTGTTTCCACGCTTTCTTCTTGACCTGGGCAGCGTTCACATCTGTGTCACTTCTGCCCGTGCATGTAAAATATGCACCACAGCTACCGTCGTGGGGACAGCCAGCCCCTGGCCACATCACAAGACCATGTCCATGGACCAACAGGAACACCAGCCTCTCTTAAAGCTGGCCTTGCATGGGGACGGAACGGGAGGAGCCGATAAGGAGTCAAGAAGTACTGGCCGTAGAGCTCACAGCTCCAGGACGTCAGGTGGGCAGTGAATGGGGCTCCAAGGACAAGCTGCTGAGTGTGGACACTGGCCCCGTTGCCTGCCGGCTCTGCAGCCACAGGCCAGCGCGCGAGCCCCCACGCCCTGTCTGACCACACGCGCAGCGGGAAGACCTGTGTCCTGAGTCAGGGCCCCGTGGTGACCTGCGTCCGATTTCTTACTCATCACCCGGCACGTAGAAATAACCACACTCATTAACAGAAGCAGGGGGAGCCTGTGAGACAAAATGGTAGAAAAGCCCAGAATGGGTAGAAAGCGCAGGGTTTGGAATGGAGCTGGGTTTCCTCAGAAGGAATTGTCCAACGTCCCCCGACTTCAGCCGTGGCGTCTCTCACGTGGGACAGTGGCGTGCCACGAGCTTCCGGTGAGTGAGGAGACGTGGAAATCCAGTTCTGGTATGGCTTATAATTAAAGAAAGTCAACATCTGTTATGTCCACGAGAAGTCAAATGAACAAGGCTGACGTGCGCCAAGCTGTCCTCGACGTAAAGCCCCGCAAAGATCACTGAAGCAAGAAGCCCAGGAGGGGTCGTCCCAGTGAGCAGGCAGGCGGGTCCTAAAAAGGAACCGAGGCTGGCCGAGCCTCGGGACTTAGGACTTGAGTTTGGCTTGAGTTTGGCTTGTTCTTCTCACGTAAGTCTACAATGAGTAGTTGTGCCCTGGGCCTGGTGGGACTTTGGGTCGACTCCCTCTGAACCCTCTTGGTGAGTGTTCAAGGGACCAAGCACCCCAGTGGCCCTGTGTCCTTGTCGCTCCCACCCATGGCTCCTATCCTGTTGTGTAGGTTGTGCCATGTTGGAAATGCAAACAAGCTGCTCCATCGTGGCGCCGAATCTCATAGTGGCCACAGCCTTGGCAGGCTGTGCTACCTTTTCATATAAAGTTGAAGAGGCCACTGCGCGAAGTGTTCCTGCCCTGCTGTGGAGGGGGAGAGTTTCATGGGAACTGTGTGCGAGGAAGGCAGGACTACTGTTTGTGGTGGAGGTAGAGGGTGTGACCCGTCTTGAGCCTCATTAAAAAGGCGTGAGGAGGAATTCCCAGAGGGCTTGCTAAATATCCCTGGAATCCGCGAGGCACAGGAGGGCTTCCGAGAAGGAGCAGGCACGGGGCGGGGGGCTTGAGATTCTAGAGTTCTGGGGCACGGTGCGGCGGGCGGTGGGCTCCTCCCCAGCCACCGGCCTTCCCACTCACCCTGCCGGGAGCAGGGCTGGGAAGCCCAGTGCATTCAGAGAAGAGAGGACACCAACTCTGGCTCCCAGAGGTCAGACGACTTCCTTTTTCTGGAAAGCAAGCAGGTGGTTGAGCTCCGTGGCTTGCCAAGCGTGGTCCCTGCACCAGCAGCGGCAGGAGCTAGGACCTGGTCTCCGATGTGGGGTCTGGGGCCACAGCCCTGACCTTCCAGATCAGCCTCTCTGAGGATGTCCCAGCAACCTGCTTAGCGTGTGGTTTTGGTGGTTGGCGTGCGAAGACCTCCGCTTCACTGAGATATCAGCCTGAAGACAAATATTTGCTCTAAACTGGTTAAAAATAAACTGCTCTTTTACCCAGTTATTCCCTCTCCAGGAATTTATTATCATGTCTAGGAACTGATTCGATGGACACACTCACAGAAGTGTGCAAAGATGGGGGCCTGAGTTCTGTAAGAAATGGAAATATCATGAAGTTGTGTCCAACGGAGCTGCGATGCAGGAAGAGGTGACATGCTTGTACGTGGGAGTCTCCACCATCTCATAAGGAGGGAGTGTTATGCGTACTGGTCTGTAAAGGTGCCCAAGAGAGGTGGTTAAAGGCAAAAAGCAAGGGGCGCCTGGGGGGCTCAGACGGTGAAGTATCTGCCTTCGGCTCAGGTCATGATCCCAGGGTCCTGGGATCAAGCCCCGCGTCGTCAGCTCCCTGCTGAGAAGCTCCCTGCTTTTCCCTCTCCCTCTCCTTCTGTGCTCTCTCTCTCTCTTAAATGAATAAATAAAATCTAAAAAAAAAAAAAGGCAAAAAGCAAGTTGCACAACAGTATAGAATGCAATCCCGTTTGTGTTTGTAGAAAGAGGGAACATGTGTACACACCCAAATACCCTAATTAGGTTGTGTCTGGAAAAATAGACAACATGAGTGTGTATTTAGTGATTTTAAAACTACCCAGCGAGAAGAAATAAAACCCAAAAATTACACAAGAGAGAGAGTGTGAGCGCCCACGCATTCGTCTGGGCCCTGGCCTTTCTCCGCCCGACCCAGCCGCTCCCACTCTCATCCCGCTAACACAGAAGCTCATTGCCTTGTATGTCTTCCAAGGAAACCACGTTCTAAGGCTTCACGATGCCTGAAGATATTAAGCAGCTTCATAGCATTTATTTTCAGACTAAATAATTTGATCTCTATCTAATTTCTCCTCAGAAAACCTGAGTCATCTGAGAGCTGTCTGTAGTGCCAATTTGGAGATGTCGGGCAAACGCATCGTTAGTGTCCCCAGATAGGTTATTTTACTGAGGAGGCTGAGTCGGTGGTTAGTCACCATTGCAGTGCTGTTGGTAATCACTGGCTGAGGGTGATAACTCAGTTGGCAGACCAAAGAGAAGTACATTTTAAAATATGGTGTGAATGATAGAATGTGAGAGATTAAGACACAGACAGACTAGAGGGACAGAGGGACAGATGGACAGATGGAGGTGAATGCAGGGATTTCAGTGATTAGCCCTTGGCCCTGAAATGTGCGCGAAGCTGTGCCTGACACAGCCGGGCCGTGCTTTCTGGGATTCTGCAGGGCGGGTGGGGCGGCCGAGGACAGGGGTGTTGGGGGGTGGCCCGGAGGTGGGCGGTGGGCCTGGTGGCCTCCAGGGATAGACACGCCTGCAGATGAGCTATGGCAGGAAGGAAGGACGGGCTTTGCGCACCAGATGTTCCCCGGACCCTGAAGATCAAGGAGTAATGGAGATTATGATGGGAGAGGGAGGTTTCTTTCTTCCTTCTTTTTCTTTCTTTCTTTCTTTCTTTCTTTCTTTCT
This sequence comes from Zalophus californianus, assembly GCF_009762305.2. NCBI lineage: Eukaryota > Metazoa > Chordata > Mammalia > Carnivora > Otariidae > Zalophus > Zalophus californianus. The sequence continues at coordinate 3,035,884 of NC_045597.1, forward strand.
TTCTTTCTTTCTTTCTTTCTTTCTTTCTTTCTTTCTTTCTTTCTTTCTTTCTTTCTTTCTTTCTTTTTCTTTCTTTCTTTCTTTCTTTCTTTCTTTTTCTTTCTTTCTTTCTTTTTCTTTCTTTCTTTCTTCTTTCTTCTTTCTTTCTTTCTTTCTTTCTTTCTTTCTTTCTTTCTTTCTTTCTTTCTTTCTTCTTTCTCTTTCTTTCTTCTTTCTTTCTTTCTTCTGTCTTCGTTCTTCTTTCTCTTTCTTTTTTTCTTTCTTTTTCTTTCTTTCTTTCTTTCTTTCTTCTTTCTTCTTTCTTTTTTAAAAAAGATCTTATCTATCTGTCTATCTATCTATCTATCTATCTATCTATCTATCTATCTATCTACCTATCATCTATTTATAGAGTGGGGGAGGGCAGAGGGAGAGAGAGAATCTCACAGACTCCCTGCTAAGTGCAGAGCCCCACATGGGGCTCCGTCCCATGACCCTGAGACCATGACCTGAGCCAACATCAAGAGTCAGATGCTTAACCAACCGAGCCACCCAGGTGCCCCGGGAGGGAGGTTTCTGTGTGGGCGCTCCTGATGTCAGGGTGCAGGCTGGGCGCTGACGAGCCTCCAGCACAGCGGCAGAGTTAGGAGGTGCGGAGGGAAAGGGGGCGGTGATGAGGAATGAGGCGTCGAGTGACTGAGCTGCCCATGGCACGTGGTGAGGAGGCTGAGCCGCGCGGTGCCCGAGGGGGAGGCCATAGTCCCGCGGCCCCCGGTGCCCAGAGAGACAGGGAGGAGTGGGAGCGTGAAGCACCGCTGTGGGGCATGGGGCACGGGTGCAGCTTGCCCCCTGGAAGGTGCTGGAAGACCCTGCCTCGCCTGGAGCTGGGCATCATGACGTTTGTCCCAGAGGGGCCGTCCAGTAGGGTAGCGACAGAAGGGATGGAGCCTTCACGTGGCTTAGCAGGAGGTTCTTCCAAGAATCCACCCACCGTTGTGTGGCTGGGGGCTTCCTCCCAGTCCCGGGGCGCCCGCACACGGGGTCCACTGTCCCACGGCTCCTTTGTTCGGGGTCTCGTTTGTGCCTTGATGCTTTGTCACGGTGCCGGTTAAAGCAGAAAGCAGATTTTACCGGGCCTAGCTCTGTTGCTGTTGTGGTTTTCCTAAAGCAAAATTACTATCTAGTGAAGTCACTTTCTCAGATTTTATTGTTTCTAGTGCCAATTTTAAATTTGCACAGAAATCCCCCAATCACTTGGAGTTAAAATAACAAGAAAGCCCAAACAACCAGACCATTATTTGTGGGAATTCTCCCTGTCCTTGTCTTGGTACGATTCCTGTTTTTATGGTACTGTGGAGGGGTCAGATGCCTGGCCTTAGGGTGTGAGGGTCCCAGACAGGGCAGGCCCCCCCCGCCCCCCACCCCGTAGCATGCACCCGGCCCCTGAAGCAAGTCACACTGGGTCACTCAGGAGGTGGGAGGGGGGGAGGAAGACGGAGAGAAGAACAGAGACACAGGGAAAGAGAGACAGAAAGAGACCAAGGGAGGGTGGCAGGGAGAGAGGGGGCAGGGGAGGGAGGAGAGAGAGACAGACACGGGGGGGGGGGGGGGGGGGGGGGCGGAGTGGGAGTGTCAGCAGTGCGAAGGAAAGCTTTAAAGGAGCTGGGGCCAGACCTGAGGCTTGAGCCCCCAGCCACACAGAGCTGCTTCTGTGCCCTGAGCCAATCTCCCGCACTTTCTGGACCCTGTTTTCTTTCCTTCACGTATAATAAGGAGGAGCTGAACCCAGTGCATCTGATTCAGTTCCAGCCCTCGTTTCTGTAAATGCCGAAGAGGAAGGGTTCCTGCCATAGACTGAAGTTTCCAGCTCTGTTTCCGCTCCTCACGGGAGCACTTCCAGCTCTCCTTAGAAGTATTGTGAAATTCTAAAGAAAAAATCACCCCATACATCACTAAATTTAAAAGGTAGGGTTTGAAAAAGAGAACGGTAAACTAACATTGAGCTCTAATTCAGGATACGCATGTTAAAGCATTTAGGAGCAAAGCGTGCTGACGTCCAGGACTTGTTCTGAAATAGATAAAAGTTGAAACAAGTGGACACCCCGTTAGATAGGGAAAGGTCGATCAATGTGCGAGAAATGGGGACTGGCTGACCCTGGGCGGTGAGAATAGGAGTGTCCGCCGCACAATGCCGTCCATTTTTCTGGGGTCTGGGGACTTCCACGGTAAGACGTTGGGGGATGAGTCGTGTCTACAGTGACCTGTGTGTGGGCGGGAGGAGAGGCGGGTGCCCGGGGACCGGACGTGCGCCCTCAAGCGGAGGGGTAGGACACCCCGCGGCTCCCAGCCCTGGGCACCCCCGCTCTGAGGCTGCTGTTTGTCCAGGACGCAGGGGAGCTTCTAGCAGATGAGTCCAGGAACGTGTCCCGGTCCTGTGTGCAGGTGCGCGTCCTCTCCTTCTCCTCGCGCCTGGCGGGGACCCAGCCACGGTGCAGGCGGCGTCTGGCCCTGACACCATCCTCCCTTCGGGGAGGCGATCGGCCCTACGGTGCCCGGCTTTGAACACAGCCCCCGTCCCCAGAGCCTGGGGCGGAGCCGAAAGGAGGGTGACCCCGCACAGCCAAGATGCTTCGAAGTCGCGGTGACTGTCCCGCGGACGGCGGGGTGAGGAGGGGCAGGCACTTCTGTCTGGGTCCAGCCCAGCCACGCCTTCTTCCCCGGAGCTCCGGGCTCACCGTCGAGCTTCCAGAGAGCTCTCAGGGCCCAGTGCGCTGGAAGGTTCTGAGGAAGAGCCGGACGGAGGGAAAGGTCACTATCATGTGGGGCTGGGGTTTGTTGGCCGTTTCAAACAGACCTGGCTGGTCCGGCGGCGCGCTTAGCAGACAAGGCGCTGCGTAACCTGACCAGCACTGCGGCGGTGGGGCTGGCGGGGGGGCAGGGCCCACTGTGCGCGGGGAGCGGACCTGCTGGCCATGCGAGCCAGACCTCTGCAAACTGCCACCTTCAACCCTGCAGCAGCGTCCCTTCGGCTGGAGGTCCCAGGTCCCGGTGCGGGCAGGCGTGGCTCCTTCCGAGGCCCGTAGCCTCGGTTTGCAGACGGCTGCCTTCTCCCCGTGTCCTCCTGTGGTCTGTGTTTGTGTTCTCATCTGCTTTTCTTAGGAGGGTGCCAGTCATCCTGGACTCAGGCCAGCCCATGTGAACTCCGTTTTCCTTAGTTGCCTCTTTGAAGGCCCTACCTCCAAATGCAGTCACTGTCCGAGGTGCTGGGGCAAGGACATCAGCCTGTGAATTTGCCGGGGACACAGTGTAGCCCACAGCAGTCCCCAGACCACCCTCACCGTTGCTAACACGCCGCAAGCACGCCTCGAGGGGGGATCGGTTGGTATTGGGCGCTGCACCATGACATGGTCCAAGAACACAGGCTCACAGACCCCGAGGGCCTCAGAGATGCTGTGTTTCAATCGGCTCCGTCACTGATGCGGGGACGCACGTGTGGACAGGGCTGAGGGCAGCACCGAATGCTGTCGGGGACGGGGAGCATCGGCGGGAGCTTGTGTCCCTGCTGCTGGGCTGCAGACTGACGCAGGAACTCAGGATGGCGGCGGGTAGCCGCTTACAGAGGCACACCTCTTACCATCACATCCAGCCCGCACACTCCTGGTGTTTGCCCAGAGGAGAAAAATTCTAGCAAATAGTAAGATGTCCTAGGAAGTTTCAAAAATTAGCCAGTTTGGAATAGCTAAAGATAAAACTCATGATTGTTGTTTATCTTTTCCCCCTATATACTCGCATTCTTTTCTTAGTTATTGCATTGTTTTTAAAGGGATTTTGCACGTATTTAGAACCTGCTCATTATCAGTGTTACAAATAAAAAAATTTTGTAATAGACAGCGTTTGCCTCTAAAAATGAAACGTCAAGTCCACGAGGACACACACAACATGACACGTTGGCAAATTGCACTGCCTCGTCTTAGGACCAAGCCTATGTTATTGGTGGGAAGCACAAACGACACTTGGGAGCCCCACAACGAGAGTCCCCGTGTAGGCCGCGGGCAGGCAGGTCTCGGGGGCGTGGGCGGCAAGGGGGAAGGTCTAGAGGTGGGCAGAGTCCACGGTGGCTCATTCACACGTAGCCACGCAAGAGTCCGCCGTCGGGATGTCGGCCCTCGTGCTGCTGCCGACGATCCGGTACCTGTGCGCATGGTACCTGTGGTCGCCACTGGGGAGGGCTGCACAGCCCGGCGTCCCACCCTGGGGAGGTGACCCGCATGGGAATGTCACGTGTCGAAATCCCATCAACGGGAAAGTGGGGTGTAAGTTGTTGGGACCCCATCTGAAGGAGAGAAACTGGGGCTCCCTTGCCCCCCAAAGACCCAATCTCCCTCCAGGCTGTGTTTATGGAATGAAGCGCTGAATAAAGAGAATGTGGAAGCCGGTGCATCCATTCTGGCGGATCTAAAGAAGCAGGCGGTATTCTCTGACCTCGGAAGCGGCCCACAGCTTGTGCGCGGCAAGCTCTCTGGCCCTTACCCTGGGCAGCTTCTCGGTCGGCGTTGGGTTAGCTGCCCCAGGCTTCTTCGGGCAGAGGGATGCTTATCCACGTGAAGGTTCTGTTGCTGCGAGCTTTTCTAGCTCAGTATTAACATTACCTCAAATACACCCATTGCTCTGAGATGTGTTCTCCAAATGTGGGTGCAGTTCCTGGATTTCTTTTGAGTTCGTAGAACATTTGAGCATCTCTGAAAACAATCCCAGAGAGCAAGCATCTGAGAGGCGTGGGGATTGGGACATTTTGCTGCTGACACTTCCCCGCCTTAACGATCCGTGTGGCCTGGACCGGCCACTTGATCTCTTGGGCACTCAGGAGTAATTCTCTACCGGCAGGTGACGGCATCAGACTCTGATTCCCGAGATCCTTTCGGGGTCAGAGATCCAGGGGCTCTGCAGTGAGGCAGAGAGAGGTAAGGAGGAATCGGAAGAAAACATATGAAGCCGAGGTCAGGTCAGGGGGATGGCTGTTTGTGTTAGAAACGGGGAAGGAGGAAAGAGTGGAGCTGCCACGGGTCCTCCTAGCCGAGGCGAGGGTGTCCTGAGCCCCACAGGCACTATGCAGAGTACCCTGCGGGAAACAGACTCTATTTGAAATCTGGTGCTTTATCTTATAACAGGAAGGGTATATTCTATGGCATAATGTATCCAGGTTTTTAAAATGTAAAATAAAGTTTCCCCCAAGATGTTTCAGAAAGCTGCCCCATGCTTACCCTTATGGCACCAAGTACCCTACACCCCGTTACCGACCACTATGGTTTGAGGGTTTTGTAGTTTCCTGCTGAAGAGAAGTACAGCTTGAAGTGAAATGATGTGTTCTCGTCCCCCTTCCTTCGGGGTTTACCAATGGCTGGTTTTTGGAAACACTGTTATAAATTGTTAATCGAGGCCAGATACTGGAGCAACTGTTACCGGGTGAATGCTTTGTGGAGTTTTGTCTATGAGTTTATGTGTAATGAGATTTTTGGAAGATGTATAATCACGAGGAAATCTATTGATTCTCAATCTCTCAGCATTGCCAGTGGCTTCAGGGAATCTTATTAAGTTGGCTTGTATTTTTTTTTTTTTTAATGCCACCAGAAGCGACGACTGTTTTTGTACATAGAACTTGGAAGTGTCTTTTACTAGATGACAATATCAGAAACCAGGATTCTCTGGGGCTCCTTCAATTTTCTTCACAAACCCCTGTCACCTGGGCTCCTGTGTGTTATCTGGGCCATGGCCCCAGCTCTCCCCTTCACTGGAAAACCCAGTGCCTTGGAGTCCTACCAGGGGTTCCTCCTGCACAAGGCACCCCTCTGTCCCCTTGTGCAGAGACAGAAGTGATGATGGGCCGGGTCCTCTTTGGCATAGGCCCCAGGTCAGAGACGAGGGAGCTTCTTGGTTACTGAGCACATTGCAGGAAAAATCAATTAGTGCTTGTAATAAAAGGCTACTTCCTTTTGTTTGCCTTTTTTATAAAGCCAATTAAGTGTTTTAGTCATCATAAATTTAAATTAAGAATAGGGAACCAAGACCAAGCTAAAATTAATAAAAATATACGGTAGTTATATAATACGATCAGATAAAAGGAAAGGGTCAAGTGTACAAAATGAGAAATGGAGGCAGACGGAAGTATGGGAGCTCAGACCGGGGGACAAGCAGAGGCAAAGAGCTGGTGGGCTTACAGATACCTCCTCGCCCTCAGACGCTCGGTCAGTGGGGCCCATAACGGCCGGTCACTCCATCTTCTGTCTTCTGGGATGCTGGCGACAGGGACTTTTAAGGTCAGGCTGCCTTTTCACAATTCGAGACATCCCTGTTGGCACCTGCCCGCTGCCTTGGAAGGCAGGTTCAGTCCATCAGCGGAGTTTCCACCGCTGCCTTAGGAGGTCGGGGGAAGAATGAGCAGAAAAGCTACAGAGCTAGGAGTCAGTAACTTCTGGGGCATCAGCCGAGGGTAAGCGATGACTCAGGAGCGTGTTCAACAGGTGGAAGACTCACGTTATTAAAGAAATACAGATTTGAAGAGAGAAAAACATACGAGCATGTGGATGCTCACATTCGGGGGTGTACTTGGGGAACAGTGAACCTTACTACAGCGCCGGGCCAGCCGGCCGGCTATCCTAGAGCATGATCCTCTGAGACTGCCCCCTCAGTGCCACACCGTGCTGGGGGTCCCCAACGCTGCAGTCCCTCCCGCTCACAGGGCACCAGGTCAAGGCAAAGCTTCAGACCTTTCTGCAGCTCACCCCCAGGCGGCGGTGGAGTGTTTCATGTCAGAGACCCCCAGACCTCGTACCTAGTACATGTTGCTTCTATGCTGCCTTGGATGTTCTTGGCGAACAGCAACAAATGTCTCCTTTGCAGGCTCAAATTCTTCCCTTTATGGTCCTTCGGGCAAATGACTTTTCCCATGCACACCCCAGCACGATTTCACCCTGAGATCCTACAGCAATCTGTCTCACCTCTAGACAGTGACACGCACTGGCCCCTTCTCTAGAGCAGCAGATTTTCCTGGGGCCAAGGAGCCCAGCTTGTGGAGTCAGGGAGCACGGACTTGAATCTCTGCACGGACATTCGTTAGCTGGTGGCCTTGGACTGAATGCATGGGCTCAGCCTTTCCATCCACGAAGCAAGATTATAGTGCCTACCTTTGATACAACCACTGGGCACCTGGCTTGGCGACTTCCTTCCCCACCTCCACCCCTGTCCCGCATCACTTCCCTGCTCGCTCTGCTTGTGTGCACTTCTGGGGTTCTAGCTGCAACTATTATAACCGGGGCACATCTTTGGGAGGGGCCCTATGGGGCAGGGTCCCTGGCAATGTTCCTAGAGAAGGAGGCCTCTCATCCCCTCACTTAGGATCTGTCTTTGGCTGACTCTAGGCCAGAACTGAATGGGGAAGGAGACCCCAGGAAGGTAGTCTGGCTCTTCCTCAGAGGTGTGGAAGGGGTGTGGGGAGGTCAGGAAGCAGGCATCTGGCCCAGGGCTGATGGGGCTGGTGAGATCATGCAGGGTCCTGACGTCCTTTGGTTATAACCTGCCTGAGACCCCGGCTCTTCAAATGCATCAGTGTGTGTAGCGTCCTTATCACACTTTGTATGCACGCGCACACACACACACACACACACACACACACACGGGTGTTATTTTCTATCCAAGTTAACATACGTACTTGTGTGACAAATACAAAAGGAGAAAGTTCTGAAAATCAGGTCTGCAACTCTGTGACACAGGACATTTAAAAGAGAAAACATTCTTCAGGAGGTGCACAATTAAACCATAAACTATTATGATAAAAATGCGGTTAGGCACTGACCATACTTAGGAAAACAAAGCAGAAAATACCGGGCTGCATCAGCAGGGACTAAGAAGGGTCCACATTTTGCTGATTTCTCTGCAAGCCCAGGGATAGAGTCCCCGGCATTCTGACACACGCTCGTCCTTTGTGTCAGGAGAAGGGGTTAGTCAGGGCTACACAGCTGTGCGGGGAGAACGGGCACTGACGCGAGTGGCTGACGCGTCCCGAGACCCCATCCGGAGGGGACGGGCTGTAGCAGGCGCAGTTCTAATTCTTCTGAGGTTTCAACTCGGCTTCTGCCATGGGAGCCTTACCAGCTATTAGTGGAGAAGAGACTATGTTTTGCTTTTAAAAATCCATTAGTAGGAGCACGATCTCGTATTCTTTCGAGTGTCTTGTATGTACCCATTGCGACGGGGGTGGAGGGCGAGCGGCTGTTGCGAGCGCAGGGCGCAGGCTCCCAGGGCTGAGCCTCGGGCCCCTGCGTGTCCTTGAGCCCTCGGTCCTGGCAGAGGGCCGTCAGCCCGCCTACCCCGTCTCAGCCCCGGCAGTTCTTGCTCCACACGGGAGTCCGCCGTGTCTCTTTGCTGGCTGCTTCATGTGCAAAGCATGTCAAGTTCCTAGGTCATGCTTTTTAGGATGGATTACTGTCCAGTTCTTAAAGAGTTGGCCCTCCCTACGGTTCAGACGTGTCCCAGTCCCCCCTTTGCATCTGAGAGGCAGGGCCACTGCCCACTGGTGGCTCCTCTCCTGACCAGGCAGGGGCAAAGGGCCCAGGGAAGGGTCTGCCGATGGGGTTTTATGAAGGACCAGGGTTGAATGGGAAAGCCTAGGAGGCGGGGAGGGCCCCCCGGGGAAGCTCCCTTTCCCCACGACCTGGCTAGCGTCTGGGCATCGGGGCACTTAGGGCTTCAAGCCTGGACCCCGGGCACTTCCCAAAGGTTTGCTGGAATCTCTGGGGCTTAGCGAGAGCCCCTGCTTGCTTCCTATCACCCTTGGAAATAATAACAGCTCTGTCAAAGCATGCCAGAGGCCAGGAGCCACAGAATGAAGAGTGGCTGACAGCCCCTGGACTCAATCGCCCTGTCAGACGGATGTGAATCCTACCTGAGTCCGTGTAAAGATTGGACCCTGATCTCGTGGTTTTTCTGCGTGGACGGCTGGGATGGGCCTGGGATTTTCTGCACCATTTATTCTTCCCCACGATAATTCTGGGGTTGGACTTGGCTTCTGGAATTGGTTGTCCAGGATGAAGACGAGGCAGGTGCTGTCGTGATGGGCATGTGTGTGGGAGGCGGGACAGAGGTGGTGCGGGGTTTTCTCTGGTATTTTAGGCCGTTCTCGGGGCCCCGTTACTGTGCCCTCTGTGTCTTTCTCATCTCTGAACAAGGAGCTCTCAAAGCTTAGTTTCCACTAAAGACTGCGAAGTCCTTAATGTTGTCAGACAATATTTTCATCAGAGTATTCTCAAGATCCTAGAAATTTTGTACTTGTCTTTACATAATCTGAGATTTTCAATCCAATATAACGAGAAGTTGCAGATACCTTCAATTTCTGTTGATTTTCACAAAAATATTTTTAATATTGGGTTTCTATAAAACAGATAAATCTGTACAATCAGCAAAAACAATACATTTTATTTGAAATATCCGTCAGAGATTTCCTTCTCATTTATGTCCCTCTGGATGGTGTCCCATCTTGGGGACAATCCCTTGGCTTTTTTTCTTCTCCTTTGTTTTCACTACTTTCAAGGGACTTAACCCATTTTTGGAAGCAGGGAGGGCAAAGAGATGGTAGATTTTACTAGGCTAAGACGGACCCTCAGAAGGTTAATGTCTTGGAAGATGAGGGGAAGGTGATTTACTTTTGGCGTCTCACACTTAGAATGGGCACAAAAGGTAGATTGTTGATTTGAACAGAAGACCCCATCTGAGATTTCTAAAACTTACTCTCAAGCCCTGAACACCTCACGATGTTGTGAGGGCAGTAAAAGGGAGTCTGTGTGTTTCTAAATATAACTTTAATTGAAAGAGGCATCCACAGTCGATCACATGAATGATTTTTAAACTAGTAGTCCAAAGGACAACTCTTGTGCTTTATAATTTCTTAGTTTAATTGGCAAATATCATATAAAATAAAGGAATACTTTAGGGTTGGAGAAGGATTGTTGGCTGTCTTTATAGGATGAAATGAAGCAAATAACTAGCAATTTGGGGTTGAGGAAAGGTTTGGAGAGAGGAGGCAACATTTTTTTAAAAATTTTTTACTGTTATGTTAATCACCATATATTACATCATTAGTTTTTGAGGTAGTGTTCCATGATTCATTGTTTGTGCATAACACCCAGTGCTCCATGCAGAATGTGCCCTCTTTAATACCCATCACCAGGCTAACCCATCCCCCACCCCCTCCCCTCTAGAACCCTCAGTTTGTTTTTCAGAGAGGAGGCAACATTTTAGAGCAGTAAAATCACCCCCGTAAACATGCTTTACCTGTCAAAAATACACGAAATCAGATACTTAACTTGAGAAATAGAAATCATGTTTTCATTCTTTTAACAGCCTGTTGATGTAACTTGCTTGCAACTTGCTTGCTTCTGCCCAACTGATGTTCTTCGCCTGACTTATTTGTAGAGCTCAGCTCTCAAATAGCTTAGCATCACGTGGGAGGCGCATTTCTCCAACTTCTTCTGTCTTTTGATATTTCTACTATGTGTTATGATTTCTTCTTGATAAATATCATTATTTAGAAATAAAGTCAAAACCAATTTTGCGTAGTTTTCTTTTTCCAAACAAAAATATTAAGTGTTCATCTAAAAGTCAAGCGACGTTATTAATTGTGACTGCGTAGCCTGACTGGGAATTCCTCTTCATGTGTCATTAATCACTGAGCGTCTGATGTTAGGCTATGCAGAGCATGATGTACCAACAGTCTGGAATCCTGAAAATATATCAAAATAAAATTGTCAAAAATTTAAGGAAAATTGTGAGGTTTTAGAGTCCCTTAGCATTGAGGTTTTGATGGCTGCAATGTAACCATGGCATTTGCCCTCAGACTGGTTTTATTCTGCCAATAAGTGTTCAGAAATGGAGGAACTGGCTACTTTCTCTCCTCATCAATACCCAGTTGAAATGATGGAAAAAAAAAATACTCCTTCAAATGAAGAAAACCATGACAGCACGCTAGGAAATAGGACAGATCTTCAGTAGGCAAGAAATGGTGAGGATTCTTGCAAGAGGGAAAGCATTTGGGATCAGGCACGGGGACCTGCCGCTCACGGCCATGCAGGAGGGCGGCACAGGCCTTCCCAGGTGATCCTCGGAGAAGTTTCAAGGTAGGGATTGAATATCGAATAACAGAGGTGATTAGTTTAGAACTGCTTAGCACAGTTGGTCCATAGCTGCTCTTCTCAGTTGGGGCTGGCCCACCGCTGTCTGGAGAAAGCAGACCCCAAGCCTGGGAAGGCCCAGGGACGGAGAGCAGCCCTTACAGTTAGCCCCGTCCCTGTGGAAGATAGAGAAGAGACGAGATTAAAAAAAGACAAGCAGTTCCTTCCAAGACAGAAATACAGGGAACTATCATAACCCAGAGTCACCGGGGGCTTAGGATGGCCCTGGGGAGCCACCTTCCCATTGTCCGTCAGCAGGGCTCACCTGCCGGGATTCGCAGTGAGCAGCCAGGTGCCCTGGAGGAGCAGAAACAAAACAACCACACAAGCCACACAGACCAGCTGTCTGCACTAGACCACACAGGCCTTCCTGCAACACATGCAAACACCCCAAGAATCACCAGCGAGCCCAAGAGTTCAAGAGCTTGACAAAAGGCAGTCATGACCATCAGGCAAAACAGCCCACTGTTTTGGAGTGGAGGAAGCAGAGACACTTCACGAACAGAAAAGAACGTAAAACTTTCTTTTTTTATTTTTATTTTTTTAAGATTTTATTTATTTATTTGACAGAGAGAGACACAGCGAGAGCAGGAACACAAGCGGGGGGAGGGGGAGAGGGAGAGGCAGGCCTCCTGCCGAGCAGGGAGCCCGATGCGGGGCTCGGTCCCAGGACCCCGGGACCATGACCTGAGCCGAAGGCAGACGCTCAGCCCCTGAGCCACCCAGGCGCCCCGAATGTACAACTTTCTAATTAATGTTTAGTGAGCAATGAGAGGATAACTCCTCCCTAAAACATGAATAGTTGCTTTGAAAGAGGAACTATAGGACAACAAAACAGAGGTCTTATTAAATACGATTTTGTTGAAGTGAAAGCGGTCTGGATGCATTCAGCCAATGAGCCAACTGTGACCTGGAAAAGAATGTTAAGATTTCCGCTCAACAAACAACAGTAGGGAAACTGAGAGCTATGTTTTGAGAGGTGGGAAATAGATTCAGGACTTTGAGGGAGGAGAGCGAAGTTCAGGGAAGGAAAGGGTAGGTCAAAGAGAGATAAGGGGAAAGATGTCCTTCAGCTGGAAGAGATTTCAGTTTTCAGCTGGGAACCGCTAAGAAGAATAATTTATGAACAACGAGCCATCCTGGATGCATGACTTGTGGTTTGGAAGAGTGAGGATGAAGAGATAAGCCTGAATACTTATGGAGTGATCCAAGTACACACACTGTCACCTAGGACATGACAAGGATGACAGCAACACCAGAGGTCTTACCTTTAGGGGATATTGGAAGAAAGCAAGACAGTGGCTTCTCAGTTTCCTTATTCATCCAACAAATATTCATTCAGTGTTCTCTGTGTGCCAGGTGTCTGGACAGACAGCTCAGCCCGACAATGCACAGATGGACAAGTAAAATACGTTGACTATTAGATGGCGTTAAAGGCTTAAGAGATGTTGCCTGGGGAGAGAGACGGCAGTGCAGGTAAGTGACCGGGCAAAGCCTCCCTCAGAAGCTACTTTCGAGTAAAGATCCGAAAGATGGAAGGAAGTAGGCACGCGGCTTCTGGAGGACGAACATTCTTGGCAGAGACATCAGTAAGCCAAGAGGCCACGAAGCAGGAGCTTGTCTATCCAGCTCTGCGGCAAATGATTTTGAACTGAGAATTCCATGCTGGGCTAATACCCAGAATAAAAAGAAGAACACTCTTTCACACATGCCAATGCTGGGGGAGTTTTCCATCCTCACACGTGTATGTAAAAACTTACGCAGATACACTTGAGCAACATAAAACAGTGCAGGAAAGAACATGACCTGGAATATAGGAATAGTGATGGCTTAACTTGGCTCAGGAGGAGGTGAAAGACGGTCTCAGAAACAAAAGCAAAAAAAACCAGCCAAACAACTAAGAACATAAATTAATTTAACGTTAGTCCCCCCAATGTTTGGTGGGTGGGTCATTCCCTGGCAATGTTACGTGAAGTATGATGTGATTCATGTTGTATGATATGATGCATGATATGTGTATGATGTGATGCATGATGTAGGCATGTGATGTATGATGCACACATGGTGTGGTGCATGGTGTGTGTATGATGCACACATGTGATGTATGATGTATGTGTGATGTATGGTGTGATGTGTGGTGTATGTATGATATATGATGTATGCATGTGATGTATGATGTCTGTATGATATACGAATGATGAATGGTGTGATGTGTAGTGTATGCATGGTGTAATGCATGATATATGCATGATGTGATGGATGCTATATGTATGATGTATGATGTGATGTATGATGTATGCATGTGATGTATGATGCATGTATCGTGCAATGCAAGGTGCATGCATGATGTGGTGTATGATGTATGTGTGATGTATGAAGCAATGTATGATTTTTGCATGATGTATGATGTGATGGATGATGTATGTATGACATATGATGTGATATATGGTGTATGTGTGATGTGGTTTATGATGTATGCGTGTAATGTATGATGTATGTATGGTGTGATGCCTGGTGCATGTATGATGTACAATGTGATGTGACGTATGTATGATGTATGGTGTGATGCATGATTGGTGTATGATATTTGTATGATGTATGCATGTGATGTATCGTGCATTCACATGATGTATGATGTGATGTATGACGACATTTCTGGCTCAAGAGTCTGACTGCACCATTCATTTCTGCAGTGGCAATATTTCTATAATCCTAATATTATAAATGCTGTATTTTAATTTTAAGACAGCCCTTTAGATAAACTGTGGATGATTTATTGAGGGTTACAGAGTAGAATGTAATTGTTATACAGTAATATAAACCTAATTTGACATCAAAAGTGTGATTCAGGGCGCCTGGGTGGCTCAGTCGTTAAGCGTCTGCCTTTAGCTCAGGTCATGATCCCAGGGTCCTGGGATCGAGTCCCGCATCGGGCTCCCTGCTCCGCGGGGAGCCTGCTTCTCCCTCTCCCACTCCCCCTGCTTCTGTTCCTGCTCTCGCTATCTCTCTCTCTGTCAAATAAATAAATAAAATCTTTAAAAAAAAAAGTTGCCCAATTATTAAAAAAAAAAAGTGTGATTCAGTTGATATTGCCTAAAGCAATGTAGTTAAATGTGTAGTTTAAAAAATTATAATAGAGAGCACCGGAGAAATGGAAGATAAAAATGTGTACTTTTAAAACCATATGAATGCATTATTTTTATAATTAAATAAAAATGAATTAATATTTGAATGCTCTTTAGTGGAGAAGTATAATTTAAAAAAACAGGCATTTCCAGGGTGGCAGACAAGCCCAAGTTGGCTTGGGTGGCCCCACCTACCACTGGCAGGGGTGCCAGGATGGGTGTTGGCCCTGGACCTGGAAATTAACCCACTACCTTACAAAGGTGGTAAAGACAAAAATGTCACACCACAAAAAAAAAAAAAGAAAAGAAAAGAAAAAAAATCTCTGGTGTGGTCATGGCAACCCTGAAAATCTTAGAACCAAAGGAACCCCTGACATTAATGGCCACAACTTGCACCCAAAACCACTTGTTCCCTCCTCTCCTTGGGAAGAGAAGAACAAGGAATGGAGAGAAAGGAAAGGAATCTATAAGAAAAACAAGTCCCACCCCCAGCATTTCTAATTGTACAAAAGCCCTGATTAAAAAAATGAAATAAAATGCACTCAAAACCACTTTAACTTTGCAATGTTTTGTGGAATGGAGTTGCTGATAAATCTCAAAAGAGGTAAAAGAAAACAGAAAAAAATAAAATGTATAGTTGGAAATTTTTTTTCTTATTGGAAAAATGTCATTAGGAAGGCAGGACTAATCTATTACATCATCAAATAGTCATAATTTCTAAAATTCTTGGGAATTACATTGTAAGAGACTTCAAAGTAATTTCTATAAAAACATGCCAACGCTGGGGGAGTTTTCCATCCTCACACGTGTACGTAAAAACCTACCCAGATACATTTGAGTGACATAAAACAGTGAAGGAAAGAATAAAATTAGCATTTTATCAGATTAGCCCCTCCACTGAAATGAGGGCAGTAAGATAACTAACAGCTCTGATGAAAGACTAACTGTCAATTTGTGGGTGATGTGCACAGAGAATGTCAAAATCGGTCTTAATTAGTGAGACCTTCTTGGGTTTGTCAATGTGGAAGAGACAGCTGTGGCCGATTTACATCAGGTTATAAACACCTGTTTGTTGAACAGACCCATGCAATGGGTCCTGGGACCAAGTTGATACCCATGCAATGGGTCCCGGGACCAAGGGTGGAGCCAGGGACACAAATGGAAATTCTGACAGGGTTGCAGCACAATGTGAGGAGGAAGAGCCAAGGCTCGACATGCACAATGTCACGTTCAGGTACTGCCTGGAGCAAAACATGACTTAGAGATCAAAATGCTAAGTGCCTAATGACGTTAATTGTTGGGTGGTTATGAAAATGCACGGTGGTTTGCAAAAGCAGAGATATGACTGCTGAAGCTTCAGAATATCAACAGGATCTTCTCACAATGTCCCCCACCTGTTTTGATGGCAGAAATTAAATGGCAACACCACTTAGGACGCTATAGTTGTGCCTAAACTGCATTTACAATGGATTTTCCCAAAGTTCCCACTTAAAAACACTCTGTGCTCTAATAATTATTCCTGTCAACATAAAAATACCACAGCAGTAGAAATGGCATCCTGATGGCATGTTCCCATTGATTTATCTTGGGAACTTTTATTTTGTGGAACTTTGTAAATATGGCAAGTTGTTGCATGATAATATCGTAAGGAACTTCCACCTGGGAAACTTCGGACAGATGTCCTCCACTGTTATCTGGGAAGCAGTGAGTGCTTTGCTTCTCTATGTGTCCATTTGTTATGTCTTATGTCTTTTCAAGGAAATGAAGACGGGATTTGAAAGGTATCTCTCAGAATAAGCAGATCTTGAAAACTTAAAAGTGTTTGTTTTAAGAGAGAGAAGAATCTGGGTTGACAGCAAAGCTCTCATATTTGGTATCTTGGGTGTATGATGATGATATTTCTAGCCAGGCTTGAGAATACAAAAGTTAAAATGAATTTTTGATAAGGAGTGGAGAGAAAGTCCCACGTGGACATGAAAAGTGAGAGCCTGAAGGCTATCAGGGCACATATGTGGCTGAAGGACCCATGCAGATTCCGTGTGGAGATCCAGGAAGAACACGAATTAAGGACCAAGAGGGCTGTGCCATCACTGCTCATGTCAACAGTAGCTCATTGGTGGTGGATGTAATCACCTGGGGAAAGAAATGCCCAAGACTGAGGGGGACTACGCGCCATCTTCCAGAAACCATGGGGTCAGGCATTGGCAAAAGAGCCAAAAGAGAAAGGAAAAAAGTGTAGTATGAAAGAGATCGAAGAAGGGCTTGTGCCACGTTAAGTAGGAGGCTAAGATTCAAGAAGCGGGAATGTGCTTGGGGAAGGCTGAGAAGCCCAGCCAGTGTGAGGTACTGCAGAGGGAGAACACACACCAGCACAGACTTTCACAGTCCACAACATGGCGGCCATTGCACGCCTCCTTGGCTCCTGTCAACTCTAAGGTTCTCTGGATAAACACTGCTCTTAATCTGTCCTGTTAAATGCAGAGCAATCGTGGGATTAGATGTGTGCTTTTTCCTCGCAAAGTATAGATCATAGGCAACTTGACTATTGCCTTAAAATGAAAGAAAATCCCTTAATATGAAAGAAAACCCATACGAATTTTAGACTTGGTGGGGGATTAGTAGGAATTTTATAGTGGCTGTGGTAGGCAGAATAATGGCCCCTCAGATGTCCACACCCTAATCCTTGGACCCTGTGAGGGTACTACCTTGCATGGCAAAGGGACTTTGTGGGTATGATTAAGGTTAAGGACCTTGAGGTGGGAAGGTCATTCTGGATTATCCAGTGGGCTCAAGGTAATTGCAGGATTCCTTAAGATCTGAGAAACTTCGCCATTGGCAGATGGCAGGGTGAGAGGGGCCTGGCTTGCCAACACACGGCTGCTCTGAAGATGGGTTTGGGGCTTTGAGCCAAGGAAGGGGGTGGCCTTGAGACACCGGAAAAGGCAAGCAAGCAGATGCCCCCCGGGGAGCCTCCAGAGGGACCGCAGTCCTGCTCACACCTTGACTTGAGCCCAGGGAGACCCATTTTGAATGTCTGAGCTCCAGAATAGTAACATAATACATTTGTATTGCTTAACAAATTACCAAGTCGATGGTAATTTGTTACAACACAATAGTAAATTAGTAAGTGGCTTTTTAAACACACAGTGTGGTGACATTTGTGTTCTTAGTTCATATTTGAATACATATGTGAAGGAACTGTATGTTTTTAAGCACAGAAGGACCTGCTTAATCATACACAACTATTTATATACAATAAAAAAAATATGGTCTCAGAGGTGGAAAAAAAAAAGAAATCATTGCTAAATAGGAGGAATTCTTATTCTTTTTTCAAACAGACCTAACACTTTGCTCCCACGGAGAGAAAAACAAAACCTGCCCTGCTTGGGGCCACCTGTGTCACACTACGATCATGTGACGCTGAGAGTATTCCGGTTCCTGAGCTAAAAATAAGTTGATGACATTGTGTTCCGTTAACGAGTACATGATCTTATCAGAGGACTCCGGGCTTTGATCTGGAGTTCATTCGCTTAAAATTTTCATAATTAGTCTTCCTTGGGAACTCTGCACTGCCTTTCTCCGTCCTCATTTGTTTCCCATTGAACGATCAGTAAGTACCATTTATTATTGCACATATGGTTGTTGTTTCTCAAAAAGAAACATTATTTTCCCCTCTAAAGTCTTAAATGTAGTCATTCTTGTTCCTGTCTTATTTAAAACACTAACAATTCCCATCACTGTCAGAAAGAACTAGACCAGATTGTTTTCTTCACTGGGGTCAGATCAGTACTCTCTTTTCCAGACAGCTCCAACTTGCAAATGGGTTATGTCCCATAGTTCACGTTCAAGTCTGTTGTTTGGAATTTGGAACAGATTTCCCCAGGCAAACAAGGTAATAAAAGATGATTTGGTCCCTGGGCTGCTTTTTGTGGTGTATTTGAATGGTCCCAATCGAAGTGCTAGGATCTGGGAACGGAGACCATTCCCTGCAGAAGAGAGAAACAGGTGACTTCAGACGTCCAGACTCCAGAACTGTGGTATATAACTTTCTCTTGTTTATAAGGCACCCAGTCTGTGATATTTTGTGATAGCAGGCCAAACGGACTCAGACACCAACATTCCAAGGACTTCTGTTGGATGGGGTATGTGCGGTCTCCGCAGTCTTTTCATTAGCAAGCCTATGTGTTTATTACAGGACAGCCTGGCCAAATGCCTGCCAGTTACACTATGTCCAGCTAAGTGTCCCCAGACTTCTGACCATGTGCTCACCTAATAATAGACTGCTAGGTTTTATACTACGTGGCTCTGTCAGGTTGGCCACAGCTGACTGGGCCGAGGATGGACACCTGCCTCAAAGGGGCCCTCGGTAGACTGGCTTAGAAGCACGAGAGAGCAGCCCCACAAAGAGGATTCGCACTTGGGCTGCACCTATGTGCTGCTCTTCCTAGGACAGCCCAAATGTGCATCTTATACCCCTTAATTAGTGTCGAGTGTCCTTTTCACTCCCAGAAGTGTTCCGGTTCAGACGGTGGTCATCCTACCTACACTGCTGGGCGTTTGGCTGAATTGTGAGGTTCATAATGTTTGAAGGGCAGCACAGGGAGGGACGCTGGGGCAAGTGTGGAAAAGCTGCAGAGCTGAGTCTGGTGGGGACCCTCAGCTATTCTCTTCTAAGGGATGGCCTCAAGCTAGATGAGTCTGCTCATTGATTCAACCAATATCTGTTGAATCCATCACACTTGGCAGACACTGCCAAAATCAGAGGACCCTGCAGGGACTGGCTAGGTGTGGTCTGATGGCCAAGCAAGTAGCTGACCCACTCACGTGACTGCTGCCCAGGGAGCAGAAGCCATGTATTTTCAGGCAGCATGGAAGAGGGGTCCTTCCCCCAGACTTGTGGTGTCAGGGAAGGCTTTCCAGGAGACAGCATACACAAGGAGCCCAGGAAGGAGAGGTGAGAGCAAAGCACGGGGCATGCATGGGGGCAAGTGCCAGGCCAGAGGAGGTGGGCATGGCAAATGTGAAAGACGTGAGTGATGACCTAATCTGAGGGGTACCCACCAGGGGCACCCAGAGTGGGGTCCCTGGACCAGCAGCCACAGCATCCTGGGCACACGTGGGAAGTGCACGTTCTCATCCTTCCCCGGACTTCCCGACTCAGAAACTCAGGAGCCAGCCCATTACCTGTGTTTCAGCAAAGATTCCGGGAACTCGGATGCCTGCTCGAGTGGGAGCACCCCTGCTGCAGCCTCCCATAGCCAATGCTGCTCCCACTGGAGCCACTGCTCTGGGGAACCCGAGGACCTCTGTGGTAGGTGCCTTCATAGTACACCCCTCTGCACAAGGTTCTCTGCTCCCTGGGAAGTCCAACTCCCGGGCACTCCTGTCGTGCTTCCCAACTCTGGAGCCTCCAGTGCACGACACTCATGGCTTCAGATTTGAGAACCTCCAATGTTTCCACCCCCTCAGAGACATCCTCTGGTCTACACTTGGCTGGATGACAGTGAAAATTCATCTTTAAAGGCTTATAGCCTTAGCAGAAGGAGAGGGAGGGAAATGTGGTTCCATTTGGTCTGTACTACTGTCTCTTCTGTACTGTACTACTGTCTCTGAGCTTGTTACTGAGAAAGCCATCCCCATGTCCCATGACCAAAACTTTGAAGGACAAAAGGAGAGTCAGAAACTAATGTACCAGGTGGTTTAGGCAGAACAGGGGCTAGGTGGACAGATAACCTTGCCCATGCTGTCGGTGTCCCTGAGTTAGGACAAAGTGCTCATGGCTTTTGTTAGTATTTTTTAACGTTGGGAAAAATTTGCAATCTAATGTAGGTTGAAGCACCTTTCCTTGTTGTAAAAGGTAAATAATGTTTTTCAAGCTGTGGGTAATTGTGAGAGGATGTGTCCCACCTCACCTCTCCTGGGCTTCAGACCAGGGACACCCTGCAACAATGTGGGTGGGCCTCATCCAATCAGTTGAAGGCCTTAAGGGCAAAAAATGAGGTTTCCCCAGAATAAGAAATTCTTTTTTTTTTTTTTAATGTGGAATGCTTCATGAATTTGCGGGTCATCCTCAGTTTGGGGTGTATCGTTCCAATTTAGTATGTGTTGCCAGAGCAAGCCCCCAGAAGAAATTCTGCCACAAGACAACTGCGTTAATCCTGCCCGAGTTTCCAGCCTGCTGGCCTGTCGTATGAATTTCAGATTTGCCAGTCCCTGTAACCAAGTCAGAAAATTCCTTAAAATCTATAAATAAATCTATCATCTATCATCTATCTATCTATCATCTATTTATCTATCATCTATCTATCTAATATCTATCTATCATCTATCTATCATCTATCTATCTATCTATCATCTATCATCTATCTATCATCTATCTATCTATCATCTATCTAATGTCTATCTATCTATCTATCTATCATCTATCTATCTAATATCTATCTATCTATCATCTATCATCTATCTATCATCTATCTATCTATCATCTATCTATCTATCATCTATCTATCTATCTATCTATCTATCTATCTATCTATCTATCTATTTATCATCATCTCCTACTGGCTCTGATTTTCTGGAGAACAGAACTGACACAATTATGGGCAAGGGTCAGCAGCCCCATGGCCCCTCAAGTCTGCTGCAAGCACAAGGGCTTGGGGATGTCCTCCAATATCGACACTAAAGCAGTTCTCCTATTTCCTGCTCAAATCTTTGCTATCAACCAGACGATTCCCTTGCTCAGAGAAACTACTCTAAATCCATGGTTACTCACTATTTTATAAGTTTCAGAGAATAAAATGCTGGGATTTTAACCACTCCTGACTCTAAATTCAAGCCCGTCATTGCAAGAAAAAAATGGCCTGGATCTGCAGAAAGGACAAGCATCATGGTTCATAAGTTGAACACATGCCTTCCGTGGCCATTCGCTGTGACCCAGGGTCTAGCTGTCCAGTGCAGATTTCAGCAAGGAGGTGCAGCTGCAAGGAGCGCTTGCCTCCACTGTGACCGGTTCTCTGTGGTCAGTCCCCTGTTGAGGTTCCCACTTGGAGATCAGATCACCGATTTATCCATCCTTGAGCCGAGGTGAGTGGCCCTGCTGATGCGGCGCGAGTTCACTCCACCCCATTTTGGTGAGGTGGTGGTCTCCCTGCTAAGCCAGGGTTTTAATCTGAAGTCGGCCCTGTCACAGTAGCGCCTTGAAGAGATATTTTCCGTCGGCCTGCCATGCAGAGGGTGTTGTGCTGGGCCCTGCAGAAGACGCCCCATCAATCAGGCACATGGCGCTCTCACACAGTTCTCGTCCTGGTAGACACTGGAGCAAAGTGCTTCCGGTGCCGAGATGAGGCAGGCGTCTGTGCAGCTGAACTGGGTCGGAGCGTAGGCTCAGGAAGATCTGGTCGTCAGGCTTGAAAAGTCACGTTTTGTTCGTTTGATATCTTGGAAATCACAGTGATACAAACGAGATTGTTTATGATATTTATGACTGCCTTGGGGAACGTGTGAGTTGAGTCGTGGATCATTAAAACGTATCTGTCACGTGTGGCCAGCACGAGCACCTCTATCAGTCAGGAGCTGCCTGAGAGCGTGGCCATGTGGGTCAAGTTGGCAGTTCTGCGAATCAGGCAGGGTCCAGCTTGTTGTCTCCTAAGCAGAGGCTCCAGGACCAGCGTGGAGCTGTGATTGGGTGCCTCTCATACTTTTAACCTATGTGCTGCAAGAGCTTCTCTGCGTTCGAGCTCGCTCCGTTAGACCGCGAGTTCTTGCCTTGTTTGAAGATTTCCTTGTTTGGCGGGGTGGGCAGGGCTCACTTGGTTAGGGAGGAGAAGCTATGTTCTTCCTTTTTTTTTAAATTTTGTGGAGACCATGATATATGATATTGCTCAAAAATATTCCTAGGTAGATACACATATTTTGAAAGAAATCTAGAGATGATGTTTCTACTCAAATGTTTTTCTGGGGGGTGTGTGCTGTATGTTTGGTATGATAGGTCAGTATGGGGTGATGTGGGGGGCACAAGTGGAGGTTCCTTACTTACGAAATGAGTGGTATCTCTTTCCAAGTGTGAGTTTCTCTAAGCCAAGATTTTAATCAAATATGTAGAATAAGATTCATTAGTCTTCCTTCTATATGGCTCCTCTTATTGGCAAATACCTTCCAGCTGGTCTTTGTGTATATGTATACATTGTGGTTGGAGGAAGTTGGCCAAGTGACGTCTAGAATCTATATAATCATTTAAAATATCAAGTCTGTGTGTCCTTGGTCTAAATGAAGACCAGCCCCTGAGGACTGACCCATTCTGACGCTGACCTCAGCTCGCCTGTGACTGGGGCAGCCACCAGCCCACCAGCTGCACGCAAGGAAGGCAGGCTCGTTCCCGAATGATTTCCAGCTGGCCCTGACCTCCCTCTCCACAGGACGGATGCCTGACATTCGAAGACTCAGTCCTGGACTCGTAAGACTGTTCCTAGCCTGCGGTAGATGAGTGTCCCTTGCCTCGGGTAGGTCTTGTGAAATCACAAATGCCTATCCGTCCTCAACGCCCAAGTGAGGGTCATTGTCGGACTTTTCCTTTCAACAAACAGAAGTAAGCTTTGAACTGAGAAATCAAAGCGCCTGCTTCTTTGGAATTCAGGAGAGTCCCCAGCGGGGGGGGCGGGGAGGGGGCAGATTTGGGGCTGCGAGGGGATCCGATGCCTCTGGAGGAGTAGCAGTGGAGGAAGGAGGTGTGCTCGAGATGAGGCGAGAGATCTGGGGAAAATCCAGCAATGCTCCATGTCCCCGATGAGTCGTCAGCCTCTCGGGCCACTAGCACGCTCCCAGGAAGCTCGCCCTACGGTTCCCCTTCCTCTGGTTTCTTCGTGACCTTCTCCCAGGGCATTTCCTACAGCTCTAGGGCGGCAGGGGCTGGGAGGGAGGTTAGCTCCGTGGGGGAGACAGGTCTTCCGGGCTTCTCCTTCCATCGGTGCAGCTGTAGACTGGTTTCGAGCATTTCTTGCGCTTCACTTTATTTACTCCTTGCACAGTGCCACAAATAAAATGTATCCCGCTTTGATGTAGACGGATTCTGGAGTCATTCATGGATTCCTAGAAAGTAGCGGGCTGCCAGTGCATGCAATGAAGCCAGGTAAATGCAAAGGTAATGCAGACGGGCTCACCGGGGATGTTGCAGGCCTGCCTTGGGGATAGAGCCTGGGGATGGGGCGGGGACCGGCCGGGACAGCTTCAGTTTTCCGGCTCGGCTTGAGGGGCGCTGCTCCCCATGGTTACTGTATTGGAGCGCAGATCCTTGGGCAGCGAGCGTGCAGCAGATGTGAGCACAGGTGTTTCAATCATGAAATCAGCCTCTCCTCAGGACGGTGGAGGTCGTGAATTCTTGCTGCAACGCTCCTTTCAGAGCAGGGCGGGCTGTGACTCCATCAGGACACTCACCGAGTGTCCTTGGAGCACGGGTCAGAGTTCCGATTTTGTTTTCGCTCTCTCCCTCGGGCGCAGAGTCCCGGAGAAACCAGCTGAGGTGTCCGGCGTGAGTGACAAATACGTTGCATCTTTAATAACCTACATCACAGGAGCATCACTCAGCTTGGGAGGCAGGCGAGCAGTCCCCTGGGCATAATTAGACACGCGGTGACCGTCCAAATCCGGAACTTAGTGCGGTCTCAGACGTCACCCACTCCCAACATCACGGTAACCTGTGATGTGATGGAGGAACCGCCCTGTGTTTTAGGAGGTACCCGGTCCGAATGTACCACTGAAATGGCAGCAGTCTAGCTGAGAGTTTTAAGGGAAACCGTCTTTGGTTAGATTTCATCTGACACGAACAGTTCTGTTTGGTGGCTAAAGTCAGTTATTATTTATTCATTAATTTATTCACTTATGTGAATATGTACGGTCCCAAGTACAGTGTTTGCAAGAGTTAGAGTGGCTGCTGTCCTCCCTGGCGAGGCCGAGGAACGAGGAGGCCACTTGTCCTTTCAGGGGTAGAATGCTCATAGGAGGAGAAATGTTCGTGGCCAGGTCCTGAGGCTGTGGGGTGGATCCCAGCCTCCGGCCAGCAGCCCAGCACCGTCTCCTGTGGGCGAGCTCGGGGAGCGGGGCGGCGCCGGCTCCTGTCCTCATGGACAGGGAGGCGTCTATGTGGTCGCAGTGCAGGGTGAGTGGGGCAGGCGAGTGGCCCAGGTGTGGGCTCCTGGGGCCGCTGGCCCACGCTAGCTCCCCCATGGTCTGACCCAGGAGCTCTGTTCCTGCTGAGCACGCTCCCTTTCTTTCTGAGGCAGCCATGAAGGACACAAGTCCCCCGGGGGCACTTTACGGGGCGGGGGAGGAGTCCTGGGGAGCCTCATTGGCCTGGTTTAGGAGGCAGAGGCTGAGGGCAGGCGAATGAAAGCTTTCTCAGGCTGGGAGGGGTTCAAAATCACACGTCTCAACCCACCAGAGACCTTTAACTCTAGGGAAGAAGCTGAGGGTCGCTGGCGCGGAGGGGCGGGGGGATGGGGGATGGGTGACTGGGGGATGGGCACGAAGGAGGGCCCATGAAGGAAGGAGCACCGGGTGTTGTATGCAACTGATGAATCACTACATTCTACCTCTGAAACTACAATACAAATGGAATTTCAATAAAACATTACAAAATAACATCACACGCCCCTTGGACTTGTGAGTGTCCCGCAGACGTCCGCCGTCGTCCCTTTGAGGTGGAAGGGAGCCGCCCCCTGTGTGCTCTGTAGGACTGGAGCAGGGCCTCTGGGGCGGGGGGGGGGGGTCGGGCTGCCAGGCTCCCTTCTGGTCTCGGGAACTGGGGGTGGGGTCACCATGGTGCGGGTTCCGTGAGGTGTGTCGGTGGGAGCTGCTCCCCGCTGTGCGGGACGCACGGGTGCGGACTCTGAGCGTGGCCAGCCCGTGACTCGGGGCCCCCGGCCGAGCCCCCCGAGCTGATTTCCCAGCGGCTTTGGCAGAGACAGGACCTCACCGGCCGCAGCTCCCTCACCTTGTTCTAAAGGACTGAGCGAGGACGGTACGGATGTCCTGGAAACACTGGCTTTCGTGCTTCTATAAACAAGGATGTCAAGAAATACTCTGTCAGTGCTGCTCCCTCCGGCATCCCATTGAGACTTTTCTCTGTTTCCATAGTTCCTTTTTTAACAGGTACAGATCAGGGGAGCTGGACATGTCTTTGTATTTACGTGTAGGAAGAACTACCGTTTGTGTCAACTTAGAATGGTTTAAACATCTAAATTCTTATGAGACTCGAGGATGGAACCTGATTTTGAATATCCTTGGCTTTTCTTCTTTCCTCTCAAACTTCAAGACGCAGCTGCAACCACACAGGAGCTCTGTGGCTCACTTGGTGAGACTATTCTATTTGGGGAAACTTACAGTTCTTTTGTAGAACAGAAGGTGGGCCAGCTTATTTTTTAACTGCACTGGAGAATTTAGATGGCACTTGACTCACCCAATGACTCAAGAAAGGAGCATATTTATGGGGCTGATCCTGGAGGTGTTATTTCCCTAATTTTAAATCTAGCACAATGTCTTTGCCCACGGAGAGCCCCCACTTACCCTGAGTCATCAGGACTCCCGTGTCTAGTGAGGAGCACGTGCACGTTTGGCCAAGACCGTAGTGGACACTTGAGCCCAGGAAGTGTGTGTGCGTGTGTGCGTGTGTGCATGTGCGTGTGTGTGTACACGCATTCCTACACACGTGTGCTGGGGATGGATTTGGAGCTGTCTGGGTCGAGAGAGAAGTGCTGTATCCATTTTTACTAGGTGAGCTCTTTGGGCTTCCTGTTCCAATGGAACTGGGTACTTCCTGCCAACTGGTCATCCTCATACAAGGTAAATGTATTTCAGGGAAGAAATCTGATTTTCTCACATCAGCTCAGTAAATTCTCCCCTCAATTATTTTTAAGTCCATTCCTCTTCCCTGTAAGTGAAACTACGGACCTTTTTGTGTGTGTGTCCGCCTGTCTGTTTAGAGAGTTAGCCTGCTTGAGCGGAGTGTGTACACACGTGAGGGTCAATGTGATTTACAAGGTCACCTGTCAATTTTATTTACATATTATTTAGAAAAATCTTTCTAAGTCAACCCTTGAAAAAGCCTCAAAATAGATATTTCAGGTGTCCTCCCATAACAATGCTCATCTAATACTGTCCAGATCCCTCTGACCAGGACATCATGATTTCCCCTCAGCTCCCTGAGTGTCCGTGTGCCTGGAACTTGTCTGTGGCTCAGTGAGGCCAAGCACACAGTGCGTGTGGTCAGAGCCGTTGGAGGCCCTCACTTCCCAGGGGGCCCTGGAATCTTTTTTTTTTTTTTTTTTGAAGGGGGACGGGCAGAGGCAGAGAGAGAGAATCTTAAGTAGGCTCCACACCCAGTGCAGAGCTTGATGCGGGGCTCCATCTCACGGCCCTGAGATCATGACCTGAGCTGAAATCAAGAGTCAGATGCTTAACTGACTTAGCCACCGGGTGTCTGAGCCACAGACTCTTCTGTGTGTGGCTCTGTGGATGGAAGTATGGCAGGTAGCCGCATCTTGGCTTGGCAATGACTAAATTCGCAGCACTACTTGGATCAACGTTAACTGCAAATTCGTTCTAATGCTCAGCCTTGTAGAGCGAAGCTACATCTCAGGCTGTCTGCAGAGCTGTGTCCTTCCCTGAGCCTTCTCTCTTCCTGCGCTCGTGTAAACACCTGCTTCAGCCGGCGGGCCCCGGGCATTCGTCGGGGACTGCTCTGTGAACCCTGAGCTTTTTGCCTCTGGTGAACCTCCTCTCCCTCTTGTTGTCTGGGTCCCACTAGGTGGACATTCTAGAGTAACCTGCACGTTTCTCTTCCAAACCAGTACACTTTTGAGAGTGCTGGGCCCAACAGATGCCCAGAAAACAGCATGACCTGGCATGCGTGGCCGCCCTATCTTTAGGATGCTGTAAATTGTACTTTAAATGGAATTTTAAGACTGAAACAGTTAATTGACCAACGAATATATCCCTTGGATAGACTCAGAATTTTCTCATAGAACCGAGTGCGGTAAATAAAGTGGTTCATCCAAAGGCTCTGTCCACTCAAGATCCTTTGAACTTCATAAAACAGTAAATATTCGCACTTGATTTTGTAAAAATAAAGCTCGATGAGAGAAGGTTTGGAGTGGACTTCTGCCACTTTTTATGCAATATTTGATTTAAATTCAATTCCTAGAAACCTCAGATGAATGTGGTTCATGTATCAAAGCACCGATTTTAATTTATTGTGGCCTTAAATACACAGCTAGCTTACATGTGAATGAATATATATATTAAAAAATCTGTTCCCTTAAAAGCAGTCAAGGGACACCACATATCACATTTCTTCGCATGTTGTGAATATTAATATCCCCCAAGCGCCAATGTCAAATTATTTGACTTGAACTCACAAAACCTGAGTGTCTCACTATTATTAAACAGGGTTCTAACATCTTTTAATCTTGAATATTGGCAAGGTCTCAGACGCTAGCTATTTATTGTTCCTTTCCTTTCTTTTTTTTTAAAGTTCTAAACAAGCTCTTTTTCTTGACACAGCATACACTTAGAAACCTAATTTCTCTTTATCTGTGTATAAAAAATAAAAATAAAGAATAAAGAAAGTGAATAATCATCAAGAGAACATTTTTGCCTTTAGAACTTCCTGGGGGAAGGGAGAGCAATAAATTGGCTTTGTATTTGTGTTTTATTTTGTTTAGCACCAAAATGCATTTGCAATGATGAAGGGTAGGTGAACACACTGGAGATGTGTTATCCGGAAGTTCTAGTTGCTAACAATTGGGAGAAAATACTGAACATGGGTGACCTGCACAGATGACAGCTTTCCCTGACTACCCTGCTGTTGGGACGCCCTCTGATGCGTCGCATGTGAAGCTGGGGTCTGACAAAGCCCCGACAGGCTGGTGCTGGCTTTGAGGGGTGCACGGTCCTGCTCTCCCCACTGCCTCGATTTGTAGGAACATGTTTTATGTGATCCAGGAGAGAGGCTGCCTGTATTTCAGCACTGATGGTTTCCTCTTAATGTTGCCATGGTTCCATTTGGGGTTAATATCCAGGGCTTGGTTGTTGAAATTTTCTACCTTGATTTGTTTACTTTCTGTCTTCTTCTTCTTTTTTTTTTTTTTAGGAAAAAGATATGAAATGAGTAGGTTTCTACCACAAGGAGGATTTTTCTCTTTTCCCTATGACAACACCTGAAAGTAAACATGCGTCTTTTTAAAGTGATATAAACTGCACATGAAGTGATTAAAATTCCTCCCTCTTCCTATTACATTTTCACTTTTGTAGAAGATTGTCATCAATAAATTTGAGATCTCATTTTGGGAACTTTATCTTTCAGACTCTGAATTTGCATCATCTTATCCGTGCAATTTTTAGTTTTGAGGCAGACTCACCCAAGGGACACACTTTTGCAATAGAATTTAATGGTCAGCAATGAATGAGCAATAGAGGAAACAGCAGGTTTATGGCTTTTTTTTTTTTTTTTTTTGGTCAAGGGAAAAAAATTAATGTCCTCCATCAAACTTCTTTCTCCCTTCATCCTCCCCTCCACCTACCCTGCCTTCTCTGGGGATCTCAGCTGTGTGATTGGTTTGGTTTCCACACAAAGGAAGATTTATTACTTTAATGTCTTTGTGATTTAGTTGTATGTAATCTTA
This sequence comes from Zalophus californianus, assembly GCF_009762305.2. NCBI lineage: Eukaryota > Metazoa > Chordata > Mammalia > Carnivora > Otariidae > Zalophus > Zalophus californianus. Next base: position 3,064,879 of record NC_045597.1, read on the forward strand.
CTTGGGACGCCAGGGAGCGCATTTGCCCCTTCCCGTGTGTGCTGTAATCCCCTTTGAAGCAAAAAGAAATGTACACATGTAGGAGGGGACAAAACAGCCCTCATCATATTCTTGCATCTTATCTTTCTGAGCTAATCGTTCGGCATCAGTGGTGAAACAAGATCAAACATTCAGGACCAGAGACACTGATCGCCAAGAACACAGAAAACACACTGTCAAAGCAAATTCACATCTTCTACATTCTTCTCCATGAACTCTGTGGCTTCCATGTCCAAAAATGTTTACCAAGTGGAAACATACCTCCATAAAAGGACAATTCCTAGTTTTCATTGCTTCCTGCCTTACTTAGATGTCAGACTGAATAATGTAGTTGTGACCTTGAACTTTGATTTATTTGTGATTTAAAAAAATACACAGAGAGGAGGGGAAGTAGTGGAGGCGGGGACCATTCAACCACCTTTCTGAAAGCGGTTCCGCTGGGAGGTCTTGCACCTTACCCCGTGTTGAGGAGTCAGACGTGATCCTGTACTGATGGCCACAGCTCTAACTTACGTGGGACATTTTTTGAAGTTATTGATGATCTGCCAAATATAGCAATAGTTTTATGTAAATGGACAAGTTGGTTTTATCTTTCATTATTCAATTTAAGTGAATATTGGCCCGGGTTCTTAACATCTCCTTTGTACCTCATACTTTATCCAAGCCAACCACCTTCATTGTTGGGTAGAGGCCTCCTATCACACACCCCAACTTTGCAGCTTAGGAATCTGAAGCTCAACTTTTCAAGATTAAGTCTCCTAACAATAAGTCCCAGATCATTGAATTCTTTGGACGTCAAGTCCTCTCCATTCTTCACTGATGCAGAAGCCTCAAGTGGAGGCTTCTCAGCATCATTGTCCTTCCAAAGACTCGGTTTTTGAAGGAAATTATACAAAATGATATGAATCTCTTGGGACTTTCCTCCCATAGAGTGCATATCAGTTAGGACTCTAGGTTTACAAGTAACAGAGAAGCCCAATCAAACTGGTTAAGCACTGGAGGTGATTCTCGTTTTGAGCCCAGGAGGCTGGAAGTGGAGGGGTGGTGAGGTTCAGTGTTGGTTGATTGAGACGCCAGATTAACACCATTGAGATTCCGGTCAAGCTCTGCCTTCTGGGGTCACACTTCACCCGGAAGGTGGTTCCCTTGTTTTCCTGGGAATGGCGCAGGACAACCTACAGACAGAGGGCATTTCCATCCTACGGCTCCAAAGCATACTCCTGATAGGCACCCTGAGTGACTGCCCATCAAATGAGCAGACGCCATGGCTGGGGAAGGAAAACACAGTCTTGACTGCCTTCGAACATGGGGAAAACTCAGCCTTCCCAGGGGCCGTGGGCTGTGTGGAGCAGGGGTGCATGAGGAGTGAAAACCTGTGTAGCATCTGTAAGGAGAAACGGAAGCGTGGGAGGTGGGCATGGGAGGGTACGCTGGTAACGCTCATCCAGTGTTCAATCCTACACACGTCAAAGCCTGCTTTTCCTAGTTTTAGCATCGAATCTTCAACACTAGAGTTTTAATCTTCTCCATTTGGAAGAAAGGATGAAAAGGAGGAAGTAGATCTGACTTTTGCTTATTCATGCTGCACCTGTTGGTGGACAGAGGCCGACGGTTGTCATGGATGCTCAGAAGCACTGGGAGCGTTCCATCTAAGCAGTGATTTTGAAGTTTTGTATGGAGCACAAATACCCACGCACATATTCTCTCTTCTCCTTTCCGTTAGGCACTTTGGAAACAGGGATCTTTTCTTATTTTTGTTTGTATCTCTCACAGTATTTAGCATAATGCCTTGTATATAACAGGTGCTAATAATGCTTATTGTACTAATAATACATTAGGACCTATTCTGTGGTCATCTGAAGTTAGGAAAGTGTCTTGGATCATGCTTTCCAATTTCTGACCAACACTATTAAAGGAAAGCTAATGTTGCCTCTTTAAGAATTTACTTAATTCTCATTTGGTAAATTTTTGGTTGTATGCTGACTATATGGCCTGAACTATTGTAGGTGGTAGAGATATTTAAGATGCTAGAAAAAAACTCAAGATCCAATTCTTGCTGTAAAGAAGCTCACAGGGTTGTGATGGCCACAGATAAGGGAAGAAACTTATAAAACAGCACAGAAAGTGCCATAGTAGAGCTTTGTTCTTGGTTGTGGGGTGGTGGGGAGGGAGAAGAGGGAGACCCCTTGAGTTCTGATGTCTAAACTCAGTAGATATTTGATCTGATTTTATCTGCTTTCCACCCAAAATAGATTGCTTAAGATACCACTTGATTTACCCCCCTCTCCCTCCTGATTCCCTAGGAAAGTCCAAAAGGAAAAGAGTTGCAGAAGCCAGAAGTCATGGATAAGGCAGGCACACGTGGCTGCAGATCCCAGGTGCCCCATGGAAACAACCTGGAATAAGTACAAATCCTAGCTGCGTTCTGGTGGTCGGGGAGGGGGAGGTTAAAGGCATATTTGCACACTTTATCAGTGTAACACGCACAGCTGTAACAACACCTTGACACCACCTCTCTAGTCAGGCTCCTGGGGCGTTTGGACATGGGCAGGGGTGCTGGAAGGGGAGGGGCTCAGGGACTCACCTTTAAGTTCCTGTTTACCTTCATTCAGTGTGGAAATGTCCCTAGGATTTGCTGTTCTCCAATCCTTCTAAACACTTGGCTTTTCCTCCAGAAGCTAGACCTCTGAGAGTGAGGAACGTGCTGGGTGCTTTAAGATGATACGTGGCGGTGGCGGGCGGGGGGGTGGAGGGAGGTGGGCAGGTGCCTGGTGATTCCGTTGATTAAGCAGCCGACTCTTGATCTCCACTCGGGTTATGATCTCAAGGTCATGAGATTGAGTCCTGTGTCTGACTCTGCGCTCAGCTGGGAGTCTGCTAGAGATTCTCGCTCCCTCTGCCCTGCCCTTGCTCACACACACACTTTCTCTCAAATAGGTTAAGTAAATAAATAAATCTTATTAAAAACAGATGATACTTGGGCAATTCTTCTAAGCTAGTCAGTACCTACGATCTCCCAGCCATCTCTCATGAGCCTCCCCAGATGTTGAAGTCCTAGTGCCCAATGCGACTGTATTTGGAGACGGGTCTTTAAGGAGGTCATTAAATGAGGTCATAAGGATGCAGCCCTGATCCCATAGGACTGGGGCCCTTGGAAGAAGAGGAAGAAACACCAGAGCTCTCTTGATGCATGTGCACAGAGGAAAGGCCACACGAGGACGTAGAAGAACGTGGCCATCTGGAGCCAAGAAGGGTTCTCAGCAGAGACGAATCCCACCAGCACCTTGGTCTTAGACTTCCAGCCTCCAGAACCGGGAGAAAAAAAGTTCCTGTTGTTTAAGCCATGGTGGGTGGTGTTCTGTTATGGCAGCCCTAGCTGACTGATACACCACAAGAACACACCACCGTTATGCTCTCCAGCATGGAAGGGGACAGCGGGATACCTTAGCTTCCCACACTTGGCATTTTCTGGGAGCTTGGGGTGCTCTGTGGGTGCTAACCCCTTCTGGAGCTTTAGATGTTGTACTCTTACTTATAACAATTATTTTTATTATGTTTTAAAAAGTGATAATTAGCCTAATATACATTAAAGACCGTTAGGCTGCCATGTTGTGCTGGTGCTGCTGTTTGCTGAAGCTGTCCCATTTTGCATTTCCCTATGGCCGTGTGTGCTCATTACAGCAGTCATGGTCAACAATGGTCAATTAAGTGACTCACATTTGACCCATGGATCGGGGTTTCTGGATTCGCAAATGAGTCAGAAACTCCAGAATTGGCAGGGCTGACTGTCTTTGGGTAATGAAGATCTCTAATGACACATGCCCCTCTTCCACCACACAGGAGGGGGACATGTCTGGCTTAGCTCCTGGCTCAATGACTTCCGAGAAAGTTTTGCCCTTTGCCTGCTCTTCCCTTGAGCTTTCCACCCAGGGGCCGCACAGCTGCTACTTACTGGTAGCTCAGGAACTTCTGGGTGATGCATTCTGTCCAATAGCTGCCTTTCTTGCCCAGCATGGCTGGGCATGCTTCTGGTCCAAAGTGGTTGGAAGCTTTAGAGAAAGAGGAGGGTCTACTTCCTGTCCCTTCCTGGAGAGCACTCTTTCCATATCAGGAAGTACTAGCCCTAGCGAGAGCCAATGTACTCCTTGTTGGACTCATTCAGATTACTGCAGAGCCTATTTATTCTGCTTAGATAATTTTATAAAACTCAGCCTAATAAATAGACATTTAAAAAAATTCTTCCAGCTTCTTTGAGAGGGAGAATGTCCTGAGCTAAAGCACCATTTTCTGATGCCTTCATAAATTCAGAGTCTATTCCACCGTATGTGGTTATAGCCACAGTGGGAAGCTGACCCCCTCGCCCCCCACCCCCCAGTGATCTTTTCCTGTGATAGTAATTTCCGTGTTTTAGGATGCTGGACACCAGGCCCTTATTCACCTGACAAGTTCTGACTGTAAAAGTCAAATGAATAGTATAAAACAGGAACCCCAAGGCGAGTGCCCAAGCTGGCTAGTGGTAGGTCACATGACCAACAATTTGAGAGTGAAAAACATGTTCTCCAGGGGGCAGCAGGAGAGTTCTTGTGGTGATGGTGGGGGCTCGGTGTCCAGAGTATGGTGGTGGATAGACCAATGTGTGCACGTGATGAAATTGTGTAGAACTGAGAGCACGCACATGTGCAAGTAAAACTGAGGAAATCTGAACAAGATCGGTGGGTTGTATCAACATCAACACCCTCCTTGTGGTTCTGTACTATAGTTTTGAAAATGTGACCACCGGGGCCAGTGGGTGAAGGGTACCTGATGGGCTCTCTCCGTATTGTTTCTTACAATTGTACATGAATCTACAGGTAATACTGTTAAAAAGCAAGTGAGCCTCACCTCACTTTCCGATCTCTAAATCTACTTTCCAATCTCTATGTTAGCAAAGCGATGGGGGACAATATCATCCAATAAAACAAAAAAGTGAAAATGGTGCTCTTGATTATTTTAAGTGTGGATAATGTTTTCCAGACTGTTCCACCGATAAGCACAGGAATTGATTCACACACTCTGGTGGGGCGCAGAGATGGTATCCCACGGAAGCCCTGCGACAGACAAGCGAGGAGGTCGGAACACTTAGAACCATGCCACTGAGATCATTTCATTTTTTCTATGCGTCCAAACATATGCTATTTATAGCAATTTCGGAAAATAGAATAAGGCACGACGAAGGAAAAAATGTATAACCCCAAGACTCAGAGATAACGCGCATTGACATCTTGTTAGAGTTCTACTGGTCTTTTGGTCTGTTCAAATATCCATTTACACAGAACAAGTGCTTCCCCATTTTCTAGGAAACTCTCACAAAACAACATTTCCAAGGCACATTCAAAGCACATTTCCAAGGCACATTTGAAAGCACATTCAAAGCGTGGTTGAGCAAATCACATATATATACCACTGCACAGGTTCCCAGCGGCTGGAAGTCTCTGTCTCCCGATGACAGAGAGCTTTTCTGATGTTACAGGCAAAAGTCAATACTTACCTCATTTTTAAGGTCCAACGAGGTCATTTTCCCATATGTCAGTCAGTCATTTGTATTTTCTCTTTTGTGAACCACTCGCTTACACTCTTTACTGGGACAGGGGCCAGATCACCCCACACCAGCATTACTTGCCAAGAAGATGAAACCATGAAGGGCTTCCTCTGAGGACAGCCTGAGTCCTTTCCAGCAGCTTAGACATGAGAGGCACTCAGGGCACTTCTTAGTTTCTCCATTCTTAATATATCGCTCTATAGTAATATGTTCATTTTGAGATGAGAATACAGTGCGAAGGAGGGTGAAGTATGATATGAAGGCCAAAGTAGCCACGTGAGGGGGCCAGAAGGTGGATAAGGTTATCTGCACCCAGACTGAACCTCCCCCACTGAGCCGGCTCAACCCAGGGGGAAGATGTGGGAAAGAAAGAGAGCCACCTTCCTGATGCCTGGCCTCAACATCCCATGTCCTTCTGGGGTCCTGACACTCTGTTCTCTCGCTTCCCCCTTTGGGAAGATGTTCTTTGAAATTGCGTTATCATAACATGTAGAGTTTTAAAGCGTTATTCTTTTTTGGAGATTTTGCGTGTTGAGAGATTCAAATCCTTAGGATAAATTCTGGAAACACCATGTTTGAACTTTGGGGCTGCAGCCAGGAAAGGAGGCAGGATTTTGAGGTGCTCCTGCTGCCTTTGAGTCAACGATTAACATCAATACCCTCCTTGTGGTTCTGTACTATAGTTTTGAAAACGTGACCACCGGGGCCAGTGGGTGAAGGGTACCTGATGGGCTCTCTCCGTATTGTTTCTTACAATTGTGCATGAATCTGCAGTTAACACAGTTAAAAGGCAAGTGAGCCTCACCTCACTTTCCATTCTCTAAATCTACTTTCATAGTGACTGTTTAAAAAGAATGCTAGGAACCCAGTCAGAAATGACCCCTTGAGAACACGAACATGATTGCATACATTGACACCTTAACATGAACACATTAACGCCACTGTTGGTCACATCAAATACCAGGAAGAACCATCTCTTTCACCAGATTTATCTATGCCCAAATCATGTCTCTATTTCTTCGACCAGAAGTAAATTAAACAAATGTTTATTTTTTTCCATATAAATAGGACATTTGGAAAACTGTGGTTTTAACTCTGGGTTCAAAAAAATTCACAGTTTGCTCATTATTGCATTTAGGCTCAGCATTGAAAGTGGCTCGGATATTTTCCCCTGGTGCATCCAGAAAGTACGACGGATGAACTTCTCTCACTGGTTGGAAAGAATAGCAGGAAATATGCTCTGTACTACCTCTAAAAAGATGCTATTTCTATGTACTTTGATTTTGCCCATGGAGTTAGTCGATGGGGAGAACCCCGTCTTTTGCCTCCTGGTTTCTTCGAAGTGTCCTTCAAGCCTCAACTGAGGTGTCCCTTTTTGCACAGAGCCTGTCCAGACCCCTGGACGCCAAGGTCACCGCTTCTCCGGGTGCTGCACAACACCTGACTATTTCCTTCGAGTTCTCATGCTTACCTGGTGAGGCGGCTGCCTGGTTCTAGCTCCTCGATGAGCAGACTGAGCTGGTGGGCATCACACAGCTAGTTTGTGCTAAGCTGCCACTCAGCGTGGGGATTTCTGCTATTATGTTGTCAGCTAGATTTGCCCCATTAAAGGTGCTTTGGCCAGGCCGTTCTTGATTATACCCTGCCAGAGCTTCTGTGTGTGCCAAGATTCTGCTTTTTCCAAGAGAGGACCGAGACCCCTGCGGCCCCGTGTTGTTGGGCTGGGCGGGCGGGACGCAGACCTTCTTCCCCACTGTTTCTGAAAACAACTTGGAGCGCAATTAGCCCTGTCAAGCCTTTCCCTGCTCTGCCATATATGGTTAGCAGCTTTCCAGGGCAGTTCAATAATCCCCAGGGTCTAGCTGCAGGGGCCGCGATTAACAGAGGTGTTTACATGTCTGAAAATGTACCAGGCTATAAATAGAAGCTATTTTCCCAGCATCCTGTGACACTGGGTTTGTTCTTTCCTTTTTCATTTTCTTCCCCATTTGTCAGCTTTAATAAAGAAGAAAAGGCGCAAAGGAGGGGAAAAATAACTTCCCACCAAACAGTTTCAGGTTGACGGAGAGAGCATTCACTTCCCTCCTCAGAAAATCCATGGCAGAGCTCCTGGCCCACAAAACAGGGAACCGCCAACGAAACCCAAGCTCTTCTGAGGAACAAAGTGAGAAAAGAGTCTAGTCGGGTCAGGAGGCAGGTCCCCTGCATCCCCGAGGGGTGCCTCAGAGAGTTCTTGGCTGTTTCTGGTAGATGCTGGAACTAGCACTCGACATACCTTCTCGGATCCCTTGGTCAGCTTCATTCCTTGGAGTCTAAGGCTCTTAACTGTAGATGCCGTCTTTGTGCAGACTGGGATCCAGGAACTGAAACTATTGTGGGGTTTTGCTCTGACCCTTCGCATCTGTTTTCCCGGGTGGGGCACTAAGGCCTCTGGCTGGGAGCGGAATTTGTTCCCAAAGAGGGGGAGTGATGCACGGGGGGCCCCAAGAGGCACGAGCGTCCTTGCTGACACGGGCAGAGCACTCCCTTTACGGATAACGGATAACTGCTTCTTTACATTGCCTATATCCACGGGCAGGTGTTGGGGTAAGAGCTTGCCATGCATTATGTCCTTTTCCCTGACAACAAGCCAAGGAAGGAAAAACTAGTATTTTATCTAGTTTGAATGTGAAGAAATTAAGGCCAAAGGGCCTGAGTAACTTACCTAAGGCCACATGCTAGTAAATGACATGGCTAGGTTTCGAACGTAGATAGTTTGCGGGCCTTGCTTACCTGCCATATGGTGTTGCATTGCGTTTCCAGTCCTGAGGGGGGTGGGGTGACCTTCTCCAAAGGGGCACTGGTAAAAGCCAGGAATAAGAAAGCCCATGGTGAGAAGTCTGGAGAGTGTGTAGAGGCCATGTCCTCAGCGGTTCCCAACATGTGGAGCAAAATGAGCATCATTACTTCGAACGGTACAAAGGGCTGAGAATCCAGAATGGAGAAGTCAGTACTGATTGCGGGGTCATTTGCAGACATACTTACACAGCCTTTTGTTCACAGAATCCTTCCCTCTACCCCACTCACCAATGGGAGGGCTGCAGAAGGGTGAGGAAAACACAAGTCAATAAAAGAGAAATGATACGGATTTGGTTCCCAAAGTGACCCATATTGGTTAGGCCTAGGGACCTTGGTGGCTCATGGTCTTGGGGCCCTCGGCTCTTCCAGGTGAGTACTGAGTTGCTCCACACGGGGCAGGAGAGGCAGGGGCTTCCGTTTCCTGGGCACCAAACCCGGGTGAGGGGCTATCTCCCTGGCATTCCCAAGACCCTCATTCTTCAAGCTCCTTCAATCTCTCCATCCGCTTCTAGCCAAATCTATGCCCGATGCTTCCTCAGAGGGTCTGCCTTTCTTAGGCTGCTGGGGGAGGGGAGCGGCATGCAGCTGGCAAGCATTCTGGCATCTTCTACCGCTGCTCCCTCCCTCCACCCCTGGGTTGGGACCAGCACTGCTTGGATCCCAGCTCTCCTCAAGCAGCACATCCTTCCAAATCCCATGCCTGAGTGAAAGGTGAGGGTCTTTTGGATGAGTCCCAACGGACCCTAAAGCACAGTCATTATTGACACCCTTCGACCAGGGAGGGCCTAGGGGAGGGAAAAACACCTTAAATTTATACCCGTAACAGAGAACAACAAACGTAAATTAGTTTCTCCCTCAATTTCCTTGCCACAAATGTCTACACTACATTCAAGTATTACATCAACTCAGAATCTCTCAGGTCAAGATACAGCCTTAAAGCACCACTTGGCTCCAGTTACAGATGTTTCTGCATGTGCTTCTACTCCCTCTCGTTTCTTCTTGTGCTGGGCACACAGTGGTCTTCCAGCCCACAGTCCTGCTTCCTGGAATCATCTTTCATTCTGTGGCTGGGGGAGTTTTTAAGTCATGCAGATATCATCCCCTTCCTTCAACTGGAAGTATTTCAATGTGTCCTCCTTGTCCATAGGGTGAGATCTGGACTCCTTTGCCTGCTCTTTGGACCCTGCCTCTCTGGCACCTCAAGGCCCCCACTGCCCTGATTTGCGTCTGACACTCTAGCGATGGAGCCCACCTGTAGCTCCCAACCGCAATTTACTGAACCTTTTTGTCTTTCCCCTTACACTCAACGAGTGAATGCTTGCTTGCCCCCCATGGCCGCCACGCATCCGCTCTCCCAGAAAGTTCCCTTACTTCCCCAGAGGGATTCTGTTGCAGCACTTCTGTGGCCATGCCGGAATTTGGTCTAATTCTCATGGCATTTATTATGCTGCGTTGCAATAATGTGTGTACATCTCAGCTTCTAGTTACTGAGAACTCCTGAGGGCAGAAGCCATTTGTTCATTCATATTTATTTCCCTGGTGCCTGGCACAAATCTGGAAACATCTCGCTTCTCAATGAATTGTGTGCTGAGTGAACTGTGGGTCCCTGAACGGGAGGGGCTGGAGGTACGGGGACCATTCTGCCCAGAGCTGGACAAACAGAAAGGAAGGGAAAGACCATCCGCTTTGCTCCAAGACTCCTTTTTAAAAGAAAGTTGCCCTTTAGTGTCTTTAATGAATACAGTCACCTGGGAAGAACAAGTTTTTTAAACTCAGATTGTGTCGTAGTGGGAGATTGAAATGGCAGTCATTTTTTTAAATTTGATATTCCATTCATTTTTATTTATATTGCCAACTGGCAACTAATTAGTGATAGCCACTGCATCATTCTGGGCTATAGGTTCTACTTTATTTGTATATGGGTATCGTATGCTTCTAAGTAGGTTGAGTAAACTAATGCTCATGCCACTCTCTGATTTGGAAGGAGTGATTGTTTTTATCATGTGGTGGATGTGCTCTCATTTTTCTCCTATAATGTTTTCTTTTTTATTAATTTATTTTTAAAATACTGAGCCATAGTCTCTTAAATTTAAGTGCTAAAAACAATCAGGCAAGCAGAAGATATGAGTTGGCAAACACTGAGCATGAGCCTTAGAGTCATTATTCCCCCCCATTCCTGTTCCATAAAGACGGTGGTTACTTCTCACCATCATCAACACCATTAACGGGGTTAACGGTCTGAGTTGCTTCATCACCACAATAGGTGCCACGTTCATTAAATTCTCTGAAGACAGGAATGAAAATGTGATGCAAGGTAAATCTGTAAATGAAGTGCTCAGAGGAAAGTCTCTCGTTTATGGTGTGCAAAGCCTTTCAGACAAATGCAAACGAAGAGAGTGACATGTTGTGTCTTCTGGAGAGAAACTGAGAGGTGAGTGTGCTAATTTGACTGGAACAAAAGCTTGGGGTTACATCTTGTGAAATAGTGTAGTATCCAAAACATCAAGCTTGGGCTTAAGTTCCACCCTGATTCAACGGCTACTGAAGGGCACCTAACCAAAGTGCTCATTGCAAAGAATTGATATCAACCAGCAGGCCACCCTGGCATCAAGGACATTTTGGGGAATAGAGCACGGTGATGGTGTCAGCACTGTCTCCATCAGGAAGCGAGGGGGGTACGATGAGAAGGGCGCCAGGCATGGAATCCATGAGCTTCTCTCAGCAACACCTCTCTTCTACTCCAGCAGGGATGCTGCAGACAAAGCCCACCCTCTCCTCCGGACTCTGGTTTCTACTCTGTTTTGAGCTACAGACTTAGCAGTCCCCATGAGCCTTCCCAACCCAGAAGTCCATATTTTTGTGATTCCGGAGGTAGATGTTGAGGACAAGGTTGAAGGAAGAACCAACGGTGATTTGGAGATATTGAGCCTGAATGAATGAAGGGATGGAGATTGTCTCTGATAGAAGCAGGGAGTTTTGCAAGGGACCAATACGTAATTATTCTAAAGCAGTGTAGTTTTAGGAAATGCAGTTTTGTGGAAACGCACAGTTCTGGAATGAGAGACACTAGGCTGGCTTCACTTTCAAAGGCTTCTTGGAGGTGGATTCTTAACTGAATTTGGAAGGAAGGGAGGATTGGTTGGTGAGCCGGTCAAGAAATGAAGCAAACCAGACAGCCTAGGTCTCTGCATTAAAAGCCCACTTACTTGTGTTTTTACTTGCTATTTTGCTGCCAGGGGTCTGTTCCCAGTGGTGAGGGTGCAGTGCTGTAGAAATGAAACTAAAGAAAATAGTGAGGAAGGTGGTCGCTGCTGGGGTGGGGGCAGGGGGCGTGCACTGCAGTAATTCATACTCGAGATGGCAAGAGCCTGGTTGAGAAGGGGGAGGGAGAGAGAAGCAGATCCAAGAAGCCCAGATTTTTGCCTCTGGGTCAGAAGCTGCTGGCTCACAGGTGGTCACTCAGTATGTGGTTGATGCTGGGCTCCGAGTAGGTGTTCAGTCAAAGCTGATGACGTTGAGAAGTCATAGAACTTTTGGCCCCTTCCATTGTAAAGGCCGTGTAAAGGCTGATGTTGAGAAAGTGCTTAGTGGCTGGTGTGATGAGTGCCATATAGATAATGAGGTAGCACCAGCCAGGGAACCACCGCACATGGCGCTCACTGTAATGGCGATTCCCCAGTGTTCCCAGGTCTCGCTGGGCCGCATACATAATTGATGGAATACCTGAGCACTTGGGTTTCTTTTGTTTGGGATGTTTGCCCAAATCACCTTACTTAGGCACTGTTGAAAAAGGTAAGAGAAATAATGTAATTTGACTCTCTGAGTTGAGTTATGCAACAGGCATTTTGTCTCCATCTATATAATAGAAAGGATCCTTTATGCTTTCCTTAACATTCACTGATGAACTTCTTTGACAGTACTAGACTGAAGTTCTGGGGAATGATCTCACCTTCTAATCTGCAAAGGTCCAAAAGAACTTTTGCTGACATTGGCTAATTACACCACCCTGCAAACTGAGAAGGCAAAGGGGAAGCCACATAGCTCTCAATTTCTCTGGAAGAGGAACGGCCCCAGTCGTGCTAGATGATGCAGACATTTCAGGAGAGGAGTGTGAGAGGAGCCGAGGCATTTGGAACCTCAGGAATGAGATACTGAAAACGTGTGGTGACTCTGCTTTTTCTCTAAATCCTCAGGGAAATGTCCCCACTTCCCTGAAAAAGGATCATAAATATCGCATGGCTACCTTGGCCCAGAGACACCCTGAGTGCCTTCCCCTTGTAGCAAGCGTCCTGCATTTCCAGCTGAGATGGCTGGATTCACTTGGGACGAGTTACCGACCTCAGCTGCTTACCACCCTATTTTAGCCTGGTGTGCTCTTACCCAGGGTAGAAATTTCCAGCAGCCACGTATATCTACTGAATGCTTGGCAATGGTCTTCATGTTTTCTCCTGATAATTCTTAACATCCTACCTTAAAAAATAGTAGAAGAGAGAATACAAGGGATAAATTCACATAAGAAGAAATACAGGTTTAAGAAGACACTTGGAACCAAAACATGCTTGAATTCTTCAGTATACAAAGAAATTGAAATGAATGCAACAAGGAAGCGAATCTATTCCTATGGAATTGTGTTGGGGGAGATGACATACAATGGTGGTGGTGGCTAATGGGTACTATCATACACAGCCGGTAGGTTAATATCGACAAAATCTTTCTGGGAAGCAAATCGATGATAAGAGTCTAAAGTCTATAAAATTGCACACCCTGAGGTCTTGCTATTCCATTTGGAAGATTTCATATTTAGCAACTCTAAACGGATAGTATTATGGATAATACCATGGATAGTATTATGTTCTGTTTTGAATAATAGAAAGTCAAATAAAGCAGTGGCTCTCTTCACATAGAAGCTTATTTTTGTCATTTAACGTGAAATTTGGAAGCAAGGAGCCAGCACTAGACTGGTGGCCCCATAATGCCATCGAAATCCAGTTTTCGTTCTGTTTCCCATCACTCCCTCCTAACTGGATCCCATTTCATGGTCCCCATATGGCTGCCCACCTCCTCTCATTGCATCTGCTTCCCAGGCAAGAAAATAGGAGCAGACAAGGCAAAAGCACAAAACCATGCAAATGGTGGGAGCCACAGGTGATCCCCATCAAAGGGCTGCCCCAGAAGTACCACTTAGCATCTTCTGTTCACACTGTATGGACCAGACTTTGTCATATGGAAGACGAAATAATTAGCCAAGGATATTCCTACATGGAACAAAATCAAAATCATACTAGCAAGGAAGAAGAGAAAATAGATGTCTGGTAGGCAAGTTAGTATCTTTGACAATAATTACTAAGGATTGCACATGTATTTTACATGTACAGTATATACATTTATTACATGTACCTGTACATTAACATTTATGAGCTAAGTAGATTAGATGATATGTAGATGATAGATGGATAGATAGATAGAAATAAGTGGGAAGCAACCAAAAGGCTCCAAAATTAAGAGTGTGGCTCAGAGAAGTGGTAATAACCCATCCAATGGAGCACCATGCAATCAATAAGCATCAGGGTGGAGAGGGATAGTCCAAACTTGGCAAAACTTTACAAAGTATTGCTCAGGGAAAGCTAGACCTTTTACAGTGTGTATGGAAAGACACCATTAGGGATGGAAAATCTGATATGTGCATGTGAGCCCGGAGAAATAACCAGAAAGATGTACCAGTGTTAATGGTGATTATAATGGTGGGGCATGGAATATTATGAGTATCAGACGATCATAAAAATATCTTCAGGTTTTTATGAGTTTTCCAAGCTTTAGGCATTGAACAGATACTACTTTTGTCATCTAAAAATAAAAAAGCTATGAAAAAAAAAAAAAGGACTGAGTTTAACTTTTCCTGATGGAGTCCCAAGGAAATGAGTCGTTTCATGGAATTGGGCCAAAGTAACAGAAAGCTGGTCTCTGGATTTGGACAGTTTATATTCAAGAAATTCGGGACTTATTTGTGGAAAGCAATCACATGGCCTCCTTCCAGATGTTCTCAATCCCCCACATTTGCTTTCAGGACAGGTAAACAGATGAAAATGAGTGTGCTTGGGTTTGTTTCTCATTTTGTTTTACTTTTGTATCTCATTGAAGGCTTAATTTATTAATTTTAAAAACCCTTGGTTAAAATAAAAAGAAACGTAGAGTACTACTATGCATTAATATTAAATCATATGGTTCCTCATGAAATGAATTTTTCTTTTTTTAACTTTTCATTTGAGATCTTTTCTTTGCAACAGTAATTGAAATTTCAAAAAAGTTGCCTTTCCTGGAGGGCCCGGGGCGGGGTGGGCATCCAATTTACTAAAACGAGTGAGCTTTTTCTCCCTGTGCAGGGAACACAGCACAGAGTGTGCTGTATGGGGATCTATATTTATGTGATGTACACATCTATATTTATATGACACACCTCCTAATAAGGGCATCCTATAGCTCCATGACCAGCTGGAGCCCTTCTGTCTGAATCGTTTAAAGTGCTACTAACGTCATGTTGAAAGGGACCACCTCACGCGGGGTCTAACAGGTGCTACTGAGTCCTTGTGCATTCATTGTTGAATGCAGCCCTCCCGGTGAGCAAATAGCCCTGAGACCAAACAAGGGGTCCCTTCTCTGTCCTGACTGCCTGGGCCACTTACCCAGAACATAGAACAGCAGAGTGAAAACTCATGCTAGGGACCCAAGTTCCCGGCCCTATGTTTTCAATGGGAAACCGTCATCTGTTTCATAGGTTAGGAAGCAAAGTAAAAAAAGCGAAATTTTTCTAGTAAAATGCCTGTAAACCATGTTGGGCTGGTTTTCACATTCACTTCATTTTCAATTACAACATCTATCTCTCCATCTCATTCCCCATCATACTTGTGGGACACAAAAGGGAACGTGACCATGAGACAATACAGGAAGACGAAAGGTTTGGTAGAGGCCCAAGATGAGACAAACTTTGTCTCTCAGCTGCCTTTTATTAGCTGAGAGAGGCATGAAACAGAGGCAGGAAAATCTTATTTTAAGGGAGGCAGGGGATAGAACACTGGCTTTGGAGTTCAAGATTCATTCATCCAGTGGATAATTGTAAGCCCTTCCAGGACTTGGGGATACAAGGCAGATAAAGCTCTCCTCCCCCAGCTTGTGGAACTAAGATGTGGCAGGGAGAAGCAGATATGAAATAAGGTGATTCCACCTTCCAGCTGGGGCGACGGGGCAGGGAAAGTGCCGGGGGAGACCGACGAGTGCAGTGAGTTAGTGCTGGCTTTGGCAGGATTGGGCAGAGCCGGCGTCTGGCCGATGTGACATTTAGGCGGAGAAGTTTACAGCAGGATGTGGCCAGCCATGGAAAGATCTGGGGAGGAGCACCCCAGGCTGAGGGGAGAGCAAGGCAAAGGGTCTGTGGGGAGCAGGAGACCAACACGCTGGTAGGACCGAGAAATGGTGAGAGAATTTTGGTGGTCCTTTTGGCAGCAAGAGCCGATGAGATTCAGAGAAAATAATAAAAGGGCCCCTAAAATGTTGGCATATAGGGAAAAAGATATGGGGAAGGAAGATGGTGAATATTCTTATCGCAGTCCTGCTTAGAGAGGGTCCCAGCCAGTGTGTCCTTGGTGGGGTCCAGAATAAAAGTGCATTGAAATATTCCACACGACAGCTATTATAACAATAAGTATAATTTATAAGCTAGTTATTAAAATAGTTTACACAGAACTTCTGTACATATTATCTTACTAAATTAATTCAAATCCTCCATCATTCATTCATCTAGTAATCCCAAAAGTATTATTTTACTTTGGATCAGATTTGCTGGGATCATGGAATGAGCTCCCATTTCAGTCAGTTGCACGACCACACACTAGAACTGCTTTTCCCCAGGCCACTGTTTCACAGATGTGTGCTTATCTCAACCGGTTCAGCCTCTCCACGTTTACTACTGTTACTTGGAGCCTTCACAGCCTCGCCTGCTGACAGTGGATAATCTTTGGTTGTGAATAAGAGCTGCCTTTTAATTTTTCTCAAGCCTTCTAGATTTATCTCATAAGTTTGTTGTGAAGAGAAATGACATCATCGGTGGGGCCACCTGTGCTTTATTTTTATCCTCTTTAATCTTCCATGGGATTATAGCACTGAGTGAAGGAAAACAGTGTACAATCTCCAAAAAGTTTCATATGGTCATTTGGAGAATGGAGACTGTTATCGTCCTGGTTGTAAACAACGCAGATTCAACTTGTTATTCACATAACCTCTTGAACAGTGGACATTGCTAAGTGCAGGCTTCAGATGGACCCCATGATGGGGTCCTTTGCAGGCCACACAGAACTGACTATTGCTCCATCAGAAATCAAGAAATGCAATACTCCTTCAGGTGCTATTCGTGCTTACGTGACTGTCATCTTCATTCAGCTCTCCTACACATCAAAGTAGAAAAGAAGCAATCCTGTTACTTGAATACAATAATGAAAATGGGGATTAGGTTTTATATTAATCCTTTTAGAAAGGAGGGTGCAAGTACTCTTACTCAGTGCTGAACCCTACAGAGAGTGATTGATGGGATAGAGAAACTTCAAGAAGACACTTGGGGAAAAAAAAATGAGACAAGTTCTGACCAGGGGAAGGAGAATTGTGATGAGATTGGTTTTCTTCCCTTTTAAAATTCCCTGCTTTACACAGATGGAATGCTTTATGTTGTAAATAAAGCTACATTTAATCCCTTAAAAATGTGTCCCTGAGCCATTATTATGGGGTCATATTTGTCACGGATTCTACGGCGATGTGTTCATTTTGCACCAAAAATATGAAACAGAGGATTTCGTGGGCTTCAAATATTGGAATTCATTATCTGCGTTAGGAAAGAAGAGGGCTGAGCCAAGGGTCTCAGGTCATGACTGAAAACCCTGGAAGAAGAGAGGACATACGATACCTTGTTCTTGACTTGTCCCATCTCTTCAACCACAGAAAGGGTTTATAAGATGTCTTGCACTGCCACCATTTAGCGGCTCATCTTGTGGGCCTATTGTCCTCTTTCACCTACTCTTCCACGACTCCCTGTGGGCCATGGGAGACCGGAGTCTTGGGACAGGCCAGCTACAGAGTGAGTGCTGCTGGTGGCGGGGGCGGGGAGGGGCGTTACTTCATCCACAGTGACAGAGCCTCTGGATGTGCTTCTTGGACACGCCTAGAAACACATTGTCTGTTGGTAGAACTACGTGCCGAGAGGGCAAGAGATGATGGTTTAGCTGGTGGTTTCTTGGAGAAGTCCAATCCCAGCCCATTTCTTTTCTTTTCTCTTTTTTTTAAGGATGACAGTGTTTTAACCCCATTGGCTGTTAGCCCTAGAAGACTCATCTTCTTCACCATCTCGGTAAACCTTCTGTTCACGTTAAAACTCAGCGCTCCCATGACATTTTGGTATATTTTGATTCTTCTTATGACTTTCTGGGTGCTACCTCTTTATCATCAACATTGGGGGAATGTCATGGCCAATTCATGTTCCTGCGTGTCCCGTCTTAACTGTTCGAAGACTGACCAAACCTACCTTTGTCAGGGGCAAATACATACCCTCCAAATCACTTCTATCCCATATGGGTTTTAAACTGGCATTGTAACATGTTTAAATCGTTTTATTCCTATTACCAAGTTTTGTGACAATACTGGTGTCTCGTTTTTAAATCAACTAAACATTACCAGACATCTCATGGAGATTACGCTCCAAATTATAGCCCTAACAGGAAAGGATTTTCCAGCCACAATTTGTTTCATTACCTCCTTCAGTGTATCGATATTTTACTACTTAGGGAAAAAAATCTGCTCCTTCAAATGACTTGTTTCCTGACATGAGGAGTAAAATCAGGACAGTCTGTCCTCACAGTGTTTTTTGGACCAAAGCAATTCAAGATGAAGACAAGCTTTTGAAGAGAACAAACCGCTTCAGTCAACTGCATTACCATTGATTGAAGCAAGGGTACCAGTGAGGAGAAAGAGTACAACAGTTTAAACCTTGGAACCGTTTGCACACAGATCAGCCTCGAGGGTGTGAAACAGCCTCCATTGTGACTGGGGAGGAAGGAAGTACCTATTTCATTTTACTTAGAAGCTGGGACCAGACTCTCCTCTTCGATGGTCCTATCTGGGCTCCCAAGAATTGGTTTCAGAATGCCTCCTGCCTCCCACCTGCTGCCTTGTTAAGCAATTTGGTTGTTGCTGTCATTGCAAATGTTCTCGAGTGATTTTAAAGGCACATGCCTTCCCTTTGTTTGGGAGCTGAGCACACTTCCTTTCACTTACCGGCAGGCTACTCAGAGTCTCCCTAAAAACGTTTCGGTGAGGATTGTGGTGTGTGCATGCAGCGACACCTTTTAAACAATGCCTTATAAACAGGTGCTCCCCCTTTTAGGGGTGTAGCTGGAGTCCCCATCCTTGCGGCTTGACATCTCTGGCCTCAGAGCAAAAGCTGAAGGCGCATGTTGTTGCTATTCTTTTGATGGATGAACACAATAAATCAAGGTAGTTTCAGCATTCTTAAGGGACCGCAGTAAAAGGGTTAGGAAAAAATTGAAATAAATGAGTGCTTTTCAAAGCAGGAGATGAATAGCTCTGGAAATCCCAGAAATCATGTCAGGAAAAGTTTTCCAAATCTCTCCCTGGCCCTCCTCTAATGGACACACCCTCCGGCGGACTGGTGCTGGGCCTTTGCTGGCGGCTTCTACCTTTAACTCCCACAGCTGAAGTGGGTAGAAGCCCCTTCCAGCACACGGAGATGAACAGAACTGAATTCCTCTAAGCATTATGGAATTTACTTCTTGAGGGACTTCCCACTGTTTCCTAAGTGGCGAGGGCCAGTGACTATCACCATCTCCATCAACGAGGAGTAGGGCATGGTGGCTTCAGAGTCCACGGTGTAGACATCCGAGGGCTGAAAACCTCCTTCCCATATTCCTGCTTCCCAAGAAAGCTTGCCCTGTGGCCCTCTCTTAATTATATGACTTTTATAGCTTAACCTCACTTATGTCCTCATATTATAAAAACTGCCAAATTTATCTTTAAAATGTCCCAAGTTCATAAGACAATGTAGTTTCCAGGTTTTAAATTCAAAAAAGAACCTATCCACTTTCTCTTTAGTAACTCATAAGCTGATTTTCACAGCTCCGACTTTGTACTGACTGATAAAGTGATACCGCGTTTGAATTTATATCATCCACATTCAAAATGTCTTTATTCTTTTCCTTCTTCATTAGGGTGATATGTCCATAGAATCATGATGTATTCACACAGTCATCAGAACGTTAGGAGAAGTCAAGATCTCTAATTGGAACCAAGGCGTATTCTCTTGATCTTAGGACAATCATAGCCACCTAGAACTTGCGCTGGTGGCAGAAGCAGAAGATAAGTGATGGGCAAAGGCATCCGAATTAAGAAGTAGCTTTATCTACACTTCATCTCAAGCCTGATCACTCTGAGCAACATCCAATTCCAGAAGTCCACAGAGGCCACTCTGGGACCGGGCTGACATATAAATAATAAAGTGGAGATAAAACACAGTAACTTAACAATGGAAATGACTGGCAAGTAGCTTTTTGATCTATGGCTCTTAAGGAGAGGCTGAAACACAGACTCTCATGAGGCCATGGAGAAATTCCCAATTAGACAATGTTGATGGATGGGTTGTATTCGGTAGCATATACACCTTCATGGGATTTCTAGAGCTTTATTTCCTTATCTGAGGCCGGGGACTAGCTACTTCTTCCTTTGTCAGCGATTATATGTGATTAAACCCAGCACTGGATTTTCTACTAACAAAGATTTTTAACAGTTGTTTATGAAGTTGAACATAAACGACCCTGAGTGATAATGGGGTTTTATTATGGATCATTAACTGAGTGTGCCAAAGACCCTGATACAATACCTCCTCTAAGAATGTAGGAATGAAATGTATTTTAAAAATTCAAAATATTACCTGTGTTTCAGGCATAAGGAAAAGCTACAAATCAGTTTGAAATTCCATGAGCAATGAGCCCTGGAATAGGAATATGCTTTGAAAACAGACTGCTTAGAACAAAATGTTAACAGTATAATATAACCCCAGTAATTTTTCATTGAAACTTTCCACCCACTACTTCTGAAAGGAAAAAGTACTCTTGCGTCCTGTGTCACCCGTTATGCATTTACTCTTCCCTGAATCATATTAGCTGCTGAGCAGGATGTTCTGGGACTTCTCACCAGGCCTTCGTCATTCCGTTTTTGCTCTATGAAGTGGCATTCCTTGTTAGTTATGAAGTGGAAAATGCAGGTATTGTAATTCACTCTACTTGTTCATAGGAAATATAATGAACAAGAAATTAAACTATTTTTTTCATGTATCTGAAAAGGCATTTATTGATTAGCTAAAATCATTCGATTCTCAATTCCTCTACCACATCTAATTGGGATGATTTCTTATCTAATTATTAGTATAATCAAATAATTTAAATTAATGTGATACAAGTTGATGTCATCTGTTTTGAATTGTTGGACTTTTAGTAGAAGTTTAGGGTATGTCATTGAAAAGGTTCTTAGCAACCGGCCATATTCACCTTATTTGGTCTCCTGTTCAGAAAGACCCACGTTCCTGTGTCTCCGACTTCTTATAATGCTTGTTGAATAAATGAGAAGATACTGGGAACCACATAAGATGTGACCTCCTAAGAATAAACCAGGGAGCGCACCATGAACTCTCTAGACACTGTCTCTGTGGCGGTAACTCTCTAGGACAATAAACTTGTCACTTTGTGTCTCATAAAGTTGAATAACTCCTGTGGATGATGTCAGGCCCGTCTCCCTAGCCCTACTACTCATTCTCATCTGACTAATAGAAGGGAAAAAAGAACAACAGGAAAGTAACTGTGAATTTGCTGCATTTCTTATGGGGGTCAAAATTCATGAATGAATATTTGGGGGCATCTGGGTGGCTCAGTTGGCTAAATGTCAGACTCTTGGTTTTGGCTCAGGTCATGATCTTGGGGTCCTGGGATTGAGCCCTGCATCAGGCTCTGTGCTCAGTGGGGAGTCTGCTTGAGA
The DNA here is from genome assembly GCF_009762305.2 of Zalophus californianus. NCBI lineage: Eukaryota > Metazoa > Chordata > Mammalia > Carnivora > Otariidae > Zalophus > Zalophus californianus. The sequence continues at coordinate 3,086,414 of NC_045597.1, forward strand.
TTCTCACCCTCTCCCTCTGTTCCTCCCCCACTTCTCTCAAATAAAAAAAAAGAATATTTGGATGATTTAAATATCTGGATTACTATCATTAATTTACTCTTTTTCTCTGAGGACTTCAGGCAGGTCTTACTGGCAATATCCATAAACAGAACCATCCTATGGAATACAATCTTGAGACATAGCAGATTGGCTCTTACTACCCATACATCCAGTTATTTTTTAATTTATTTTTATTAACATATAATGTATTATTTGTTTCAGAGGTACAGGTCTGTGATTCATCAGTCATACGCAGTTCACAGCGCTCACCATAGCACATACTCTCCCCAGTGCCCATCACCCAGCCACCCATCCCTCCCACTCCCCACCACTCCAGCAACCCTCAGTTTGTTTCCCGAGATTAAGAGCCTCTTATGGTTTGTCTCCCTCTTTGCTTTCGTCTCGTTTCATTTTCCCTCCCTTCCCCTAAGATCCTCTGTCTTGTTTCTCAAATTCCTCATATCAGTGAGATCATATGATACTTGTCTTTCTCTGATTGACTTATTTTGCTTAGCATAATACCCTCTAGTTCCATCCACATCATTGCAAATGGCAAAATTTCATTTTTTTTGGTACATCCAGTTATTTTAAAAGTGAAACACGGCAGAATTATCTTCACATCAAGGCTCTGCCTCTTAGTGACTGTGACGGAGCAAGCTACTTTCTTATCTGAACCTTAGTTAATTCATCTGTATGACAGACACAACATCTGCTTTGTAAGGTAAGGTAAAACCCCAGAGTACCTGGAATGTAGTAGGTGCTTAATAAATTGGACTTGCTATGATACAGGTCAAAACAAATGGACCAAATACCCATGGACATGTTTCCTCCCCCCCAATTTTTTTTAAATTTATTTATTTGAGAGAGAGAGAGAGTGAGAGAAAGTGGGTGCAGGGAAGGGGTAGAGGGAGGGAATCCATAAGCAGACTCCCCACTGAGAGTAGAGCCTGACATGGGACTTGATCTCCTGACCCATGAGCTCATGATCTGAGCTGAAACCAAGAGTTGGGACACTCAACCGACTGAGCCACCCAGGCACCCTTCCTCCAAAAACTTTACTGTTGTCTATTTTCCACACTTCTTCGCTTATTTCTAGATTTGCTGATGTACTGCTTTTCTCATCACTATTAAATTCAAGAGTAAATTTTAGAAAAAGTACAAATATAATGAATAGTTCTTATGAAAGTCATCATAGCCATCGACCCAATCAAAGGCCCTATTCCTACAGAGTCCCTTATTTCTTCTCCCAAATCTTTTGTCTAAACCTTGGGAAACCAGTCAGTGAGCAAGCCAATTAAGTCTACAATTTTCAAATAGTTCTCGTTTTATAAATTTAATACCGTGGCAATCTTGTGGACACCATTCGCTTTATTATTCAATCTCGTTGTGACAAATGCAGTTCATCTGTAACCAGAGCCTTTATGGGCTTAATAATGATTATTTGGTCCTTGTGCGTTAAATTTTAAAATTCAGGAAGCATACTATTCATGACTTAAAAGTAAAATGATTGCTTGAGTAAGAAGACGTTTAAGACTGCTTGGAGCACATAGGCGCTAAGCGCCCTTCAGAGTAGATACCGTGGAGCTCTTCTATTTCAACCTGAGGTTCCTCAGTCTACAGGTCTCATGGACTCACTGGTCTAAGTGAGACCTGGTGGGTGGGAGTCTTCAGTGAGTTGAGGAGAGGCTGGTTGCGGGTATCTATTCCATCTTGTGAGGATGGGGTTGGGTGGTGTGTGGAAGGAGGTAGAATCCAGAGGCAGAACGCCGAGGGCTCGGTGGTCGATGCGTAGCCATGTTTAGAGAGGGCTCGAGGCTGTTCTCCTCTGGCCATGTCAGAGACACGATGATATTGATTTGCTCACAAACGAGGAAAGGCTTGTCCTTCCCTTCGCTAGACCAGACATAATGCCTCATACAGAGTCTTTCTGGCAGGGAGACCTCGTCCAGGTGCTGCCGGCATGGAGCTTTTGACTCATTACGTGTGCTGTGGAGCACGTCCAGGGTGATTACAATAGAACCCATTATGGCTGGATTGGCAGCGCGATTCTCATTTGAGGATCTATTAGTTATTCCACTGTACGACCTCATTTACCTCAGACACTTCAACTCTCTTTTAACTAAAGCTTGGTAAAATTTTCCTGGTAGTAAAAACTTGCTTGTGTTTTAAAGCAATTTCGGGCTGTGCAAAGTGGAGTGGGGAAAATGTAGAGCGTGGCAGAGAGGGCCCCTGCTTAAACCCAAGATTTCTTCCTGGCACTTAACTGATGGCGGCTGAAAATATTGTCCACTGCGCGTGCTAGGTGACAGTCTGTTTTGTACTCATCCCTGGGTTTTAAGAGGTTTTCTCCACGTGAGTGTGTAAGGTTTATCGGTGTCAGCAAGTTACCCAGTATGCCAGCTTCTAATACCCAAATCCAAATCTCAAAAGATGTTCCTATGTTCTAGTTAAGATACTCTGCTTTATTATATCCATAGATCAACTCATAGGTCAAGTCAACCTGTTAATGTTGTGGCATGAAGCTGAATGGTTGGCTGATTTATTAGGGTAGTGCAGATAACCACACCAATGATTAAGCCAAAAATTTTGCTTTGAGGCATGACTGGTTTGTAATCGGGGGGAGTTGTCCGGATCCCTGGACCAGGCCTGGGTCCTGCGTCCCCCCGTGTGTTCTGTCTACAGAGTGTTCCTCCCTCTAGGTGCCTTCCCCCCGCCCTGTCCCCCGCAGCCTCCCTGCAGCCTGGCTCTGTCCGAGGTCTAGAGAGTGAGCACTCACTCTCTGGTGCTGACCCCAGAGCTGCCTGTCCTGGACGCCACCCCTCCTCTCGCTAGCCCCAGCCCTGCTCCGATTCCTAGTGTGGCTCTGAGACTCAGCCAAGGGATGTGCCGTGTGTCCACCAGAGACTGCATGTCACATGCATCGTAACCACAGTTGTATTTTGTTCCCGGCACAACCCCAAGTACCCACTTTTCCTGGAACCATCCTCTTTTCAAACATAACCCACCCAGTAGCCAGGTGAAGGGGCAATTACTATCCTTGATATTCAGAGGAAGCTCAGAGGGGTTTGGAAAGTTGCTCCAAGTCTCACAGCTAATAGTGGGGGAGCTGGGATGTCAGCCCAGTGTGAGGGGCAGCCTCTTTGGTCCCTGGTTCTGGCGGCTGGCTCTGGGATGGGCCGTTTCCTGTTTCTCCATCACCATACGCATTCCTAGGAACGGGCTCCCACTTTCCTTTAGCACAGTGACAAGCAGCCCTGTTTTCCACACTTGCTTGGGTCTCTAATGTCACCTCCTCTGGGTCTGGGGGTGGAGAGTGGGGCCCCCGGATTTCTGGTTTCACCACTTATTGCTTGCGACTTGGGGACGTTACTTAACTGCTCTGTGCCTTGCTTTCCCCGTGTGCGGACTGGGCTCCTAGGACATGTGCGCCTCCTAGGGTCTGTCGGGAAGACGCCCTGAGCTGATGCAAAGTGAGGGCGGAGACGTGCCCGGCCGGTGGGCAGCCCTCAGTCTGTGTTGGCCAGCATTACGGTGCCTCCCAACGTCTGTGCTGGCCTTCCTCGTAGAAAACCCCATATATGCTTGTGTGGCGGCAGCTATGGGAGCGACGTGCCCACAGGATGCCCCTGGGGACCGTACCTCTCTAAGGACCTGGAGATGGACTGGGTCCTGGCGCTCCTCACGCCTGACGCCAGCAGATGAGCGGGGCCTGCCTCGACTCCGCGGGCAGGCTCCCTCTACCGGAAGTTGGCTGATGGCACAGGACGAGAGAGTGCTGTGAGGGAAGAGGGTCTAAACCACACTGGCATGCAGGATGAGCTGGTGCCATTCCTACAGGGCATGAGCCACAGCTGCCGGCACCCGCAACCCCCTCCCGTGGATCCACCCCCAAGGCTGAGAGGCATGGCTGCTATGTGCGAAAGACACTATTGGCCCCAGAGAGAGTGAGAAGCCATAGATTTTGGACATATATGTGGAGAGAGAGGGGGAGGGAGACAGAGAGAGAGAGAGAGAGAGAGAGATTTTGAGGCACTGGCTCACGCGCTTGTGTGGGCTGGGAGTGTAAGATCTGCAGGCTGAGCTGCCGACCTGCAGAGCCAAGGAAGGGCCGCTGTCACAGTTCAGATGAGAAGGCTATCGGTGGCCAGAAGTCCCTCTTCCTTCCTCATGAAAGCTCAGTCTTATTTTTTTTTTAAAGCGTTCAACTGATTAGATGAAGCCCACCCACATTATGGAGGAGAATCTACTTGAAGTGTAGTGATTTACACGCTAATCTCATGCAAAAAATACATTCACATCCATCTTTGGCCAAATATCTGGGCACCATGGCCTAGCCAAGTTGACCTGTCGAAAGGCCTTTGGAATGGACTGGAGGTCACACCTCTTCTGTTCTTCACCTGGGGTTTCTGTGCCCCCACGTTCCTGAGATGAGTTATTTCAGGCCACAATCACTTTGTCTAGTCTTAAGTTGTCACATTAAGAAAGCAGCCTCTTTGGGATGACCGTGGGGCTTTTCAAATGGACAGAGGGCATGCTCATGAAAATGGCAGACTTATCTTTGTAGGATGTTCTCCAGACATGGAGTTCTTCTGTGACTCTTACTGACAGTAGAATCTCTCTCTCTCTCACACACATGCACACATGCACCCCGCCTTTGTATTCAAATAAACAGAAAGTTCTCTCGGTCCTGGATGGGAAATGAGTAGAATTTTTGAGTTATATCCCCGGAGCCCTACTTCTCTGCGGCAGGTAGATAAAGAAAGGACACTTTCTTGTTATTGATTCTCTGACTGACGAAACTCAGAAGACCGTGTTCTGTGGGGCATTGACATTCTGCGCTTTGCTGCACATTTGCGGAGAGCACCAGCCTGCTAATAACCTAGTGAATTATTATGATAGCAGAGAACACTTTGGTGGTTATGATATGCTTCTGAGATTTTACGGATGCTGGAAGGAACACAAAGATGTTGCTTTAATCCTCCGATTTGTACATGCAGGTACAGATTGTAATTGTTTGGAAAACCGCTCTGTCGTACTTTCGTAGGAATAATGTGCACGGACCAACATTATTTATTATGTCAACTAGGTAGGAAAGTTGCACAGTGGCTGTGAGCACTGAGCGTGCAGGGAACCGGACAGCCCGGACCTCCTTGTTATCATTTTCGAGCACATAGTTCTTGCCCACGTGGGACTTGCAGCTATTTTGAAAGCATGTTGATGTGGGAGTCGTAGCTTACTGCAAATGCAAACTTTGACTTTGAAATCAAATGTTGTGTCATGCCTGGGAGAAAGGAGGATGTAAGTGGGTTTAAACTTTGCAGGATGGGACCTGTGATTCGGGCGGGGGGAGTGGGGGCTGTTCTTCTGTGAAGCCCGTTTTCCTCCCGGCTGTGCAGCCCTCCAGCACAGCACCCCTGCCCGGTGGGCACACACACCTCCCTGCGGAGGGGCCCCTTTCTCCTCCACCTCCGTGTTTGGATGCCACGTGGGGCCTCGTGTCTTCAGTTCATGGGCTTTGGGGCTCTTTGCTTGCAAGACCGAAACAAAGCCCTCATTCTTTAAACCTTCTGGACCACCTTCTCTACTTCTTCTCTAGGATTCACATAGCTTCTCTCCCCCAGTGGCCCCCCTCTTCTTTTTAGGCAAGCACTGGGAAGTTGGTGGTGCCCAGCACTGACTTTTGTTCCTGGACCTGACCGATCTACAAGGCCGCTGGTTCCTCGTGCCGATGGCAGCTAAGAGGACATTCTCCACTCTCTTCATATCCAACAGCAACCGCAGAGCCCAGGCCCGAGATCCCTCGAGGGCTGATCTGATTTTATTTCCTTGGAATGTTCTGCAAAAGGACATCAATGTGTGTTTTCCTTGTAGTGGTTCATGGTACACACAGAGGCCGACTCATATCTGGGGAATTTGGAAGGAGACTATTTTATACCAACACTGAAACCAAAGTCATTTTGATTCTCCCTGTACATTTGCAGAGAGCACCAGCCTGCTAATAACAATGTACAATGATACTTTCTCTAATTATTTGGGTCATTTCAGTGGCTGCTGTGGGTCCATCAGCATCCCCTCTTTAGGGGAAGTAGACACTGCTGAGATCTGGGGCACTGGACCCAAGCTTGCAGGAGAATTTCCGGGCCAGTGACTCTCGGGAGCTGGGGTGTGGATGCCTCCACTGCCCCCGCCTAGGACAAGGGTGTCCCACCCTTCCAGCGCCCGGAGCTCCCTGCCTCTGGAGGTGCTCACACCGCATTTGGGGTTGGGACCCTCGATCGGTTGCTGACAGTGAGCTGGTCCAGTCGCCGATGCCGTCCCCAGGCTCTGCCTCCGCCCAGTGCTCAGACTTGAGCTACGCAGCAGGGTGCTGGGTCTGTGCCGAGAACACGTTTACAGTGACCGCCGAGCCACGGTCCCTCCCACATGCTGCCCGCCTGGGATTGCATGCACCGAAATAAGCACCTGACACTGGAAGGCCTGCATTTTTGGGGGAAACACCAATGTTCAGTTGGGATCATAATTTCAGCAAAGTAAAACTCCATCTGTCTTTCTGATGACAATGAATGGACTTTATTTCACCGGGGCCTAGCGCTCCCGGCATTGGCTTTCCTGCCCCCCGCCCCGGGACCCGCCCCCTGCTGTGGTGGGACTCCGCGCAGCTGTGGGTCCCTCCCTGCCGCCTGCCAGCCCTGCGCGTGGGGAGCCCTGAAATGCAGCCGAGCGGCTGTGTGCTGCCCACAGCCCGGGCGACCTGATGTGCCCCGACCTCCCTCGGGTGGACAGCTAGCTGGGCGCCGGGCGGGGGCCTCGGCTCCTCGCACTGGGAGGGGTCTGTCCAGTTCTTAGAACCCTGGGGCGCCTCTTCTAAAATAGCCTTCTCTTCACAGGCCTTTCCGCTCAGTCCTCCAGCAACTTTCCTCCTTCAGGGACGACATGTAGCGTCCGTGCCAAGGTGTGTGTGTGTCCCTGCTCCACACCGTTTCCAGACACAGCACGGCCCAGATACTTGCGATTCAGGCCAAAAACCTCATGTCAAATGACTCAACTCAACTTTTTCCAAACTGGCTGGCATGATCCAGGCCAATGTGCCCGCTTTCCTCCAGCACAGTAGCCAGGATGCTGGGCCGGGGGGCTGATGGCCTTTCCCTCGGCGCAGCCTCTGCAGCCACGGAGAACTTGGAGAAGCCCTCCCTGACCATGGCTCCCTGACCGGAGCTGCCCCGAGGCCCCCGACGGCCAGGGTAGGGCGGCCTGGGACGCGCCCTCGGGGCCCGGTGCCCGCGCATCCTCTGACACGCACCCCATGATTCATTCCATGGCTTCCGGAGCTCGTGGGCAGGGACTCCCCCTGCCTGGCTGACCACGGCCAGAGCATCCTGACGAGCTGTGGACAGTGATGGCCCCGACCAGCCCCAGCGCTTCTGACATCCTTTTGCAAAGTGGTGTTGACATCCTCCTTCCAGAGTCACTGGGAATTAGTATAATTGCACTCAAATATTCGCAGACTTTGCATCTGTTTTTCCTAGCAGATTTTGTAGAGCATGCCAAATATTCATGTTAAAAATCTACTTGGTGGGGGGGAAGAGAAGAGAATAAATACAATTAAAATGTGGACTGACCCGAAGAATTTCTGGACAGTTAACAGGTTTCGATCTAAAACACCTTGAGTTCATTTTGACCTATTGCAGGTGGCAGAAGTTTTAAGAAAGGGGTTGAGGGTTTTGTTTTGCACAGATAACCGTCTGCAAAGGGAGGAGCCTGGGAACAGGCAGATTTGCTTCCTGCCCGCGGTGTTGAGTGCACTTGCTGTTTCCCGAACAGCTAGATGGAGCTCTTTCATCTTTCATTAACCAGAAGCCATTTTGGGAATGAGGCTGGAGAAGGAGGTTCCTGCGGGAGACCCCGTGTGGGAATGACTCATTGCTCGCATCTTCCTGGCGACAGGGTGGCTGATAAGAGAAGATGGGCTGGAAGGAACGGGGGCTGGAGGTGATCTAATGGGTGACTGGCCAGGGAAAAGCCTCAGTGGCCAGTGTACAGCAAAGGGTGCAGAGTGGGGGAGGCACTGGGCGGTGTGATGCGGCCAACTGCATGACTCAGGCTCATGCCTTCAGCACGTATCTTGGAGCGAGTCAAGCAGAGTGGGGTGAGATTTGTGGGAGAGACCCCGGGGCTAGTTATCCCCAGGGGACTTTTCTCTAAGTGGTTAAGTAAACCCAGCCTGTTCCCCTGAGGGGGCTCAGGAGCTTCGGGCGCTCCAGAAAGAGGCTGTTGGAGACTTGAGGCTCCAAGCCCAAGCTTTGCTGTTTGTTTTTACAGAGATGAAGTGCTGATTTACATCTTGTCTCCGCTCACCCGGAAGATTCTTGGAGACCCATGCATCCCTACGCTCCGTAAATGTACTTAATACTGTGTCTTAGGCAATAAATGCATTTTGTTTTGGGTGTGATGGACGGGAACTTCTGTGTGAAGAGGAAGCTCATATTGACATTCAAGTCTCATGCTGACGACGAAGTGGGATAATTCTTCCAATATTTTACTGTAAAAATTTCAGGCACACGGCAACGTCGAGTTTCAGTCAACACTTGTCCTAAATTCTGCCACTGACATTAGACTATACATGATTTGTCATCCATCTGTCTCCTCTGTCCCTCCCTCCCTCCCCCACCCTTCCCTTCCCACTCCTCCCTTCCCTCCCCTCTGCCCCCTCGCTCTCCTTCCCTCCCTCTCTCATATCTATCATCCACCTATTATCTATCATCTCCATACATTAATTCAACTTAGATTTTTTTGTACTTCCCCCAAATACTTCAGTGTACGTATCAATAACTGGGGTTATACATCTATGTTACCAATCTTTATTAAGGCATAGAACATTACCACTATTATTCCAGAAAGTTCCCTTCTTTTAGGCTAATCCCAGTTTCTCTCACCCCCAGACACAAGTACTACTCTCATTTTCTTTTCAAGTGCCAGAATTTGGCAGACACCTCTCTCTCTCTCTCTGTAAGACCAGATGTCAAAGAGCATGTTAAGTATATCCTAAAATGCCATTCATGAATTGCTGTATTTATTGTCTATGTTTTAGGAAACGAGAAAAATAAGCTTTGGCAAAGGATAGCAAGAGGCTCTGCCCATAGTAACCACCAGGGATGGGCCCTGTGCCCATGCTGAGCTCTGTGGGGACAAGCGTCCTGAGGTGCTCACCTGGGGCTTCCCCGTGCAACAGAGTCCAAATTTGCGGTGATTTTTAAAATATGAACTTTTAAAATAAACATACATTATGAAGTTTTTACTTTCCTGTTTGAATCATCCACATAGACATACACACTCTGTACAAACAATCTGTATTTACAATTAAAGCAACTTTCTCCCAAAAGACAAGGTTTGAGGACAGGGGCTTTGAAGGAGAAAGCATCCCATGGCTCCTGCAAACACCAACCAGCACACCATTTTGTTTTCCAAACTGCCTGAAAACGGTATGCTTGACCAGCTCACAAGTCAGTTAATAAAGTTCCTTTTAAGATGAATCAAAACAGCCTGAACTCAATGGCAGGGATCCGAGGATGGGAACAGGGAAGTGGGGACCAGCCACGCTTGGGTGACAGGTCAGGGAGGCATGCAGTTGGTTCACTGGTTGGGTTTGAGAAAGAAGATGGCGGTGCCAGGGATATGGTCCCGTGCACTACAATGACAGAGTGATTACACCCTAGCATCTGACTCGGGAGCATAAAAGAGAGAATTTGAACTCATGTAGTGTCCTAGGGTCTCCGTTAAACATTAGAGACCCAGGAGAATTTCCTTCTTCTTAGCTTCTACATCAGCCCTCAGTAACAGGCTCCAAGGCTATGAAACATGAGTCGTGAGGAGGGTCTCTCCTCCATGTCACCCAACACCTCCGTGACGGTGCCTGGGCTTATGGTCTCTGCAGGAGAGGCACCCGTTGGCCTTCGGTCTCCGGGGGAATGACATCCTTTGTTAAAAAGCAGTTAATCCCTTTTACCCTGTTTTGTAGACAAAGGCATAAACCAGTAATTTATTGTAGAGAATTCCCGGTGGGATTTTCCAGATCCGGACAGAGCGTTTCTCTGGTTCCTGTCAAGTGATTCCCTTCTTTGTGGACCTGGAATGCCTGCACAGTTTTGAGGGTCCGGGGACGTGCGGTCCCTCCCTCAGGACGTTCCCACCCGGCTGTGTTGTTGGTGCCAGAGCGGAGGCTGGGCGGAGTCACAACCTCTCTCTCCGGATGTCCACCTTCACCTTAGCCAGCCCCGCTCTTGCAGGATGGCCATTCTCCCCACAGATCTGCCTGTCTGCTTTGGTATCCTGGGGGTTTGTTTTCACGCTCAGATAAGCCCACCTGCCCTGGCCAAGAGGAGCGCCTTCTCTCCGCAGAGCACCTGAAATCTAAAGGAGACTGGATGGTTTCCCTCCCGAGCCTTCTCCAGAGAAGCCACTGGTGAAGCACGGAACTCCCTTCCTTCGGGCACAAATAATGCATCTCATCCTGTAATACAGAAAAGCTCCTTTATACTCATGGTGTTCATTACTGATCTTCACCCTGGGTCTCATTTTGACCTTTGGAAGAAGGAAAGTATTTAATTATGTAGGCTTGTAGAATTGTCAATATTAATAAGCACCGAGAAAAATTCCTTTAAATGGCTTTCATGTGTACGTTGCTGCATTCCTGCCCGGGTGGGTAGGTTGTGTATTTGCAGAGGCAGGCGATGCTAAGTGAGCAGCTGCACCAGCATCTAATTAATTAATTAATCAATCCAACAAATATCTATTGAATGTCATCTATGTGCCAAGCTCTAATGGGTGCTAAACATGAATGGGAAATCGTCCCCGCCTCTCACACTCACGGGAGGGAACGATTAAGTAAAGAACTTCCCTTGAAATGTGGCCAAAGTCAGTGACAAAATAGATTGAAAATCCACAGGCTGGGGAGTCGGGAAGGAGGAGCGCTCCTCTCGTCTGGGGTGACCTGGAAAGATAGCACACAGGTATTCAGGGCCATTGGAGCTGGACCTGGAAGAACAGGCAGAGGGGTGCTGCGTAGTGAAGGTCGTTGAAGGGCATTCCTGGAGAAGGAAGCAGTGGATGCCAAACGTGGAAGTAAACATATACAACACACTCTTGGAACCGTGATGGTCTGGAATCAGAGGCCCTACACCGTGTCCGTGGTCTGCCACTTAGGAGAGGACAGTCCCCAGCAGCTCTGAGGTTTGGTTCCCGTGTGCGGGGCCAGAAGAGGAAGAACGCCGCACGGGGTTGGGAGGATGAAACGAGTAAGGAGTAAAGGGGACGCGGGGCCAACGGTGCGCACGTGCTGGCCAGCACCACCAGGGCAGGAGGCCCGAGCTCACATGCTCCGTAGGCTCTGGGGACTCGAGGAAGGGTAGCTGGAGACAGCTGTGGGCCTTCCATATTAGCCCAAGGGGAGTGGGGACGGGGGGGTCAGCAGTGGAGACGTGGCATGTTCTTAGCTAATTCAGGAGTTACCTGATGTTCTCTGGGTTAACTAATGGTCCCCTTCTGGGACGCAGAAGATGGCCAAGGCAGGAGGACCCCGAGGGCAGCCAAGGGCATTTGGGCGGCTCTCGCGATCATGCATGCAAGCAAAGCCCCAAACCCTAAATTTAAAAATATTTCCGTAAAAGTGATACAAATGTAGTGTTACACATTTGACAATTAGAAAAGGGGGGGATGAGCCACGGTCCCGCCGCTGACAGGCAGACGCGATCATTAGTACTGTGCTGTATTTTGTCGGAGTCTTCTTGTACGAGTCTGTTTGTCTGTTCAACATTATTCTGCTCCCGCTAAAACCTGCTTACAGAATCCCCTAAAGTTATGTCGTGCGCGTGTTTCTACATTAATATAAGTTCCTCTTAATCCTCATTTTAAAAGGTTAAATTGTTATTGTAAATCTGTAATGAACATTTTTGTTCTTTAAATACTTTCCTGTATTTCACAGCTATTCTGTAGAATGGATTCCAAGAGGGGAGATTAACTGATCAAATTATATTTACATTTGAGAAGTTTTGGGTAAATTTGTAGGCTGACCATCAATATAAGGGAAAATCATATATTGATTGATAATAAGGAAACAACTAATACTATTTAAAATGTTATTTTTTTTGGGTGCCTGGGTGGCTCAGTTGGTTAAGTGACTGCCTTCGGCTCAGGTCATGATCCTGGAGTCCCGGGATCGAGTCCCGCATCGGGCTCCCCGCTCAGTGGGGAGTCTGCTTCTCCCTCTGACCCTCTTCCTTCTCGTGCTCTGTATCTCTCATTCTCTCTCTCTCTCAAATAAATAAATAAAATCTTTAAAAAAAATAAAATGTTATTTTTTTAAAAGATTTTGTTTATTTCAGAGAGAGAGAGAGAGAGAGAGAGAGAGAGAGAAAGCAGGGCGGGAGGGGCAGGGGGAGAGGGAGAAGCAGACTGCCTGCTGAACAGGGAGCCCCAATGTGGGACTCAATCCCAGGACCCCGAGATCATGACCTGAGCCGAAGGCAGATGCTTCACCGACTGAGCTGCCGAGGCACCCCTTACTTTTTTGTTTTAATTTATATTTCTTTGGGAACATTTTCTCATACCCTCTTATATATTTCTGTTTATATTATTTGAGTAAGACTAAACACTGATGATTTGTCTAACAGCACGTTACCCAGACAGAGTACTGGGATCTTCCAGTTCAGACATTGTGCCTCTAACCTACCCATCCACTCATTCTCATTTCTTCTCCTTCATTCATTCGGTGGTTGAAAGAGCTACCATAAGGCCATCAGCCTTGAGTCCTGCATTAGCTCACTGTGGCCTCTGCTAGGCAAAGAGTATTACTTTCTGGGAAACTGTAGTGCAAAGGTGATTATGTGAGCACGTGTGAGTGTGCAAAGGATGAAATGTCTATTCTAAAACTGCTTTTGCAGTTTTCACTCCTGTGCTTTTTTTTTTTTTTAAACCTTCTAAGTTACAGATTGGAAGAATGTAGATGTATTTTAAAACGATGACTTCGAAAGCTCTGATCTATAAATATTGGAGACAACAAGTTCATATTAATTACTTTGCTTTAAGAACTGGCAAAATTGAAAACTAGTCACCACGATCACACCATAAGGGATATCTTTGGGAGAGAGACCCTCGTGTCCCATCACCCCCAACGCTACTTTCGGTGAATAAATCCACACTGTTTTTTCTCCCTTACCTCCTTAAGCATGGATTCAGCCTGTGAGGCAGGAAGACAGCTTGGGGGGGAGGGTGCGGCCGTGAATCTGACAATAGAAGAGGTAGGCGAGCCTGCAGGTGGGACGTCAGGTGTCAACATGGGTGAAGCTTGGGGGGCGGTGAGGGTGTTGGCGCGCGGGGGGAGGCTCTCCTAATTAGGAATGATGAACCAGGGCTGCTTGCCCGTTGGAACAGCTCCTGACCCTGCCATTTCCCCGGTCTTTAACTGTGAGCACACAATACCTCTGGAGCCATGCAGAGCCCAGGGTAGGCTAATGTTCACAGTGGCAAATAATTATCCAAATTAATTAACCTATTTTCTTTTTGTATAAACATCCATGCCCAAAGCTAATTGCTCATTTAATTAAAGCCTTCAGCCTTCGTCAGGATTGCCTTGTAAGTAATCCACACATATTCAAGATGTATCAACTGCTTTCATTGTTATGTGCCTGAAACTGAGACAGAACTGTACCATAAACAACAGCTCAAGAGGCAGAATGATGAACAGCCACACTGTAAACATTACCTGTTAGTCGCTTTCTCCCTAGAGTTGGATTGACTCTGAAATGTTCTCTACAGGGCTTTTCAGTTGTGACCATTTTGTCTCCCATTTTATTCTTAAGATCCCACTTTGTGGTTTCTGCTTCTTTCCAAATAAGCATTTTTGGGACTTTAATCTTTAGGTGATCATATGTTCTTTCAGAACGAAACATGAAACCGGATTATGTGCATCATGGTTTAATAAGGGCATAGATTCCGGTGGTATGTATAATCTTGTGGGGACTTTTGCATAAGGGACTCTCTGGCAGGACCAATTTCGGGTGGCTGGGGGTGGGATGGGCTGAGGTGTTGGCTGTGTTGGGTGTGGTGTCACTGTGCCATGATCCGCGGGTCTGTGGTTGATGAGCATGACTGTCTTCGGTGATTGCTTTACTTCTTTACAAAATATCTGTATCAAAATTGGCAAGCGACTGAAAACACAAAATGATCTACATTAAAGGAAAGGGAGATGATTGTGTCCCACAGCGTAAGAGTTTATGCGTAAAGCCAACTGCAGATCTGGCTAGATTAGGCGCCTGAATCATGGCATTGGGATGCAGGTTCTCACCTCCCTTGGCTCTGCTCTCCCCGGGATCAGCTTCATTTTCAGACTTAATGGGATGGCAGGCAAATGACTGCCACCAGTTCCACCAACATTCAACCCCACAGAGAAAAGAGAGTGCCCCTCTTTCCACAGTCCCAGTAAAATCTCATCTGCTCTGCGTGGGTCATGGCCGTCAAGGAACTCATCGCTATGACCAGGGGAAGGCAATGAGCCCGTTGGGCAGGAATGAGTTACAAGCTCCTTTACCCCAGTGATCTGGGGTTGAGGTCAACTCTACTGGAAATTCCATAGATTGAGATTTTAGAAAAGGGGGTTATTATCCAGAAAAAAATTAAAATATTATTATCAGAAGAAACTTGAGTGGTTGCAGAATAGCCAAAGTAACAGATATTCATCTGGGGATGGGGATGGGGATGAGACTCTGTGGCAAATATTGGACAAAAGTAGTCAATTCAAACTCTTTTTTCTTCTTCTTTTTTTTTTTTTTTAAAGCAGGTTCCCTGCCCAGCATGGAGCCCAACGTGGGGCTTGAACTGATGAACCTGAGATCAAGACCGGAGCTGAGATCAGGAATCAGATGCTTAACTGACTGAGGCACCCCTCAAACTCTTTTAAATAGTCTCTCCTGGAGTCTCCTCATGCTTAAAGTGGCAATAGGGGTTGGAGGTGTATCTTAGAGAGCTGGACCTTCACTTCCTCTTTCCCGTATCTGTGCTGTATCTGGAACACACACCTGAGTTCTATCTCCTACTGGTCAGAAGACTGAGAAGCTCAGAGACTCCATCTCCGAACTGCAAAATAAGGACTAATGTGTCCATTCTAGTAGCTTCATAGGGATTGTTTGAGCACCAAACAAGAAGGCACAGGGCTTTGTTCATAGGACATATATTATGACCCAACCAAACAAAACTGAAGACCTTAAACCATGACTTTCCAGACTCTTGACACTCTGCTCTCAAGTATTTGCTATAACATGACTTCTTTCTGTCCACAATTCACCAAAGCTTAGTCTTCGGATAAATTTCACAGAAGCGACACCAGCCAGTGTCATGGGATTTAGATCTCATGGGCAGCACCAGAACTGAACCAGAACATTGCTGACTATATTACAGAACTCTGGTTCTGTCCTGAGGCTACAGTTTGGAGGGCCTTTTAAATCGAATCCCATCCTCACACGTGGGATTTCCAGTGAAGCCCACCAAAGAAACCCTCTTGCCTGAGATAAATCTGAGAGCTGCCTGGAAAAAGAGGGTGATAGCCCAGTGAAACTGGATTATGGGGGATCTTGGAAGTTGGGCTTTTCGACAATGGTGGGAACTCAGGAATATCTCTTGAAGAATAGAGTGATGAGTGTGGTTTCAGGGAGAAGATTTTGATGGATATTTTCTGTGTGTAGACAGTGGGGAGAGACCCTGTCTAGCCAACCTCATAGCCATGACGAGCTGATAGCTGACCGAATCTAGGAGGGTGAGCTATCAGGAAGCCGGAGAAGAGGTGGTGCGCTCGGAAGCGAAGGAGAAAAGAACTTGTCTGATTGGTCCTTTCCCCCTTGCTACTCTTTGCCCACATTCTCTTCATAAAATGAATGGGCTTTCCTTTTCTGCCATTGTGGATGAGGTGTTGGTGGGCAGGTTGGGGACTGCTCAAGTCCCCTCATCTTACATGGCTTTGGGGCTTCAGCCAGTCTCCATTTCTTTGAGTTGCCTCTTTAGCTCATTAGGCGGGACCAGCTAAGACACCTACAAGCACCCATGGCTGGACTCTCCACATCTTCAAATACGTCTCATTACCGAGGAACAAAGTAACAGACGCCTATGGCCCTGTGTTTCACAAACGGACCCTACATCATAACGGTCAGCCTCGGGGATTTCTAAAATCCAGTGTTGGAAGGCCAGGAAAATCCAAGATTTCTACCTTCACAGAAAAACTGAATAGCAGAGACCAGAGATGCCAGAAAGTGGAATTTTTACACGCTTGAATTTGAATTTGGACTGACTGATGACCTTCAACATGAAGCTGAATGTTACCCATAATATTGTCTATTGAGGAAATTACGTGGAAATATGCAGAACGCGTCCTATGCTGACTATCAAATTCTCCAGCCATCCTTGAAAACAAAACAGTAGCAATACTTACCTTAATCATTTAAAACGATCTGACACAGTCAATTCATTAGTAAATTCCATACCTAAATGCCTGAGGGAAGGTGACACCCTAAGCGGGGTGGCCCGGCGTTGCCCGCCAAGAGCAAATTTCAATCAGTATGAGTTGGATGAGTGAAGAGCAAACTTTAGGTCACCAATTGGTATTTCGAGGAAGGACCTGAAATTTCTTTTTAAGCATGCTGATAGTGTACTAGAAAGGAGGCGAGCTGGGACCACGTTTCTCAGCTTGTGGGGTATGAAGACAGGTGTGTGCTGTCCATGGTGTGAACGCCAACAGCGGAGACCAACGACACCCATGGGAACAAGCTGAGGGATCCCAAGATCATCTCACGGACCCCCTGTGCCTCATTCGTCCACACACCTTCCCGTGGACACACAGACATGAGAGCTATTTGCCGGTGTGTGGCAGCTCAGGGTGACCCCGTGGGAGGACGTGTGCTTCTGGCCCGACACCCAACCCTGGCTCCCGGTGCAGCTTGATTGCTTTTGGCTGTTTGGCTTCTGGAGCCTCAGTCTCCCATTTGGGAAGTGGTGGTGTGGGGTTAAATGGGAGAATGACAGAAAACGCATCTGGCATTTGGGGGAATAAATATAAATTCCCTCCCACTCCACTTTCAAAACGATAGCTAGATTTCAAAAAGAGTAGTGAGGAGAGCCAGGAAACGCAAGCTTCTTTGTTCTCTGTGCTTACTTTTTTTTGCCTTTCTTCCTTATGACCACTTCCCATCCTTTGTTCTTTCTATTCATTCCTGGCTGTCTGCCTCTGTCTAGGTTGCTCATGACTCCTTTGATTTTGCTTTGCTGGAGAGTTGATGGTTGGTGCTCCCGGTGGACGTGGCTGGGGTGTCCTTACTGCTGAGGGACGCACAACTTTTGGGGGCTCTGTCAGACACCTGTGCATCTCAGGCAGCAGAGAAGCCACCAGAAGGGGCTCATTGGGATAGATCTCCTCAGCAGGAATGGGAAATTCACTGAATTCCCTTAGCCAGCCATCTGCCTTCTGGTTGGTTCTTTATCCTTACAGAGTTCTTAGCAAAGCTACAGGCGGGGCGATGGACAGAGGGCTGCAGGGAGGAGGAAGCCGGTGTGAGAGCGAGTTCATGTTTATAGTGCTCCTCTCATAGGGTTTTAGGAGCCTCAGCTGGTCAAGCTTTGAACCTCCAACCATACGGCCTCGGTGAGTGGGGAACATCCCCAGTCACTGGTGAGTCTGACCTGGGAGAAGCTAGTAAGTTCAGCCCTCACCTTGGGAGCCACGGGGCCAGTGGGGGCCAAGCCAGGGAGAGGGCTGTGGCCCAGCTCCCTCACCTCTTGGGGTGGGAAAGACAACCCCCCCCACACACCACCGTGGGCCAGGGCAGGGGCTGGAGTGCTTCTTGGGGTTCCAAGTTCAGTCCTTCAAAATTCACGTAGGCCTGGGGTGGGGGAGATGGCAGTGGGAGGAAATCGCTTTGTCCTGAGATTTGACAGTTCCCAGGAGCCTGTGGACTTCTGTGGGACTGGGCAGGAAGGCTGCAGCATGAGCACACTAGCGTATTTTTTTTTTAAAAGATTTTATTTATTTATTTGAGAGAGAGAGAGAATGAGAGCTAGAGAGCACGAGAGGGAAGAGGGTCAGAGGGAGAAGCAGACTCCCCGCTGAGCAGGGAGCCCGACATGGGGCTCGATCCCGGGACTCCAGGATCATGACCTGAGCCGAAGGCAGTCGCTTAACCAACTGAGCCACCCAGGCGCCCCACACTAGCGTATTTCAGAGAAAATGGGGAAGGAGATGTACAAGGTCAGAGGAATAGGGCAAATCGACAGTTTGTGCAACAGACATTTCTGTGTTGTTGTTTTTTGTTGTTTCGTTTTGTTCTTACTTTGTAAACTAATTAAATTTTTTCTCTTAAGTGAAACTTTTTGTCCCCCAAGCAATACATGCTCACTGTCTACAAATTAAGAAATCCAGATCCGCAGAAATGCCCATGCCAGGTTTCGATCCCAGTACCTGGAAGTATCATTGCTATCACACGTCTTCCTTGCCCTCCCCCTCCTCATCTATCGGAAAGTATTTATGATCTGAAATTATTATTATCTGCTTTTGCACCAAACAATATGCTTTCATGTCTTCACGTGTAACCCGCCGTGCAGGGTTTCATGGCTGCAGAGCCATGGTACAGGGATCAATGATTTCATTTTGCCCCAGCAGCTGACCTTCACGCGTGCTCCCACTGTTCTCTATGACAAACAGCATTTGAACAAGCGTATTTAAAACTCTGTGAGTGTGAGTCTCTGCTCACTTCTTTAAGTAAAGTTCTGAGAGAAGGGGGAATTGCTGACGTTTGAGGATGCCTGTTGTGAAGGTTTTAACATATATCCCCAACCACTCTCTTGAGTTACCACGTCAGGTTTAATTTCTAACATAATATTTTCTTTCTGAATAAAAATTTTCAGTGAATTTTCAATCAGAAAATTGCTTTCATAACTTTAATGTTTACGGAATAAGATCACTCACATGGTTCACAGGAATGACAGCAGCGGCAACAAATGCAACTTAAGAAAAAGAAATAAAGAAAGGAAAAAAAGATTAACAAAACCACACTGACCTAAGAAGGCAGAGCTTATAGAGGGGGGAAGGAAGGCCACAGGGGTTGGGGTGTCCTATAGATGGGAATATGAGGGCCACAGGGGGTCTGTATAGACAATGGCTCAAGGGCCATGTGGGGGCGTCCGTATAGATGGGGTCTGAGGGCTGCGGGGAAGGGGGTGCCCATATAGATGGGGGTGGAATCTGAAGGCCGCAGGGTGGTTCAGATAGATGGGGGTTTGAGGGCTGGGGGGGCATATAGATGGGGTCCAAGGGCTGCAGGGGGGTCCATATAGACTGTGTTCGGAGGGCCATGGGGGGGTGCCGTATAGACGAGGGTCCGAGGTCCGTGGGGAGGGTCCATAAAGACAGGGGTCTGAGGGTGGCGGGCTGGGTGGGGGGTCCGTATACACGGGGGTCTGAGGGACACTGGAGGGAAGAAGAGGGTCCATATAGACTGGGGTTTGAGCTCCGCTGGGGTGTTCCAGACCCACCCTCGCCCCAAACTGGGTTTTCTCAGTTAGAGCTCTCAGGATTCCTATCTTCCTGTTGGTTATTATATTGGACGCATGTGATTGTGTTATTTGTATACCTTTCATAAGGAGACCACAAGTTCCTGGGTAATACTGCGCCGCCTTCTCTCTTTTCTGGCTCCCACGCGCAGAGAACGTTCACACCTGAAGGCACTGACGCGCGCGCGGGGCGCCAAACCCCCTTACCGCTCTGACTCAGACCCTTCCCCAGTGTGAGCCGCTGCACCTGCCGGAGACGCATGCGCACTCGGTGGCATCTCGGAGCACCCTGCTTCGGGCAGGAATTCTCGCGGGCAGGTGAAACGTCTCTGGGAGGAGGAACGTGGGTGTTACCCCATCGAAGGAGACCCCAGCTTTTTTGTGCAGAAGCTCAGCTACTCTCTGTTCATCCGAAGTGTTGAGAAAGTGAGAACAGATACCCTTTTCTCAGATGAGTTGTAGGTTAATTTGTCATTTGGCTGTATTTAGAGAAGCTCTTTTCTTTTTGGAGTCTATTTAGGGTATCTGGAGAACTGTGACAAATATTTCTTCCCATTTGTCCTGCCTGGTTGTCGATGTGCAAATATAAAGTTTGTTTCTTTCTAATGGTTATAAATACTTGAGAGAGGAATATGTGAAAAGAATAAACAGAGTCTAGGCTCTTGCTTGCTTCCCTAAATTAGAATGTGTGCCTCTGTGAACTGAGTGACACAGACGATAAGACTCTGGGGGGAGCATCAGTATTTCTTAAATAACATATTATGGATGGGCTCGTATAAGAATGTTATCTATGATAATTTGCTATGAAAAAATATGGTAGTCTGTGCAGAATGAAGTTGATTTTAGACAATTGAATGCATAAAATATATTTTAAATCAGGTCTGTTGTAGACACAGCCCTTATTTAAGGAAATTGTCAGAATTTATTTAAAAAA
The DNA here is from genome assembly GCF_009762305.2 of Zalophus californianus. Lineage (NCBI taxonomy): Eukaryota > Metazoa > Chordata > Mammalia > Carnivora > Otariidae > Zalophus > Zalophus californianus. The sequence goes on from NC_045597.1 coordinate 3,106,968, forward strand.
TTGTGTGGTTAAATGATTTTTGTGATTTTTTAAAACCATGTTGAAGTTTTGACAAGCTTTTGGCCTATTCCCACGATTCTCCATCTGGGCACTTGTAATGATTTCTTACCTCGTTTAGCATTTGCTCCCAGACATCATTCCCTTACACAGAGTGCTATGGGTTCAGAGGGATAAAAAGCACTTTGTTTCTTGCTGTCAGAAACATTGTGAAAGCAAGTTCTCAATCTCCCTAGGAGTGTAATTAAAGACTTCAGTGACCTTAAAACACTTTCCTCCACCATCTTCACGTATACTTGAGTTCTTTTTATGTGTCTTGTACGGGACCATGGTATTTTCTAGTTAATAAAACATTCGGGCTTCTTGAACACCTTTTATTCAACACTTCATGTGTGCCAGTTACTATGGAAAGGGTTATCATACACGATTTTACACAATCTTTATGACAATCCTCCGAAGTAGTTAGTCTTGGAAAAATTCTATCAGAAGGGGAAACCGAGGCTCAAAAAAGTTGAGTGACTAGCTCCGTGATTCCGATTAACTTACATCAACTTTCTAAGTCACCTCCACTGAAACCAGGGTCATGGTAATACCTCCCAAGACAGTGTCAGTGTGACGTGTCAGTGAGGCCAAGGATGCGGAGCTGAGCACACAAAGACCGGCAGATGTTCAATGAAGAGTAGATTTTCAGTAATTAATCGACTGAAGTAATTCCCGACTTTTTCCCAAAGAACTACATGTATAAATCTCAGCTCCTGGTGAACACATTAAACCCACAGGAAATGACTGAGAGGGAAGTGTCCACACTTTCTGCCAGATCACAGCCAGCCCCCAAGACAGAGACACAGTGACAATACCAAGACCCGGTGACGGCACACTCCGATTTTGGGAGTCTGCGGCCCTTGCACAGGATGTGGTGATACCACCAATGCTGGAAATATGAAGCAGAATAACATCTCATCAGATGGAAATCACTTAGGGGTGACTTCAGCACAAGGCAGAGTAGTATCAAATGATTTTCAGGTATAAATCTGGTGTCTGCCTCAAGTGCTACCTGATCATCTTTTGATTAAGGATGACTTTGCATATATGGCTAATCAGGGTCTTACATTTAGTATCCTGTGGTCTTTTTCAATTGGATGAATCACATATTCATTCTTCCCTCCTGTGCATTGTCCTACCACTTAGTTACACTGTCAAAAATTAGCGATTTGCCAAGCACTTCCTATTTGCACCCAAAGGTGCTAAATTGGGTTTAGAGTCACTGAGAACTTGCACTACCTTTTAGCACGGCATGAAGTGCTTTAACAATGTTAATATTTCAGCTCTGCAATTCTGTAGACTGTGCTAAAAGGGAAAAACAGAAACATTGCCTGAGCATCTTGCCAGAGCTCAGTGCTTCCTCCCATCAGTTTCATTCAAGGCTTGTGAGTCTGAAATACTGCTAGGTAGGCCAAAACAACGTGGACCTATGAATATTAAATATAAAAATAGCAGCCATTGGAAGTCTGAAATGATAACTAGCTCTATAATCCTTCAGGCCCACAGATAATGGTGAGAGAAGAATTTAATCTTGAAATTCCATTAACTGGGGAACTTGGATGTACATTGATTGCAGATTCCTCATGGATGGTCATCACCAGCCTCCAGTGTTTTCCATGTCCTAAGACCTCATCATGCTATCTCAGGCGGGAAGTCTTCAAATCTGGGATTAAGGTAACCAGATCTTCCACTGGGTTGCCGAATGTTTGAGACTGAATGGAGTTCTAGGGTTACTCAGCCCCAGAAATCTGCCTCAACTACAGCTGCCCCATGAAGTGAACTCTGGAGGTGACATTCCATGAGCTATTCTTGATGATATTAGAAAACAAAATCGTTCTATCTCAGCCATCTCATTCATTAAAATGTTCAGTAAATGCTTGATATCATTTGGGGTAGAGACTGGGCATAATTTCTTCAGTGACAGATCATACTTTTTTATCTGCTGAAAATCACAGTTCTAGAGGCGGAAAGTCTGAGGTCCAAGTGTTGGCATGGTTGGGTTCTGGTGAGGGCCCTCTCCCTGCCTTGCAAAGGGTTGCCTTGTCACCATGTCCTCCCAGGGTGGAAAGAGTGAACAAGCTCTCTCGTGTCTCTTCTTGGAAGGGCACTCACACCACCATGAGGATGCCCCTCTCATGACCTCACCAAGCCACATTACCTCTCAAAGGCCCTCATCTCCGAAAGCCATCATGTCGAGCTTAGGGCTTCAGCATAAGAATTTGGGGGACACCATTCGGTCCATAACAGTGGCTCATAGGGCATCCAACAGCATCTCTGCCCCAACTTCTTCATATAGATAAGAGTCTCTCTTCAGAGTCCAGGTTAGTTGTTTGTCCCATAACCTCAGTTCTCTGAAAGGTTCAAGAGAAGTCATGAGTTTCCCGTTTGCTACACTTTCTCTGCCTGAGAGCGTGAGGACAACACTCATTCCATCTCTCCACATTTTTGAGTTGAAACTGAATGTCCTCTGCACATTTATCTTAAACTTTTCTGATTATTTTAGGTTGCAGTATTCTCATTTTGCTTGACACACATTCAGATTTCCAATTCCCTACCTCTTTCCTCCAGCAAAGGAAAGAAAATTTAAAGATTGTTTGAATTAAAAAGCAAAATGAAAAGAAAGAAAACCAAACTTTAACAGGCCTGGTATAAAGAAAAATAAGCTTCAGTCTCTAAAAAGCAATATAAGTCCTATTTTTACATAAAGTTCAAAAGAATTCTAATATGGACTGTCATCCTTGTTTGCATTAATGAGGAATATGCCCCATCAAGAAGTGAAAGACTGTGGATTATCTAAACTCGCTGTCACACAGGAATTGCTAATGACTCAGTCAATCCTTCCTGGGAGTGAAGCAATTTAATAATTCAGCAAATATTTATCTTGAAATTCTGTACAAAATAATTTTTTTACCCTGCACATTATATGCTCATACTATGTTATCAGGGTAGGATGACAATTTTGTATGGTTTTGTATGACAAAAGATGCTTGAATTAGCCTCTGTTTTCAATTAACTGCCTTCTCCCTTGACCTCTTACCATTTTATCCTTTACCTGAAATGGTAGGTCTACATTTTCAAGATTTTGAATGATAGCTTCCGACATTTTGCTTTTACTGGGTTGAGCAAAACTTGTTTTGAAAATATAATTAGAAAAATAAAAAAGAACTTTAAATATTCAGATGGGGCTCTTGTAAGACTGCACAAAAATGTGTTGTTGATGCAGGAGTGAGCTCCTGCGGAGCTGTAGCCTGAAACCTGTATGTCAGTGACACGCCAGGCACAGCGGCCCCAGAGACAGTGGGGAGAACCCCGCTCCCCCGGTACAGCGGCCCTAGAGACAGTGGGGAGAACCCCGCTCCCCCGGTACAGCGGCCCTAGAGACAGTGGGGAGAACCCCGCTCCCCTGGTACAGCGGCCGCAGAGACAGTGGGGAGAACCCCGCTCCCCCGGTACAGCGGCCGCAGAGACAGTGGGGAGAACCCCGCTCCCCCGGGACAGTGGCCGCAGAGACAGTGGGGAGAACCCCGCCGCCCCGATAGGGCGGCCCCAGAGACAGTGGGGACAACCCTGCGCCGCCCTGTAGAGCGGCCCTAGAACAGTGGGGAGAACCCCCCCAGGCACAGTGGCCTCAGAGACAGTGGGGAGAACCCTGCCCCCGCCTCTCCGCCCCCCGGCCTTCTGTGGCTTCCGTTCTGACCCCCAGCACACGCAGCAAACACACCCCGTGGGGGTACTGACTGGTACTGGGCGCTACACCATTGAATGGCTGATGGTGATCGAGCAACTCAGACATTTCCCTGATTGGCTTTCAGTGGCCTGATGAGGAAGACACGTTCCCAGTGTGTGTTCTTTTTAAAAAAGAACTATTTTCTGCTTGTAATTCTCCACACATCATTCCCAGAACTATTGTTCCTGCAAGAATGGTCACTAACCTCAGAACTGGTTACATGCTCAAAACACATGAGGGCTGTTTCCTGTTTTAATGACCATGGGACTGGATGTCTTCTGGCTTGTAAACAGTCACTTTCTTAGAGCAAAGGGTTTATGCCAGGTAAGGATAAAATTATGCTACTTTATTTTATAGGATTACTTACTGTTAGGGATTGGAGTGTTCCCTCCGGATTCATGTGCCAAAGCCCTAACCCCAGGGCCTTAGAAGGACTTTATTTGGAAATTGTGTTGCTGCAGATGTAATTAGTGAAGATGAGAACGTACTGGCGTAGGGTGTGCCACTGACCCAATAAGACTGGGGTCCTCAGAAACAGGGGACTTTGGGACACAGATACACAGGGAGATGCTGTGTGAAAACAGAGGCAGGGATCGGGGTGGTGCGTCTACAGGCCAAGGAGCACCAGAGATCTCCAGCAAATGCAGACTCCAGAAGAGAAGCCTGGGGGAGATTCTGTCTCACAGCCTCAGGAGGCACAGCCCTGCCACAGCTCCATCCTGAACTTCTGGCCTTCAGACTGTGAGACAATAGGTTTCTGTTGATTAAGCCACCCGGTCTGTGGTTCTTTGCTATGGTGGTTCTAGCGTACTAATATACTGCGTACTTTCTTGGGGTTGCAGCAAGTGAATAAGGATTTTTAGCCAGCGTGTCTCTGAAGAGTCCCCTGCAGCTTCTCTTACTTTTGCTATGAGTGGATTCCTGCTGAGGTTGATAGGAGGGGCCATAGAAAATGTAAGGAAGCCCCCCACTCCCTTATAGGAAGGAGGTTGCACCTGCCTGGACACTTTGACCAAGGAGTTCAGTTGTTCAGGTCATAATCAAAGGTCCTGAGGTGACAACAAAGCTTGTATCCAAAGCTTGTTGTTAATGTGAGCCTAGGGAACATTAAAGTATAAAACTTGCATAAATTATGTATACTGTTGAATCACACCAATCAGATAAAATATGGCCACACACACCATCAATGCATTAGTTTGCTGGGCCACCATAGCCAACGACGGTAGACTAGAAGGGCCTTAAACAACATGAATTTATTTCTCACAGTTTTGGTAGAGGAAGTCTGAGGTCCAGGTATGGGCAGGGTGGGGTCCTTCTGAGGTCTCTCTCCTGGGCTTGTAGATGGCCGTCTCCTCCCTGGGTCTTCACGTGGTTGTCCCTCTGTGCGTGTCTGTGTCTTAATCTCTTCTTATTAGGACACAGTCATATTGGATCAGGCTCACACTAACAACCTCAGTTTACCTTAATTGCCTCTTTGAAGGCCCTACCTCCAAATACAGTCACAAGTCTGAGGTGCTGGGTGTAAGTACACCAGCATATGAATTTTGGGTGGACACAGTTCAGCCCCCAGCAGTCCCCAGATTATCCTCACCATTGCTAACATGCAGCAAACACACCCCGTGGGGGTACTGACTGGTACTGGGCGCTACACCATTAAATGGCTGATGTGACAAACACACAGAACACAGGCTCACAGATGCAGCCCCGAGGCTCTCAGAGATGCTGTGTTTCAATCAGCTCCATCACCGATGAGGAGATGGATGTGTGGACAGGGCTGAGGCCCTGCTCAAGGTGGCAAGTTAGCATAGCGCCGGGATGGCATTGGGGATCTCCCCTGTTCCAGGGTTCCCCATGCAAGGTGGACTGTAAGGGAATCACTCAGGGAAGCTTTGAAGTTTTCCGATTCTCTGAGGAGTGGGGTTCTGCAGGTCTGAGAGCTGGGAGCTACTCCAGTAGGACTGAGAATCATGGCTTCTTCTAAAACAGGCATCAGCAAACTTTCTCTACAAAGGACCAAATAGTGTATATTTTTGGCTTTGTGAGCCATATGATCTGCACTGCAAGTGCTCAGTTCTGCTGTGTGATTTTGAATTACAACCCTAGTTTTCAGTCAATAACCACCTATAAAGTATGAAGTATGAAAATTCAAAGGACACACAAGAGCTTGAGGAGAACATAGGTGTGCAAGCCTGGGCCTCCACCCACAGCAGCGACCAGACTTGGACCCATACACACGACGGAGATCACCACAGTGCAAGCTGTTTCCTGCTGGGGCCACGGGGAAGGAGCCCACCCAGGCTTCTCTCCTTGGCTTATAGATGCCCGTCTTCATGTCATCTCCCCCCCATGTCCCGTCCTTATAAGGATCGGTCATATCACATTAGGGCCTAATGACCTCATTTTAACTTGACCACCTCTGGAAAGACTCTCCGCATATGGTCACATGCTGAGCCCCTGGAGGTTCACGTTTCAACGTATTCATTTAAAGAGGACACAGTTCAACCCCTAGTGGTCAACAAGAGTAAACTAATAACCAAACAGAGAGTGGGAGTCTTCTGGGAAGCCGTTGTGCTGTGACAGGTGAGGGATGCTTGTCCAAGGCACGCTAAGATGGCCTCTGAAACCAATAGTCTTCACCAGGAAGGGCAGTGTGTAGTTGCCACCTTGCAGCCTGTCGGGAGTCACAGACGTGCCATGGGCATTTGTACCTACAGATCAGCTTGTGGTCCAGCAGCGTGAAGGGGGCAGGCATGGCCCCTCTTGCTGTGGTGGATGTTCGTTCCTGGACAGACCTGGTGTTGGATGAACGCTTACAGCTCCCCTCTGCCTGGTGCATGCGGGCTGTCTTCCTGGGGGCTGTGGCCTGCCGGAAACCAACATTGGCTCAAGGTTTGTAGAGACAAAGAATAAGAAGAGTTGCATTGAAGTGAAGATATCATTTGGAGGCTCAACAAAGGCTCCAAGTCAGGTTCTTGTGCCAGAAGAGAGAGACGTGCCAGGAAACCTTGGGACAGATCCTGGGGATCTGCCGGTAATGCAAGGTTTTTGCCGTGAGCAGTGGAAGCCAAGATGGCGGATTGGGGCTCAGAGAAGATGGAGTTCTGCTTACTCAGAAAACCAGAGGAGAGCAAGGAAGGAGAGCAACCCCAGGGTGGGCCTGAAGCAACAGTTGCCCTGGGAATCCTTCATGCCTTCCATGTGTGCCAACCCAGGTCCAGGAGGTGGCTGCCCGTGTTTTCTTGGAGGTGGCTCCGGAAGAAGAAGGGAGGGTGTGTGTAGCAGCAGAAAGACCCCACACTTTCCAGAGAGTGTCCAGACCCAGCATGTCACTGTCTCACATCCTCTGCTTGCTCTGCACCCTCCAGAGCCAGGTTCGGTCCTGGGAGTCTTGAAGGGACAGTGGCAACTGTTGGTGTTATTGTGGAGGGCGCATTGCAGGGGCTGCTGATGTCCGGTCTACAAGGTGCTTTTCTGACCCAGGGGGCTCGTCTTGCAGAGGAATGTGGTGGTGTGGGGCGTGGAGGCAGAAAGGGTGGAAACTCCCCATTTAAGCTGAAACATTGGCATCTCGGGAGGAGGCGGTGCGTGCAGTATTTATATTTGGAAACCAAAACATGTACATACTGTTTTCATAATACAAAAATAGAAAGCAAAGGCAATAAAATCTTTGTTTTATGTCGTGTGCATTATGCAAGTATGGTACAATTTGTCATACATCATATACATACTAAGAGTTTTCTCTTTTAAAGACAAGTATGCTTTACTCAACAATAATGCTGATTTGCTTTAATGAGAAAAGAAGGTGGGGTGCACAACATTGTAATATTTAACAAACGGGAAGCATGGGTTTTAAAAGTTGCAAAAACACTTATGGAGAAGAAGTTTTCAGTTTTCACTTCCAGGGTTCCCTTGTGGTCTCTGAGTAAGAAGCATTAATCAATGACTCAGATGGAAATATGTCATGACAATGACAAATATGCATAACATTTCACGGGTTATAAGGCATACTTCCTTTACATAATGCAAGCTTATTTAATTCCTGAAGAGCACAAAGCTTGGCGGCAGGGGATTTGAACCAGGAACGCCAAAGATCTCAATGTGTTGAAATGTGGGCAGTTCTATAATTGGTTAAAATCCAATTGTGATAAGTGTATTTGCTAACAAAAATCCCGATTGCTTTTCAGGTATGGGGAAATCATGGCTTAACGAAAGCTTATGTAAAATAGAACTTAGGGGTTTTAGCAGACTAAATACGAAGTGTATTAAGAATGTGATGTGGTTGCCAAAAGAGCTAACGTAACTTAAGCTGCATTAATAAGGGTATTAACTCTAGACCAAGGGGAGATGCTCATCTTTAATCTTGACTGGACAGGTTGCTTCTAGAGAGGCAAGGCCCTGCATATAACATGGAGTTGGAAGACGTGGGTTCCAGAGTCCATTTGCCTGTGTTCAGATCCCACCTCTGCTATGTCCTAGCTGTGTGAGGATCTTGAATAGGTTACTTAACCTCTCTGTTCTTCAGTTTCCTATCTGTCATATGGAGGTTATAATACCTACCTTTTGAGATTGCTTTGAGGGTTCAAGGGGCCTGTCTTAGTCTGCTCTGGCTGCCATGACAAAAAACCACAACCTGGGTTCTTTTAACAACAGAAATTAAAGTTCCGGAGGCTGGAAGTCCCAGATCAAGGGGCTGGTCAATCGGGTTCTGGTAAGCTCTCTCTTTCTGCTGTGCAGATAGTCACTTTCTCTCTGTGTCCTTACAGGGCAGAGAGAGCCCTGGTGTCTCTTCTTGTAAGGACACTAATCCTATTGAATCAGGGCCCCACCCTTCTGACCTCATCCAACCTCGATTCCCTCCTGACGGCCCATCTCCAACATCTCCAAATAGAGTCACCTTGGGCGGGGGGAGGGGGGCGGAATAGGGCTTCAACGTATGGATTTCAAGGGAACACAATTCAGCCCCATTTAGAATAGAATCTCACACACGATCAGTCCTCGTTAAATGATAGGTATTCCTATCTAGATTTTGTTATTTGAGTCTGCACGCTACTTCAATGGGGGCATAAAGAAACTGGATTAGGAACAGTTTCATATGAGGACGATTCAGAGGATGTGGACTCCTTAGACGATGAAGACAAAACTTTGGGGAGATGTGCTAGCTGTCTTCACATATCCGCAGGCTGCCAGACTGACGGCCGTGAGATTTGTTCCAGCGGACCACGAGTGTCAGAGCAGGGGCACGAGGGGATTCCAGAAAGACGTGCAGGCACAATGCGGGGAACACCTCGGATTAGCTATCTGTGGCGGAGCGTAAATGGACGCTCTTTTTTTAGAGGTCAATTTAGTGATAGGGATCAGAAGTCTAAGAAAGTGTGTATGTCTTTTCCACGCACCAATTTTATTTGGAGAGCTTTTTCAAAAGGAAATAGTCAAATGCTTATGTACACAGAGGTTATTACACCATTATTTGTGAAAGCAAAATATTAGAAGCGGCCCAGCTTTCCCCCAATAGGGGACTGTGTAAATAAATGAGGGTACACCGAGAGGAGAGAACATTATGCAAGAATTTCGAAGAAGGTATGTTCCTAGATCAGTTTTGAAAAAGTGGAAGAAGTATTTAAAACAATCGCATATTTTTAAAGGTATTCATAACGAGGTTGTAAGTGAGAAAAACAGGACAGAGAAGAGCACATTGAGAGTAATCTAATTTTCAGGAAGTTAAAACAAGGAGATGGTAGCAGGAGTGTATCAGCCGGCACGGCGTCTTAGGAAGGCGGCCAGAAGACGTCTTCAATGTGTGGACAGAGGTGAAGGCAGGAGAGTGGGATCATGGGTACTCGGTCTTGTCCTTTTCTATTTACCCTGAGTTTTCTATAATGAACAGGGACTGCTTATGAAAAAGTAAATATAGACCTTAAAAATAAAATGAAGTGTGTGCTTGTGGACCCAAAGACCTGAGACATTCAAAATAGTCCCAGGATGACCTGATCTCAGAGGAATATGATCCTGGTTTTGCAGTGAGAAGTGGCAGGTGCACTGACTGGGCTGTGGGCCAGGTAAGCCCACCAGGTCACTTGCTACAATTGCACCCTCCAGCTATTGCCAACTCCCCATCTTCTGAATATCCTTGCCTTTAACATTACTACTTGTGGGTCAATAGTCTGTCTTCTGTACTCTCCAACAGAGTAGCTACTAGCCATGTAAATTTAAATTAAATTTAAAATGAAATAAAATGAAAAATTCAGTTTCTCAGCTGCACTAGCCACATTTCAAGTGCTTGGAAGCCTCAGGTAACTGGTGGCTACCATATTGGATAGTGCAGAATTTTAGAACACGTTGCACAACGCTGCCTTCCAAGCACACTAGAGGTGGTGAGGTGTAGTTGAAGGAACAAGACTTTGTTGGCAGACTGACCAGCAGACTAGACTTGTTGCTCCCTGAGGACAGGGCCCCTGCCCGTCTGTTCCTGGCTCCCTTTGGTGCTCAGTGAGAGTAGACATCATGTCAATATTTGTTTATAAGGGAAAGAAAAACGTATGTGAAGATCTGGCACAGAGTAGGTACTCCATTGATGTGGCCGCCATTTGTGGGTGTATCTGAAGGAGAAGGGTACCCCCAGCATCCTTCTTTTCCCAGTATGGATTATGTATCGATCATGAAGCTTCTATAGCATGCTCTCGTAAATACCTCCAGGCTAAGTTTCCGCACTAGACATGGACATTCATGATGTTGCTAAATGCTCGCTGCCACGAGCAATTTGTCAAGAACCCATCTATCACGGAGCCTGAGAAGTATTCTGATAGGGAAGTCAAATTGTCTAATCCCTTTCTGCCTTACATGAATGATCAGCTCTGTCTGCTCGGGAAGATGAGATGGCTGTGCGTATCTACGAGGTGAATCATCACCGCCAATGGCCCGACACATCTTCAGAATCCTGACTGTAGCAGATACGCATGCCGGCAGAAGGTGCACGTGATGAACTAAAATAAGATGCCTGGATGTCCCGGGTTCTGCCGGGGAGACGTGTAGGTTTCCTGGCACCACAACAGTGGACAGATTTAATTACTCCATCTTTTGCTGCTCCTCGTTGCATTTGGCACATCTCTTGTTTTAGGTTTGAATGTCTCATTTGAATTCTGCTGGGGCTACTTGTTCCGTACAGATATATCCCCGCTTCATCGTGTGTATCTGTCACCCCTTCCCACATCCATTTTAATTGTCCCATTTCTGCCACGCTTTTTTGGCACTGGGGGTCTCTGTAACAGGGCCTGGAGAATATTCTATTTCTCCTGATTAAATCTGTTAGATTTTTTTTTTTCCTGGGCCTTATTTGGGTTCTTTTAATTTCCTCCTGTTTATTACTTCCCTTGTCAGTGACATTACTATTCCTTGAGTTGCTATGGTGTGTGTGCATTTAATTACTTGCAAATGAACATACAGGAGGATAAAAGAGATAATTTACAAAAGCAGTGCTGACTTTCCAGAAACATTGTCAGTCTTAGACCTTAGTTCCTGCCATGTTCAGACAGTATTTCCATTTGGTTGCATTTTTCGAGCAGCTTTGGGAAATAGTGTTGGGGTTGGGGGAAGAGCTCATCAAACCGGCGAGGTGAAGAATGCTGGCTGAATCATCCTTTCTCTCCCTGCCTTCTGCCCGTGCGGCTCCACCCGGCCGTCTGGAGACGTGCGTGCTCTCCTGGCCTCGTCTCCCCCGTAAAACTGAGCTGAATCCATTTCTCCGAGCTGCCGTGTTCCCCTTTCAACTCAGCAACATACCGTAGTGGGAGCAACCTAACGTATATTTTCTTCCGGGGGGCAGGTGTCTTATTGCCGCTAAATTGTTCATCTCTGTAGATGGTGCACGACAGGTACGAATCCCAGGTATCTAGAGTGGGTGCTTGTTTAGATGTTATTTGTGGGCAGGGCCTCTGGTGGAGCTTAAAGGGAAGGCGTCCATCCAGCCCACCCGCCGCAGATACTGTGATTCTACAATAATGAAAATGAGAGTGGGACATCAAGCAGAAACAAGTCTGCTGGACACCTGAGATCACCACGGTTTGGAGATCCCTTGATGGCCACTGAATGTCATAGAATCACAGAACTCACACGTCTGAGGTCTGGCCAGGTCCTTCAGAGACAGGTAGATGTTCTGCTGTCAAGTCCGATGGCCCCAGAGCCTGGATCTCCTCTAACACCCGGTGTTCTCCCCATTCCTTTCCTGTCCCTTTACTGTCCGTGGCCCACTTTTATAACCGATCCCTTATAAATGCCTTGACTTCTGAGACTTTCCTACCTCTCCTCCTCGGCCTCCCCAGCCCAGCACATTCTAGCCTTGGGTGACTCCCCCCATTGTGTACTCACACTCAGGGATTGGAGACACTGATGCCACTGGGCGCATGGGCCGGCCACACCGGCCTTCTCTATTTCCTTAAAAAGCTTCTCCCACTGTCCCTGATGCCTACTGGGTGTGTTCTCCTCTGTGTCGAGCCCCCCACAACCTCCCTCCTGTCCTTGCTCTGGCTGGTGACCTGAGCTGGCTGGTGACACTTGACGAAGACATCAGAAGCCATCAGGTGAGAAAGAATACTCCTCCACCCCACAATGGTAAGTCCACCTACACTGACCCACAGTCTCTTTCTTTCTGCTTCTTTTCCTGTCTTACTTACGCTCTGGCTTCCACCCACCTCACCTGCTCCAGCAAGTGCTGGAGTTTGGGGTTTGGCCCTCCTGTCCTGTCTTATGTCTCCTTCTCTGAGCGGCCATTCCCATCACTGGTCCCCATGCTCTACGGGCGTCTGTCTTTAAGTAGATACATCCATGACTCTGCTTCTCCACTCCTTAGACCTGCTCACCTGTCCCCATCCCTCACCTGGCCGAATTCTTCAGAAGACCTGTCCACATATGTGGTCTGCATGATGCCTCAACCTGAACACCAGTGGGGCCACTCAAACCCGGGCCTGCTGTCGTCGGCATCACCGAGGGTCTCCGTGATGCCAAATCCAGACTCTACGTGTATGTCCTCTTTGTACCCCCTCTCAGAGTTACTCACCACGAGCCGATCACATGTTCCTGGAACACACGTTCTCCTAGGACAGCAGCTCCCAGAGCAAGGAGCTTGTCTGTCCTGTTGACCGTTACATCACTAGCAATGAAAAAGTGCCCCACTCGGGTGGGCAAACATATTTGTTGAAGGACAGGAGATGCTCTGTGTGGCTTGACCTGCGTGAGGCTGCCCTCCTAGGGTTTTCCTCCTGATCCCCAAGGCTCTCCCTCCTGTCTCCTCAACTAGCACCCCTTCCCCTTTGCCACTTCTCAGCGTTCGTGCCTTGCTGGGCTCCACCTCACAGCACCTCGAAGGCGAGCTTGCTCATTCCCATGGCTTCAAACCCTGCACCCCCAGGTGTGTAGGTTGGGCCCCCGAGTCTCTGAGAAGCCGCACCTGTGTCTAGCCTGGAGTGCTTGTCTCGGATTCTGGCCTCATGCCCCTGGCACTTACTCAAAACAGAACACATCACTCCTCCCGTGCCTCTCCATTTCCATTGATGACCATCTGCCTGCCGTTCTGGAAGGAATTCTGTGGTTCTTCTGCACTTCTTCTGCTTCCTTTTCCGCACCCCTGTCACCCATCTCGTCAACAAGCCCGTCCCAGTCTCCCCGAGGTGGTGTGGCATCTCCGAGTACCTCTGTCCCACCCCACCTGAGCCACATTCCTGTGTCGCCCATACCACCCCGGGAGCTTCCCACCGTGCCCTGCTGACTGCGCACAGCCTCCAGTCAGACCCTCGATGCTCTCTGGGTCCTCTCCCTCCCCTGCCCAGGACCCGCCATGGCTTCCCAAGCTCCCCTGGCCACCTGTGAGCCGGCTCCTTCTCACCTTCACAGGAGCCCGCTGCTCACTCTCTGCCCAGGACCCGCCTTCCTGCAGCCCCGCCAGCTCCTCCCTGCCTCTGATTTCCATCTAGCAGGTACTGTGTTCCCTCTGGACCTTCTGCCTCCCTTCTCCTGCACCAGCCTGGGTGCTCCTTGGGTTCTCAGGTTTAATCTGGCTTCTCGGGCTGCATCCTTGCTTGTGGCCATCCTGTTTCCTCCAAGCACATCCCACAGTTTCATTAGAATAAGATTTACTTACCTGTTTGTTGACTGTCTTGGTCACTAAACTACAAATTCTATGACGACAAAGACCACATTTGAAACTCATGTTACTTCCAGAATCTCGGGCACCATGTGGTGTGGAAAATGCACCCCCAGATGTTTTTAATGTAATGAACGATGTCAGGATTTAGTCACTGTGACCTTGTCGTCACATTCATGGATTAATCTCTATTATGAGGTCGAATTTTTCTATTTTCATTTTTTTGTCCCTCACTCTGCTCCCCCTTCCATAATTCCCAGAATATTAACGGGAAAAAAAAAAAGAAGAGAAAGACTCTATGTCAATGTTGGTTTAACAGTTTTGGATAGAAAGCATGTTTTATTGTTTTCAACCTCAAACATTTGTCTGACCCAGAAATGTGCCCTTGAAATTATTTTTGTTGTCATGTGATTAATCACCCACACACAATATTTATTGATATTCATTTATAATATTAATGTTTATTCATCAGTCATGAGGCCACTCGAAAAGCTGGTTATGGATCTGAACTGCCAGGTGTTCTGATTTCCTCGGGGCCATTAGGCTGTCTGGGGTGGGATGCTGCCTGTTTGCCCAGACTGTATTGAAAGAGAATATCTCTTGGATGCCTTGGTAATTCAAGGAACTACGTCTAACTTTAATAGCATTACGTTTCTTTTTCATTTCTAATAAAAGTAAGAATGAAAGGACCCTTCTAACTGACTTTTGACAAGTGTACCCTCCACAGCTGACATGGTTGGGGACGCTCTAGAGAGACCAGCGCCAGTGGGGCCCGCCTCTTCATCAACCTACACACAGCTCCACACTGCTTTGACCCATATCATTGCTTAAATAGTCAAATTCCCTAGAGTCATCGTGTGAGTAGTAAAACAAAAAGGTAGAATAGATCATCCCTGCTGGTCAGCGTAACAGCAACCAACCAATCTAGAAACAGCACAATCTAGAGCTGTCCGGGGCTGTTCTCTGCACATGACCCCCGGGGGTGGGAGGGGCCCCCCTGAGATCGGAAGGTGGCCTGTGCTGGCAGACGAGGCAGAGGACCCGAGGGGTTCATGGGACTTTGAGTCTGGGGTCTGCATCTCCTACTCCCTAGATGCGTGGGAAGTTATGCATTACTTTTTTGAAGCCACTGCTCCTCATCTGGAAAGTGCGGGATTAAAATACCACCCTCCTCAAAAGGCCATTGGTAGGATTCAATGACCCTGCTCAGGTAGAGTGTCAGATGCTCAGTTATTATTAGTGTAAATTCTCTCCAAGACAGAATCACGGTGATACCACTCTCTCATAGACTGATTGTGCTTTCGATCTTATTTAATTAATTTAAAGATTTGTTTATTCTAGAGAGTGAGAGAATGTGTGCACACACGTGTGGGCAGTAGGAGGGGCAGAGGGTGAAAGAGAGAGACCATCTTAAGCAGATTCCCCACTGAGCACAGATCCCGACCCTGAGATCATGAGCTGAGCAGAAACCGAGAGTCGGATGCTCAACCGACGGAGCCACCCAGGCGTCCCCGTGCTACAATGTTATACTCCAAATCCTCCAATGAAATAAGATCTTATGGCTGAAGCTGTCTACTTAAGAATTGCCTCTCTAATTCCTTAAACACACTGATTTCTTTTTCTTTTTCTTTTTTAAGATTTTATTTATTTATTTAACAGAGAGATAGAGCGAGAGCACAAGGAGGCAGAGTGGCAGGCAGAGAGAGAGAGGGACAAGCAGGCTCCCCGCGGAGCAGGGAGTCCGACGTGGGCTCGATCCCAGGACCCCGGGATCATGACCTGAGCCAAAGGCAGACGCTTAACCGACTGAGCCACCCAGGGGCCCCTAAACACACCGATTTCTAAATACCCCTTTCTGTAGGGCAGTGGCTCTCCACCAGGGGTGACTTCACCCCTCCCTTCCAAGGGACACTTCCAAGGGTGTGTGGACACATTTCTATTTAGGGTTGTCACACTGGACGGAAGGCTGTTCTGCATCTAGTAGGCTGAGTCCAGGGAGCCGCTAAGTACCCTGCAGAGCTCGGGGCCGTCCCAAGACAACAATTTATCTGACCCCAAGTATCAGTTCAAGTTGAGAAACCGTGTTGCAGGGCATTATGTGCTCACGGAGCTTTCTCTGTTCATTCTTTCCTCTTGACATAACTAAAAACATAAGTGATTATCTTGGAAATTTATCATTTTGTAATCTGAAAAAAAAAAAGATTGCATTTTGAGTATCTAAATTGCATGAGCAGATCTAGGTTTCCAAACTATTTATTTTGGAGTTTTAAAACATATTGATTTTAAAATCGTGTACCAGGGAAAGCCTTTCCTTTTGATTACTTTATTGAGAAACACAAATAGGAATGTTAAGCCCAGGCACCATGTAGATTAATGGTGTAGTAATACGTTCATAGTTATTTTGGATATCAGCAATTAATTTCTGAGTATCCAAAAACGATTTCAAGTCAAAGGTTATAAAAAGGGGGGTCTCACACATTGCAGAAACAAGAAGGAAAAAACATGTATTTCAGAGGAAGTCAAGCAGATACAGTCATTTTCTGATTTTCTCCCCCCGTGCATGTGGTTTTTAAGTCCACAGCCTTTTCCCTTAGCTTTTTGGATGCCTTGGCCCAGTGTGTAAGTATGGGGCTGACCCAGGTGACCCCCAGTCCCCGTCAGCACCGAGACCCGGGGTCACATACTGTTTCACTACTCTGGAGACGGCACAGTATATTTGCATCAGTGTCACCAGACCCACTTTCTTCCTGATTTTTCCCCCAAAACAAAGTGTTTTCCCCTCTTGACTGGCTACGTCTTTCCCCTTGATCTCTGCGACACTCTGCTATCTTTAATACGTCCCATGAGTCAGATGTTTTAATGTGCTTTCATTTCAAAACTAGAAGCTTTCATCTCTGATCAAATAAAGAATGGCATGCATGGGACATGCATTTCCGTAGCTGGTTGACACCGTTGCAGAACGGCTTTTAGAATTTTATAGTCCTGTGATTTCAGATGTCAGACATGTCAGCAAGGCCAGCATAAAGCCCTTGGAGTTATGTTTTGATGTTTCTCAAATATTCTGGTAAGCTGGATGAAATGACTTTTTGGAGCACAGGCTCCAGCAACGTGGTGCGAAGGAGGTAGGCGGACGCTTTGTTGAAATCTGCATTAGCTCTTGCAGTGGGAGACTATCTAGAGAACAGTGAAAGGAAATTTTAAAATGCACCCTCATGTCTGAAATTCTTCCTCTTGAGGAGCGTAATGGCCCCAGAGCTCAGGGTGTGTTCGCCCTTCGCTCCTGACCAGCTCTTCTCGCTGCTTCCTTGCTGAGTGCCGTGAGCTGGATCCCCAAGACAATTGAAGAGGAAGCAAAATCACAAGGGCAACGTGCTTCTTTGTTTACGCGTGCGACACGTTTTGTGCTCAAAGGTGCAATGCAGCAAACCCCAACGTCTCCTCCACACTTTCAGAATACCCAGGAATGCCGGTGTGACATTGGTTCCTTCAACAACAGCACTTTGTGTCCTCTGGTCTTTAAGTCATGCAGACACTTCCCGGTTCACGTCCCGCTTCTGGCCATTTCCTTTCTCCTCTACGGCTCTCTGCAAGGAGCTGGGTGGGTTCCCGTGGTGAGCGGCCACGGCTGGTCCTGGAGTCTCCCAGCAGCCCCCACGCCCCCTCCCAGGACCCACCTCCTACGTGTAGCTTTCTCCACCGGGGCTGGCCCCCACTGAGCTTTGGATATCGTGATGAAGGAGAACTTCTCCTGCAGAGGGCAGGAACCCCTGAGCATCCCCATGCCAACGTGATGGCCCTAAGCTCCGTCCTATGACCCAGGAATAACCCACTTAGCACTCAGTGTAGACAAAGAGCACGTCAGACTAATGGGATCCGTGTGACAAACCTGTTGTGTGTGACATACTGATGCCTCCGCTTCTTTCTGATTGAAGAGGCCCAGGAGCCACATTACAGAATCGATTTGCAGCCAGACACCTCTTCGTATTTTTGTCTAAATCCATATGGTGCGTCTCTGTTGTCAGTATTTTAAGCTGCAGTCAGTGATACCACTTTCAATATCCTTTTATGGAAGGTATTATTTATAGCAAAGGTTGTTTGGTTTTAAGGAAAAACAACTCAAATGAGAAAATTAAAACAAACAAACAAAATAGCCCTGGGTGGTGTCCGTGGCGTCTCAGGCGAAGGAAGCACCTCCGTGGCCCAGAGAGCTTGGTTGGTGCAGAGGAAGTTCACCACGAGCCCACGTGGGTACAGCTTCGGAAGGTCCACCCTGGGCCAGGCGGTGGTATATATGGAGGAGAAAGGATTGCAATGTGCTTCAAGATGGTAAGTGCGTGCGCATCCCACGCACAGAACTGGTGGCTTCAGAGGTACTGAGTGCAACTTCCCCCAGCCGCAGACAAGACAACACCTCCTCTCACGCCCAGACAGCTAGGTCTATTGTGTCAACTTGTTCTATTTAACCCAGGACGAAAAAACTGGCTGTTGAGGCCCAGCCTCACCAGATCTGTACTGGCTAATGGTGGAGGGAACTATGGGTCAATTTCTTGGGGGGTTTCAGACAACTTTCTCTTGCTCCTACATGATTTGGGCAATTTGCTGCAAAGGAGGTTCTGATTTTCTCTTCTGAATTATCCAGATAAGGGCCTCTGCTCTCCTGGACCTCCAGCATTTGATGCAGAGAGTAGGTGACCGGACCGAAACCACACCATTTACGAAAACGTCCGAGTAAACGTGGCCGTCAGGGTATTTTTACTGCAAAATGTATGTTTCTTTAATGCCGGGGAGAGAAAGCCAACCTCATTTCCATTAATAGTTCAGGTCTTACCTTGTAATTGTTGTCTTTTCTCCTCCTTAGTCCCAGAATGAGTGTGGCCCAGTGGGGTTGGTGGGGTGTGTGTGGCACTCCAGACCCTGAGCATAGGAGCCTCTTGCAGTCTTGGTTTGGCCGGTCAGGTGGACAGCACTCTTGTCTTTCCCTCTGTAGGTATCCTCCGGCTACTTCTGAACCATGAGGTGTGGGTCATGAATGTAAAGACGGAGACTTTCAGTCTTTTAGGGCCAGTGTGGAGGGCACAGAGGGTGACGGAAGCTGGGAACATGGCCGGTGACCTGTTACCACTCCCGCTGCTGGGATGGTGTGCACCACGGCAAGGATGCTCAAGCCATTTTTCACCACGGAAAGTGTTTTATACTCTTCATAGGCACCCATGCTTCTCACAGCTTTACTTAACTCCCTCGTTATCAAACCCCCGTGCACAGGCATCCTTGACTCCTAAGGCATGACCACTGACCGAATGAGATCTCATGCAGGAAGGGTCACATTCTGACTTCTGTTCTGGAGACCTTGGTAGGATATTGCATGTGGAATGAAAGTCAACATTACGGGCTGTTGCCCTCTGTGGGATGTCGGCATGAACGAATCTTTGGAAGAATTGGAGGCACAGATGATACGTGAGACTGGGTATAATGTATTGATATATGGTCCTTCTCTGCATTGATCAGGGCTTACTAACCATCTTAGACATTAAAAACAAACAAACAAACCACGTTGTTACTTGTGCATGGATGCGACTCTAAGACAAGAAACAATGTCTATATGCTTGGGGGTTGTGCACAGCAAGCTGAGCTGAAGCTACCGCCTTCCTTCCCCACTGGTAAGCACGGTGCCCACGCTTGTCACCGCCTACCGCCTACCACCGCCCACGCTTGTCACCGCCTACCGAGGGGAGGGGTGGACTGCGGTGCAGAATGCGCAGAGTGAGAGCCCTGTGGGCCGGGGCCATTGGGTGGGGCAGCACGGGGAGGGGGGGGCAGGAAAGACCTGAAGCCATCACTTCAGCGACAGCTGCTCCTCTCAAGCAGGGGTCCCTTCCCTGCGTAGCCCCGCACCCTGCACTCGGAGTGGACTTGGTGAAGGGTCCGTGGGGCAGAAGGGAGGCAAGTAGCCCCATTAGGCTGCCAGAGGTGTTCTCTGTGGGCATTTATTCATCACAAGTGTTAAATTAGTTTCCCACCTGGACAAGCTGGGCTGAGGACAGAGAAGAGGCCGGTGGGAGCTGGGGGGAGGGAGCTGTGAGATGGGTCTGCAAAGCTGGGTGGCACTCGTGTTCAGGGCCATTTGGAGAGAATATGATGTGTTTGCGGCTCTCTCAGGGCTCACTCTGTAGGAGGAAATGAGGATTGACGTTCCTCTGGTGCCAGGAAGCTTGCACATACGAGGTGGAATCCCCCGGCCCCATCCCTCCTTCACAACTCCCCAGAAAGGCGTCACACCATGTGAGGATATTTGTAGGAAAACTCCGGAAAGCATCAGAGGGCATATGCTTCTATAGTTTCGGTACACATTGGCATATCGCCTTCCTTCGGATTGTCTTCATTCTCATTGCCACCTGCAGTGTATGAGAATAGCTGTCTCAGCACGCTGCAGCGTCGAAGTTTTAAATCTTTGCTAATCTTCTAGTTAAAAAAATGTGGTTTCTCAATGTAAATTTAATTTACATTTTCCTTTTTATGCATGGGATTGAGTGTATTTTTTTATCATTTTCTGAACAAGCATACTTTTCTATAAACTCTGTTCATATCTCTTTTCCACTTCTGTACTGTGTTCTTGATCTTATTGATTTGTGGGAACTTTTTATATGTTTATGAAATTAGCCCTTTGTGATACAAATTGCAAATATTTATTTCGAAAGTGTCGCTTGTCTTAACAGCAAATGCAGTTTTTCGTGGAGGAAGTATGTATGTGTTTTCCATACAGACTTTGAAAAATTGTAGTTAGTTCAATTAATTCCTTGTTTCCTTAAAGTTTGAGTTATCGTTAGATAAACCTCCCCACTCAGAAGTTATAGAAAAAATTCTTTCATTATTGTATTCTAGTTATCTTTTGATTGGTATTTTTGCTTTAAAATCTTCTATCAGTTTGGAATTTATCTCTGTTTATAGTCATGATGGTTAAGATTAACCATCAGTTAACTTTAAGTAAAAGAGATGACACTCAAAATGTGGGTGGGCCTCATCCAATCAGTTGAAGGCCTTAAGAGCAAACACTGGGTCTTCCTAGAGAAAAAGGAATTCCACCTCAAAACTGTAGCATGGGAACCTCTCCTGAGTCTCGTCTCCAGACACATGCACGTGAGTACATACACACAAACACAAATACACACACACACACACACACACACACCAAGAGTCTGGGCTGGCCTAACTGGGTCTCTGCTCAGAGCCTCACAACCCACAAGGCTGAAATCACAGTGTTGGCCAGGGCTGCAATCTCACAAGAGGCTTGGGGGCCTCTTCCAAGCTCACCGGTTGTTGGTAGAATTCAGATCCTCACAGCTATGGGTCCGAGGCCCTGGGCTCCTAGACATCACTCACATTCCTTGTCCTGGAGGCTCTCAGCAGCTGCAAGAAGAAGCCTAACGGACACCGAGGGTCGCAGGAGTGATGTCCCATTGCCTTGGCCATGCTCCATGGTTAGCATCAGGTCCTGCCCAGACTCAGGGGAGGGTGTGAACAGAGGCAGGATGTGGCTGTGGTCACCTGGCTGTCTGTCCACCACACCTCCCTAAAGTCCCTTATGATCCTTTACGATCGCATGAAGAGAAAGTACTGCTTCCTTCCTCTCTTTTGTAATGAGGCGGGGCCCACACCCAAATCATAAAGTTCCCCCTATACTTCCGCCCACACGGAATGATTAACACAGGAATGATCATATAACTGGAAGCTTTTCATTTCCTTTTGATGTTGGTGTTAGCGTCATTTAATTTTGCATCTAGTTGTACCCTATCAACTCTGTCTCACTTTTGCTGTGAGCTTATGGCAAATAGAAGGTAGGTTTGGTTTAACTGATTCACCTACGACCCATGACACAGGACATGCGGGTGTTTAATCATCCATGATAACACGGATTCATTTCTTGAGAGAGATGTACAGCAAGTTTCGATGATGGAGCATTAACTTTCAAAATGACTGAAATTTCTTCTTCTCTATTCAAAAAACATGTCACTTTTTAAAAAAGATTTTATTTATTTATTAGAGAATGAGAGAGAGAGAGAAACAGCATGAGAGGAGAGAGGGTCAGAGGGAGAAGCAGGCTCCCCACTGAGCCAGGACCCTGATGCGGGACTCGATCCCAGGACCCCGGGAACATGACCTGAGCCGAAGGCAGTCGCCCAACCAACTGAGCCACCCAGGCTCAAAACATGTCACTTTGGAATTAAACTCCATGGTTGAAAAAGGAAAATGGGATTTGCATTTTAGCTGTGTCTGCAGCAAAGGAAAGAAGGAGGTCCCAGGACAGTGAGAGAAGCAGAAGGAGGAGGGGGTGTACTGAGCTGAGACGGGGGGTCAGCAGTGGGCACGCGGCCCGTGACACCCTGCATGCCTCCGTGTCTGCAAGAAAGCCAATGGATCGAGGGACCACATGATGAGCTTTGGAAGAAGTTAGAACTAGAAGGAGAAGCGGGAATGTCGTCTACATGTAAATGAGGGTTTAAAACCCTGTAAGTATATGCAACTTCCCTGAAAGGCATAAACCACAGCCAGATGCTGGGGAACTCTACCGGTGAGTGATCAGCAGAGAAAGATCCCAGCAGGGGCAGGAAAAGAACAGCTAGGGAGAAGGGAATCGCAGGGAGACTGGGTTTTCAAGCAGAAGGGAAAGTTCAAGTACCCAGGATTAAAGGCAGCAGACCTGACCAGACAGATAAGAGTGGAAAACCATCCCTTGGATTTGGGAATAATGAGGTCATTGGCGACCTTTGCAACAGGGGTTTCAATGATGTGCACCAAATTACAGGGTTTGAAGAGTGGACGGGAAATGAGCAAGTGGAAAGAAAACGTAGACTAGTTTTTAATGCACTTGGCTGATAGAGGAAGGAAAGAGACAGCAAAGCTAGAGAGCAGACAGAGTCCATGGGTCTTTCGTTTTTTGTTTTATTCTATTTTGTTTTTTAGGGTGAGAGGCAGTCCATAGATTGCGGGGAAAGGAAAGGAAAGAAAGAAGGAGAAATTGATAGTAGAGGGGAGAGATGGAGTAATGGATGAATGAACATTTCCGAGGACATAGGAGGCTGAGAGTATTGTACTGGAGACTCTGGAGAAGGGTCTGAGCTTCTGAGAGTGAAGAGGAGAGAGGGGGGTGCAAGGTGGGAGGAAGGGAGGGGGAAGGGGAGAGGAGGAGGGGATGCCACCAGAAGCCGTCGGCGGTGGGCAGGACTTTGGAGCAGCTGGTAGATTGCCCAAGCTTCTAGACTTTTCTGCACCAACCTAGAAGATGGCTAAGGGGTTAGAGGACAGTGGGGGGCCTGCCACGTTGAGTGAAAGTTTACAGCAGTCCTGTGAGGCTAGCAGGGAACTGACCAACTAGAGATAAAGGTCATTAAATATGGCTGTTTAAATATGGCTTCGAGGGTCCTGCAGTTTAACATTTCTGAGTGAAGCAGTTTCCAGGCTGACATCTGTGACGTTACAGTGTGTGTCGGACTCTGTGGCCTCCACTGGGAAGCCCTCCCTCATATTCCTGTGGGAGGAGCACCTCTCATGCCTATGAGCCTGCCCACCGTTTTGTTCGCTAATGACGCCTTCATGCATGTCCGTGGTAGATGGCAGGAACGGCCCCAGTTCTCCGCCCCTCCTCACTTCCGAGTGTTTTCCCAGCCCACCTTGCTGATCACGTCCTCGCTGTCAGCAGATCACGTGGCTTCCTTGGCCTTGGGGACGTCAGCAAACATGACAAGCCGTCAGGGCTGCCCTCCCCTGGGCTCTGGGCTGCGGCCATGAGAACATGTCTGAGCTGGCCTCCCAGAGGAGAGAGAGGAGTTACCATCACCATCCGTCAAGGCCTACACCCAGCTGACCTCCAGGCACGTGGGGGGTGCAGCCACGGCTGGCAGAACTCTCTAGACAGACACACGAGGCCCGTGAGCGTGCCCGCCACAGAGCCGCCTGAGCAAGCCCAGATCCGCTGAACCCCATGGAACCCTGAGCTGAAGAAGCATGTATTTTGTGTTTCATTGAGTTTTCTATGGCTGTTTTTCACTCAGCATTACTGGTGGATCACTGATCATCCATACACTAGGTTAACTCTCTCAGTATGCTAGGAACTCACCGAGAACCACACGAGTGAGAAATGTTGACAAACTAATGAATGAGTTTAGGCAAAACCTCGGAGTGAGGGGCACACCCAGCTCGCTCACCAGCCCTGTTCAGGCTCATCAGCCCCTGTGACACGGTCTGAAATCCTGATTCATGGGTGAGCTAATTAAGTTAGCTTGTGTTGACCATCAAACTCGCATATGTAGGACTTAATAAAGCAAACGAGGGCCCTGAGCCGCCCAGAGTAGGAGGTGGAAGTTGTGTGGTTAAGTGAACCCTCCCCTTTGTGGCACGAATTCCAAGGGTTTGATGATAAATCTTAGTTTGATTAAAAGCCTATTTTCCCCTGAAGCCAAGAGAATAAGGTATAGAAAGAAGATAGAATTTAAAAGACACAAGGGCACGCTTCCCGTCACAGATGCACATGTATTTCTGTTTGGCATTACAGAAGTATTTTTGGGTTGGCCAAATTTGCTACACCCTTCCCTATTTAAAAGGCCCAAGAAAGGTGGTTTTAATAAAAGTGTTCTAATGTAATAGAACAAGCTGTAATAACATCCTGTTTGAAATCTCTAAGAAAAAAAAAAAGAGTTTCTTTTTGAAATGTGTTTTTTCAAGAATTGTGCTCAACCCACGAGAAAAGGAAAGATGAGCGTCAGGGCAGACATGGTGCTCCGTGATTTTAGAGTTGTCTCCTCCATCTGCTGATGGATGACACTGTTAGGGGCTCTGGGTGACTTGGGAATCACATGAAAGGTCCAGAAAGCCAGAAGGCAAGAGAAACCTTGGAACGTGGCCCCGAGGGACGAGAGCATGGGGTCCCTGCGGTGGGTGGGAGCAGCAGCCGAGCACAGGTGCGGCTGCAGGCAGGTGGGTGCCTGTGGCCGCGTGGCACGCGTGGGTCCGCCAGTGAGAGCACTACATAAGGGCAGAGGCATGCCCTGCTGGTGTGCGTGTGCTCGGACGGGTGCAGCCCCGGCGCGCGGTCCGCCCCGACTCCAGTAACACGTCGTCACCCTCCCGGCCCTGTGGCACTGCGTCACCCCAGGAACTCAGTGGTGCCTGCATTCTGATGCTCGTCAGCGGAGCGGGGTGGCGGGATTGTTAATTTGCCCTGTGACTTCTGTTGGTCTTCCTTCCCGCTGACCTGGGTGCGCTGTAACTGCATCTGCTTCGCAGACCTACTTTCCTAGGAAGACACGGCGTTTCAGTGGACTGGGTGTTCCTAGAAGGGAGCTGGGATTTGAATGGGAGTCTGTCCTGCCGGGCTCCCCAGGGAACAACAGGAGGCTCTGTGTGTGGTGACGGGAGGGGGACAGGCGGGAGAGAGTGCGGCCTGAGCTGACCCAAGCGAGCGCACCGTTCTCTTGCTGGCCGAGCGGGCGGCCTCTGATGGTATCGGGCACTTGTTTCGTAGCCTGTGGAATTGTTACCAAGTGGGACAGGTCCCAGGGGCACATTGCAGCGGGAGCCCCATCTTCCCGATCAGGTCTGGCCTCGGGCCAGAGAGGACAGTCTCCTCCCACAGCGGCGCCCAGGCCCTCGGTGTCTCCCCGGGGCCCCCTGTCCGGCCACTGCTTCACCAGTCGCAGTGGGGTTGGTGGGTAGTAAAACCCTGCCACCCACTCAGCACACACATAATTCTTTCCATAATTGTTCTGAGTATTTTTACTGTTCTCATTTTAACAGTAGGATGACAGGGCTTGTAAAGGTGGCCTCTTGCCTGGGTTGCAAAGCTAGGGTGTACACAGTCCGGGTCTGCCGGGATCTAAAGCTATGTGAGGTACACTTGGTTAACTGTAGTTAGGCTCTGGTGCCCAGGTGTCTGGCAAACCCCAGTTTAGACATTGCTGGGAGGATATTTTGTAGACGTGGTTTACACCTACAGTGAGTTGACTTTAAATACAGCAGATCACTCTCAGGAATGTCGGTGGGCCTCATGCAATCAACTGAGGTCCTGAAGAGCCAGTTCGGAGGTTTCCCGAGGAAGGAATTCGGTCACCTCTCTAGCTATGTTGGTAGGTGGATAGACAGATAGGTAATATACGTCCTGGAGTGGATCGATCTATCATCTATCATCTATCATCTATCATCTATCTATCTATCTATCTATCTATCTATTATCTATCCATCATTTATCTATCCGTCATCTACTCTCCATCCATCATCTATCCATCCATCCATCATCCATTATCTATCTATCTATCTATCTATCTACCTACCTATCATTTATCCATCCATCTATCATCTCTCTCTCCTGTTTCCTTGGAGAGCCCAGAACACGCATCCATCCCTGCTGATTTCCCACGTGTAGCACATCCAGGGTTTTCAACATTGTAACTATAGCATAAGAAAATAACAGAGGACAAACCATATGAAACCATGAACTTTGAGCTTCATGACACAGAGCTGTATCTGGTGAGTCCCCTTAACCCTGGGAAAAGTAAATCGTACCTTGAGGCTTGGCCACTGATGTGTCTCTCCCATCCAAGGCCTTGTCCTTAGCC
This sequence comes from Zalophus californianus, assembly GCF_009762305.2. Taxonomy (NCBI): domain Eukaryota; kingdom Metazoa; phylum Chordata; class Mammalia; order Carnivora; family Otariidae; genus Zalophus; species Zalophus californianus. The sequence goes on from NC_045597.1 coordinate 3,133,471, forward strand.
CTGTGCCCATGACCTTCAGCTAGTCTGGTCTCTCCAGCCCTTCACATGGCCAGACCGGAGCCGAGTCTCTCCACGTGGGTCCTGGCATGACTGGACATTCTCATAGTTGTTGCCTTGATTTGCTGCCGTTGTATCTGCCAGGGTCTCCAGAGAAACACATCAACAGGAGACAGTTGGAGGTGTAGACAAATGTGGACATGTAGACAGATGGATGTAGATATGTCGGTCAATAGATACGGTTTATAGACAGGTACAGAGGCACAGAGGTACAGACATTTGGACAGACGGATACAGACAGAGAGATCTGGGTGTAGACTTGTTTTAAGGAATGGTTCCCTTGATTGTGAGGGCTGGCAGGCTGCTGGGGGCCAGGAGGAGGCTGCAAGCTCAAGGAAGGGCTGAGGCTGCAATCTGGAGGCAGACCCCCTCCTCTGGGAAACCTCCGTGTTTGCTCTTAAGGCAAACACTGGGTGAGTTCACGCAGCACGTAGTTGGGGCCCACCCACACGCTCTGCTTTCCTTAAAGTTCTGAAAGATCATAGATGTGAGCCATCGGCCCAGCAGTAGCTAGTTTGGTGTTTGATTCAATCACCAGGGACCGGAACCTGACCAAGGTGACACATGGGCCTGATCATCACGGCATGGAGGTCAGGATCCCCACAAAGGAGTACCCTTGGGGTCCCCTCTGGGGAAATTTTTCAGGGGGTCTGCTCCTTGTCTGTGGGCACAGAGGCCCTACTAAAGTTGCCTGAATTCAGCCTACTACCTCTAGGGTGACCATATACTTATATATCCAAAGGGGAACACTTTTAAGAATTAGAAGAATGCTCCTGATCATTCCACCAGACTTAGTTTAGGACACACGGACATGCTATCTGTATATTCCATGACACAGCCTGAGCGTGCCCTCAGTGGCTCCTCTTCTAGAGTGGGATTTTAAGGCTCCTGGATAGTAAGTCTTTCGGAGAAGAAAGTAGACACTCTGCAGTCCACTCGGTGCATATTCCATATCGTGTTTCCATCCGGTCGGCAATGAACTCTGATGTTTTCTAGTCGATTCTACTTCATTAAAAAAGTTTTCATTGTCCACTAAATTGTGATCTTGATCCAATAATGAATTGCAAATTACAGTTTAAAAAAATGTAATTCTAGTTAACTCTTTACTCCAGGCAAACATTCAGTTGTCCCAAAGCCTGTGACTCTGAGTATATCTTTCTCTCTTGTCTTTTCCCCCTTTTATAAACAGAGAAACCCATCTTCACCCTCAGATTCCCCACCTCCCCCTGAGCAGGGCTGGTGCTGGGGTCTCTCCCTCATGGCCCGTGTTCAAGGGATCTCAAATCCATGATCTTTATTCTTTTTAATAAGAACGATTTTAAAAGTGACATGATAATTGTAGGAAATTTGGAAAACCTAGATGTGGCCCTGAATCTTCCGCCTTTATGTGCACCCTTTGCTGTTGGAATCGGGAGTGGGCTTCTATGTGCAGGAGGGGGTGCTTTGCCCACCCCCTCACACTGGGTTTGCTTTGGGCAATGCGGTGTTAGATAGTGTAACACCAGCAGAGTCCCAAAAGGGGCTTTCATGGCGTGCTTGGGCCCTGCATCTCTGCCGTCCCCACGAAGGAGGGTGAGCATCAGAGCCCCAGGGCCAATAGCCACAGATGGCTGAGCACTGGACCTAGGAATCCCCATCGAGATCAGTGGAAACAGCTCCCCTGAACACCCCATGCACATACCTCCAGTGACTACATAAAGGCCTACGATCAAAAGCCACCCCGTTTTTTTTGGGGGGGGTGTTACACAGCATTATTTTGGCAATAGACGGCTGATTCAACAGAAAAAAAATCTATATTACATTTTTAAATGAGCATCCTGACAATCCTAATGTGAGTGGTTTGTTGGCTAAAATCTGAGAAAGTCTAAATGATGATACACATTAGAAAAGTAGCTTGCTGATCTTGCTTTCCTAAAGATTTCGCTTTTTTTTTTTTCTTGTTCTTTAATCCCAAAATGGATATTGTATTCTTTTTCAGATGCCTTTTCTGGGGGCATCTTTTTAGACAATCACATGGTTTTTTAAGCTCTGTTAACGTGATATGTTATATCAAAATACCCTTGTGCTCCTTGAATAATTTTGTTTGACCATGAAATGCTGTGATGTGACTATGGGCGTGTGGTCTGGAATTGCTAGTATTTTGTCTCGAGTGTTAGGAAGCCCACTCACAGCCAGCCAGTTCTTTTTCTGTGCCATTCTGTTAGGCGCTTGTTCCAGAATTGTGCTGGCTTTGTATAGAGAACCGGGAAGCTTCCCATGATCTCTGCTTGCAGAGCCCTGGATCCAGTGCGGCAATGCTCTGTTCCTTGAGGTTGGAAAGAACGTAGCCCAGAAAAGTCTGGGCTTGGCACCTTTTCTGGGAGTAATGCTTTGATAATCCTTCAGTGTTTTTCTGTGATCGTTATGCATTTAGATAGTATACTTAGTCTTCCATAGGTTTTGGAAAGTTACCATTCCCTAAAATAATCATCCATTTCTGCAAGATTTTCGTATTTGTTATCATAAGTTAACCACTTTATTATGACAGGGTTAACCGTATTGTTAATTTAAATCTCTGTCCAGCTATCTTCTCATTCCTTACTTTGTAAGTATATATTGTCTCATTTTTCTTTAAGAGAGTGCCAGATGTTTGGCATTTTAATTAGTTTTTTTCTCAGAGTATGAGTTCTTGGATGTGTATATCAAATCTGGTTTTATTCTATTTCTGCCATCAATTTTTTTAAAAAAATTACTTCCTTCCTCCGGCTTTATTTTCCTTATATTAACTTCCTGGACCAAATGCTTTCATTTATTTTCATTTCTCCTTGTTTAATAATAAAAGCTTTTACGGATATAAATCTCTCTTTGAACACAGCTTAATTTTATTTCACTGTGGTCAGAGTATTTGGCCTGCACAGCTCTTGCCTCTTGAAATTCAGTGAGGTTTTATATACGGTCTGATGCATAATCAATTTTTGCAAATACTCTGTGGATCCCTAAAAAGAATATGTGTTTTTCTATAAGAAACAAAGTTAGACATATATTAATTCATTTAGCCTTATAATGTCATCATCCTTCAGGCACCCTGAAGATTTTTTTTCTGAAGATTTATTTTATTTTCTGATTCTTGATCTATTGAAGAGTAGAGAAGTTTTCTGATAGTAAAAATATGTACTTGATGGACTAAAAATACACTAAAAAGTTTATATCCAGGCATTTCCTTTCTCTACCCCTTCAGCCCCTCACAAAGAACAAAATAAAATAAAATAAAATAAAATAAAATAAAACAAAATAAAATCTACCACAGGTAGTCATCTGGCTTTTCTGTATATGTTTTCAGGATTTATTTATGTAAATCAAAGAAATACAAACATATACCTTTATTTTCATATCTTTATTGTTTCACATTTATGCTGAAATCTTTTATTTTTATTTTTTATTTTTTTAAAGATTTTATTTATTTATTCATGAGAGACAGAGGGAGAGAGAGAGAGAGAAAGAAGCAGAGGGAGAAGCAGGCTCCCAAGGAGCAGGGAGCCCGATGCGGGACTCGATCCCAGGACCCTGGGATCATGACCTGAGCCGAAGGCAGACGCTTAACCATCTGAGCCACCCAGGCGCCCTGAAATCTTTTATTTTTAAAAATTTTTAAAGATTGATTTATTTATTTGAGAGAGAGAGAGTGCATGAGCAGAGGCTGGGGCAGAGAGAGAGGGAGAGAGAGAATCTCAAGGAAACTCCCTGCTGAGTGTGGAGCCCCATGGGAGTGAGAGCGGTCAGGGGGTAGGGGCTCCATCTCAGGACCCTGAGATCATGACCTGAGCGGATACCAACTGAGCCAATGAGGTGTCCCAATGCTGAAATCCTGTAATTTAGAGACTTCATGACATTACACCATAAAATACTTTAAAATCCCCCCCAAATTTAGTTAATCTTCCTAGTTAGCCCACAGCGTGCTCTCACTCGTAAACATGGGTAATGGTTTTACTGTCTCCCGGCACTGAGCACGTGTGCAAACTTCCCACATCGTCTCTCCAAACCTGCCATTCTGCCCGTGTCCACTCCAGCGTGTTTGCGCTTCCTCTGGTTACTATGTCATCTCTTAAGTGTTTTGTTTTTTTCCCCCAACTTTTTATACTATTTATTCAAGTATTCGGAAAAGCGAAAAGAGGCCACATTGATGAACACAGACCCACGGCAGGAAGGCGCAGGGAAATGGGGACCTGTGGCCACTGTGCGCAACAATCGCCCCCACGGGGGCAAGTGCGGGCTCTCTGTCTCTCATCTTCTCCGCCATGGTTTCCATCAGCGTTTCCAAGTGGTTCCAGCCGCTACGCGTCTTGGTGCTGCCATGGTTCCTCGTTTGGCCTCTGGATCCCTTCTGCCTGGCTCGGGCTCCCACGTCCCCAGACCCTCCATCAGTGCGGAGCGCTTCTTGCCCTCGCTGCAGCACGCTGGGGACTTGGGCTGCATGTAATAGATTATAACATATTTTTGTTAATTTTTATTTACAGACAATAAAATTCATCTCTCATGTGCAGGTCTAAGAGGTCTGACGGGTGAGTGGAGTCCAGCGTCCACCACTGGGGGGGTGGCCCTGGACAGCTCCAGGTGCCACCCAAATTCTGTGTGTGGACTCCCTATGCTCTCTCCCCCAAGCCCTTCCCCAACCACACCCACTACACAACCAGCTGGTCTCCATCCCTGGAGTGGAGCCTTTTCTTTTCTTTTTTTCTATATTTCCCATGCTGTGACTTACTTATTTTATAACTGGAAATTTGTACCTCTTAATACCCTTTAGCAATTTTACCCATTCCCCTCCATCCCCCAGCAGCCACCAGGTTCTTCCCTGCATTTGAGAGTCTGGTTTTGTTTGCTTGTTTGTTTAGATTCCACATATGAGTGAGATCCTCTGGTATTTTTCTTTCTCTGGCCGACTTATTTCACTTATAGTTTTACTTCTCATATAGCCTTTTCAAGAATGTCTTATAAAGGGAAACTTACAATACGTAGCCTTTTGTGTTGGGCTTCCCTCACTCAGCAGAATGAATTTAAGATTCACTGTTCTGTGCTCTGAGAGTTCATTCTGTCTGATGCAGATAGCTTCCTTGCACAGATGTAACACATCCGTGAACAAATTCAGCCACTTAGCATTTGAAGAATATCTGGGTTGTTTCTAATTATTGCCAATTTTAGGTAAAATTGGCATAAATGTTTGTGCCCTGGATTTTGGGCACAAAAAACCAGCTTTTTGAGCTATAGCTTATATACCATGAAATTCACCTGTTTAAAGTATGCAGCTCTGTGGTTTTTAATGTACGTGTAGAGTAACATCGTCCCATTTACACGTTGTTGCATCTGATTTGCCACTGTTTTGCTGAAGATCTTTGCATTTCTGTTCATGAGGAATATTGGTCTGTGATTTTCTTTGCTGACAGTCTTTGATTCCCTTTGGGATCAGAGTAGTGTTTGCCACATGGAATGAGCTAAGGAGTGTTCTCTGTTTTCCAAAGGGATTATGTGAGGGTTGGCATTATTTCATCCTAAAGTATTTGGTAGAATTCATTGTGGAAACTGTCTTGGTCTGGGATATTCTTCACCAGGACGTTTTAACTATGCATCCGATTTCTTTAATAGACATGAGACTAATCAGGTTATCTATTTCCTCTTGAGTGAATTTTTGAAATCTTAAAAGGAGTTGGTCTATTTTTTGTGAAGTCAAATTCATGGATGGACTTGTTTGTAGCATTCTCCTGTTATTCTTTCTGCATTTAATGTCTATAAGGTGAGCAATAACATAATTTCTTTCCTTTCTAATATTGGTGAGGCATGTCTACTTTCTCTTACCTTGAGCAGTTTGTCAAGAGGTTTATCAGTTTAATCGATCTTTCAGAGAACCAGCTTTGGTTTTCAGTGTCTTTTCTCTGTTATTTTTAACTTCAATTATTTCTGCTTTTTTAATTTTTTCCCTCTGCTAGCTTGGAGTTTAATTTGCTCTTCTTTTTCTTATTTCTTAAGGTGGAAGCATAGATACTTGATTTAGGATCTTTCTTTTCTAACATAACCTTTTTCTGTTATGTATCTCTTTCTAAGCTATCAATTAGCTGTGTCCTACAAATTTTGCTATATTGCACTCTCCTTTAAATTTATTTCAAAATATTTTCAAATTTCCCCTGAGACTTCCTCCATAACCTTGGTTGTAAAAATGTGATGCTGAATTTCCTAACATTTGGACATTTTCAAAGTATTTTTCTGTTATTGATTTAGGTTATGTATGGCAAGGGAAATGACTTTTCCTGATTTTTTCTTTAAGATTTTATTTATTTATTTGACAGAGAGATAGACCCAGCGAGAGAGGGAACACAAGCAGGGGGAGTGGGAGAGGGAGAAGAAGGCTTCGCGCTGAGCAGAAAGCCTGATGCAGGGCTCGATCCCAGGACCCTGGGACCATGACCTGAGCCAAAGGCAGATGCCTAACGACTGAGCCACCCAGGTGCCCCACTCTTCCTGATTTAAATTCCTTTAATTTTGTTAAGGTTTGTTTTGTGGCCCAGAATATGGTTTATTTTGGTGAACGTCTATGTACACTTGGACAACAATATGTATTTTGCTTGTTGAATGTGGAGTCTCTAACGTCACTAGGTAAAGTTTTAGGTGGTGGTGTGAAAGTCTTTGATTTCCGTGCTAATTTTCTGTCTACTTGTTTGATCAGTCACTGCAAGAGGACCATTGCCATCTCAAAGTACAGTTGTGAATTTGCCCGTTTTTTTCAGTTTTTGCTTCATTATCCTGGAACTTTGTTGTTGGATGCATACACATTTAGAATTATTATTTATTTTTGATTAATTGGCTTTTTTTTTATAGCAATGAAAGGTCTGTCTGTATTCTCAGCAATTTTCCTTGCTCTGAAGTCTACTTTTTCTGTTATTACTATAGCCACTTCAGGTTTTTCAAGTAGTATTTACTTGGTATATTGCTTTACTATCTATTCACTTTTAATGTACCTGTATGATTATATTTGTGGTAGATTTCTTATAGATGGCATATAATTATTTTTTAATACAGTCTGTCAGTTTCTTTTAATTAGTGCTATTTTAGGCCATTTCTATTTAATGTAATTATAGAAATCGTTAGATTTAGGTTATTGCTGAGATTGTGCCAGCTTTGACATTTGGGAATCTTTTGAAGTTGGCTATTGTGTTCTTTGACGTGTCCCCACCATTTGGGGGACACCTCCTTACTCTCTGGTGCCATAAGATGTTCCAGACTCATATTTTCCTCACCCCAACCTCGGAAGGGCCATCCCTCTAAAGAGCTCTAGCTATCACTTGAAGATGATGTTTAGGAACTAAGTTATGTGTGTTAACTGTGTTCATTTGTTATTTTAGTGCCATTCATTGTGTCTAGGACTTCTCCATGGACAGATAAAAATATATGTATATATATATATAAGCAAATGCACATGTACACATCTTCACTTACTTCAATTATCTGTCTGCATGTGTGTGTGTGTTCATTAGTTCATACCTTTGATTCCAGTTCAGCATGCTGGAGTTCATTTCAGCATCCCCCTTTCTTCATGTGTAACTTGTTACTCTGATAATGAGAGTCCTGGCTGTCATTACCTAAAAAAATATTTACTTAGTTATTCTGTCCTGAAACACACAAAAACTAATTTCAGAACTTCTATGCCAAGTCCCTGTGAAAAACAAATTCACTAACTAGGGTAGAATGTTTGTATACCATTCTGTTTGTCTTTATCCTAAGGTCCCTAAATTTTTTATTAATATATTTTCTTTGCTTATAGGCAACTCTCTGGTGTTCATCAGTCATCCATCTACTACGGATTTGCTTCACTGAGCTGTGCTTTCCGGTGACTGCAGCCCAGTCATCTTAACTGGGTGGAGAATTTATTTTTGGATAGCATGAAATACACCTTTGCTAGAAATAATGAACTAACATGGTACATGTTCCAGAAGGCATTGCTCCAGTGGCCCATCCAAACTCAGCACCTTGCTCTGCCAGCTTCATGTCCCACATGGAAAGTGCAATCCAAAAGTCATTTTTGCCTAACTGGAAGCAACTGAATAAATGTAAGGACGGTGGGAGGGAAAGGATCAAAATCATCTCAGACACCTTAGAAAAGAAGCTCTGTGTGATGGGAATGTTCTTCCCTACTAAGCATGCAAGGGAGGGGGGGAAGGGGTGGAACTTGCTTAATTTCCCTGTGCATGATCAAGTTATTGTAACTCTGTCCTCTTTTAACTTTTGATTCTTAGAAATTACACCTCTTGTCTGGCAGAGCTTGAGATTTTTGTGCCCCATTTCTTTTGAAATGATTTGTTTGTATTTAAGAGAATTTGAAATGAAATTTAAGAGAAGTTTCTTCTAAAAACTAGTTATGGTCAGAGTAGTTATGAAGCCACCATCTTACACTGATGCTAGAAAGCTTCTGTTCAGTTTCTAATGTGTGATCTTCTGGATAGTCTAGAATATGCACAACCTTGCCTTTTTGGAAGAGGAACGTGATCTTGCTGCTGTATTTTAGGGACTTTTAGAGCACTGAATATGAATGCTGCCAGTCGACAGCATTGAAGTCATCTACCAGTTTTTACTGGTTTTGTCAGATTTAAGTAATGAATTAAATATGCAAGTATGTCAAAGTAAGTAATGAATTAAATATGCAAGAATGAGGGCTTTTAACATTTATATCAGAATTTATACCAAAATCTTTGTGGTTTTTTGTTTTTTGGGTGCTTTCCATACAACTAGATTATATTTCTACCCTATGCATGGGTAGTTTCTTCTTCTCAATGTCCCTGCCCCAGTCATGGCGTGTGTGTAACTAAACATTAGCGTGCCTTTCATTTAATACTCTGTCTTAAGACAAAAGCAGAACTGGATGCAGGTGAGTAACACACAGACTTGCTGAATCACTACATTGCACATTGCACACCTGAAACTAATATAGCATTGTATATCATCTATGCTTCCATAATAAACATTTTTAAAAAGATGATAGCTGTATGGAATGGGATTTAAGTAAACACCAATGCAAATTTGATGAGTTTAATAATTATTTGTAATGATTGTTATTTATGACTTATTCTAACCTGAAACTGATTTCCAATCTTGAGAAGAATATGTTTTTCTAATGTGTTGTTTTAGTGTCCTTAGAACATATTATTATGCAAACGTTCCAACATACTGAAAAGTTGCAAGAATTCTACAGTGATCACCTGTATACCCAACCCTTAGGTCCAACCATTAACATTTTACTCTACCTGCCTTACCTCACATTTATTGATCTATCTACCCATCAATATTTATTCTTTTTAATGAATTCTTAACTTGGAGTCAGACTTTATCTTGAATGACCCTTGGACTTCAGGTAGACTTCATACTAATATCCCTTGAATAATACTTGTCTTCAGCTTCCAACAGTTTTAATCTGCCTCTGTTTACCTTGTTTGCGCTGCTACACCATCAAAAAGTAACTTTGCCACGTATGTCTTCATTTTCTGGCTCTTGTCGAGAGGGCTGCCAGGTCAGCACCTCTCAGGCTGTCTCATCACTCTCTGCCCCTGTGGGTCACGTCTCACTTTGGCACTTAGCATCACATGGTATTGTTCTATAACTCTGTGCCCCCAGACTGGAAATGTGCAAAAGGAAATTTTCGTTTTCATTTATCCATAATGAGTGCTTAGATCTGTGCCTGGCTCCGAGCATTCAAGCTTGTAAATGTGAAGAGCTGCTCATCTGACCTCTGGTCTCTGCTCTGAATCACTGTTCTACAAACATGAAGTTTTTTAAAAACGTCTTTCTGTCCCTAACAGTGTTCCTTAAGGTGTCAACATCTATTGCAGAAAAAAATCCCACAATTATTAATCACTAATCATTCATTCCCTTCTCAGAGAGGTGATCAATAGCACTTTCATCCAAACCCCGAAGGGTGAAGGTCTATCTGCAAAGTCTCCCCGATGGCTGGCTTCTTCAGCCCAGCAACCAAAGCTGAATCTTTTCTCACTTCGTGTTTTATTAATTGGCTTTCCGGTGCAATTTTTTCTTGGACTTTAGAGATTGTTTCATTGCACATTAAGCCCCCAATCATTTGTATGTGTATGTTTGTTCTCTCCCTGAGTATAGCCTTTGCCTACGTAAGATGGACCATTATACCTCAAAACATCTTCTTCCTTGTGAGTTTTATTGCAGGAAATGACTTATAAAATGGATAAATTACTTCCGGGAAAGGCTTACTCAACTAATTGAAGGGTCATCATCTTTCAGGGGAGGAGAAAGCCCATTTCCAATGCTAACTTCAGTCCCACTCACAGAATACAGGTATACAAGGAGGTAGTCACACGGGAGCAGTTCCTGGTGATGGGGGCGGGACGCAAGGAGCCCCCGGGGTGGGTCAGAGCCTGGCCAAATCCCGAGACCAAGGTCAGGGCCACACCTCCACAAGAGGAGATGAAAGTCCCCTCCTCTGGCTCTGTTGCTGTAATAGTAGAGCTATAAGCTCATACCTCATTCTTTGCTGAAATACGATGTATCAGTGGGACACAGGGTATGACCTAGCAAATATCCAATGTCTGACTTTTTACTATGCAATATTCCAAAGCAGCATCCTTAAATTTTTTTGCCAACTGTAAAAGAGATTTGAAAAACTGCAGTACCTACTCTTTTTTTAAGATGATAGCTAAAGATTCTATTTAAAAGCTGTAATTGGGGCGCCTGGGGGCTCAGTCTGTTAAATGTCTGCCTTGGGCTCAGGTCATGATCCCAGGGTCCTGGGATCGAGTCCCGCGTCGGGCTCCCTGCTCAGTGGGGAGTCTGCTTCTCCCTCTGCCTCTCCCCTGCTTGTGCTCTCTCTGTCTCAGATAAATAAATAAAATCTTTAAAATAAAAAAAGAATGAGACAGGGCTCCCCCTCAATTCAATTCTTAATTTTTATTTTCATACTTTTGAGTACTAAAATATCTTGTTCCACTAGATTAGTGCTTGGAATTGGAAGGGGTTTCATTATAGCAATGCCATTTGATTATCTGTACTTCTTTCAAGTTGTATGCAGAAAGTTACATAGTGCTCTATCATTAAAAGGATTTTAAATTATTTATCAGACTAACACAATCAGGACTTTCTTCATTTTAGTTGATAACAAAGAATCTGAAGTGACCTGACTTACAAAGTGATTCATTATGTACTCGTTAGAGTAAGCATATGCCTTGCAAATTTTGGGGTATTATACTAAAAATCCTTTGCCGAGAATCAGCAAATGACTATCATTACACCAGGTACTCTTCTGTTTAGAGGCACCCCTTTTTTTTAAAACTCAAAGTACCAGAAAATTTTAGGAAGAGAGAAATATTGTTAATTTCAATACACCTTTACCAATGCAGTACGTTTTTCATCAAGTAGGGTTATTGTATCATATATTTTTAAGTATGTTGTCATCAAAACCTTGGAGTTGCAGACACAAGCCGAGATGTCGGTGAATGAAGTCATTCTCTGCACTCCTCGTTACAAAAACTGAGAAAAAGGCAAAGAGTATGTTTGCTAGCAGACTAATATTTGCGAGCACACTTTTTGACAGGTTACGGTTCTTCTTGTCCTAGGCAGAGGGAGCTTTCTTGGGCCCGCTGTTGGCTGCCTTCGATTTTCTTGTCTCTGTTTTTGTTGGGTCCTCTTTTGTTGGGTAGGCTTCCGTGGGTGAGCAAAAATCAGACAAAAATTTAGGAGGTGGAAGGCTTTATGCCATTAAACCAAAGTTGTCCTTATCACATTCAGCTCTACAATAGGTCAAAATTCAGAAATCTCACCATGGGCTAAAATACCCTCCTTTGAAGCTCACGCTGGGTTCTTCGGGGAAATCTGATGTATCGGACAGGGAGCATGAAAAGTAGCAGAAGCTGCTGTTTTCCTTCTTCTCTTGCTTTGGTTTGGTAAGAAGAAGGGTTTATGGGCTGGAAAAATGCACTCCAGTGGGGTTCAGAAAGGGAGAGAGGAGAAACCGTCTTCTCTGAAGTGCAAGATGGTCAGCTGTGAAACAGAGTAGAGAAGGAAAAGCAGCAGGTGCGAGGTTTTGGGAAAGAGGTCCTTTAAGAAAAGGTGTCTGGAGATGGACCTACTTAACGCAGTTTGTGCCCCATGCACCTTGGAAATCACTTGGGGAAACACATACGCCGGTGTGCCGACCACTGTTTTAAAGGACTGCACGGAGCACCGGGTGTTATGCACAAACCGTGAATCATGGATCACTACATCAGAAACTAATGATATAATGTATGGTGATTAACATAACAATAAAAATTTAAAAAAAATAAAGGACTGGATGAACTCCAATGAGAAAGGAAGAAAAATGAACATTTACTGAACAGAGATTGTGAGCACTGCAGAGGGAGTAATTTGCAACTGTTACCATGTAGTTGAAGATTGTTTATCAACAGGAGTTAAACTAGAGAATGAGCCAAATAATACAAGTGTTCTGAAAACATTTAAAGATACAGATCTTGTGAAGAGTCACATGCCTGTAATAAAAAACGGCAGGCCTGTCTTGTTATCACTCGTGGCCCAATGGGGAGGTGCTTTCCCTGGCTACGTACACGGACGGGGCTGATGCACGGCTTCCGAGTCCAGTGATTTGGGTGGGGGACCAGGGTCTTGGTGCAGCTCTGCGGTGATGCTGGGGGTTTTGCTTGAATCGCCATGATTTACTGTCCTCTTGTTTTGATGAATAACAACTGCGTGAAGGTGTTGGTTGGTTTATATTCTATACTTACTCATTGATCCAGGTAAATGGAAGGCAAACTGAGAGACGGTATCTGGGTGTTGGGCTGGGTCCTGTCGTTTTCCAAGCGTGGCGCTCCTTCAAAGATACAAACTTTGGAAACAGCAATCATATGGAATATGCCACATCCCAGACCCTCACAGGAAACACCTTCTCTTGGGTTTTGTTCTCAGTAGAGATGATTCTTCACGTCGAACAAACACACACACTAGGAAAAAAATCCTAAGCCTTGACCGGGATGGTGAACTATTAGAGGTCTCAGGGCCAGTAAGAGTCCACGCTGGACGTCCGGGTCCCATCTGTGGGGCCGAAGCCTGGCTTCTCTCTTCCATGACACTGCAGGGAGTATACACGGGAGGGCTGTCATGAACACGGTACCCCTAAGTCAGATACGTCTGAGTCTGTGGGATCCATTTCTGTCCTTTGTAGGAGCTGTTTGAGTGGCCCACGGCCGTGATGGAGAAGGACCCGCTCAGAGACTCCATTCTGGGACGTCCATACAGATCGGACCTTGTTCTAGGATGACCTGGAACATTTCAGAACCCTTTCCGAGGTGATCCGGAAAATAGAGAACCTTATAAATGTAGGCCATTTATCGGGATGAATTTGATCATGGCAGGTTTAAAAGGCACATTCTTTTTGCCATTTCACTGAGCAAATTCTCACTGAACCAAGAGCAGTAATTTTTTCTCCCCCCAGCGGTTGGGCTCACAGATGCTCTTAGATTTGCTGCTACCGGTTACGGCTTCACGGCCTGTAATTACATCATCAGTCAGTTTTCCTGGTGCCCAAGTGAGGCTGCTCAGCCTCCTAATTCCTGGGACACCCCTTTGTTGTCCTTTACAGAATAGAAATATAATTGGTTCCACGTTACCCACGTTCCAGCTTTCCTCCTAAGCTGCAGCGTGGAGACCCGAGATTGCTAAATTTGGGTTGTCAAGAGTTAGTAAATGCTAGCTTCTGAAGTGAGTGGACGGAACGAGCAGCCAGTGAATCTGTGAGCGGTACGAGAAGAGCAGCGCCCAGCGTGCCCTGACCTCCCTCTGGTCCCACACAGCAATAGCCTGCTCTTCCGAGGTCCTTCCAGCCCCCAGACAACCTTCTGGTGGCCCAGCCCTGGTGAGTTTATGGCAAGTACACAAGGCGTCTTTTTCAGGTAAGTTTTTGTAATCCTTCCAAATAATATTCTAATTGCTGAAAAAAATCGAATGAAAATGAAAGCATTGTCCACTGATATCTTGGTTGAACGAAACCCCCTCTTTTCCCATTTCTGAGCACAAATGAAGCTTCATACGATGAGCCATGGCACCTGACTGTGGCGTGTGCATTAAAGGTGCTAAGACTGTCCCTTTGCCAAAAATATCTCTCCTTCGTGCATCCAAGACTGTTCTCCAGATTGTGTTCCTGTGGCGTGCAGAGGATTTATTACAGTGCAAGTTTAGCAGGAAGGCTAACACCTTACTTAACCTGCAGTGGTTCATGCTGTTTCAGGCTTTAGCTGGTGCCCTCTGAAGGCAGGTTCATGGCGCTGGGGCTGGGCCAGGTGGGCTGGGGGGGCACCTTCCCGGGTCCGGCAGAAAGGTCTGGAAGTGGCAGGGAATTGGATGGGGTATCCAGGCCATCAGGGCGTGCAAACCAGAGTACCACTTTTTAAAGGTGTTCGAATCCAGCATCTGAAAGCTTGTGGATAAAGTAAGTATGTCTTTACTGAACGCCTCAGAGGTGTGCATCGCATGACATACAGGGGCATGTCTGATATACCTCAGACGCATCTCTCCAAAGGCCCATTCATCATGGCATCTGCTTCAGCCACGGGGAGGCCAGTGGCGAGCTGTCATCTTCCTCAAGACGCTTCCCAGACCAATATTGTGTGAACCAGCCAATGAACGGATTCCACTCAATAAGCACACCTCGTACCAGCCCCTACGCCAAATCCAAAGGAAGGCGTCTCTGTTTGCACCTTCCTTAGATCAACCTGAAGGCGAGAGGCAGACTTTGAATTCATTTCATTTGTGTGTTTTTTTAAAAAATATTTTATTATTTATTTATTTGCCAGAGACAGCACAAGCAGGGGGAGCAGCAGAGGGAGAGGGAGAAGCAGACTCCCCGCTGAGCAGGAATCCCGAAGCAGAACTCAATCCCAGGACCCCGGGATCGTGACCTGAGCTGAGGGCAGACGCTTAACCATCTGAGGCACCCAGGCGCCCCGTTTTCATTTGTGTTTATCACATTATATCACACAAAAGTTCAGGCAAAAGGCGAAAATAATGTGTCTGTGGTCTCAGTTCATCTGAGTGTGACGGACTTGGATAAAGCAGCTCAAAGTAACTTATGCTTCAAAACGTAGGATGGCTCACGGAGCATGCGCACACTTCCCGCTTAGCATGTGCCACCGGATTCTCACCGTCGAGGGAAGGAAGGTGAGTGAGAGACTGTCTGTCCCTGGGCCGGTTCGTGCCGGCTTCGGAAGGGAGGTCGAGACGGCGATCTCGGAAAGTGTGGCCCGTGGATGGGAGTCTGCGCGGCTGGTGCTCGGCGCCCCACGCCCTCGGCAGCAGGTGCCCTCCCGCAGTGCAGCTCCGGTCCTGGTGCGCGGCTGGTGTCACATCTCCAGAGAAGCCTGCCGAGAGAGACGCTGCCGGTTCAGGGGTCAGCCGGAGCCAAGTGTGAGCTACCTGGTCTTCCTCCGCTCTGTGCTTACCGTCTTTGCCAACTAGATATTTGGGCGTGTGAAGAAGCAACAGTTGTCTCTCAGTAGCTAAATCTGGTGCTTACTCTAGCCGACTTTTCTTTCCTTGGCACGGGCTAGCGGGCAGAACAAAGCAGTGCCGTAGACAATTACGTTTCTATTCCCCACCACGTGTCCCATTCCTTATGGGGGAGACGTACTGCTGAAAGTGGAGGCAGATGACTTCTTACATGACTGGCTTGTATTTTAGGTACAAGGGAGAACCCCATTTTCAACAGTGGAGACTTCGGAAGTCATATTTGCCTTTGCCTGGATGTGTTTTGAGATAAGAAGTTTAACAGAGTTACTTCTCTTACCTTGCGGTATAACGTACAGCATTTCCCTCTTACGTATTATGCAAATATAATATTAATGTTTGGGGGAACGATATAAGAAACTGGTTTAGTGGAACTCCCAGATTTCCCATTTGGAATGTGCCAGGGAGCATCATCGATGCCCTAACTCAGCAACACAAATACTGCCTGATTGAGGACCCGTTGTCACTCCGAACTCAGTAAGGAGCAAACACGGAGGCCTCTCAAGTGAAAGACAAGCTTACTCTGAAAGCGTCCTCGAGTGAGGATCAGCGTGGGCAGTGCAGTCGGCGGGAGCCTCCCTGGCTCATCTCTGAGCGGTTGCCAGTGCCACCCTGAGAAGCTGGACCTAACCACATGGATATTCCCAGTCCAATTCAGGAATGCAAATTCCACTCCTCCCAGGGTACCGTAAAGATCACACTTCTAAGTCATAAAGTCATCTGCACCAGTGCCTTTTGAATAATTGGGTTGGTTCAGAATGCATGTGCGAATGACCGAAGCCATGATTTGGTCATCATCGCAAATGTTACGATACGATCTTCATGGAGACTGGTCCCTTTGCCGGGACTCAGCCCAGCTTCCTGGGTGTCACCGGCCTTAAGCTATATCGAGATGTGGGTTTCTGACTGCTTCGGCTTATAAATATGTTAATCACGAACATCAAGTGACCACAGAACACATATCTAAAAAAGATTTACAGGCATCTAAGAATAAAGTTAACGGCACCCTCAACACTAGCAGAATGCATTACAGTTGGGGTTAGCACATGGGGTCCGCAGGCAGCTGGGGAGACCGAGACTCTGCTGAGTGGGATTTCTGATCTGAGCCTGAGTGGAAAGGTTTGCACTTTGGGGAGCATGCAGACACAGATGATGGGCACCCACGGGAAAAGCATCTCACACCAGCTGTGATGCTGGAGTCAGCTGCAAGAGTGAGGAAAAGCAGCAGGTTTGGAGATTATGTGTGAGGTAACTCCTGGTGGGGAGGAGATTGCTCAGCTTCCCTGGATGTTCCAAGCAGGGCTTCCTTCTTGGCGGTCCCTGTAGAGTGGGGTAACTGGGTGACCCAATGCGCAGAGCTGGCCCTGAGGGGGCCGGGCACTCAGGGGAGGAGGCTCTTGGCCGTTGGTTACGCCCGGTTTCTCTTTTGTGCGCATTGTTGTTGGACATGGAGACATTTTTTTTCTCTGTGGCCTTTTATCATTGGCCATTGTCCAATAAAATACCTTTCATAGAAGGGCCACAGGAAGCTTGGAATTCTTGCTGAACAGACACGTTGGAAGCCACAAAGACGGCTAATTGTTCTCAGTGGACAGAACATAGATTAAAAAATAGAATGTACAGTATGATATTCCTTTATCTCTATAGTATTTTTACATATGAATATTTCCCTTAAGATTGGTCTCAGAAATAGAAATTAGAGAAATAAAACCAAAAAGATCACAAGCCCCCCCCACCTTTTTTTTAAGATCACAAGCCTTTAGGAGGCAGCCAGGTGTCCTGAGTCTCTAGCCCAGCGGCATTCATGAAGCACCACTGAGCATGTTTGTTCGCACGTAGGGCCGTGAGTTCTGGCAGGTGCGGGAGCGAGGCGGCGAGCGGCCTCAGTGGCGTCAGCAGGAGACCCACCTGGAGGCTGAGCGGGGACGGGGTTCTCAGGGTTACACTTGTCCTTAGCTCTTCGCTGCTATGGAGGGGCCCCCTCAGTATCCCCCTCAGGGGGTGCCTGGCTTTGTTTCTGAGTCTGCAGGTGTCTGCTCCATGCTCCTTGCACTCCATGGAGCCCCCCATCTTCTCCCCAGCGTGCTTCTAGAAGGTGCTTCTCCCTCTTCCCACTGGAGCTCCCGCCTCACCTCAGCCTGCGGTGACCTGTGGTGGCCCCCCCCCTCCCCGCCGTGGGATCTTCTGGAGTTAGAGCCTGTGGTTAGTTGCTTTATTCTCTTATTTCCACATCCCAACTCTCGAGAGCGGGGTTCTGACTGGCCCAGGTGGTCTGTGCCGGACAGCTCTGTCCTGTGGCTTCACACGTTCCCGTGGGCGTGCTGGCAGTGGGAGAGGAGGCGTCCGCAGGGCAGGCACGCCTGCTGGCGTGTCCAGCCGGACAGGGCCGTGAGGCAGGGCAAGTGGGCAGAGGCGAGAGTGCGGCGGCTTCTGTGGGAGGCCACCCCGAGTTGGTGAATGCACAGAAGGCATTTCTAGGTGAGGTGAGAAGGGCCGAATCTGCGATGTGTTTCACCAGAAGACACTGGTCATCTGCACGACCGCCTGACCTCACCAACATCGAGACTTCAGTGCTTGAGCTGTTTCAAACATGAGAAAACGGGGTCCCTGCGGTGAGGCTGTGCCTGACCGAGCTGCACACTGAGGGACCGTGGCCCCGGGCCCTGTCTCCCTGGAAGGACAAGACTCTGCTTCTGTGTGGAAGGTGTTGGCCGGGCTTGCTGTGCACAGTTCCATAGACCAAGCTGCAAGGACCCCAGAGCCTGGTCCTAGCTTGGAAATGAACATTTCCGTACAACTCCCTAACTTCCCAGGCTTGCACTCCATGCCCCCACATCCCAAATCACTCAAATCTGCTCAGACGCCGTCCCCTTTCTGTGCCTCTTTGTACCTGCTGAACCAGGAACCAAAAAACACAAGCTGACAAATGCCTGGAAATGAAGTATTTTAGTAGTATCCACATTTGTTAGATTATTGTTAAATTATTTCCATCATCTGCAAAATATTTTGGAATGACTTCGAGTTTCATTGTGGAAAGCCTTTGCAGTTTTCTCTTTAGGGTGTGAGGGTGGGAGGCAGGCACCGTGTTGTGCGCATTTTGGCATCACCCGTATTTACCATGAGTTCGGCCGGGCGCAGAGAGAAATGTGATGGATCCGGAATGGGAAGTCTGTGGGCTGGCTTCCCCGCTGCTCCGGGCGATGGTGGGATATACTGACACTCTTCCCGGGCGAGGGCACTGCTCTCCTTGCTGTGAGACCCTGGTGTGCCTGTGGCGGAGGTTTGGGACCCAGCAGCGTCCCGTCTTTGCGGTTGCTAGAGTAAATCTCCAAGCCCAGATTTGGAGACCAGTACTGTGAGAGCAGCTGCTATTTCTGGAGATGGCTGATTTCAGCACTATGTTGTAACGGCAGGACATCTGAATGTGGACTCAGAACTCCTGAGGTCACCCCAAGCAGGGAAAGGATGGGGCTCAGATGGTCAGAGAACAAGAGACTTCTGGTTCTTGGAGAAATAGTCTATCAGTTGTCATGTCTATCACTGCTATTATTTATACATTCACAAATACTATTATGAGCTGTGTCAGAAATCTGGCCATATTTGTGGGTTTTATGTAAGGAAGTATTAAAGTTGAATGCAAGTCATTGGTGTGGGGGCTGGCAGCTAATTGGGGGTCCTGGTGGCGGGTGGGGTTGGCGGCCTGCAGACCTCCTTGTGGGTCTACTTCTCTGTGTCCATGTTTCCCTCTGAGCTCGAGGGTAGCTGCTTTGACCCCAGGCTGGAGAATTAGCTGCCCCCACCCCAATGACAATGACGTTTGGGCCCCATGACAGGCCAGCCCCACTGCCCCCAACAGGCTCATCCGGAAGCCCGTGATTTGCCCCATTTCCCAGAGTTTCCAGTGGGGATGAGGCTCAGTTGCCCAGAGCAGGGAAGGACGCAACAACAATACCTTTTCTGGCTCCTTCCCCTGCCCCTGCCCCTGCCCCCTCCTGGCGCCCCTTCCCCTCTGCCCCATCAGAGTTGGAGTGACACTCAAACACCCCATCTGCTTCTAGGGAAGCCCAGACCAAAAGTGGTCAAGGAAATAACCTGCATCGGCTCATCGAGCGTCTGCTGAACAACGGGAGCAGGAGGGTGGCCACTGCAGGCTACCGGCAGGGCGCCAAGAACACCAGCCTGCAGCTGGCAGCCCCACGAGGGCACAGACAGGCTTTCCAGAGCAAGAGGGAAACTGGCTCATCGTGGGCGAGGGTTAGCCGGTGCTCCTTCGGGCCTCTCTTCTTGGCTAATCACTGTTGTTGGAACTGGCGTGTCCAGGCCAGAACATAAGAGGGGGCATGGGGGGCAAGGAAGGACTGTCTTCTCTCAGACTTTCTGGGTGAAGCATTCTCTGACCCCTGCTTCTTTTCCTCAGTGTCTCCAGAGCCCTGCTCATGCCGTAGGTCATTTCCTAGGGCTCCACGGTTTGTTGTCTCCTGCTGCGGAAGCTGGAAGTCTGGGGTCAAGGTGGTGGCCCGTGGTTCCTCTTGAGGTCCGTGAGGAAAGGGACGACTCCAGGCCTCTCTCTCTCACTGCCGTGCCCGTGTCTTCACAATGTCTTCTTCTCTGTGTGTCTCTGCGTCCAAATGCCCCTGTCCTAGGAACACAGTCACATTGGATGCCCTAATAACCTCGTCTTGACTTCTTTTCCTCTGTGAAGACTATCTCCCCATAAGGCCACATTCTGGGTCCTGGGGGTTCTGGCTCCAACATGTGAGCTTGGAGGGAGCACAGTGCAACTCCAAACTCTCCACTTGGAGCACTTCCCACTGTCACTGCTCTTTGCTTCTCTGCCTCAGTGAACGGTGAGCTCCTCAAGCTATCAGAGCCTGGGGTTGGTCTTTGTGCCTTCAGCACAGCAGTGGGAATCTTTTAAACCCTCAAAAAACATGTCGGAGTGAAGGGATCAATAAAAAGTAGCTGTTCAATGGATATTGTTGAATAAATGAATTATCAGCAAATTTATACTAAGGTGCACATGACTGATATCAGACCCTTTCTGAAAGCAGGTTTTTGCTTGAGTGAGGAGTTGGTGTTCAGGAGAGAACAAGGGCAAAGGTGGGAGGGAAGCAGCAAAAGTGGGGTGCCAGGAGAGAAAGGGGTGTCCCGGGACAATAAACAACGATTTTCAATTTGAGCTATAGGCTGGCTGAGACAGCACCTGGGGCTGGCCCTGCGTTTGGGACTTTCAAATTTAAATCTTAACCTTGTAACAAAAACAATAAAATGACACCTTCACCTGGAACTGTAGATACAAGTGATTTGGGAACCAGGTGGGCGCTCCTGGTTGAGGCCGTTGGAAGTATTGCTTCCGGCACAGATTTCTGGGTGACACTGCTGTCCCCATGACCTTTTCAGCTGGCTCATCATAGCTTCATCTTTTCTCACTAGACAATGTCCACACAGGGCCATTGCACGCGTGGATGAGTGAGCCTGCAGTGGAAAGAGGGGAAGACGACCTGAAGGGCGATCTTTCATGACAGAGCCCAGCACACACACGCTAATGACATACAAGCTCACACAAATCGTGCCTGCGTCTCCTGCATCTGTCTGAGCCTCCTTTTACTTTGATGTGGTTCTTGGGGAGGGTCCTCCTAGAGATCATTAATCCACAAGAGCTTATCTCATAGCTTTCTCCTTCTTTCCCCTTTTATTATCTAACTGCCTTCATGAGCTGGGATAATGTATCAATGCATTTCCTAGACTTACATAAATAAGAGTCATGCTTTCCACAAAGGCATTATTATTTGGTGAATAGTCTTACACTGACACACACACGCACACACACACACAGCTCTTTTTGAAAGATGTTATAGAAACTAGAATGCCAACAGAAGATACGTTCATAATAGTTGTCACTTTCCAGTTGAGCACATTTAAAGGCAGGCCATCTTTATGCCATCCTTAAGAGCTGTCCTTTGCGATCTATTACCTACGTCTTGACTAGAGCAAAGCAATCATTGGGAGGTACCAGATATGTCGGACAGGAGCTGAACCAGGAGATAGTGAGATCACTCTATGTATGTTGCTGGATCGCAGGCGAGTGGTCCATGTATCTTTCCCAAGCTTTTCTAGGGTCACTGTGGGGGAGAATCTGTGCTGCAGTCCAAGAGGAGTAGGAGGCTCGAGGCCGTGTGTTTATCGGCTGGTACACTGCAAACACCCGATAAGTGTTTGAGGATGAACGGCAAACCCACAGACCTCCTCTTTGGCAGCCCGGGTTGCCGGGGGCTGGCCAGCACCATCCTGCGGTACCTAGGGAGACTAACAAAGAGTCCCCTTGTGATGACCTCCCTGGGAAGCCGAGTGTGTAGAAGGAGTAACCAGGGTTCAACCAGCTAGCATCGCAGCCCCCCCGCCCCCGCCCCCAGGCCCCCAGCTTCTTTCTGGCTTCAGCAAAAGAGCAAATCTTCACTGAGCGCCTCCGGTGCATGGGGCCCTACAGTGCGCACTGGCCCTGGAAATACACACTGGCCAGCAGCATCCTGTTTAACGAACGTACACAGAGCTCTCGTCCTGGAGTTTTTCTCT
Source organism: Zalophus californianus (assembly GCF_009762305.2). NCBI lineage: Eukaryota > Metazoa > Chordata > Mammalia > Carnivora > Otariidae > Zalophus > Zalophus californianus. The sequence goes on from NC_045597.1 coordinate 3,155,632, forward strand.
TTCTGGACCACAGCCAAGAGCGGGACTGTGAAGACATGACAAAGTCCTCCGTGGGAGAGGGTGGACTTTCCTCTGTCACCCCATGCTCTGCGGTCCAGACTGCAGTGCGCAATGCCTAGAGGAGCTGCGGTCCAGACTGCAGTGCGCAATGCCTAGAGGAGCTGCGGTCCAGACTGCAGTGCGCAATGCCTAGAGGAGCTGCGGTCCAGACTGCAGTGCGCAATGCCTAGAGGAGCTGCGGTCCAGACTGCAGTGCGCAATGCCTAGAGGAGCACTCGACTCCATTCAGAAATCTGATATTTTAAAGTCTTACTAACACTGAATTGCATTTAAAGATTAAGGGGAAGTTTTGTTATGAATCAATGCTCACATTTCTGGGTGTATCTGCAAATATGGTGCTTCCATATTTGCATGTTTATTTTTCTCACTCGCAGACTTACCTGCAAGCTGACCATCTCATGAGTGCAAAAGAGAGTAGACTCAAAGCAGCAGTGCCTTTGAAATGCAGCTCCCATCCCAGGCACTGGCTGGTCTGCAGACAGAGCTGGCCAGGCATACAAAGGGGACATATCTGGTTAGGTTCACACAGCTCAGAGTCAAACCCAAGAATCTAGCTCCAGAGTCTATGCTTTTCATCACTACTTCTGCTGCCTCGTTTTCTAGGAGACTCCCATGATTTCCTAAAAACTTCTGTAATTTGCTAATCGAAGGCAAGAGTGGCTCTAAGGATTAGGTACTGGAGGTGCTCCAAGCAAATTAGTCATCTTCCAAATGGAGAGGGAAACCTACATCCAAAAGTGCATTAAGGAGAGCAAGCAAATTTTGCTTATAATCTCAGGGCAGGAAGTGATGGACCAATCTGGTTATCATCTGAGCTATAGGCTGGCTGAGATAGGAGTGTGTGCAGGGGAGATGAAGTGAAGGGCCGGTAATTCCCAGGGACCAGACAAAAGATTTCAGCTGCAGCAGAACAGAAAATGCCTAAGGTCTCAAAAACCGGAGCCAGGAGGAAGATAAGGTGGAAAGCAGCCAGATAAAAATCAAAGAAGTCCAAAGCAGCCCCTCCAGCCCTTCCAGCAAAGCCGACTGCTGATCTGCAGTGCGGTGCTCGGGAGGGGACCTGGAGATCCTTGGCCACGGGTGTGCACTCTGGAGCTGGTTTTCCAGCAGCTGCATGCTTCTCCTTGAAGAAGAGCATGAAATACCCACTGCCAGGCCCACCTTCAGTTACCTGTGGTGGCCACGGAGGGGACCAGGGCCGCTTCTAACTCAGAGGACAAGCCCCTTCCTCTGTCATCGGCACCTTCTCCAACCTGGCATCCGCTTTCTCCTCCACCCACATTTGGCTGTACCTCGCTATCAGATCTGTACTTATGTTTTATTTGTTATTCTCTAGCAGGTGAGATATTTTCGGCAGGAATCGATTGTTGTAAGAGGACTCGGTTTTAGCCAGTTTGAGTCTAGGCAAGCAGGAATGCTTACAGAAGTACCGACTCAGAGTACCTCGAGCTTGGTCCTGAAGGGTAAGCAGGAATTGGCTGAGAATCTGGGTCAACCCCGGCCCAGTGTCCTGGAATGTGTGGGTCTCACAGGGGGACTGAAGGCTTAGGGCACATCCCTCATGTGCTCACCTCACACTGGGGTGCGCTCACTGCTCCCTGGTGGGCAGACAGGACTGGAGGTGGGGCTCTGCTGGGCAGGCCTGGGGGTGCCCAGACTAGAGCAGTGGTACATAACAGGATTCTGGATAGTTCTGATGGGACTGAAGAACATTATCTGGGTTAGTTCAGCTGGATAAGCCTAAACTGTTTCAACAAGGGGAACCCACATGGGGGTCAGAAGCTGAGGTGTGCTGCCAAATGGGGTCAGAAACCTGGAAACAGAGAAACTGAGGGCCCATAGTCTGGGTTAGCAGTGACCAGGAGGTGGTCTGTGAGAACTTCCCATTTTCTCCCCCAGGATTGGTTTTTACAAACCCCTAGCACACATTTCCGCCGACATCCCAGAGTCCTTAAGCTCCTTTGTGCTGTGGATGCCCTTGACCTTGTGGTGATGAGTATAGACGCCCTTGCGGATCTTGCTTTTAAATGTGTTATATAGGATGCATAGAATCATGAGCAACTGCTTTATATTAAAATATAGTTCTATCCTCAGACACCACGGATCAGGTTAAAATCCCAAAAGGGTCACAGTGAGAGAAGGAGGCTGGTGTTTCTCACGGCTCCCGGGAACAGATGGTTTTATCTGTGCATCACAGATGAGGGAAGTGGGTCGCTTGCGAACACCTAGAGACCCGGGCGGGGGGGATTTCAGCCAGGCCTCAAAGATGGCTTTTCGGACTCCAAAGAGCTCATTCCTCCTTCTACCCCATGTCTCGAGTGAGGGGCGAGCTGAGGCTGGGGAGGGACCCAGGGTCAGGGCACTCTGTGGATCTGCTGACCCAGCGTTGGATGAACGCTAACAACAGGAATCTGGCTTCCCGTACATCCACACCACCTGCTCCTGGAGAGGGGTGCTCTGAGCCTCGGCACCACTGACACGCAGGGCAGGTGCTTTGTTGGGGGGCAGCCCTGTGCACTGTGGGGTTGTAGGTAGCATTCTGCTCTCTTCCCACTCGCTGCTGGGAGCACCTGCCTCAATCGTGACGACCAAGAGTGCCTCCAGGATGTTCGAACCTCTTCATCACCAGTGCCTGGAGGAGATGCCTCCCTCTGGCTCGGCCAGGTCAGGACCAGAAGTCCAGGCCCTTCCAGGTAAACCCAGTGAGCCCCCCAGGGACCACACAACCTCCATGTCAGAAGTCCCCATCTCCAGGACTTCAGCTGCTCAGGGTACAAGGGAAGCTTGGCGCCACAGGACATGAGCTTGCATCTCTGCCCGCACCCCTGAGCCCCCCGAGCGTGACTTCCTGCTAACCTCCGTTCAGCTGTGCCAGTTTAGTATCGAGCTTGTGATTCATGACGACTCCCAGGTGCAGACCCCTGTGTGCTTAGAGCTCACATCTCTTCTGGGGTCAGAACTTTCCACTCTGGTGCAGGAACCTGTGGGTGTGCTAAATAGAAGGCATGGTGGCATTTTTTTGGTTGTTGTTTGTTTTTTAAATCATCAAGACTCAGCGCCTGCTACTATATGGCCCAACAGATGTGTTCAGTCCGTGTCTGTCGAACACTCGGTCAACGAGCTCATTGTCTTCTCCGGGTTACTTCATTCTGGGGCTTGGCCCACCCCTCTGCCTTTAACTTTTCCTTGGAAACAATCTTTGTATTTTGGAGGAATTTCACATTACAGAAAAGTTGCAGAGACGGTACAGAGAGTCGCCCCGCATCCCTGACCCGGTCCCCCACTGTGAAGCTCGTCCTTGCCCTGGCTGGTCCACCGCGAGGCTGGTCATGGAGCGTTAGCACTCGCTAAGCTCTCCACTTTGCTTGGCTATCACGTTTTCCCATCAGCGCCCCGTTTCCATTCCAGGATCTCATCCAAGGTACCCCGCTGCACATCATTGTCACATCTGTCTGCCCAGCCTCCTCTGCTCAGGGACGGTGTCTGTCTTTCCTTGTTTTTCGTGACCTTGACAGTTAGGGGGAGTCCTAGCCAGGCATTCTGTGGAGTTCCCCCGATCCGTGATTGTGTGATGCCTTTTGTCATGGTCACACGGGTGTTGGGGAGTTCCAATGCCCTTTAGAAGACATACAATTCATTTTGCCTTTTCTGCCCTTGTGTTATTTGCCGCTGATGGTTGAGACTTTTTCCTACGTGTTCTCTAAGTTATTAATCAGGTGGAGACTTTTGCCTCCACCCATCCCCTCCTTCCCACGGCTGGAAAGCACCTGAAGTCTTGACCGCTTCCACACCTGCTGCCTGGGCTGGGCCGGATCCGGGTTGAGGACCGCCGACTGGCCCACCTGTCAGTGGCCTCCGCAGGGGCTGGCTTTCCTCCCAGCACGGCTGCCTCTCACCTGACCACTCCGGGTCCCAGGGGTGGCTCTTGCAGTGCGTAAGGCGGCGGGTGGGCGGCCTTTCATGATCTGGCCTGGGAAGTTCCAGAGCCTTCCTTCACCATGCTCTCCGTGATAAATGAGTCACAAGCCACTAGATTCAGGGGGATAGTCATCAGATTATGCCTCTTGACGGGGGACTGGCACAGTCTGGGGAAGGACACGGGGCAGGAGATAATGCTGGGGTCATTTTGGAAATCTGCCCCAATCCACCACAAGTAGTCTTCCTGTTACACAGGGTTAAGACTAGGGGCTGTGAAAGAACCCAGCCAGGGGCCATCGTGAGAGCCTGTCGGCTGGGGTGCTCCCTTGCCTGCCTGCCCGCCCTCCTTCCTCCCTCCCTTCCCTCCCTCCTTCCTTCTTCCCTCCCTCTTTTTCTTTTTCTCTTTTCTTTCTTCTTTCTTCCTTCCTTTCTTTCTTTCTTTCTTTCTTTCTTTCTTTCTTTCTTTCTTTCTTTTCTTTTTCTTCTTTCTTTCTTTCTTCTTTTTTTCTTTCTTTCTTTTTTCTTTCTTCTTTCTTTCTTCTTTCTTCTTTCTTTCTTCTTTCTTTCTTTCTTTCTTTCTTTCTTTCTTTCTTTTTCTTTCTTTCTTTCTTTCTCTTTCTTTTTCTTTCTTTCTTTCTCTTTCTTTCTTTCTTTCTTTCTTTCTTTCTTTCTTTCTTTCTTTCCTCTCTCTCTCTCTCTCTCTTTTTCTTTCTTTCTTTCTTCTTTCTTTCTTTCTTTCTTTCTTCTTCTGTTGGAGAACCTTTTTGTGTTTTTCATTCTTTCTTGATTCAATGTTTCCATAGGAAAAAAATTATTTAAAAATTCATCCTATGACATACAAGACTACCAATTCAGTTTCTATTCCATAGGACTCTAAATAAATCATGCCAGGCCCTGCTGAGATTTATAAGAAAGTTTTTGAAAATAAGAGAGAGCAAAGCAAAAGCAAAGTCCTCGAAGGCATGTAACAATGCTGGGTCCGTGCTCAAAGAAAACCACTGTAAACAGCTTTTTGTTTCAAAGAAAATTGCATGAATGTTCATGTAAAAATCAGAACAGAATGTTTTCATCTCGGGGAGAGAAGATATGGGGCGTATTATCCATTAGAATAGAAACTGCAGACAAGCCTTTTCTGTCTCGCAATTATGGGGCTAGGCTTCACTAGCAGTAATTCAAATTCTTCCCAGACCTCGAAGAGCCCCATCTCTCTCTCCTCACCATCTCGACACCACAGGAAATTCTAGGTACAATTTTCAGCACAAATGAAACAGGTTTACGGCTTTTCCAACGTTACTGAGGACAGGGTTTCACCTTCTGATTCCTGCTGTCTCAGTTCTTAAGGGGCAAAAATCGTTCTTCATATTCACCTGCAGATTTTCCTTGGAGGCTGCTAGATCTTCCTTCCAGAAAGTTTACCTCTTTCCAGGAAAATTGGCTGCTGTGATGGCCCCCAAATGCCCTCCCCTGACCCCACCCCACCCCACCCCTACACCTGGAAAAGTGACCTGGAGGCCGCTAGGAGTTCCAATGAGACCTGTTTCCTCAGCAAGTCCCTCTGTATCACTGCGTCCACCTCAGACCCCGGGAAACATCATGTCCCCAAGGAGGGACGCCCACATGGTACCATGTCACGGCTAACACTCCTAGCCCCTCTTCCATCACATCCCATGTAACATCTGGGGTGTTCAGTCCTAATGCTTATATAAAAATACATGCATTTCTTTCTTTGGGTCTGCCTCTCTATCTTCTTGAATTAAATGCTAAGTTTATTTCTACTTCTTTAATTCTTAATAATGAAAATGTTTAAGGATGACATGCTTGCCCCTGAGCACAGCTTCTACTCAACTCCTTAATTTTCCTACGTGGTGGTCTCAAAGTTTTATTTTATTATTATATTAAAGATTTATTTATTTATTTGGGACAGAGGGAGAGTGGGTGCATGGGGGGGGAGGGGCAGAGGGAGAGAATCTCGAGTGGACTCCGTGCTGAGTGCAGAGCCGGGCGCCAGAATGGATTTCACGACATTGAGATCAAACCTGAGCCAAAAACCAAGAGTTGGACAATTAACCCACTGAGCCACCCAGGCGCCCCTAAATATTTTATTCTTAAAATAATCTCTAGCTTTTATTTCCTTTGGCCTAAGTGCTATTTATTAGAATTTTTACTCCCGACTCCTGTGTTTCAATAAAGCGAGAAAATCACAAAAAGTAAACACAAAGCCGAGGAAAGCCATCACCTACATTCCCATCACTCAGAACAAAACATTGTTACCATTACTTAATATTTTCCCAGAATCTTAAGTAACTGTCCATGTGATAGACATATACCTTTTTCATAAGAGAAAGAAAAAGAAAGAGATATGTCAGGTAGAGCTACAACCTCTCCCGGTGGCTACGCACCTGCCCGTTCGTGCCGCCCAGCCCCCAGGGCTCCCCAGCAGGAGTTAGGGATATATTATTCCATTCATGGGTATATTTTTATATTTCTTTATAGGAGTCCCCCCTATTCTGCATGGTGTATTCCTCCCTGTTGCAATTCACCCTCAGGGGGTGGAGTTTTAAATGTAATCTTTGATTAATAGTATTTAGTTTGCAAATGTTCAGAGCATATATATATGGTTACATTACAACCTTCTTGAATTTCTAGCAGGTCTTAGCAGTCCCTGGTCTGATATTTTTGATGCATTAAGTTCCTAGCCCTTTCCTTTTCCGTCTGGATTATCCCTTTATCCATATAAACTAATCTCAGCCCCATTTCATATTTTTCTTGTACATCCTCAAATTGTGTGTTATACCACTGCTCTGCTTTTTTCGTTTGTATTTGCTTAATTTTTTGCACGATGTGTTTCTCCTACCCTCGGTGTTACACAGAATGTTATATACTCTATTGTCTTCCAGTGTATCACTTGGCAAGAGAGAAATTCAAGGGCAATTTGATATTTGTTCCTTTTGAGATGACGTGTGTACGGCCCGCACGCTGGTGGCAATTTTCTTGATGACTGCAGTAAGGATTTGACGTTTCCTGATGTTTTCTTCCTTTAATTTTTCTTTGATTGTGTATTTCAGTCTGTTTCCAAGTCATTTTCTTCAGTTGTGTTTCCCCTCCCTGCTCGGCATATGCTCGTATTGTTTTTCTTCACGATATTGCCTTTTTCTCCTGCTTTCTGGAGTTTTTCAAGCTTCTCCCACATTCCTGATTTATTTTCTACAGTATCAGTCCCACTAGCTGCTCTTCCCTGGGCCAATTTGCTTATTTTGTTGCCTTTTTTGAATTTTAATTTTCTCATCTGCTTCCCTTGTCTTATAAGCCTTCCTGATTTTTCCTTTGGCTTCCTGGAGACCTTTGCTACATCCCATGCAAGTCATTAAACTGTGTAGGAAGCACTATTCTAGGTGCTATATTAAGTCAGTGTTCAGAGGTTTTTTTCCCTCCTCTGACACTTTGGGGGGCACCTGCATATCCTGTGCCTGTTGGGTTGTTCCCATGTTGTCTGTGCGGATGCACATACTTGTCCCGGAGAGAAATGTGTTCAGACCCAGTAGGTGCCAAATGGCAATGTAGATTGAATGCTAGCCCCTTGGGGTTGGGTGCCTGGAGTGTTGAGAGACACCCTCTGCATTGACCGTGGGAGCTGGACCTGGAACTCTCTCTGTTAGTGTTGGCTGAGTTTCCGCCAGGGTGGTCTGTAGAGAGGATTCTCAGTGCCTCTGTGGGCCCTTGGATACAGGTCCCCCTGGGCTTGGCCACCATCTGTCTCTTCCCCCTCCATGAATATATTACTCATCAGAACTACACCGTCCAGAATTTTCTGTGTCGTTCAGAGCTCACATTCCTTCCCAAATTAGGGTGTGTCTTCATTTTCCTTATTTTTACGCAGACATGGTAAGAATATGAAAAGTGATTGTGGTATCGTGTCGGTTTAGAGGGAGAGCTGTTCGTGCAGAACAACCCCCATTTCTGGAAGAGGATTGGCAGCCATGTTTTCTGTTCCCTGAACAGGGAGGAGGGAGAAACATCTCCTTACCTCTGTCTGTCCGGAAGCTTGCTCTATTTGGGGCAGGAAAGAGAACATGTGTAAGATGCTCATTTCAGTGTCTCTGATGAGCATTCTGTGGACTCGGTTTTCTTCTAAGATACGTGTAATAAATGTCATTATGCTTTGCCATCTTGAGTGTTGTCTTGGAAGGCTGTTTCAGAGACTACTGGCTTAATACTGTACATCCTAGTAGATTTTCTGGAAATCCTATCTCTCTGTTACAAATGCTTTTCACTACACTTAGTATGGTTGAATATCAGTTATCAAATGGCATCAATCCGATGGTACAGTTGCGTGAACTCATCATGAAACAACTCTTCATATAGCGAGTGCCCGGAAGTCAGAGAATGGCTCAGTTGTGACTGGTGCTCAATAATATGGGTGGGCTGAGGGATTGAGCTTGGGGAAGGAAGTTGGCGGGGGTGAGGGGGGGTGGGGGGGAGGGGAAAAGGGAAAGAGTGGGGGAGGGGGGAAGTGGCCTGCAAAATAATTGGATTCCCAAATCTGCAAGATAATTAGTAACATGCATGAAATCAAGTAGCAGAGCATTCCCTACCTGCAGATCTAATTTAAGTATGTAATGTAAGTAAAAGTAAGTAAATGTATGTAAGTAAAAGACCTAATTGAAAAAGAAAATGCCACATTAAAATAAACCAAGTATATTTGGTTTTATGTGCATATATGCTAATATTTTATGGTTAAGAACCATAGCCCGAAATCAAATGGACAGTTTTATTGATATTTCTTGTCATAAATTTAGAAGCATAGGGCATACTATGCTTTTTATAAATGTCACAGCTTATAAAGTCACTGGAGAGCTGGTGAAAATCCAGTATTTCCATAACAATTCCCATGCTGGTCTTTTGTGTATCCCCTTCTTCTGCCAAAGCATCCACAAAACAATTCATTTATTTTGCATTAACCTCAGTCGTGCTCTGCAGTTACTTCACCCACAATCTTAAAAGTATGCAGTTCAGCTCACCAAGTATGTTTGCATGTTTCTGCTTTTTATGGCTTATCTCCTTGTTTCTACAGCTTTTGATTCCAGACTTAGGGGACACCAGAAAGGGTGCACTAAATTAGCCCTCACCTGTGTACTTCATGGATGTTCTTTGGATATTGTGTCTTTGGAGAGATGTCCTGCCCGTACAGAATTTTTCTCTGATAGGTCAGTGAAAAGTCTTCCTGATATTGAAATGTCCTTATAATTTTCCCTTCGGGAAAATTGTTTCTTCAGGTAAATTATGACTTTGTGCCAATGAATCAGACATACACTCTGGAGTGTCCCTATCTGTGATTCGGAAACTCCATTTGGTTTTTATGAAAGTGGCTTAATTTGGCCATAAGCCTGCTGTGCCCTGAAATTGTCATCAACCTGGAATCTTACTAAGGATGATGTTTCCATAGGAGATCCTGTGACTTTTCACAAGAAGCATGCTAAAATCACAGTATTTTCTGCCTGCCAAAAAAATAATTACCTTTAAAGTTACAACGTGAACATTTTTGTCAGAAATGGCACTCCCAGAGGAGTGCGTGCTGATAGCTTTTTATGTCAACCTGAGGATCTATGAGTAAGTCATGGCCCCAAGAGTGTTTGCAAGACACAGGTCTCAATACCATCCTAATTAACATCGTTAGACAAAGATTAATTAGTTTACCATGGATTCACAGGGCACCTGGAACATGATTGTTCATTATAAAGGGGAAAAAAAATTCCATGACACTTAGATGAGATGCTAATTCTGGAGTTTATATAAGACCTGACAAAGCTTAAACAAGCTAATAATATTTTAACAAAGATTTTAATAACATGTTGATGAATAAGACCAATGGGAAAGCATTTTCAATTATGGTATGACAGGCTCTTGTTCCTGGTACTATAAATACGAGAGTCACGGACAGTCACTCATGCTGTGGTGTGCTGGAATTATTTATGGTCTGAGGTCACTAAAGCTTATTCTGGATCACAGGTTAATGACCCAACGTTTTTTTTTTTTTTTTTCTAGAAGGAATGAGGGGTGTGTGTGTGTGTGTGTGTGTGTGTGTGTGCACTAAGTATGTCAGTTGCTAATTCAGTTTCTCTGTTCATTAGGTCTGAGTCTATTTTCAGCAAATGATATCAATAACGTTGATAGAAAGGGCACAGGGCATTGCCCATGACACCTGCATGTGAGCAGGCTGCTTGCGGCTTTCTACGCCAAGCAAAGGAGTTTGGCTTTAGCAATGAGAAATACATAATGACTTAAAACAACACAAGGGAATCCAAATATTAAGCACCAATAACCTAGAGAGAAGCTTAGAAAAGATGCTGCGAGAGAAGCCTTATAGGATCACCACGTTCAGGAAAATCCAGCTGTATTGTGGAAGGCCACCAAAGTCAGTCAGATGCAGTTTAATTTTATGTTCTGTTCGAGGCTAACAGATAGTACCTCTGCGTGGAGACAGGGAAGTGTAACAAAGGGGAATTGTCAATGCTGGACTTTCCAAATAAAGCCTTTCCCATTCTTGAGAAATCTTAAGGAACATGGAGACTTTTAGAATGGCGTAATAGTGTCATGACATTCTCTAAACCTTCCTTCTTCCCTAATTATTTGCAAGGCAAAATGTAGCTCCTAGGATAGGGAAATCTGAAATTGTAACACATTGAAACTGATGTTCACCTCGAGCTTCTGACGTGTCACAAGCATCACTGGCATTATTTCATCACTGAAACCTCCTAGCAACGTATAAGTGACGTTATTGTCTATATGGAACGTGCTACCCCTTGAAAAAAGTACCAGGTCCAAACAGTTTCACTGGTAAATGCCTTCCAAACTTCAACGTTAGCACCAGTGCTATTTAAACCATTACCAGGTTTTTAAAAGAGTTCCTTTTTGGGGTACTTGGGTGGCTCAGTCGGTTGGACATCTGCTTTTGGCTCAGGTCATGATCTCATGCCGAGCCCAGTGTTGGGTGCCCAGCTCAGTGTGGAGTCTGTTCTCCGTCTACCTCTGCCCACCCCCATACTCGTGCTCTCTTTCTCTCTCTCAAATAAATAAAGTAAGATAAAATCTTTCAAAAAAAAGAGTTGCTTTTTATAAAGTCAACAATACTACAATATCAACATGTGATGAAGATATCACCCTGGTACATACACACACACACACACACACACACACACACACACATAACCTCAGACTAATCTAAATTCATAAATTTAGGTTGATTCATAAATATCAGCATGAAAATCCTATTTAAAATAATAGCAAACAGAATGAATAAGGATGGAAACTATAGTTCTCTGTGACCAAGTGTGATATGGCAGGAATACAAAGAAAGTTTTCAATTAAACTATAAATTATATATATATATACAACTCCTCCAGGTGGGGGATAAGGAGATGACTGACGTGGGAGATCTCCAATGTCCTAGCATTTAATTACTCAGCAAGAACTCCAGAAGATGGAGCTCACATTTTGGGTTTAGCTCTTTAAATCTTTTGTTTATAAGAAATATATTTTTGTGTATATTTATATCATATAAATATACAATACAATGAATGTTTCCATCTCAATATTAAGATGATCAACCCCTCCCCAAAAAAAACAAATTTGCAGAAACACTTTACAAAAGAAGATATACAGATGACCAATAAGCACATGGAAACGATGCTCAACATCACTAGCCATCAGGGAAATGCAAATTAAAACCACAAAAAGGGGACGCCTGGGTGGCGCAGTTGGTTAGACGTCTGACTCTTGGTTTCGGGTCAGGTCCTCATCTCAGGGTCATGGGATTGAGCCCCGAGTCAGGCTCTGTGCTCAGAACAGAGTCCGTTTGAGACTCTCCCCCGTCCCTCCCCACCCTCCTAAATAAATAAGTAAATCTTCAAAAAGCAATAAAACCACAAGGGGACACCGATATACAGGCCTCAGTACATCTGAAATCCTAGTCTTCAGGCCTTTTGGCAATCTCTCCCTCCATCTACCCCAGGTAACAACTGATCTTATGTCTGTCACTAACGATTAGCTTACATTTTATGAAATTTTATATAAATATACACTCTTTAACTCTTCGTGTCTGGTTTCTTTTGCTCGCAAGGTGATTTTGAGATCCATCCATGTTGTTACATGGATCAGTGGTTTACTCCTTTTATTGAGACGCAGTGTCCCACCGGATGGGTACATCTATGTTTGTCCGTCCTGCTGGTAGGCGTCTGGGCTGTTTCCAGTTCAGATTGAATACAAACGAAGTTGCTGTGAGCATTTGTGTGCAAGTATTTGTGAGGGCATATGTTTTTATTTCTGTTGGGTAAATATCTGGGAATGGAATAGCTGGTTGCATGATAGGTGTGCTTATAACTTTTAAAGAAACCGTTAACACAGTTTTCCAAGGTGTGGGATTGAAGTGAAGCCAACTGAAATGTTTTCACCCAACAAAATTCATCCTGTCCTGAACTCAGCTAACATAGCTTTCATCTCCAACACTAGTGAAGTTGTCTTTCCAAGGACACCAAAGACCTCCATGCTACTGGCTTTCAAGGGTGGTCCTCAGGGTGCCTGTGGGGGCTCAGTGGGTTAAGTGTCCCCTCCAACTCTTGGTTTTGGCTCAGGTCATGATCTCAAGGTCATGAGAGCAAGCCCCGCATCAGGCTCCACACTCAGCCAGGAGTCTGCTTAAGATTCTTACCCCTCCGTCTCCCATCCCCTCTGCTCCTCTACCCTGCATCAAATAAATAAATAAATAAAATCTTAAAAAAAAAAAAAAGGTGGTCCTCACACTTCATCTGACTCAACCCATCAGCCGGCCCTGATGCAGTTGGTCACATCCTTGCCCTGGACTGTTTTCTTTGCTTCCTCCCAAAACAACATACTCTCCTGGGCTTCCTCTTGCCATCCTATTTAGATCCTGGAGGATCTTCTAAAGGTCCAAATGCAGAGAGCCGTAGGATTCAATGCTTGGAGCTCTGGCCTCCCCATCCATGCACCTTGTAGGTTTCTCACACATGCCTGTAGCTTTAAATGCAGTGGGTTCTCTGATCCATCTGCCCCCCCTCCATCTCCTACCTACCTATCTACCACCCCTCCCTCCCCCTGTCCTCCTTCCCTCGTTCCTCTTCATTTTTTATCTTCTCTGCCTGTCTCCTGCCTTGACCTCTTAATTTCAGCCCCAGAGTCATATATCCAGGTACCTAGCAGTGTTGATCCAGCAGGCATATCTAAGAGTAGGCATGTGTTCAAGGAAGAACTCTTGATTTCGCCCCCAACTCTAGACCCCCAAACCTGTTCTAGTCTAGATCCTCCCCCATCTTAAAAAATCACAACTCCATTCACCAAGTTGCTTAAGTCACAAAACTACAAGTTGGTATTGATTTCTCTTTTTCTCACACATCCTCAAGCTAAGTCACTAGCAAGTCTTTGGCTTCAATTTCAAAACAGAGTGGGAAGGTGGACACTTCTCACAATCTTCCCTCCGCTCCCCTAGCTCACGGCATAGTCCACATCCAGAAGGGTCCCCGAGCCTTCTAGTGAGCTCTTGCTTCCTGGCTGTCCACCCTCCACACGACGGTGGTCAGACTGATGTCTCTATGATATGATACGATACAATATGATCGGGTCACACCATTCCCTGCTCAGCAGCCTGCTGCGGTTTTCACTGAGTGCAAATCACTGGAAATCTCCACCGTCAGAGAACGAGGTCCTGCATGACCTGCCTGCCTCTTGGCCTCATCTGGTCCCGACGTGCCCTGAGCCTCAGTTTGTTCCCTGCTGTCTCCCTTTTTCCTCCTCAAGTAAGCCATGCTTGTCTGGCAGCTGGGATTTGCACTTGGCCTTCTCCTTTCCTGGAATGCTCCTCATTCAATCTTCTCATGACCCATCTTTGTTTTTCCTTAGAAATATGACCGCTTCAATAAAAACTTCCCTAAGTTGCCGCTCAGCTCTCCCTGAAGCTCTCCTTGAAGTCATTCCGTCACCTGAAGTGACACAACGCTTAGCTGATTCTTTGTCATCCATCTCTAGCTAGGACGCAGACCTGCATGGCCACAGACTTCATCTGTGGTTTCAGTCAGATGGTCTAGGCTCTGCCTACAAATCACCTGAAAATCCATGCTCTTTATGCCACACATGCTTGTTTCTCACTCATGACAAGCCCACTGAGATCCAGATGGCTCTTCAGCACCACAGTCCCATGTGCGTGGATGCTCCGTCAGGCTGGGAGATGCCTTGCTCCCTTCTAGCGGCATCCTCTGGAACACTCAGGCAGGACACTGGAAGAAACCGGATGGAGAATTAGGCACTGGATCCCAAACACTTGGCTTAGAACTGACCCAAGGTACTTCTTTTCACACCTTATTTACAAAACATGCCCTACAGCCACACCCAACGCCAGGGTGTGCGGGTCTAGAGAAGAGATGGAAGGGGGCAGCCTCAGGCCAGTCTGCTCCACGTGCCTTACTGTTCGTGCGGCCCCCCAGCATTGGACCTTGGGGACGAGCGCTTGGCTTATGGTAGATCCTCAACAGGAGGATTAACTCTGTTCAGATCCTGTATTTTCTGGCCATGGAGGCATGGTCCTAAGAAAACAAAACGCCCTGTGGCTGTGCATTTGGTCTGCCCCCCCCCCACTTGCCACTCCCTTTATCAGACGTGCAATTCTCTCGTACTTCACTTGCCCTCCGATTAAAAATGCGGTGTTCCGTGATTCATTAACATGGTCGTGTGAATTAGTTTAATATATCATCCTGCCAAGAAGAATTGATGTTACACATCATGCTTCCCGTCTGGGAAGAGTATTTTTTTGTAAGGGATAGCCTCCTGATGCTTTCAAACTACAAAAGAGGGGCAACTGCCTACTTCTAAAAGGATTGTTTTCTCTGACGCTTTTTATCTTGTTCCGACGCTTTCTGTCTTGTTAGTTTTAATTGCTAATCGTGGTACCCATGGATACTGTGCAAATTATCTAAGCCCAGCACAATGGACTAAAGTTTAAAAAAAACAACCTAACAATTTTTGTTGTCATCAGGCAGGTTTTGTCTGCATGTGGAAGGATGGACTCAGCGTGCCGGGGTCTGAGAGATTGTCTACTCTACTCAGAGGCGAGTAGGGGCAGAGGAGCTGAGGGATTGCCCAGAGCCACACGGCTCATTTGGAGGGTTATGCATGAGAACCACGAGTCCCTCTTCTAGCCAAGGGCCACATTGTACAAAAAACAGACAAACAAGAAACCATACAATTTGATGTGTGCTAACGAGCTGGCTCTGTAAAATTCTTTAAGGTGATATTAAAATATTTCTTAATTCAAATATGTCCATATGAAAGCACTATCTTCTCATCAGGAAGGACATAGTATTTAATTTATGACAATTGAGTGTGAATTTATTAAAACGACAAAACAAAACAAACGCTTGAGGTCTCCGTGAAATTTCATTCTCTAGTTTTAGGGAGATGACACAGAAACTCTTTGACACAAAACTCCTGTCTTTGAGAGGAACTAAGTGGGATGCGAATTAAACTTTCCTAGCAGTTTCGTGTCTCTTTATGTCAAACCCTCAGAGCTGATGTCATTTAATGTGTAGGAGAATTAAGTTCTTGCCGGCTCTCAAGCAGGTATCATGGAACCTATGTTTCTGGAATAATTAATGAAAGAACTGAAACATGAGAGGGAAAAGCTGGTTTCTTTTTCAACGGCATTACATTCTTGATAGCATTATCTGCTTAAGCAACATGTGCCAGACAGAAGCAGTTGTGGGCACAGGCTAAGGCACATACCTTGCACCTGTAAACGCCAATCCCACAGCCTCTCACCAGCCATGAAGCCTTGACAAGCCGTCTCTGACGGCTTCCCCGTCTGCAAAATAGGCACGCTAGAAATAATGATACCTCCCCTAGGGTTGTTGGGAGGTGACGTTGGAGCATTGCCTGCCACGCATCAGTGCTCTGGAAGCCCGAGTTTTGTGCGCTCCCTGAGAGTAGCTCCACGACGCTCGCCGCTCATGAAGCCTTACCAGCAGGACATACCCATGTGCTGTGGAGGGAATGGAATGGCCATCCACCCCGTAGAAGGCGTTGGGGACCCATGGAGATGCTCATGGAGGCATCTCAGGCTTGAATTTCATGCACACAATTAGCTGGCTAATATTAATGGAGCACAGAGGTCGTGGGGGCCACCCCTTCACCCCCTCCCCACCGAAATCATGCATGAAAGCCTGGCTTGTCTCAGGAGGAGTATGTGTTCTTCCTCAGAAACTCCCTCTTGGAGATCTGCAGCTCCATGAGTGCCCGGCCCATCCACAGGCTCATTCAGGAGAGAGGCTGTGGGGTCGCCTTCAACCTCTCCTCTCTCTCGGCCCTGCGTGCGGTCACTGCTCCGGTCCTCTGGGGTTTATCTGCCGCTGTGCCCCTGTCCCTGGCGCACGGGGCTGCGCCTCACATCCAGTGCTGAGAACGCCGTCAGCCCACGTCGGCCGCAGACATCAGCGTCTATGCGGATGAATGCAAAGGCCTTCCCTCCACCAACAGAGCCCAAGTCCACGCAAGTGTTCCTTCCAAAGCCACAGAGCTGAGTGCGGCTCTGCATAGACGTAAAACAAGATCAGGCAGTTACTGGACCCTGGTTTCCCCAGGTGAAGGCCCTTGGCCTCCCGGCCCTGGCACGACTACCATACCCATCTTCTTTGCAGGGTTTTGTCCTTGATTCCACCAACCTGAGCTCCAACCTGATGTATACTCTGTTCCCGCCCCGCTGTGGAGCCCAGCAGGACCGCACCTGCTGTTTGGAGCCATCGGCCATACCCTTGAAGCCCCAGCTTGCGGTTCTCCCAGGCCAGGGGCCAAGCAGCTTTCTAACTGTTTTTACCTTCCCCAGTAAACTGGGAGCTGTGGGAGAGAAGCGACCCCATCCTCTACATCATTGCGTCCCCAGGGTCACACCTGACACACTATAAATTCTCAATCAACATTGTTGCAAGAGCCGTGAATTGTTGAGACAGGTTGGAAGCAACCCTCACTCCAGCATCCATGCACTGGCCTGCCCTGAAGTGGCCGCAGCTGAGGTGACCTTTTGTCTTAGGTGTCTGCCGTTCGCAGGGGTGGCAGAAAGCGCGTGGCCTTTGGAGTGGAGCTGGCCGGCCTCCGCGCTTGCCAGCAGTCGACCTCCAGGGAAAGCCCTGTTCCAGTGGAGGCCCGTGATGAGGGGAGGCTGGCCCTGGGGAAGCTGCCGTGCACATGTCCTCCTCTGGGGGCTCCAGCCTGGAGTGTGGAGTGGAAGAACCCTTGCGGGTCCCGACCGGCACACGTTTAGGACCTGCTGGCTTAGTAGTGCTTGTTGCCTTTATTGCCATTATGATTGCTTTCAACATAATATATAGTAATATACATCCATTTGTCATAAAATACGTTTAATATAAATGATATGATTTCGTTGTGTCCAGAGATCTCGGGCGTGTTTAATGCAGATTTTACTTGGGAGGACAAATTTATTGAGGTAATTATATTATTTGTATGAGTCTGGATTAGAGTGTCAGATTACCTCTGTCCTCTCTGTGGGAGAAGGATCTAGGCTCTGCGTAAATACGAAGCGAAGGAAAGGGGGCAGAGTTGGGGGCGCAGGGTGGCCGTGGGTCCATGTCCTCTGGCAGTGCTGGCTCCTCTCACAGAGCTCAGGGGGCCGCAGGGGCTGCAGGGGCTGCAGGGGGAGACAGCAGATCTGCGGGAGAACACGTCTGCGAGATTCCACACAAACAATGTTGGTGTGGAATCTGCAGTCAACCAACAGCCGAGACCGGGCCAGCCTTTTGCTCAAATGTGTGTGTTTTATACCCAAGAGGTGAGTTAAAATCCACACAGCTCATCCCAGCTGAGCAGCTGACCAGGTTGAACTTTTATGCCTCGTGTTTGTAACGGTTTCCTTTTCTTTCCTATCATCTGCTTCGTATGGATTTTATGTCTTTTTTTTTAATTTTAGCCATTTTTTAAGACTCTTTTTTTTAAGATTTTATTTATTTATTTATTGAGAGAGAGAGCACAAGCAGGGGGAGCAACAAAGGGAGAGGGAGAAGCAGACTCCCGGTTGAGCAGGGAGCCAAATGTGGGACTTGATCCCAGGACCCCGAGATCATGACCTGAGCCGAAGGCAGACACTTAATGACTGAGCCACCCAGGCACCCCTGGATTTTATGTCTTTTATGAGCAGGAAGTTTTCCATGTCTTCTAGGTCATCTTGCTGGTTATTTTAGTTGAACCATCTTCATTAGAAAAGAACCCATACTAAGTATTTATTTTTCTTTAAAAGGGTAGAACATTAATATTTATAATTGTAAGAAGAAGCACTTGTTTTGCTTACATAATTATATTTTCCAGACACAAAACCCCCTCATGTATAGAATCAATAGAAGTCCTACAGTTTTCCCGCCGGCAGAGTTTGATATATTTGGTGTACACTTCGTCAACCTAAATTAGGTGATAGGCAAAAAAATTATCACTACTTTGGATATCTAACAATAATAACTGTAAGATACAGAGAAACTGAGAAGCATTCAACAATCCCTTGATAAAAAATGTTGGTCTTGGAAAATAGGTATATAAAAAAGAGGTATAGTGGGACCATGAAGTGCACGGCCAAACCCCGGGTAATATTGGGCGGAAATGTCACACTCCAGTGTGTTTTGTTTAAGGAGACATAGAGCTCGGGGAGGGCAGGTCCGGAAGTGGAGTGTCGCCACGCTGTGAAGCATGGCCTGGGGGAGGGACTGCGAGTCATCTTGTGCATGCGAAGATGTCCCCACTTCTTGGTTTCTGAGACCCTGATAAGTAGGAGGATGTGTAGGCTGGAATCCTTTTTTTAAAAAAAATTAAATATCTATTTGGAACAACATGAACTAGCAAGGCTGTTGGGAGGACACTGTCTATAAATAGTGCCTCTATTCTGGTTCCCCACCACATCCTATCTGTGACATTTGGAAGCCTCTTGGGGACAGAGCACTGGCCGTGGCTGCCTTCTTATTCCCATGCAGGGCTGAGGGGATGTCTGGGGCAGTCCAGGGGTGCCCCCTAACACTAACACCGCAGAGTAAGCCCTCCCCGTCACTCTCTAGCTGTATCGACATTGGTTGTTCCAAAAGTCTTCCTAGTGCCGACACAAACCTGAGCCAAGCTTCTCCTTCTGCTCCCACCATAGCCTCCGTGGGCCTTCATGGCGACACTGAACTTGGATGTCAATGTCATCTGCTTATTCCACGTCCCCTGAGGGCAGGAACTAGGTCTTGTTTACCTCGGCGTGTACCTCGGCGTGGCTGGATCTGACCTTGGCACCCGCGCGCAATGAATGGGCAATCAAGGCCTTACTTCTCAACCTGTGGTCCAGGGACTAGGGCACTGGCCTCGCCTAAATTGCTAGCAATGCAGAATCCTCAGTCATGCAGACGCCCGGAATCCCCTGCATGTGAGCAGACCCCTGGTGATGTGCACTCACACTGACACTGGAGATGTGCTGTCCTCAAGCCCCGCAGAGTTAACTGGATTGTACTAGGTGAACCTCCGTTCGGGAGGGTCTTTGCTGCCTGAGCGCATTGTAGATAATGGACTCCCCGGGAGGCGTGCGGAGAAGCAGTAAATTCATGAATCTCTTATTCATGCATCTGATGCCACCCTACCATTAGCTGAGAGATGCAGAGTCCCCGATGTTAGAGCAGCTATTTCTGTAATGCCACCGAACATTTCCATTTCAAAAAAAGAACACTACAGCTCGAATACCACTTCGCATGTCTGTCCCATTTTCAGCTGAATCTTGCATTAAATGCTAAACCCGAGTGTCATGGAATACAGCCCATTACTTCCTGTTGAAGGGAAAGAGCGACAAGATACTTGCCACTCTGCCTCAGCTACGAATTTCTCTTGAAACTGAACCCATTTTTCTGATCTGTGACCCACAGATCTACTTTTTTCTTTGCCCACACTCTGTATCACACACACACTGCCTCTGGGTTGTCTACACTCACACAGACACACACGCAAGCACCTTCTCCCAACACGCGTGTTAAAATAACACTAAGGACACACTACTTTCGACTGTATGTGATATTGCTTTGGAATTATTCAATTACTTTGCTACCACTGTTTTTTAAAATCGGCACCGCCTCTAATGCTCCACCCTAGGGAGCCCGAGCTGTGGGCTCGTGTCTGTTCTCCTCAGAGAGTCTCATGTTCCGTGACCAGGTCAGTCCCGCTAGCATGCTAGTGGGGAGTTCTGCGACACTCTGGGGGTGTGCGAGCTGATGATCCTCAAACCCAGCTCCTCCCTCAGAGAGGAAGAGCCCTCCCTGGGGGTGGACACAACGTCACCCCCCCCCACCGCGCCCCCGTTCATGGGTCTGCTTTCTGCAGTCTCAGTTACCCGCGATCACCCAAAGCCCCAAAGCAGATGATCCCCCCCGACGTAAGGTCAGAAGGTCGGTAGTAGCCCTTATGTTAGATGTTAATCGGAGCCCTGATTTTGAAGCTCAGTGCAGGTGAAGAGGAGATACCTGGTATAATTAAGAACTGGACCAGAAAGAACGGATCTTAAAACATTGAAGCAATGATTTTTTTTTTGAATTTTATTTAAACACACCTAAAACTGCATTCTTAGTGAGCATGACAGCCGTTTCTTGGCACGGGAGGTAGACACCAGGTGTGTGTTCAGTTTGCCCGCATCCATGGGTCGGGGCCCCCACAGCTGAGCCGCCTCCACGACCCCCACGTGGCACATGCCCGCCACCATGTAGGGATAGGTGGGCGTCATCTGTCGGTGCCTCGCCTGGACCAGCCCCGTTTCCCACGTGGATGCTGTCGTTCTGCACCTTGCAGGGTGGTGGCAGCGCAGTGAGATGGGTCAGCAGACGCCCGCATCCGACCGTCTGGGTGTTGTTGCTTCCCCACGTGAGCGTTTCAGACGCCGTCAGCTTTACTTCAGCTGGAAGAGACCGGTGGTCTGAGCTTCGAGCTGGAAGGATGCTTCGGGGTCATCTAACCGACCCTTCCCTTCACTGGCCGCTTGGCTTCTGATGGTCACAGCCAAACCACAGTTCAGAACTTCTCGTTCTTTATCCAAAAGTGACTGAACCGGACATAAATACTGGATTCCAAATATGTCACCCCATAGTAGCAGACACATGGGAGCGAAGCGTACCAGACGGGAGCGCATCTGGGTCATTGATTTTACACCGTAACTTAGTTTCTGTGTGATTTTCGAACCAATCTCTGTGCTTCTAACACACAGTTGCCTCGTTGAGCAGATTGCTCTAATAATGCCTTACCTGTCAGTGAGGACAGAGCTGGATCCATTGGTGTGTCTGGGTGGTTTGTGACTCGGACTGGTGATTCATGGAGAAGGGTGTTCTCTGCTGCATCCAGGCACGGCTCCTGGCCAGTGGGGATTTCGCCTGTGCCACATGCTGACCTGCCTCCTTACTCAGTGCTCAGGGGTTTGTGCGGAGGAGCTTCTTAACTGTGTGAGTATCACCCCGGATACTGTCATCCTCTCCTAAGGGCTCCGTGCTTCCTTTGCTTTCCTTTAAAGGTGTGTGGCTTGAGATAAACATTTTCCCTTCTAATTAATTTGACCTTAAGCCCCTAGCGGCTTCTTTTTCCCATACTTTCCGGAATCTCGTGAGTAATGCCTGCTGTAGGAAATCATCAACTTGCTACATCTGCTTTATTCCCAGTCAGAAACCTTCCCATTTCTCTCCACCAATATCCTAGAGCTCTCTCCAGATTTTTCCAAGATGCATCTTAAAGCTTTTCCATTCCATAAATTTCCCCATTTGTGCTAAATTCCCATAACTATTTCTTTTCATTTTCCTTTAGAAAAGAAATTGTGCTAAATTCACACCACACATATGCTTTTTGACTGTCCAGATTTTTAAAATATTCTTGAATTATCTGCTGCAGGAATTTCATCTTTAACTTGGACAAAAAGAGTATTTAACGTTTATATAAATAAATTTTTGTAGAATTGGAAATGTCATAAATGTTACTTGGTTTAATAATAGAAATACACTGTCAAAAAAAGAAAAGAATTTCAAATTCTAATTATTAAAAAAAGATGAGAAGTCGCTTATTAAGTGTTCAAAGTACCATTATGTGTGTACTAAAAGCAAGTGAATAGCAGGCTTTTGTACACTGTATTTTCCACATGTGGCCACATCGCTATGTATCCCAGCCTGCATGTCCTCACAGTGCTCTGTTGATGCCCTTCCCTTGAGATTTGGGCGCTGTACCTTCCTTCTGCTTGTAACGGCTTCAAGCAGTATAAAGTGGTGGAAGGGGTGCTGTCTCTTCTCAGGCTAGATGGGCATAGGCAATATGGCCTCTTTCTCTTTTTCTCAATGGTTGCCCTTGGAATCCAGCCACTGTGTTGTGGGAAGTCTGTGTGTGGGTATTCGGGAAGACTGTTCTTCATCAAGTGCTCTGCATCTCAGGAGGAGTCCTCAGGTGATCCCGGCTCCTGGCCTTGGGGTGTTCTGGAGAAGCTCCACACATCAGGGAGCATATACCGCACTCCACGTGCTCGGCCTGAGTTCCTGATCACATAAAGCACGGCAGATACATGATTATTGTCGTTATCAAATCCCTAACTTTGGAGTAATGTAGTGATTTATGATAGCAATAGGTAACTAAAACAGGCTTTAAAAGTTCCTTCCTGTAGTATGTAAATTACAAGTAAATGTAATTTGTACGTAATTAAATGTGAAATACATACAAATCCCAAGTATATAAATTACATTGCCTTCATGATGGCCACAAGGATTAGGAAAAATATGTGGTAGGCCCATTTATGCACCGGTTTTGTTATGTCACTGTAATTCTAGTTCTAAAATACGTATGTATTTTAAACACAGTTAGGAAATCTTAAATTTAAACATAATTTTAGGGAGGGAACATTTGTCTTATTGATGCTTTTGCTTATAAATTAACTTTGTTCTTTATTTTGCATTTACATGGTAAATGGCTACACGTGTAATTAACTAAAAATTCATACCTGACACTGATAAAAAGTGCACCCTAAGGATAAATAAATATTCATGCTGTGGGAGTCTTGTGTGGTTTCTTGAAGATTTATGTCCATGCATAATTAGAGTTTAGTGTGATTTTTACTTCACCTGGACTTGATATAAAATATACAAGTGTATTTATATTATACATAATATCTGTGTAAAATACATTAGGTGGATTATATTTACATACATAAATTACATGTAAAATAAAAGCATATGTGTACATATATGTGTGTAAATCCAGGTGAAATATGTAGGTTAATCAGGTTATGGCT
Organism: Zalophus californianus; assembly: GCF_009762305.2. Taxonomy (NCBI): domain Eukaryota; kingdom Metazoa; phylum Chordata; class Mammalia; order Carnivora; family Otariidae; genus Zalophus; species Zalophus californianus. The sequence continues at coordinate 3,178,931 of NC_045597.1, forward strand.
AACCAAATAATGATCCAATCTAATGTCATATATTGTCATGTAGACTGACATAATGTCATATTTATCGTGAAATTCAACTCAAAGAGAATTGTAATATATATGTCAATTGAAGCCATAGATTACGGTCAAACATTGATTTCTCACATGGCTAATTCCAAGTATCTTTGCAAAATGTTGACCAAAATGTAGGATTATTTATTGCTGAGTTTGGGTCTCAGACACATTCTGAGATTCCATAGAGCTGAGGACATATATACTTCTGTAGGTATGCCCCCCCTTTTTTTCAGTGAAATCTAACTCTCAAAATTCGATTTTCCTTAGATTTATGGGCAAAGTATTTCTATTTCTTCTAAAATAATTACATCAATGAAAGGTTAAGCATCCAATCAGAAAGAATTTTAAGACTCAAGTATGACTGAGCTACTGATTGGCTCTGTGCAGCGCTCATGCGCCCGTACTCTGCCCGTGTCCCACAGTCACTCCATTAACATCCGGGCCCCACTCCTGTACCACAGGGCCCACACTTGGATGTGTAGACTTTTAAAAAATTTTCTTTGTCCCAGATGCTCTTACAATTTTGTTTTGGGCTAGTTCAGTGTCTTAATGTTTATCCTTGAAAAAAATAGTAAAGTAGAAGTTGCTTTTGCTTTGGAGCACCGGTTTCCTTCATTTCTCCACCTAAGGACCCTGTCCCAGCAGAGCCTGGGGTCCTGGGAGGAGACACGGAGTCGGGGACCCTGAGAAGGAGCACAGAGGCCTGTCCCGCTAACACACTCCGGCCCAGGGGCCCCAGCATGCAGCCACTCTGTGCACGTGTCCCCACAAATGAGGGGCGTGTGCTTTGACCGCTGTATGGGGCTGCCCTCGGGGGCGGGGAGGGCCGAGCTCTTGCGGGACACAGGCTGGTGAGCCCCACTCAAAGCAGAGATGGGCTCCCCTGAGCTCAGCGGATGGGTCACCCTGGACCCGGAGAAGGATACTGCTAGGTCGTTATTCAGAAGGTGGTATCTTCCCTTCCCTTGCCTTCCCTTCCTGCCCTACCTTCCCCTCCCCTCTGCTCCCCTCCTCCTTTCCTGCTCTCTCCTTCCTTCCTTCCTTCCTTCCTTCCTTCCTTCCTTCCTTCCTTCCTCCCTCCCTCCCTCCCTCCCTCCCTCCTTACTACCCTCCTTTCTGTCTCCCTCTGTCTCTCTTTCTCTGTCTTTCTGCTTTGCTTCCTTTTCTCTTTTTTATTATTTTTTTAGTCAAAGTGCTCAATGTCACCATTAAATGCATTCCAAAAATGTTATTTTGCAGCGCATCATGCATTAACTCAGCTCTGGTCTCTAACTAGGGCAGACTGTCCTGTGCCACCAGCATTAGGTTTCTGCTCAGCAGGCCACCTCGGAAACCAAAAGGCTGTCCACAGATAATAGTCTTCATTTACTGGTGCAGAGACAAACTGGTCTCTCTCTCTCTTTTTTTTTGACATCTGTCAAAACCTTGCCAGAGACCAAGGACAATCGGGCCTGTTGTGCTTTTATTTTATCCATGAATCAGTATCAGAAAGTACTGGTGTGGTTGACTCTTAAGCTTCTTGGATTTTTGAGATGTTTTTCATACCAGTTAAAAAGATTATTTATCAGTGACCTTTGTAGACTAACTCTGTAGTAAACAGGAAAATATTCAGCCACTATGAATTATGTAATACTTTGAAATTGTCTAGACAGTGTTAGGAGAGTAACAGATGGAGCAAATTCTTGGAAATGAAAAGCAATTTAGCAACAGAACTCTAGACCGAGATGATGTCCATCTCTCCCTCTGCCCCCCTCATCCCCCATTCGCTCCTCCACCCTTTGGTCCCAAGACACAGAGGGATTTATTTGGAGTCAGCCAGGGTCTACCCTTTCCACCGATTGAGTAACGGGGTGCAATGTCAGCTATGTGCTCATCTGTCCTCTTTCTTTCCAGTCCTCTTGCTGCCTGGTAAGCTTGTAACCGGGAAAGAGTCAAGGGTTTCACCCCAGGTGGGATCTGTCGCTGCCTACGTGAGGGCCATGTGCCTCGTGGACACCGTGGGGAGAGAAAGAGAGGACATCCAGCGACCCCTTTGGATCACATTGTCCTTTAAATACAGACATCTTCGTCCCCCTTGTAGTGCTTCATTCCTCTTGTTATGGAAAACGGTATGTGTCCGTCAGCTCATCTTTGAGCAAATGTACATGGCGAGAGTGAAATTAAAAGCTAAGAAAAAGACTCAGTGATCAGTCCTCACTTACGGAGAAATCAGATGAAGGCATACACGTGGAAGTATTACCCGCAGAACTACCTTCCCTATAAAAAAAAATGAAACAAAACTGTATGCTGAGGTCTGTGGAAGCAACAAGAAAATATACTCGTACCCGTGCCCCGTGTGTGAAGAAGGTGGCCAAGCCGTGCAGGCTGGCCCCCCCGCCCCCCCCGGACCAAAGGGACAAAATGATGTAAAAGGTCAAGTTCCCTTCTGCCCAGGGGGTTCGCGGTACACTTGCAGGTGAGTTGGAAGCTGAGCGGGCCCCTGGCAGAGGCCAACTCTACAGGTGAAAAAGAAGCACCCAACTTTGGAACTAGGAAAGAAACCTGAAGGTGGGAAAGGACGCGCCACAGGAAGGGGTGAGTATGGCAGCGGGGACAGGGTGAGGGCAGGCTGAGCCGGGGCCCAGGTAGAGCCCAGGTGGCCTGTGAGCGTCGCACAAGCTGCCACATGAGGACGCCCTCCGGGACCTGCTGTGTGCACCGTGAGCAGGGTTGCTGCTATTTCCAGGCCCGGTCCCCCCCGCCCTCCTTCTGCGGAGGCCAAGAGGGCAGTGTCCGGGGGGGGGGGGGGCGTGCCGCACGAGGCTCCCCCCAAGCACAACCAGGACACAGGCACTTGTGTGCAAATAGTTGATGTGGAAATACAAGAGCAGCATGGGGGCGGCCCACGAAGAGTGAATTCTCTGGGGACGGGGAGCTCATTTCTGCACACGGCCAACTCCTGTCCCGGCTTCAGGGCCACAGGGCGCCGGAGAGTGGGGGGTAACCACACACCCGCGCTGACCTCCAGGCCCCCTCCCGGCGCCGAGAAAGCTTCGGGAAGGGCAAGCCGCCTGCAGGTGCTTGGGGGGGTCAGGCGCCACAGGCGGGAGTCTGGCCACGACCAGGCAGGGAATGCCGTATGCCCCCAACACTGTATCGGTGTCTGCGCAATGAGTAACCCTGCAATTGCTCTCAGCAGTACTTTTCCTCCTAATGGAAGCAAAACAGAACAGCAAAGTCACCATGTCTGTAGAGCTTCCTTCGTGGAACTTTTTTTCCTAACTGAGGATCCTTGAGGTTTGCCACCTGCTGGCACCATGGATTAGCCAAGCCCCTAGGTCAGGAGCTGGAAGTTGGCCCTCGCTGGGTGGTGCCACCATCTCAGGGTCAGGGCAGGGGTGGAGGGAGGGCAGCAGGGGCTGCCCTGCTCCGAGTTCCCAGGGCTCCCACAAAGGCTCTGATGAGAGATGGATGTGAAGATGCCGGAGAAGTAGGCTAGGAAATGATCGGGGGCAGGACTGGAAAATTGGGTCTTTGGAGAACTGTTTGTTGGAAACCTTTGTAAAAAACGTAATGACTTATTACCTCCGGGTAAGCTCTTTCTCCACGAGGAAGAAACTCATGTTTTCTGGAAACACGATTGATGCTGACGTGCAGGAAAGTGGAGAACGCTGCAAACAGAGACCTGTTCCGGTCCTCTTAGCGCCCCTTCGAATAGGACACGGGCTGTTCGATTAGCACGTCGATGAGCACGGACCCGAGAACCCCCATTCACGTCCCTTCCAGCTTCTCACCTGTCCTCGGCTGGAAATTAGCCTCCTCCGGGGCTGTAGCCCCAGAAACATTAGCAGGGTCTTTGTGCGATTATTCGAGAGAACAAACACCACCAGCTTCTTCCAGAAGCCTTTAAAAAATAACCTCCCCTCTCAGCAGTGCGTCCCCAAACCAGGCAGCACCGTCCCTCCTGGCAAATTTCTTCTCTCTTTGGGTGGTGACCGAGGAGCCACACTTCATTTGGAGAGGCCCGTCCACTGTCACCTCTGAGGCCGGCGTGCATGCCGTGGGACTCTTCCAGAAGCAGGGGACCAGAAGACGATGAAGGGATCGTAGGCCTGCAGCTTCTCTGGTTACCGCTTAGACAGAGCCACCTTGCGGGGATGCTAATTTATGTATACAACTGCAACAGACAATTATAATTGTACATACACACACAGCTACAATTTACATTGCTGGCCTCAGAAGAAAAATTAAGAGAAAATGGGTTCACATATTTATGATGCCCTCTGTTTTGGCAGTTTTGAGTATAGCTGCAAAAAATAAATCTGCAAGGTGTTTTATCCTTTAAAATGGATGTCACAGGGGCACCTGGGTGGTTCGGTTGGTTAAGATCCGACTCTTGATTTTGGCGCAGGTCATGGTCTCAGGGTCATGGGATTGAGCCCTGTGTTGGGCTCCACGCTCCGTGCACAATCTGCTTGAGATTCTCTCCCTCTCCCTCTGCCCTTCCCCCTGCCCATGCTCTCTCTCTCTCTCTCTCTCTCTCAAATAAATACATCTGTTTAAATAGTAAAATGAAATGGGTGTCACATACAGGATTGCTGCCTTCATACTTCACACACTGACCAGTGAACACCTGGTAGGTGGATTTTCTCCCTCCCCAACCCTCCCCCACATCGAGGGCCTGGACGTAGAGAGAACGTGGATCTGTAACTTCTCCCTGATGTCTGAGACCCAGGTTGCGTGTGTCCCCACGGGCTGGTGATCCACATTCTCTGCCCTTTTGCAAGAAGAACGCTTGAATCTGAGCTACAAAATGAAAAAGAAGAGCGGTCTCTCCGATGCCCTCTGGACCGTGGTGTATGCATCCTGCTGCTGTAGCCCTTGCAGGGCGCTCGCCGGGCGCTGAGAGGTGGGCCAGATGAGCTGGGCTGGCTCTCCTGAGGGGCTCAGGGCTCGCTGCGGGGACACCAGACTGCACAGGCTGCTCCCCCGAGTCTCCTCCTCCACCCTCACGTGCTTAAACCCTCCTTAACTCACGGGTCTCGGTTGAAGCATCGTTTCATCTCGGAAGCCCTTCCCGGCTCCCCAGAGCAAGAGTTGTGTTCTACTCTCGGCCCTCGGGGTGCCCGCATGTCCTACGTGATGGCCCTTAATGGGTCCGAATCCGTATCTTGCCACCTTCACACAGGGGAGCTGTCCTGTTTTGTACCCAGCACAGGTACCCACACGGGTACCCCTGACGCAGAAAACCCACGCATGTTTGATGATAGAGTGAGTGAAATCAGTGAGCACCTAGTGGGTAACAGCTACGTGATGCCGAGCGCGTGTAGGAGATGCCCACGCCCAAAGCATCACGGGAGTTTTGAGGATAAATAAGAATTTTTTTTCCCACAAAGAGCAGAGAACAGCTCCACAGGCAAGAAAACCAATATATGCAGAGGCGCTAAAGCTGTCTCAGACTGTCCCTGGGAGTCACCCAAGAGGTCTCCACTCTGCGCTGGGGGCCCCTGAGCTCGAGAGGAAGGTGGGTGCGGAGGGCAGGAGGGAAGGCCGAGGGGAAGGACGTTGCGGAGTTACCTGGCGGGGCGCTGGGTGGACAGTCGCTCCTTCCGCGGTGGTCACTGATGAGATGAGAGACCTCCGGGCGTGTGACGTGATCCAGAGGTTCTGGAATCGGGGCCTGTGTAGTTCGCCCCCTCCGAATCTCCCCGAGGAACTTTCTACAACAGACTTGCCCAGGTCCCAGCCCCCTGAGGGCAGGCAGGAGGCCTGCCTCCTAGTCGCTGCGGTGGCGATCTGTACCAATGTTTGCTTTAGCCACCCTAACACTCTGGGGTGGTTCTGTGGGATCCGTCTGCCCGGTCGGGGAGACGGGGCCTAGAAGTTATGTGACTTTTATGAGGTCGTGCAGATGCTGACCGGGCCGGCACCTGCCGTGGGGCACCTCGTGGCCCTCCCGACCAGCAGCTGGGTTTGGAAGGGGACAGCGACCCATTGCTCTTCCTCCAGGGCACAAGTGGCCTCACGCGTGGCGAGGAGCACACACAGAAACACCCCTACCCTCCCCGGATTTCATGGCAGACAGTTGCTATTATAGTATCCTTGTTATTAACAGTCCTAGTCACAGAAGTACTGACAGTTCCGTGCCAGGACGGAATTAATCTTTCCACCTTTCACCCCCTGAAGCCCCAGTGAGTCAGTCTACCTCTTCCTTTCAGGCTCGGGGCGGTCCTTCTAGATTCCTGGGGTTTCTCATCTGCTTTTCGGTTGGTGCAGTCTTTCTGAGTTTGCAATTTATTCGCCAGGAGCCTAGAAGGGGCTTCTGGGGAGCAGCGAGAGAAGGCGATCCCCTGCATGAAGCCTCCCCCTGGGTCGTGGCTGCTCCTTTGTGTGCAGGCCGCGTGGGGCGCCTGGCCTTTGTCTGGACTCCTGCCACCACCACCTGGCAACGCGGGCCCCCCGCTGCAGGAACGACTTCCTCTCCTGTCCGCCTCCCCCAGAAGGATGACAAAGTGACTCCCAAGGCGCTCCTCTCTCCTGCGTGGGTTTTCCTTTGCCTGGGTGGTCTCTGTGCCCAAGATGGTTTATATGTGGCTCATGCCTGAGTATTTTTCAAGTAGCTGTTCCATGTCGTTTCTGGAAACGTGGCCTTTTTCCTTCCTGTCTGAAAGAGGCTGCAAGGTCTGCCTCCGGGAGGGCACGGAAGGAGAGGTGTGAAAGGAACGGTATTTTCCTCGGCGTCTGGGAGCAGAGGCGCTTGAGCTGGGGGTCTGTCCCGTGTCCCCCCGGAGCCTGCCTGGCATGTGGGGACGCCGGGTGAGCAGGGACCTGTGTCTGCGCTCCTGTGAGCAATTCTGGGCTAGGATTCTCTTCGAGGTTATGAGCATAACTGGATTTTTTTCTCATGTGTCTTAAACAGGCTCTCACGTCCAATCCAACTGGTTGACAGAAGTCGGCATAAAGCCAGAACATTGCTTATGTGAAAACAACCCCTGGTTTCTCAGGATTCTTCGTCCTTTGCTCCAGTATTATTGTTTTTAGTATTTTTTTTAAAGATTTTCTTATTTATTTGAGAAAGAGAGAGAGAGAGAGAGAGAACAAGCAGTGGGGAGGGGCAGAGGGAGAGAGAGAAGCCGACTCTCCACTGAGCAAGGAGCCCAACACGATCCCAGGACCCAGAGATCATGACCTGAGCCGAAGGCAGATGCTTAACCAGCTGAGCCACCCAGGTGCCATTGCTTTTAGGTATTTTGAGGCAATATGAAGTAAGTTTGAAATCAAATGACCTAAGGTCACATTCTTCCTTGGAATTTTAGGAGCCAAATGATCTTGGGGAGTCTCTGTAAGGTCATTAGGCGAGGAAAGCCATACGTGTTGAGCCCTTGCTGTGCACCAAACACTGTGCTAAGCGTGCACCAGAACTATCACGTTCAAATCTCAGAGGCATGCTGGAAACCACTCACCTTGTCTCTTTAATGGAGTTCAATGTAGGGATAATTAAGTTACCTTACTAAACCCAAAGAAAGTCCTGGGGACCACAATAAATGCCCTACGTGGAAGCCCTTTCCTCCCTCCAAAGCACCTGCAGACGTGACATGCTCTGGTTCCGATCTGAACATGTCACTGACTCACTGTTCATGGTACAAGCATGAGAAGAGATGCTGCCAGGAGCAGGGCCAAATTTATGCCACTCAGCTGAGCACCCACTCCCTCGTGGGGGTGCATGCAGCCCCTGTGAGCATGAACAAAGCAGCCAGCACAGGGCAAGAAGGGAGATTTATCACCCACAACCCTGCATCAGAATGACCTGTAGCCACGATTCAGAAATTCCACTGCCCATGACCCTTTTCCAGCATTAATTCTAACAATGTTTTCTTAATTTTTAATAAAAAGCTGGCATTTCTCTGTATAACTACGTCTGAAGCAGTAAGTGAATCAAATTATAATTTCTACTAGTGACACCATTTCTTCCACTGAGTAATATTTGATTAAGGACCAATAATTCTACTTAAAAATTATGTTGGACCATTTTCAATGTTTTAGTCATACATCTAGGGCTAAATTATTATGGTTGCATTTTTTTTATTGTCCCAGGTCATGTGTTAAACACAAAATATATATGTATTTTGAACTGAGCTGTAAAAATTTGCGGGTATGTGTTGGAATAAAATTGTATGTTCCAAGAACAAGCTTTGATCAAAAGGCAGGATTTTATTAAAGGACTGCAAATACTTTATAGCCCTTCTCATGTGTGTGCTTATGTGTATATGTGTGTAGACATGAATAGATAGTGTTACTGGCTAGATTATGTTTCTCCCCAATTCATACGTTGGAACCCTGACCCCCAAAACCTCAGAATGTGACCTTATTTGGAAATATGGTCTCACAGATGTAGTGAAGGCAAGATGAGATCATTAAGGTGGGCTCTAATTCAGTATGACTGGGTCCTTATAAAATGGGGAAATTTGGATGCAGAAACACATGCACTGAGAATGCCAAGTAAAGGTGAAGGTGGCGACCAGGGTGATGTGTCTACAAGCCAAGAAATACCCAAGATCGCCAACAAGTTGCCGGGATTTGAAGGAACAGGACAAGAAACCAACCTGCCCACACCTGGTTCTCGGACTTCTGCCTCCAGAGTGTGAGAGGACAAATTTCTATTGTCTCAGCCACCCAGGCTGTGCTACCTTGTTATAGCAGCTCTAGGAAACAAATGTAAGTTTATAGATGATGGAGGGATGGATGGATGGATGGAGGGATGGATGGAGGGATGGATGGATGGAGGGAGGGATGGATGGAGGGATGGAGGGATGGAGGGAGGGATGGATGGATGGATGGATGGAGGAATGGATGGAGGGATGGAGGGATTGATGGAGGGATGGATGGAGGGATGGAGGGATGGATGGATGGAGGGATGGAGGGATGGATGGATGGAGGGATGGATGGATGGAGGGATGGATGGATGGAGGGATGGATGGATGGAGGGAGGGATGGAGGGATGGATGGATGGAGGGATAGATGGAGGGATGGAGGGATGGATGGAGGATGGATGGATGGATGGATGGATGGAGAGATGGATGGAGGGATGGAGGGATGGATGGAGGGTTGGATGGAGGATGGATGGATGGATGGATGGAGGATGGATGGAGGATGGAGGGATGGATGGATGGAGGGATGGATGGATGGAGGGATGAATGGATGGAGGGATGGATGGAGGGAGGGATGGAGGGATGGATGGATGGAGGGATGGATGGAGGGATGGAGGGATGGATGGAGGATGGATGGATGGATGGATGGATGGAGAGATGGATGGAGGGATGGAGGGATGGATGGAGGGTTGGATGGAGGATGGATGGATGGATGGATGGAGGGATGGATGGAGGGATGGATGGAGGGATGGATGGAGGAGGGATAGAGGGATGGATGGAGGGAGGGAGGGATGGATGGATGGAGGGATGGATGGATGGAGGGATGGATGGATGGAGGGATGGAGGGATGGATGGATGGATGGATGGAGGGATGGAGGGATGGAGGGATGGAGGGATGGATGGAGGGTGGAGATGGATGGATGGATGGATGGATGGAGGGATGGAGGTATGGAGGGATGGAGGGAGGGATGGATGGATGGAGGATGGATGGATGGATGGGATAGGGATGGAGGGATGGAGGATGGATGGAGGGAGGGATGGAGGAGGGATGGATGATGGAGGGATGGATGCGGACGGGATGGATAGGATGGAGGGATGGAGGGATGGATGGATGGATGGATGGAGGTGGAGGGATGGATGGATGGAGGGATGAGAGGAGGGATGGATGGAGGAAGGGAGGGAGGGAGGGAGGGAGGGATGATAAATGAAGCTGGGTGATAGATCCTGCAACGCACTTTATATCATAATCCTTTTTTATCTGTTTTAACATACATATTTTTTCTTGGAGTAAATGTACATTCAGACAAGTGCATGTATCACAAATGCACAGATTGATAACTTTCCCAAAGTGCACTGTTCCCCCCACCCCACATCCAGACTGAGGAACAGAACGTGACCAGCCCCTCAAGAAAGAGGCCATTCTCACGCCCCTCTAGTCACTAATCCTCTGCCTTCCCAAGAGCTACCACTTACCTGATTTCTATCAACATTAAATTAATTTACTGAATTGGAAATGTATAAATATGGAATCATATAATGTGTACCAGTTTGTGCCTGACATTTTCTCCTGGTTATTATGTTATGAATGCATCCATGGCGTTGGGTGTAGCTGCATTTCATTCACTTTCATTCTGAGATAGTATCCCATTGTGTGAACACATCACAATGTACTTATCATTTTACTGTTGAAGGACATAATGGTTGTTTGCAGTTTGGGACTATTACAAACAATATTGCTAGAAATATTTTCATTGAAGTCTTTGATGGGCATTTCTACATATTTTGGGTGAATGTATATAAGGAGTGGAATTGCTGAATTGTGGAGTATACAATGTTGAGGTTTAGAAAATATTACCCATTGTACAAGATCGTCAAGTGTTCTGTGTGCCCCCCAACACTGAATCTGCCGTTGTATCTGTTCTCTTGTTTCCCCTCTTGCTTACTAGCTTCTGGCCTTCCTCTCTCTGTCTCTTCTCCTTTCCTTCCTACTTTTCCAGTTTTATAACTGTATAACCACTCTCGTGAGTAGGTATTATTATCTTAATTCATTTTGTTTTAATTTCTCTGCTGAGTAGAGTGTCTTCTCATGTGCTTCCTGGATACTAGGCAGACTCTTCGATGAAGGACCATTTCAAATCCTGGCTTTTTTTTAAAGTTTTTTTTTTTTAATTGTTTTTTCCTTATAGATATACAGGAGTACTTCATGAATTCTGACAAGTCTCTTCTTAGCTATGTGTATTTTACTTTACCCATGAGCAGAAGTTCTTAATTTTAATGAAGGACGGTTTATCTTTTCCCCTCCATTTCTGGGTAGCACATTTTGCATTCTGTTTAAGAAATATTTGCCTACTCCAAGGTCATAAAGATGCCTTACATTTTATGTTTTGATCGACAACCCAACTAGAGTTGACTTTGGAGTATGGGGTGAGATGTGAGTCAAAATGTCTTTGTGAAACATGGGCATGTTGCTGGTTCTCAGTGTTTACTGACAAGACCATCCTTTCTGCCTGCAATACCACCACCTCAGTCTGATGTTCAACAAATGTGCATGAGTGGTCTATTTGTGACAAATAGTGGTCTATTTGATGTTGTGACAGCAGCACACTGCTCACAGTTGTAATGTAGTAGGTCTTGATATCTTCTAGGAATTCTCCAATTTTTATCATTAAATATAATTGCCATACAGTGTTATAGTAGTGTCAGGTGTACAATATAGTGATTGGACAACTCTTGACAATTCTCATGACTCAGGGCTTGCCTTGGTAAGTGTAGTCACCTCTGACACCAAACAACATAATTACAATATGACTGACTGTATTTCCTATGCTGTACTTTTTATCTCTGTGATTTATTTAGTAAAACTGGAAGTTTGTATGTCTTGATCCCCTTCATGTATTTCACCCATACCCCACCCCTTTCCCCTCTGGTGACCACCAGGTGTTCTCTGCTTGTTTGTGTTTGTTCCTTTGCCCTGTGTTTTAGATTCCACATATAAGTGGACTCATATGGTATTTGTCTTTCTCTGTCTGACTTATTTCATTTAAGCACTATACCCTCTGGATCCAAGTGGCAAGATCTCATTGTTTTATGGCTGAGTGATATTCCATTGTGTATATATATATATAAATCATATCTTTATCCACTCATCTATTAACAGACAGTCAGGTTGCTTCCATAATTTGGCTATTGCAAATATGCTGCAATAAACATAAGAAAGTGTATAACTTTACGAAATAGTGCTTTCATTTTCTTTGGGTAAATACCCAGCAGTGGAATTGCTGGAGCATATGGTATTTTTATTTCTAGTTCTTTAAGGAAACTTCATACTGTTTTCCACAGTGGTTGCACCAATTTATATTCCCCCCAGCAGTGTAGGAAGGTTCCCTTTTTTTCCACATCCTCACCAACACTTGTTTTTTCTTGTCTTTTTAATACTAACCATTCTGATGGGTATGAGGTGATATCTCACTGTGGTTTTGATTTGCATTTCCCTGATGATGAGTGATGTTGACTATCTTTTTGCCTGTCTGTTGGCCATCTGTATGTCTTCTTTGGAAAAATGTTTGCCTTCTGCCTATTTTTTAATCAGATTGTTTGGGTTTTGTTTGTTTGCTTTTTGTGGGTTTTTTTTTTTTTGGTGCTAGTTGTATAAGTTCTTTGTTTATTTTGGATATTAACCCCTTATTGGATATATCATTTCCAAATATCTACTCCCATTCACTAAGTAGCCTTTTTGTTTTGTTGATGATTTCCTTGGCTGTGCAAAACCTTTTTATTTTGGTGTAGTCCCAATAGTTTATTTTTGCTTTTGTTTCCCCTGCAAGAGGGGAAATATTCATAAATATGTTGGTAAGGCCAATATCCAAGAGATTACTGCCTATTTTGTCTTCTAGGATTTTTAGGTCTCAGGTATCACATTTAGGTCTTTAATCCATCTTCAGTTTATTTTTGTGTATGCTGTAAGAAAGTGGTCCCTTTTCATTGTTTTGCATTGTAGTTTTAGTTTTCCCAACATCTTTGTTTGAAAACATTATCTTTTCCCCATTGTATAATCTTGCCTCCTTTGTTGTAGATTAATTGATTGTGTAGGTCTGGGTTTATTCCTCTTCCATAGATCTGTGCGTCTATTTTTGTGCCAGTACCATATCGTTTTGATTACTATAGCCTTGTAATATATCTTGAAATCTGGGATTGTGATACCTCCAGCTTTGTTCTTTTTTTAAAAAAATATTTTATTTATTTATTTTAGAGAGAGAGTGAGAGTGGGGGGAGGGGCAAAGGGAGAAGGAGAGAGAAGATCGAGCAGACTCCCCACTGAGCATGTAACTAGATACAGGGCTCAAACTCATGACCCTGAAATCATGAACTGAGCTGAAATCAAAAGTCGGACGCTTAACCCACTGAGCCACACAGGTGCCCCACTTTGTTCTTTCTTAAGATTGCTTTGGCTACTTGAGGTCTTTTTGCCTCCGTACAAATTTTTGGATTGTTTGTTCTAGTTCTATGAAATATGGTATTGGCATTTTGATAAGGATTGTATTGACTCTGTAGGTTGCTTTGAGTAGTGTGGACATTTTAACAGTATTAATTCTTCCAATTCATGAGTATGGTATATCTTTCCATTTATTTGTGTCATCTTCAATTTCTTTAACCAAGGTTTTATAGTTTACAGAGTGTAGGTCTTTCGTCTCCTTGGTTAAATTTATTCTTAGGTATTTTATTCTTTTTGGTGCAATTATAAATGGGATTGTTTTCTTAACTTCTCTCTGCGACTTTGTATTAGTGTGTAGAAACTCAACAGATTTTGGTATATTAATTTTGTGTCCTGCACATGTTCTCCAATTTTGTAATTCTTTTTCAAAATTGTCTTGGGTATTCATGTTTTTGAAACACCTGATGATATTTTGATTGACAATGTGTGGAATCTATAGAACAAATCACAGATGACATTCAGTCCTCAATCCACAAACATAGTATTTTCCTTTATTTACTTAGCTATTCTTCGATTTATTTTTATAAAATTTTTAACTTACTTTCTTTTGTTAGATTAATTCTTAGTTGATGTTTTTTGATGCTATTTTTCATATCATGTCTTATTTGCTTATTGCCAGTATATAGAAATACAACAGATTTTTGTATGTGACCTTTGTTACTAATAGACATGCTAAATTGGTATATTAACTTCAGTAGTTTGTCTGCAGACCCTTGTGGATTTTCTACATGTGTAATCATGTTGTCTGTGGATAAATGCAGTTTTACTTCTACTTTTCTAAACTTCATATGTTTTCTTTCTTTATTTTCTTAAAAAATTGACTAGGAACTCAAGAAGAATTGCTCAGTAGAAGTGGCGATAGTAGGCATGCTTTCTCATTCCTGGTCTTGGGAGAAATATTTCAGTATTTTACAGTGAAAATGATGTTCTCTGTAGATCTTGCTGTAGATCACTTTTATCAGATGAGAACAGTTTTATTTTTTATTCCTAGTGACTTAAAAATCATGTGTATATGTTAGATTTTATTAAGCAATTTATTTGTGTCTATTAAGATGATCTGATTTTTCTTAATGTAGTGAATCAGAATAAATTTTTGAATGGTAAATCAACCTTGCATCCCAGGAGTAAATCTCAGCTTGGTTTGATGGATTATACACTTTATACATTGACTAATTCAGTCTTCTAATATTTTATTCAGGATTTTTGCATCTGTATGAAAGGAATGGCTTATAATTTTCCTTTTTCCTAATGTCCTCATCAGATCTGGTATTGTGATTATGTTGGTTTCATAAAAAGTTGAGAAGTACCCCCTGTGTTTCTATGACCTGGAGTAGTATGTGCATGATCGGTGTTTTTCCTTCCTTAGAAATTTAAACATTTTTACCAGTGAAGCCACATGGCCTGGATTTGTGTGTGTGTGGTGGGGAGGGGTGATGAAGGTTTTTAATTAAGTAATAAATTTATTTGTAAGATATAGGGCTCCTCAAATTTTCTATTCATTTCTGTCTTCATTTTGGTAGGCTGTGTTCTCTAAGGAACTTATCATTTTTATATAGATTTTCAAATTTACTGGCAAATGAGGTCTACATAATATCTCTTACAGTCTTTTCAATGTAAGGTCTATAGTGATTTTCCTTGTTTTAGTCCTAATTTTGGTAATATTAGGCTTCTCTTTTTCTTGTTTTCCAATTCTCTCAATCTTTTCAAAAGCTTAGGGGCACCTGGGTAGCTCAGTCAGTTAAGTGTCTGACTCTTGATTTCAGCTTGGGTCATGATCTCAGAGTTGTGAGATGGAGCCCCGTGTTGGGTTATGTGCTGGGCGTGGAGTCTGCTTAAGATAATCTCTCTCCTTCTCTCTAAAACAAAACAAAACAAAATTTAATTTTATTATTCTTATGAAAAAAACTTTTTGACTTACCTATCATCTTTACTGTATATTTGGTTCTTATTCATTAATTCCTACTCTTATTGCTATCTTTTCTTCTCATTTTTGAGTGGGGGGGTAATTAGTTTGGGTTTTCAAACTCTTTGAGAGTTTACAGAGATTATCTAATATTTAGCCTTTCTTCTTATATAATATATAGATTTAAGAGTATAAATTTCCTTCTAAGAGCAGTTTTTACTTCACCCCACAAGTTTTATTATGTTGTATTTTCATTATAATTTAGCCAAAAAACCCTTCCAATTCCCCTTGAGATTGCTTCTTTAACTCATAGGTTTTCTTTTTTTAAACAGATTTTATTTATTTATTTGAGAGAGAGAAGGAGAGACAGTGAGAGAGTATGAGCGGGGCGGGGAGAAAGAAACGGGCTCCCTGCAGAGCAAGGAGCCCGATGCGGGGCTCCATCCCAGGACCCTGGGATCATGACCTGAGCCAAAGGCAGACAGTTAACAGACTGAGCCACCCAGGCGCCCCAGCTCATAGGTTTTCTACAAGCGTATTGCTTACGTCCCAATATCTGGCAGTTCCTGTTATATTTTTTACTGATTTCTAACTTATTTCCATTATGGCCACAAAAGATAAGCTTTGTAATTTCAGTGTTTTGAAGTTTGCTGAGGCACATTTTATGCCAGCATATTTTCAGTTTGGGTAAATGTTTATGTTTGCTAAGAAAACAATTTTTTCCCTCATATTCTTCATTTGTTGGTTGGTGACTGCTACTTTATTTTTGGGTACAATTGAAAAACACCTGTGCTCCTTGATTCACTCCTTTGGCTTTCTGGAGAGGAAGAAAAGAAGTTTGCAGCTCTGAAAGCAGATCTAGCCATCAGCACAAAATGTGATGTCAGTCAAGCAAAGTGGCAGCCCCAGATGTGAATGATAGATTTGCTGGTCATTGGAGATCTCTCACATCACTGAGGGGTATGCAGTTTGAGACATACTTGCTCTTTTTTTTTATTTAATTTAATTTTATTATGTTATGTTAGTCACCATACAGTACATCTTTAGTTTTTGATGTAGTTTTCCACGATCCATTTTTTGCATATAACACCCAGTGCTCCATGCAGTACGTGCCCTCCTTAATACCCATCACTGGGCTAACCCATCCCCCTACCCCCCTCCCCTCTAGAACCCTCAGTTTGTTTCTTGGAGTCCATAGTCTCTCATGGTTCGTCTCCCCCTCCGATTTCCCCCCCTTCATTTTTCCCTTCCTTCTCCTAATGTCCTCCCTGCTATTCTTTATGTTCCACAAATAAGTGAAACCATAGGATAATTGACTTTCTCTGCTTGACTTATTTCACTTAGCATCATCTCCTCCAGTCCCATCCATGTTGATGTAAAAGTTGGGCATTCATCCTTTCTGACGGCTGAGTAATATTCCATTGTATCTATGGACCACATCTTCTTTATCCATTCGCCTGTTGAAGGGCATCTTGGCTCTTTCCACAGTTTAACTATTGCGGACATTGCTGCTAAACACTGGGGTGCATATGGCCCTTCTTTTCACTACATCTGTGTCTTTGGGGTAAATACCCAGGAGTGCAATTGCTGGGTCATAGGGTAGCTCTATTTTTAATTTTTTGAGGAACCTCCACACTGTTTTCCAAAGTGGCTGTACCAACTTGTATTCCCACCAACAGTGTAAGAGGGTTCCCCTTTCTCCACAACCTCTCCAACATTTATTGTTTCTTGCCTTGTCCATTTTTGCCATTCTAACTGGTATAAGGTGGTATCTCAATGTGGTTTTGATTTGAATTTCCCTGATGGCTAATGATGATGACCATTTTTTCATGTGTCTGTTAGCCATTTGTATGTCTTCTTTGGAGACGTGTCTGTTCACGTCTGTTCAAGTCATTTTTTGACTTGATTATTTGTTTTTTGGGTGTTAAGTTTGAGAAGTTCTTTATAGATCTTGGAAATCAGCATTTTGTTTGTAGTGTCATTTGCAAATATCTTCTCCCATTCTGTGGGTTGCCTCTTTATTTTTTTGACTGTTTCCTTTGCTGTGCAGAAGCTTTTTATCTTGATGAAGTCCCAAAAGTTCATTTTTGCTTTTGTTTCACTTGCCTTTGGAGATGTATCTTGAAAGAAGTTGATGTGGCAGATGTCAAAGAGGTTCCTGCCTATGTTCTCCTCTAGGATTTTGATGGATTCCTGTCTCACATTGAGGTCTTTCATCCATTTTGACTTTATCTTTGTGTATGGTGTTAGAGAACGGTTGAGTTTCATTCTTCTGTATATAGCTGTCCAGTTTTCCTAACACCATTTATTGAAGAGACTGTCTTTTTTCCATTGCTTATTTTTTCCTGCTTTGTCGAAGATTATTTGACCATAGAGTTGAGGGTCCATATCTGGGCTCTCTATTCTGTTCCATTGGTCTATATGTCTGTTTTTGTGCCAGTACCATGCTGTCTTGGTGATCACTGCTTTGTAATATAGCTTGAAGTCGGGCAATGTGATGCCCCCAGCTTTGTTTTTCTTTTTCAACATTTCCTTGACGATTCAGGGTCTTTTCTGATTCCATACAAATTTTAGGATTGTTTGTTCCAGCACTTTGAAAAATGTCATTGGAATTTTGATCGGGATGGCATTGAAGGTATAGATTGCTCTGGGTAGCCTAGACATTTTAACAATGTTTATTCTGACCCGTGAGCATGGAATGTTTTTCCATCTTTTTGTGTCTTCTTCAATTTCTTTTAAGAGTGTTATGTAGTTCCTAGAGTATAGATCCTTTACTTCTTTGGTTAGGTCTCAACTGATACTAAAAGACTGAGATTATTCCCTGCATATTCTCAGACCATAATGCTTTAAAACTGGAATTCAATCACAAGAAAAAATTTGGAAGACATTCAAACACTTGGAAGCTAAAGACCACTCTGCTCAAGAATGTTTGTGTCAACCAGGAAATCACAGAAAAACTTAAACAATTCATGGAAACCAATGAGAATGAAAACACATCAGTCCCAAACCTATGGGATACTGAAAAGGTGGTCCTAAGGGGGAAATACATAGCCATCCAAGACTCACTCAAAAAAATAGAAAAATCCCGAATTCATCCACTAACTTTACAGCTTAAAGAACTGGAGAAAAAAAACAACAAATGATGCCTAAGCCATGCATTAGAAGAGAAATAATTAAGATTAAAGCAGAGATCAATGAATTAGAAACCAGAAACACAGTAGATCAGATCAATGAAACTAGAAGCTTTTTCTTTGAAAGAATTAATAAGATCGATAAACCACTGGCCAGACTTATCCAAAAGAAAAGAGAAAGGACCCAAATTAATAAAATTATGAATGAAAGGGGAGAGATCACCACTAACACCAAGGAAATAGAAACAATTATTAGAAATTATTATCAACAACTATATGCCAATAAATTAAGCAACCCAGCAGAAAAGGTTGCCTTCCTGGAAATCTATAAACTACCAAGACTGAAACAGGCAGAAATTGACAACCTGAATAGGCCAATAACCAGTAACAAAATTGAAGAATTGATCAAAAACCTCCCAAAAAAGAAGAGTCCAGGGCCTGGTGGATTCCCTGGGGGAATTCTACCAAACATTCAAAGAAGAAATAATACCTATTCTCTTGAAGTTGTTTCAAAAAATAGAAATAGAAGGAAAGCTTCCAGACTCATTTTATGAGGCCAGCATTACCTTAATCCCCAAACCAGGCAAAGGCCCCATCAAAAAGGGGAATTTCAGACCAATATCCCTGATGAATATGGATTCCAAAATTCTCAACAAAATCCTAGCTAATAGGATCCAACAATACATTAAAAGGATCATCCACCATGACCAAGTGGGATTTATCCCCCGGATGCAAGGGTGGTTCAACATTCACAAATCAATCAATGTGATTAGAACACATTAATAAGAGGAGGGAGAAGAACCATATGGTCCTCTCAATTGATGCAGAAACAGCATTTGACAAAATACAGCATCCTTTCCTGGTTAAAACTCTTCAGAGTATAGGGATAAAGGGAACATTCCTCAAGTTCATAAAATCCATCTATGAAAAACCCACAGCGAGTATCATCCTCAATGTGGAAAAAACGAGAGCCTTTCCCTTAAGATCAGGAATACGTCAAGGATGCCCACTCTCGCCACTGTTGTTCAACAGAGTGCTAGAAGTCCTAGCAACAACAATCAGACAACAAAAAGAAATAAAATGTATTCACATTGGCAAAGAAGAAGTCAAACTCTCTCTCTCTTTGCAGATGACATGATACTTTATGTGGAAAATCCAAAAGACTCCACCCCCAAATTACTAGAACTCACACAGCAATTCAGTAATGCGGCAGGGTACAAAATCAATGCACAGAAATCAGTTTCTTCCTTATACACTAACAACGCAACTGTAGAAAGAGAAATTAGAGAAACGATTCCATTTACAATAGCACCAAAAACCATAAGATACCTCGGAATAAACATACTTGCTCTTCTTCGTCGAAGAGTGCCGAAAGATTCTAGGGTATTATAAATGTGTGCTTTCTTTCTTGTATTCCAAGGACCTTCCATTTATCCTTTCCCTCTTTCCCTTGTGCCTTCACGTTCTTTATTCGGACTCACATCGATAGTTCTCAGAGAGGACCACAGAGCTCAATGCCAACAGACTCCTACTTGTCTTATCGCCTCTGATCTCTCACCCCTGCAAATAAGGTTTTTCTTTAAATTCCAGTAGGGCCACAGCACCCTCATCCTTTTTTTTTTTTTAATTTTTTTATTGTTATGTTAATCACCATATATTACATCATTAGTTTTTGGTGCAGTGTTCCATGATTCATTGTTTGTTCATAACACCCAGTGCTCCATGCAGAACGTGCCCTCCTCAATACCCATCACCAGGCTAACCCATCCCCCTAACCCCCTCCCCTCTAGAACCCTCAGTTTGTTTTTCAGAGTCCATCATCTCTCATGGTTCGTCTCCCCCTCTGACATACTCCCCTTTTCTTCCTCTCCTGTTATCTTCTTCTTTTTCTTTTTTCTTAAAATATGTTGCGTTATTTGTTTCAGAAGTACAGAACTGTGATTCAACAGTCTTGCACAATTCACAGCGCTCACCGTAGCACATACCCTCCCCAATGTCTATCACCCAGCCACCCCATCCCTCCCACCCCCAACCACTCCAGTAACACTCAGTTTCTTTCCTGAGATTAAGAATTCCTCATATCAGTGAGGTCATGTGATACATGTCTTTCTCTGATTGACTTATTTCACTCAGCATAACACCCTCCAATTCCATCCACGTCGTTGCAAATGGCAAGATCTCATTCCTTTTGATGGCTGCATAATATTCCATTGTGTATATATACCACCTCTTCTTTATCCATTCATCTGTCGATGGGCATCTTGGCTCTTCCACAGTTTGGCTATGGTGGACATTGCTGCTATAAACATTGGGGTACACGTACCCCTTCGGGTCCCTACATTTGTATCTTTGTGGTAAATACCCAGTAATGCAATTGCTGGATCGAACGGTAGCTCTAATTTCAACTGTTTGAGGAACCTCCATACTGTTTTCCAGAGGGGTTGCACCAGCTTGCATTCCCACCAACAGTGTAGGAGGGTTCCCCTTTCTCCACATCCCCGCCAACATCTGTCGTTCCCTGACTTGTTAATTTTAGCCATTCTGACGGGTGTGAGGTGGTATCTCATTGAGGTTTTGATTTGGATTTCCCTGATGCCGAGCGATGTTGAGCACTTTTTCATGTGCCTGTTGGCCATTTGGATGTCTTCTTTGGAGAAATGTCTGTTCATGTCTTCTGCCCATTTCTTGATTGGATTATTTGTTCTTTGGGTGTTGAGTTGATAAGTTCTTTATAGATTTTGGATACTAGCCCTTTATCTGATATGTCATTTGCAAATATTTTCTCCCATTCTGTCGGTTGTCTTTTGGTTTTGTGGACTGTTTCTGTTGCTGTGCAAAAGCTTTTTATCTTGATGAAATCCCAATAGTTCATTTTTGCCCTGGCTTCCCGTGCCTTTGGCGATGTTTCTAGGAAGAAGTTGCTGCGGCTAAGGTCGAAAAGGTTGCTACCTGTGTTCTCCTTTAGGATTTTGATGGACTCCTGTCTCACGTTTAGGTCTTTCAACCATTTGGAGTCTATTTTTGTGTGTGGTGTAAGGAAATGGTCCAGTTTCATTCTTCTGCATGTGGCTGTCCAATTTTCCCAACACCATTTGTTGAAGAGACTGTCTCTTTTCCATTGGACATTCTTTCCTGCTTTGTCAAAGATGAGTTGACCATAGAGTTGAGGGTCCATTTCTGGGCTCTCGATTCTGTTCCATTGATCGATGTGTCTGTTTTTGTGCCAGTACCATACTGTCTTGATGATGACAGCTTTGTAATAGAGCTGGAAGTCCGGAATTGTGACGCCGCCAGCTTTGCTTTTCTTTTTCAGTATTCCTCTGGCTATTCTGGGTCTCTTCTGGTTCCATACAAATTTTAGGATGATTTGTTCCATTTCTTTGAAAAAAGTGGATGGTATTTTGATGGGGATTGCATTGAATGTGTAGATTGCTCTAGGTAGCATTGACATCTTCACAATGTTGATTCTCCCAATCCATGAGCATGGAACGTTTTTCCATTTCTTTGTGTCTTCTTCAATTTCTTTCATGAGTATTTTATAGTTTTCTGAGTACAGATCCTTTGCCTCTTTGGTTAGATTTATTCCTAGGTATCTAATGGTTTTGGGTGCAATTGTAAATGGGATCGACTCCTTGATTTGTCTCTCTTCTGTCTTGTTGTTGGTGTATAGGAATGCCACTGATTTCTGTGCATTGATTTTATATCCTGCTACTTGACTGAATTCCTGTATGAGTTCTAGAAGTTTTGGGGTGGAGTCTTTTGGGTTTTCCACATACAGTATCATATCATCTGCAAAGAGTGAGAGTTTGACTTCCTCTTTGCCGATTTGGATGCCTTTGATTTCTTTTTGTTGTCTAATTGCTGTGGCTAGGACTTCTAATACTATGTTGAATAGCAGTGGTGAGAGTGGACATCCCTGCCGTGTTCCTGACCTTAGGGGAAAAGCTCTCAGCCTTTCCCCATTGAGAATGATATTCGCTGTAGGTTTTTCATAGATGGCTTTTATGATATTGAGGTATGTACCCTCTATCCCTATACTCTGAAGAGTTTTGATCAAGAAAGGATGCTGTACTTTGTCAAATGCTTTTTCTGCATCTATTGAGAGGATCATATGATTCTTGTTCTTTCTTTTGTTAATGTATTGTATCACGTTGATTGATTTGCGGATGTTGAACCAGCCTTGCAGCCCAGGGATAAATCCCACTTGGTCGTGGTGAATAATCCTTTTAATGTACTGTTGGATCCTATTGGCTAGTATTTTGGTGAGAATTTTTGCATCCATGTTCATCAAGGATATTGGTCTGTAATTCTCTTTTTTGATGGGGTCTTTGTCTGGTTTTGGGATCAAGGTAATGCTGGCCTCATAAAATGAGTTGGAAGTTTCCCTTCCATTTCTATTTTTTGGAACAGTTTCAGGAGAATAGGTATTAATTCTTCTTGAAATGTCTGATAGAATTCCCCTGGGAAGCCATCTGGCCCTGGGCTTTTGTTTCTTGGGAGATTTTTGATGACTGCTTCAATTTCCTTAGTGGTTATAGGTCTGTTCAGGTTTTCTATTTCTTCCTGGTTCAATTTTGTAGTTGATACATCTCTAGGAATGCACCCATTTCTTCCAGGTTATCTAATTTGCTGGCATAGAGTTGCTCATAATATGTTCTTATAATTGTTTGAATTTCTTTGGTGTTGGTTGTGATCTCTCCTCTTTCATTCATGATTTTGTTGATTTGGGTCATTTCTCTTTTCTTTTTGATCAGTCTGGCCAGGGGTTTATCAATCTTGTTAATTCTTTCAAAGAACCAGCTCCTAGTTTTGTTGATCTGTTCTACTGTTCTCTTGGTTTCTAGTTCATTGATTTCTGCTCTGATCTTTATGATTTCTCTTCTCCTGCTGGGTTTAGGCTTTATTTGCTGTTCTTTCTCCAGCTCCTTTAGGTGTAGGGTTAGGTTGTGTATTTGAGACCTTTCTTGTTTCTTGAGAAAGGCTTGTATTGCTATATACTTTCCTCTCAAGACTGCCTTTGCTGTATCCCAAAGATTTTGAACAGTTGTGTTTTCATTTTCATTGGTTTCCATGAATTTTTTAAATTCTTCTTTAATTTCCTGGTTGACCCATTCATTCTTTAGTAGGATGCTCTTTAGCCTCCATGTATTTGAGTTCTTTCCAACTTTCCTCTTGTGATTGAGTTCTAGTTTCAAAGCATTGTGGTCTGAAAATATGCAGGGAATGATCCCAATCTTTTGGTACCGATTGAGACCTGATTTGTGACCTAGGATGTGATCAATTCTGGAGAATGTTCCATGGGCACTAGAGAAGAATGTGTATTCCTTTGCTTTGGGATGGAATGTTCTGAATATGTCTGTGAAGTCCATTTGGTCCAGTGTGTCATTTAAAGTCTTTATTTCCTTGTTGATCTTTTGCTTAGATGATCTGTCCATTTCAGTCAGGGGGGTGTTAAAGTCCCCCACTATTATTGTATTGTTGTCAATGTGTTTCTTTGCTTTTGTTATTAATTGCCTTATATAATTGGCTGCTCCCATGTTAGGGGCATAGATATTTACAATTGTTAGATCTTCTTGTTGGATAGACCCTTTAAGTAAGATATAGTGTCCTTCTTCATCTCTTATTACAGTCTTTGTTTTAAAATCTAGTTTGTCTGATATAAGGATTGCCACCCCAGCTTTCTTTTGGTGTCCATTAGCATGGTAAATGGTTTTCCACCCCCTCACTTTCAATCTGGGGGTGTCTTTGGGTCTAAAATGAGTCTCTTGCAGACAGCATA
Organism: Zalophus californianus; assembly: GCF_009762305.2. Taxonomy (NCBI): domain Eukaryota; kingdom Metazoa; phylum Chordata; class Mammalia; order Carnivora; family Otariidae; genus Zalophus; species Zalophus californianus. The sequence continues at coordinate 3,202,917 of NC_045597.1, forward strand.
TTGATGGGTCTTGTTTTTTAATCCAATCTGATAGCCTGTGTCTTTTGATTGGGGCATTTAGCCCATTTACATTCAGGGTAACTATTGAAAGGTATGAATTTAGTGCCATTGTATTACCTGTAAGGTGACTGTTAACTGTCTGTTGTCTGTGTTCGTTTCTGCTCTTTGCTGCTTTTAGGTTCTCTCTTTGCTTAGAGGACACCTCTCAATATTTCTTGGAGAGCTGGTTTCGTGTTTGCAAATTCCTTTAGTTTTTGTTTGTTCTGGAAGCTTTTTATCTCTCCTTCACAGCACCCCCATCCTTAAACTCCTTCCAGGGGCTTTGTTCAATCTACTTGATAGAGTCCAAACATATTATCGTGGCATTTGATGCCCATGTCCAGGTCCGACCCTTACGTCCTACCTTGTCTCCTCATGCACTGTGTGGCCCAGCTCTGGCTGGCCACCAAATGCTCAATATATATAGCTCATTCCCTCTTGTGATTTTATGTTATTACGCCAGCATGGAATGCTTGTCCCTTCTCACTAAAGCCTATTTATTCTTTAGGCTTCAGCTCAATCTTAGCATCCTTTCTGAAAATTTTCCTAAATCCCTCCACATTTCCTTATTTTGTCCCTTCTCTGAGATCCTATCTCATTTTGTTTCTACTGTTCTGGTTTCTTATCTGTGCAGTGTCTTGTATCTTTCTCTACCTAACTCCCTGGAGTGACAGTTTCTGAAATACAGGGCCCTTGAGCAAAGCATTTTTGGTACGCCCACCAGGATTTTATGTGGGTCTTTGTAGACTCACTCAGTAAATGAATGTGGAGTTGACCCCCCTAGTGTCTCATAGTAACTTGTAAAGTATATGCACATCTTAGGACCAGTTTTTCACGTGAAATGAGTCATCTGAAGGTCAGCCTATATCAATGTGATATTTTGTAATTCTAAAGCAGGAAGCATTAGGGATGCAGCAGCTCAGAGTTGGGGCTAAACAAGATTAAATGGGAAGGGAGGTAAGGGTTGCCGTCTAACTCAGAAGATTAGAATTTCCACTTTCTGTGTATTAAAAATAAATCTACCACCTGAAATCAAAGGATGTGGTCAAGAGGTGTTCTCTCTCCCCTCTCCTTGAGAAGCTTGGCTTCTTGACAGCCAGGGTCCGAGACTGCCTCTAGAGTCCCAAAGGCAACTATATCAGCAGCAGCTTCAGTTGCTTGAAATGGGAGTTATGGAATTATTGAGAAATATTATCGCCAAGAAGGATTTTAGCAGGTTCTCCTGATTATATGTCATGTCCTTAACTCTTTCTGGAGGGAAAGGGAGAAAACTAGTCTATCGCATGCCATAATTCAGTGGGCTTTTCATCAGCCCAGCACCCAGGCTAGAGACTTTGACTCTGGTTTCGATTCTACTTGTCTCTCATTCCCTTCTTTCTCTGCCAACAACTATTGTTATTTCTTCCCCTGAAACAGACCTCAAATTGGATATTTCCTTTCCGTTCTGTCCCTTCTAACTCCCTACACCTGCACTGGTTCCTGCTGGTTCTCTTGCCATCCATGTCTCTCCTCCTGATGCCACTCTGCCTGTCTGCAGAGCTATCTTCCTTAATTAGGGTTTAACTGGGTCACTCTGTTCCGAAGAGCACACAATGGATCCATATCACCAGTGCAAGCATATTCTGTTTCCTCTGCCTGACTGTCAAGTTCACCTATAACCTGGGCCCAACTTACTTATCCAATTCTTGTCTCCTTGACACAAAATCTAGTTCAGAGGTCACATGACATAATGGTTGAAAATGTGAATTTGGCTCCATCACTTACAGGCTGGGACACCTCCATGCCCTTTATCTGCGTGTTTCCTCACAGGTAAAGTGGGTGTAATCATATCGCCTTACAAAGGCATAGTGAACATTAGATAATTTGATCTATGTGCAGAGTGCCCAGGGGGCACTACAAATATGAAGATCCAGTAGACTGATCCCAGGACCCTGACATCATGAGCTGAGCTGAAATCAAGAGTCAGATGCTCAACCCACTGAGTCACCCAGGTGCCTCAAGATCTATTTACTTTTATCCGCCTTGAATTTGCTCCTATCTCTCTTTTTGTACAGAATTTCTCCGTATGTAAACCCTGTAGCCTTTTGAGACTGTGACCACCACCCACATCACTTGAAGGCTCAGCTCTTCTCTTTGCTCCACTCTTCCATCTTGGTGTTAGCCTCAGCTCTTCAGAGACAAACACGTTGCCAAGGTTCATCTGACCAGTCGTGGGTGCCCAGATTAAACTTGGTTTCTGGCTGTGACCCTGAGAGTGTTTCCAGATGAGATTAGCATTTGAATGATGGATTCAGTAAAGCAGATAATGCTCCTCAGTGTGGTGGGGGCCCCATCCCACCTTTGTTCAGGTGGGCCTGAACAAAACAAGATTGGGGAGAGGAGGCATTCGCTCCTTTGCCTTCCTGCCTGCCTCCTTGAGTTGGGACACTGGTCCCTCCTGCCCGCAGACTGGACTTTATACCACCTGCTCCCCTGGGTCTCAAGCCTTTGGACTTGGGCCGAATTATACACCATTATACACTGTCCTGGGTCTCCAGCTTGCAGATGGCAGATCTTGGGACTTCTCAACCTCCGTAATCACAAAGCCAGTTCCTTTGAACTGGAGATAGCCAGATAACTCATCTATCTATCTATCATCTGTCTATCATCTGGATGGTCTGTTTCTCTGGAAAACCCCAAGTACTACATCTTTCAAGTAGGTGATGTTGATCTCCTCAGTTAAAATTTTGTCTCCATTCATTCATTTATCGATGTATTTTCTTAACAAATATTTTTCAAGACCACCGTGCCTAACTTTACAACCTTCTGTTCAATAAATACATCCTGGGTTTACCTGTAATCTGCATCTTTATAATATGATAAGACGCTACTTTGTAAAAGATATTTTTGCCATCTTTATTCTAACAAATATTTATAGGCATTAGATATGAAAAGATAAGACAAAGTCTTGCTCTCAAAGAGCCCACAGTCTAGCAGGAGATACAAAGATACAAATATAAACTTAGCATTTTAGAATCATGTCATCAGAGTTCACATTTAATTATGTCCTAGAAATGTTTGCACTTGCATTTTTTCTTTTTTTGGTAAAATATCCTGTATATATACACATATCCATTCATCTATAAATATGTTATATTTATCTATCTATCTATATTTTATATGTGGGGTAATATGTGGGGGAATAGGCTTCCCCACATATTCCTGCCTATAAAAAGTGTTGATGGATTAATCACTGTGCAAGAAGGGGTTTCCTTTCAAAGAAGTTCTGGAGACCATACAGACTAGAAGCTCTCTTTGAGATTTACAATGAGCATCAGCAAGTCAAAGCACTAAGCAAAGCTTCAGGAAGAAAAAATGATGAACTGTGTTTAATTTGACATTTTCCACACTTGTATGACCCTAGACATTTTTTCCTGGGAAATACAGTGCTAGAGTAATTATGACTAACATTTTATCTCCTAATGAGGAGCTACCATGTGATTTTGTAGACTTGAATGTACCCACAATAGACTAAAAAGATCAGACTTTAAATGAACACCCATGCTACCATGGGAATTAATACTGTTTGTGTAAACATGTGTGTGCATATATGAAAGTTAATTATTTGGTTAAGCTTTTTATCTAAATTCCTAATATTCTGTTTATTCATTACCTAGCTGATAAAAGTCAAAACCACAATGGCATGTTAAGATACATTCTTAGAATATCCAAGTTTACTTTTTTTATTGTCCGTCTTTTCCTGAAAATGTTAGGAGCCTATCTGATTTGGCTGTAATTAAATTTGATTGGTTAATAATTCACCCCACATTATCCATCATTCCTCTTTTATAGCTCTAGTTTTATTTCACTTTGAATTCTCATAGTAAGTAAAGGGCCCATCCTTGGGTTTTTAACCAATTAAAATCATCTATAGGCTTTTACCATAAATTAGTACCCTAATACGGCTTTTGAGATGTGTGGAAGTTTGGAAAGACCACTTTTTTAGGAAATCACATATCTTTTGTAGTAGGCAGAATAGTAGACCCCAAATTGTCTCTGTCTCCAGAACACGGGAATAAGTTACATGTTATGGCAAGGGGAGTCAAGGTTGCCAATGGAATTAAGGCTGCAAATCAGCTGCCCTTCGGATGGGGACACTGTCCTGCATTATCCAGGTGGGCCCAGTGCAACCCAGTGTCTCTGTAAGCCAAAGGGGGACTCGAAATTCAGAGTCTCGGTGATGCCCCCTGAGGCAGGCTCAGCGCGGTGCCACAAGCCAGGGAATGCAGCCCTGCCAACTTCTTGATTTTAACCCATTTTGGACTTCTAGCCTGTAGAACAGTGAGTTAAAAAGTGGGTATTTGCCACCATGTTTGCGATGGTTTGTTACAGCAGCAAGAAGAAAGAGATATGTCCTCGGGTGATCTGCGGGAGGCTAGTTGGAGGTCAGCGTTGCTTCCCCCGTTCAGCGTGTTTCCAAAGCTCTGAGCTTATTAGAGTGAGGGAAATACCCGGTACGGGAGGCCAGGAAGTGCACTGAGGCAGGACCTGGCTCTTCAACCAGGCCCTGCACCTGAGCTCCTCAGGACCAGTCTGTGCCTCCTCTTCCCAGGATTCAGCTGGGTTCGCACCTCAGCCTGGGAGGCCGGAAGCACCTGGCGGAAACAGGGGATTCCCCCAAAGGCCACCTGCTTCTGCTCCTGTTCAGCACTCCCTTCCAGGTGCAAAGAGGTCGCAGACTTATTTTTTAAGCCCAATTCTGCCTTTACAAGGTGACTGCTGATGCCCATGTTGTCCCCTCCTTGCCTCCAAGAGACTTGGGCCATCCCTCCCAGTGCTCTGGGGCGGGGGGCGGGTGGTGGGCAGCACTGCTTGGGGTTTTCACCCTTCTGCAAGCCTCTCTGACACGAACACCTGACCCGGTGTCCCGCCAGCATGCCTGTGCACTCCAGCATCATGGTGCATGTGGCCAAGGCATGTGCCCAAACTTCCAGCCTGCCCGGCCACTGGGGACTGCCTTAGGCAATTCACTTTTCCTTGTCCACAACCCTGACTGCAGCCCTCAGACTTCTTTGGGATCCAAATGTCTTCTCAGCAGTTGCTCCCCCCCACAATGCCCTCCCAAAGGAAGCAGGCACCTCATAAGTGAATTCTTTTACTGCCCAAGAAGTGCCACCTCCCAGCTGATTACTATCACCCCACATCTCCCTTGGTCCCTGCAGACCCCATCACGGGTGTGCCTGACTTTTCCTGCCCCCGTCCCTCCTATGCCAGTCACGGCTCTGGGACTTTGCTGGGCTTCTTGATTTTTCTTTTCAAAGAGGGGTATTTTTTTTTTTTTTGTACATTCTTTCCTTTTTATAAAACTATTTTTTATTGGAGTAAAAATTCATTTTGCTAGAGTAAAAATCTATCATTTTACTAGATTACCATCTATAATATAACATTTGCAATTTTAACCATTTGTAAGTGTGCAGTTGGGCAGCAGTAAGGGCATTCACATTATTGTGCAGCGATATGCATTTGTACAAAACCCAGGTCCTGTTCTGTGCACATCAAAGTTTGAGAAGCATGGTGCTGTGTGATTTTAGTCCATGACTTGAAGCAATCTTGCCGCTGGGCATTTCCAAACACTATCCTCTTCAGACACAATCCCACAACGCGGGGTGCTATTTCCCACATCTTTACTTTGTGTCCTCCTAGTCTCTGTTCTCAGCTCCCCTCCCTCGAATCTCCACCTCCTCTCCCTACATCATGGCCTCCAGCCACGTGTCCTCCGCTCCTCCTGGAGCCAGATGGGGACGCTGCAGTGTGGAGTCACCTTCTGTTACCCCTAACGGCATTCTTGCCTCTAGTCTGTCCATGGCTACCTGTTGTTTTTCAAAAATGTATCTAATCTTGTAATTCCCTTAATTAAAAACATGCAGTGTCTCCCTAGGTCCTATCAACCAAGGTCCAAATTCCTAAGAAAGACATCGATGGTCCTTCACAATCTATTAAAGCCCGTAATTTTTCCTAGCCTTGTCCTCTGTGTCTATGTTTTAGATCAGTGATTCTCAGTGCTCGCTGTACATTAGAATCACCTGTGGACATTTAAAACTGCAAAACATCTACTCCCCAGCCCTGCCATAAATCAGAAACTCTGGGGGTGTGGTCCCAGCATCGGGAGTATGAAAATCGGAACAGGGACAGAGTTCCTGAATTTCGAGGACACGCCACTTCCCATAGCCTTCTGGCAGGTGACATCCTAAATCCCACCCTAAATCCCACCCAAAGAGCCGTCTCTGTTTATGGGGAAAACGAGAGAGAGAGAGAGAGAAAGAGAACATTCTTTCCTTTGCAAAGGCAGCCCTTCATGTAATACCCATAATGGATTTCACTTCATTCTCCTTTAGTGAAGATGAAAGCAAATGTAAGAAGTCCAGTAAAATATGATCTTCCAGGAATGAAGCCATGCCAGGGGGTGCATTAACTTAATTGGTCTATTTTAATAGAATAAAGGAGAGTAACATGGTGGTCTTCATGATGTATCATAAAATATAGCTATTGTCCAGGTTTCAGAGAAAATCTTAAAGCGTGTGTGCGCGTGAGCGCCTGCGTGCGTGAGTGTGCCAGGACGTGAGTGTGAGGTGTACGTGTGTGAGCCAGTGGGTGTGGGTCTCCCATTCTCTTTGTTAAACTTACTTTGTCTCTGAAGCTCGACTTCACCGATTTTTTAACTTGGAAGTTTTCAAATCCTTCGTGTGAATAAGATTTAACTGATATTCTGAATGGTGAGGACCGTTAACAAAAATCCCAAACAAGTAAAAGTAAAAACAAACAAGCAAAAAGCAAGTTTTGCCTCCTAATTAAGGTCATCTTTAATTCTGCAAGATGCAATATTGACTTTTCCATCATATTTTTATATAACTTTATGGTTTGACTCTTTCAAAGGTAAATATGTTGTGTTTAGTATTATTATTTTGCTAAGTTACCATCTACCCCAATAAATCAGCCCCTGGCTGAAAAAAAATATTTCCTACCTTTTTATTCCAAAGGGTGTGTGTGTGTGTGTACATATATTTGTATCTATAAGTGTATTATGTGTATAGTGCATATGTACACACACACATATTCCAAAATTTTTCAAAACTATTATTTTGGAAGATGGTGGAGGCAGGGTAGCTGGTGAATCATCCGAATTCTCACCCACTCCCCAGTGAAAACTCCCAGTACAACCAGTACTGCATGACAGAAATTATACAAACAATGTTTGCCACAAACTAGGCAACAAGATGGACGCATGACCCTCAAAATGCCAGAGAGGGAGGGACCAACGACAAGCCCCGGAGCTGAGTGGAACCAAAGTCTGTTCGGGAGGAGATGGAAGGAGGGAGCGGGACAGCCCATGGATGTGAACCAACAGCAGCCTGGGGGCCTCACTGGAAGCACGGGGGCTGGCCTGGGCGCAGCTCTGTGCACAGGGGAGGCTCTGCAAACCCCCCTGTCAGACTGACCGGCCTTGGTCCTTTCCAGGACAAAGTCCCACATAGAGGGGAATCTGCTGGGGACAGAGTCCAGAATGAGCAGAACAGAGACAGCCAGAGAGAAGGGGAGGGTGACGGTGAACACAGCTGGGGGGGGGGGGGTCTCAACGGGACCAGCCCTAACCCTGATGGCTCAGGAAGACAACAGAGGGAGCTCTAGAGCTTGCAAGCTGGAAAAGCTCTTGGAACCCATCTCCCTCCCCACACTCGGAAAAACTCATCTCAGGTAAAAATAAGCAACAACGAAGGATCACGGTCTAATTCTGTACAGAGTTATTCTCAGAACAAAGGAGACTAAGGAACAGAATAATGCTCCTGCTTTGATGAGACTATACCTGAGACACGCGTCCACAAACCGGCCGGAGACGAGACGCACCGGACGTCAGCGTGAACTAAAAGATACTGAGTAAGTAATAAGACATTAACGATCAACACAAGTCAGAATGCTGAAAATTCAGGAGGGTGGTGACAGTATTCAGAGAGAGATTGTAATTAAGAGAAACATTATTATAGAAATGAGATCCGAAGGAGAAGAAACATGAGGACTTCACAGAAGGTGAAAAAGGAGGAAAAGTTTGGCATCAAAAGAAAGAGATCCAAGAAAAGGTGGAAAAATGTAGACCACGGGCAAAGGAGTTTCAAAATAAAGATGGTGGAATTTCCCAAAGAAGAAAGCAAGGAAAGGGTAAAAACCATCACTCTGTCCATTTCCTGGACTAAAAGCGAGGACTCAGCTGCACACAGAGCAGGGCCCCGCACTCCTGAGCACAGGGTACCCGCAGGACCGGCACAGGTGGCGGGAAGAGACCAGGGGACTGTCTGTGTGTCCGATCTTGCGTGTGAGGACAGCGTCGGAATTTGACAACAGCAACGTGGGGGAAAAACCCGATGAAGAGAATCAAAGTTGTAAAACTATACTTTGTTTTGAAATGTGGAAGGGTAAGTTTACTGTGGTTTCTACGCTTAGGAATTCATCCGGACCCTCCCCCCAAAAAGTAATCGCTGTAATAAGTGGGTATTGCCCATTTAGCACATTCTCTTTCCAAAAGCCTTGTCCAAAGGCCTGTCAGGAGAGGAAACACCACGCGGTAAGTTGAGCTGAGCTCCCACGGCAGTAAATTAAGAAGCTCCCAGGGCAGCCCCGGCTGAGCGACAAGACCATTTTCCCCCCTTAATTAAAAGAAAACAAAACTGTGTGGGCTGAAGTGTTTACTTATTACTATTGACATTCATTTTCTGTTTGGAAATGTCCTCGGATTCAGGGAATCGATAATGCTCACACCTACCCTCCTTTCTTGTAAGGGCTATAGTGATCTTCTAGTAACAAATAGTACCATTTCCTGGTCACAGCCCCGCTCCCTGGGCACTTGGGAACGTCCCCTCATCCTTTTAAAATAAGAAACCAGTAGAAGCGTGGGACCCAATAGGATGCAGAATTGCAAATTATCTTCAGGTGTGAAAAATAAAGTATGAGGATGTTTCTGGGAAGTTCCTTCGAGGAGTGGTATCTCTGAAAACAGCTAAATGCTCTGGCTCCGAAGATGGTCATGCAGTGAGCTCTCTCTGTGGAGCATTAAACAATAAAAGCACTGGTAAGGATAGTTTGATAGTTCTCCTAAAGGCAATCGAAAATGATAGAAAATTACGTTTTCCACCTTTTAGATCAGAAAACAGACAAGGTCTAACTATAAGCATGTTTAAGTATAAAATTCCCCAAGAAAGGGACTTAGCAAAGGAAATAACTTTTTTTTATACTTAAAATAAGATTGGGAAGAAATAAACAAGTTATTTACTTTATTACCTAATAAGTGAGCAAACTCAGAAGTCCTGTGTAGCTTTCCACAAAGGGCATTATAAGTAAGAGGATTATCAGAGAGTGTATGACAACCAACCAGATGAGGAAATGTTTGGTAAAGAGGGTGTGTAAAATTTCCCCACGACTTATAATTCTACAGAACGTAAATGGTTTCTTAAGAAATGATATATCACACTGAAGTAAGTCATATACTAAAATTGATTTTTAAATGTTAAATTTAACTTTTGAACCTTGTTGGTGGATGCTAGAGTATAAGCAATATCTTAATGACTTATGTTACTTTTATGGAAATTGAAGAACAATAGGGAATAAGGAACTATTTTCCATGACTACCCAGGGAGAGGAGTCCAATGCCTCCCCATCAATACCTTCCTTCCAATCTCACCACTGTCCATCTCGTTGGGGGGTTTAAACCCCAGGACAACTCTGCTTTGTCTTCTCATAGGCCATATCCACGAAGCCAGGCCCCTCCGCCACCAATGGCACCTGCTACTTTGTAGCTGGATGCGTCTCTCGTCAGGAGTGTTGAAAATCTGCCTCTGATTCAGGTCTGTATCCATCAGGGTGAATCAGGACATTTTAGTCTTTTTTTCTAAAGCCGTTTAGATGGACCCTGAGGGTCTTGTGCAGAGATGACAGTCAACGGTGCTGTGCTGTAAACTTCAGAGTTGCTAAGAGACTAGACCTTAATTGTTCTCGCCACAGAAAAGAAATGGGGCAGAGGCATTAGCCAGCACTGCGGCGGTAATCGCTGTGATACATAAATGTATCAAGTCAATGCTCATACACCTGAAATTTACGCAGTGTCATCTGTCAATTTTATTTCAATACAAACAAATAAATAAAGGCAGCGAGCGACTTCTGTCCTAGGAGTTACATCCAGGTTCATGCATCTGTTACCTCCCAAGATAAATGGTAACATTTTAATAAAAATTGGCCGTTTTTACTGAATAATGTGGAGCCGTGTCTTTGCATCTGGGAGTATTGTACATTCAAATCAGGTCCTGCTTGGCAGCACTCTGCTAACGGAAGAATCATCTATACCTTGTTCCCACAGAAATGCTACCAGTGTGTTGTGTGACTAACTCTTAGCGCACCCAACTAGCCTTAGGTTCATTGAGCATCAGTGGTTATCTACTAGGAGATTTTTGTTTCAATCACAAAGTAAACCCGTAACTTGAACTGGGTGTGTCCTACATCCTCTCAGACCCGCCAAAAAACAGGGTTGAACAAGAGGGCAAGAACAGGTGCTAAGAAATGTGTTCTTAGCTGGCACGCTGGGGGAACAATTAGATCATAAAGAATTCTTGGTATTTTAGGAAACACTTGTGCAGTTTTAAAATTTTGTTTGGCTTTCTTTTGCTGCCTAAGTTCGCCATCCCTTAGGTCACTTTGCCCTCTCACTAAACATTCAGAACAATAGAAAAAAAAAGTTGCATTTCTGGCCCATTATTTTTTTAAGAGACTTGTCATAAGTTAGACCTCCTGTAATAACGGGCTTTATCGTGAAGCTGTGTGGGGGCATGAAAAGAGAGTGGACTGTGGGCTGACAAACCCGCATTGCAATTGCAACTCCGTCATTTATTAGCTGTGCAACTCTATTGCTCTGAGCTGCAATCTCATTTTCTGAAAAGACATGAAAGACTACAGCCCCCTGCTGATTTGTAGAAGAGAATCAAAGGAGACCCCGAGAGCACCCAGTAAGCATTCAGGAGGTCTCAGTTCCCTTACTGCCATGGATCTTTTACTCAGCCTTGCTGCCTTATTGCCACGGATAATTGAATGTGGGCTGTGATTTTATTTATTTTAATACTTTATTTATGTATTTATTTAAAAGCTATATCTTTTTTTTTAAGATTTTATTATTTATTTGACAGAGAGAGACATAGCGAGAGAGGGAACACAAGCAGGGGGAGTGGGAGAGGGAGAAGGAATCTCCCTGCTGAGCAGGGAGCCTGATGCAGGGCTCGATCCCAGGACCCCGGGTTTTAATACTTTAATGGTCCTGCATAACTCTCTGGTCAAATATCAACTGACTCGAAATCTTTTTGCTCAGGAATGTGCGGGGTGGCACCTGGCGTTGGGGGCTGGACGACAGGGCCCTGGGCTTGCTTCACCCCACGAGGGGAGCTGGACCAGCCAGCTCAGAGCAAGCCCAGCCGAGGGAGCAGCTCTCCTTCCTGCTGCTTCTGCGCCCGCCCCCCAGGTTCCTGAGCCCCACCACCTGCTGGCCTCGGTCTCCCCACTGCAGAGAGTTTCTCTCTTCCTGTCTTGGGTTTCACGCCTGGCAGCTGGGGTGGGCCCTCAAGCACCCGGTGGTTTCTCTGGTGGCACCACACATAACTCATGTCCTTCCCAAATATGGAAAAGGCTGAATTCCTCCTGAAACAGTGGTGCTGGCTCACATAGGCTGCTATTTGCACACGTTCTGCGACCAGTTTTGTTTCTTATGAACTAGCTGAGAAACACTCACTAAATGAATTTCATTCAAGTGGCTTTTACAAAAGGATCTGGCATTGTTTTTTGTTGTTGTTTGTTGTTGTTGTTGTTGTTGTTTTTTACAACAGAACAAAGTATTGGATGTTTTAAAATAAAAACCTAATATGCGATAGAAAGCGGCTGAGTGCTGGCTGGGTGGGTGTAGGAGCTTGATGTCATTCGGCCAGCATCCGGGGGTTTACCTTCTCTAGGACCCAGGCTGGACACCATGGTGTCTCAGAGTTCTTTAAGGACTATGGTTACGTCTGCCTGACGTGAGGCCTTGCACTCTTGGGAAGATGGGGGCGGGGGGCGGTGAATAGAACAAGTCCAGTGATTCATATCCTGGAGCATTTTTGCAAAATGAAATGCAGCAATGAGAGGTCGTGTTCCAAACCGTCCCTGTAAGACAGCAGTTGGGACCTAGCTCACCACGCTATTTTTAATAAATGAGGTCACAGAGTATTTATATGCACCCTTGGGGCAGGCCTCTGATTGAAACAGGAACCAACAAACTTACACTTTAGTGACCCCACCACTCACGAACTTCCAGTTTCGTTGCATTTAGAACATTTGTTATTTGGGGACAAGATGGTAAAGAAGCGAAGCGAAAGAAAGAAAATTAATGGACAAAGAAAGCATTTTCTCTTCACCTTCCTCCAAAAGTGTCATTCTCTCCATTTAAGAAGAGAAGATGGATAAACAAACTGTGGTACATCCAGACAATGGAATATTATTTGGTGATAAAAAGGCATGAGCTATCCATGCACAAAAAGACACGGAGGGACATTCAGTGCATGTCACTCAGTGAAAGAAGCCACATACTGTGATTCCAGCTATGGGACATTCAGGAAAAGGCAACATGATGCACACAGTAAAAAGATCAGGGACCAGGAGGTGCCAGGGATTAGAGAGGAGACAGGGATGAGCAGGTGGAGCACAGAGAATTTTTAGGGCTATGGAAAATTCTGGACATGGCCATAATGGCAGACACGTGTCATAGTACACATTTGTCAAAAACTACAGAAGGCACAATACTCAGAGTGAACCCTAATGCACAGGTGGACTTTAGTTAATGGCCAAATACCAGGATCGGCTCATCCACAGTCCTAAATCATCCCGGATGGGAACAGTATAGGGAGAAGGGCTGGGAAAATGTGGGGTAGTTGGGGGATACAGGGTAACTCTCCATTTTCCAGACAATTTTTCTATAAACCTAAAACTGCACTAAAAAACACAGTCTGTTAATTTTTTTTTTTTTTTTTTTAAGTGAAGACAGCTATTGGCAACTTGGAATTTCTTAGGGCTGTCCCCTGTGCTCTAAAGGGAATCCTTGGGGCTGTATGCTTCTGTCCCGGCACATGTGCCCCACCATTTCCCTGCCGCTGCTCTCCACGGCTGCTCCCGGGAAACCCAGGGGCACCTCTGTTCCTCTGTGACCCCTTGCCTGGCACGATGCCCACCAGGCCCAGGCTCGAGCCCACTCTGGAAGCTTCAAGTCCCTACTCCACTAGGCTTTCTAGTGAGAAGGCTGTCCTTTTGGGTGATTTTAGTGAAAAAGCGACACTTGCGGCTAGAGGAGAGCATGGGCTGTTTCTCTTTTCCTTCAAGATGACTCGTCCGGGCATGAGTGTGGAGTACAGGTGTTTCATACTGACGTGTGCCCACGTTGCAGTGGGCCTCGGCCCTGGTGGGAGGTGCGTGGTCAGCACCCTCGTGGCCAGTGCTCCGGGGGGCAGGGCCTGGCTGATGCTGACAGGGCCCTAGGCTGTGGGCATTTTCTGGCCGTCTTCTAAATGCCAAGCCCAGGGCCAGGCCGGGGATGGACACAAAGATCTACCCCTGAGAGTCTGGGTGGAAAGATGGACCCAGAGAGCAGTATGGGCCCCGCAGACAAGGGGCATCTGTGTGAAGGGGTGTGCGGGGCCGGCCCCCGGGGAGGCGGGGAGGAAAGCAGCCCCAGCCCTGGCCCCTCAGAGGCTCTCCCCACAGCCCTCCAGGCCCCAGGCAGCTGTCTCCTGTTCCGGTGCTCTCCCAGCTCAGATCAGACATCCCAGCAGCGCCTCAGGGACAATTCAGAGCAGGCAAGGCCCCTGCTTCACCCTCTGAGAGCCTCCCCCCGGGATCTTTCATGGATTATGCTTCAAGGGACCTTCTCCAAAGCCCTGCAGGGCAGTTACGTTACACACAGAGTCAGCCTGGGCATCACTCTAACATCTAGCTCTCCTAACCGTGCTTGTCATGTGTTACCAAAGCTGGAAGGAGTCTCTGAAAGCCTCCATGTTCTCCACAGCTTCGGAAGAGGAGGCCTGAGGAGGTTAAGTCCGGGTGGGTTTTCCCCACGCCACAGACACATTTCTCAGAAGCAGGACAAGAAGGATAGGGAAGGGCAGTGGGGTTCTCACCTCTTTTGGGCACGTCAGCCTTGAGCCATGGTATCCTGCTCATGTCGAGGGCACAAACCCGCTATTTGAGACAAGCACGCAAGTTAGCATGTATGTACATGAGCCCAACCAGTCCGTGGAAGCTGCCCACACGTCCTCATTGCTGGTTTACCTGGGCAGAGAGTACAGGCAGGGGACTTTTCCTGGCATGGGACATGTTCCAGGAGAGTGACTCTGGGTAGGTCACCAGCACTGCCCCATCAGCAGTGAGATACAGGGGTGCTGACCTGAATCCCCAGGGCAGGTCCCAACCATCCAGCAATTCCAGGAGCAGCATCCACTGAAGCAAGCCTTATTTTACCTCGATTTACCTCTTGGGCATTATCTGTTGCTTTCTGTTTGTTTTATTAGTTTCCAGTTTTCTTGTGCATCGCAGCCCTGGATACACAGTGAAAGGCTTTGCTGTGTGGCTGTTGCAGGAGCAAAGCTGAGAAGAAAATACTGGCCATTGACATTCCGGGGGGATGGGGGAATGGTACAACCTCCTCCCCCAAAAGTGTCTAAAGAGCACAGATTTAAACGGTTCTTCCAAGACAAAAAAAAAAAAAAAAAAAGAAAGAAAAATCCCTTGTGGTATTAAAATATAAACTTTATGGGGCACCTGGGTGGCTCAGGAGGTTGGGCGTCTGCCTTCTGCTCAGGTCACGAACTCAGGGTCCTGGCATCGAGTCCAGCATCATGCTCCCTGCTCAATGGGGAGTCTGCTTCTCCCTCTGCCTCTCTCTCTGTCTCTCATGAATAAATAAATAAAATCTTTAAAAAATAAAATATAAATTTTTGATTCCAACCTTTTAAACTAGCTTTGTAATTATGAAAAAGGGAGTTCTACCTTGCTGTGTGTGTGTATGTATATGTGTGTGTATGAGTGTGTGCATGTGTGTATATGTATGTGCACATGTGTATCTATGTGTGTGCATGCGTGCGCACATATGTGTATATGCATGTGCACGTGTGCGTGCCTGTGTATGTGCGTGTGTGTATTTGTGTGCATGTGTGTACGTGTGCACGTGCATGTATGTGTATATGTGCGCGCGTGTGTGCATGTATGTGTGCATGTATGTGTGCATGTGTGTACGTATGCACGCACATGTATGTGTATATGTGCGCGCGTGTGCATGTATGTGTGCATGTATGTGTATATGTGTGCATGTGTGTACGTGTGTGTGTGTATGTGTGTATGTGTGTGCGTGCATGTGTATGTGCGTGTGTGTATTTGTGTGCATGTGTGTACGTGTGCACGTGCATGTATGTGTATATGTGTGCGCGTGTGTGCATGTATGTGTATATGTGTGCATGTGTGTACGTATGCACGCACATGTATGTGTATATGTGCGCGCGTGTGTGCATGTATGTGTGCATGTATGTGTGCATGTGTGTACGTATGCACGCACATGTATGTGTATATGTGCGCGCGTGTGCATGTATGTGTGCATGTATGTGTATATGTGTGCATGTGTGTACGTGTGTGTGTGTGTATGTGTATGTGTGTGCGTGCATGCACGCGGCAATCTTGCTATCATTAGTGTGATATTTTGGCAGTAAACTCCATGGGTTCTCAATTTTGTCTCTACTGGTTCTAGTAACGTTCAGAAAGAAATCGCACAGCTGGCGGGGGACAGGTCCGAGGTGGCCGCGCTGGGCAGAGCACCCAGGCCAGCAGCTCATCTCAGGTTAGAGCGTGGAGTGGCTGCCGTGTGAACGTCACCGCCCAGAGTAAGCAGGGACTCTT
Source organism: Zalophus californianus (assembly GCF_009762305.2). NCBI lineage: Eukaryota > Metazoa > Chordata > Mammalia > Carnivora > Otariidae > Zalophus > Zalophus californianus. The sequence goes on from NC_045597.1 coordinate 3,218,928, forward strand.
TCTTCTTAGAGGAGAGAACAAGGCAAAATAAAACAGACTGCGATTGTTTCCAGTGGCTCTTAAGTGGGCACCAGGGAGGTTCACACCGGATTTGCAAACAAGTGGGTGTGCAACCATGTTTGTCCCTCAAGTGGTCTCTGACCCCTGTTCTTCAGCCTCCTTGAGGCCTTCCCAAACGGGGACTGTCAACATTTTTGAGAAGAAAGTAGGATAAGGGGATGGCTAAGCCACAGGGAATGTGGCTCAGTGATCCTGGGGACCAGGCTCAGGATCCGCACTGTCTCCCGTCCTCCGGAACTCAGGGGAGGGCGCCAAGCACAGCACATGGGATCACTCGATGCTCGCAGCCATCTGTCCCCAAACCGGCCACTCGCCTGCTCGCCCAGCTGTACCGCTCATTCTGTGGGTCAGCTGGGATAAGATCTGTGCGGAAACACCTCCCTCCTTAAGACACCCTGTACGCTACTTCCTCCGTGAGCCCCAAAACCTTCATACAGGGTGGCGACACCACCAGTGTCCCTGACGTGTCTGTCCCCTGCCCTGAGCCCCAGAGAGCAGAGGTCAGGCCCTGCATCCCTGTGCCCCCAGCACCAGCAGCAGCCTGCCGCAGCTAGGTGTCCAATAAATGCTTTTCTTCAAGAGGCTCCTCTGAGATGAACAAGAGCCAGCGGACCATCAGCAGAATGTCGGCGCTGACAGCCAGCGCCCGGCCCCACACTTGCTCCGGGACCCTCCGCAAGGCTCCGACTCCCAGACCGCAGGAAACAGACCCCACGCACGAGGGCAGCTTCATTGGCTCCACTCTTAGACTAATCATTCCTAAACATTCTTCCTGTTTCCTCTTAAATGCCTCTTGTCTTCCCCAATTATATTTTTTAAGATGTTTCCTGTGTCTTTGTTCCATTGATACTAGTTCTCTTGATTACAAGAGGAGGCTGCCTTTTTAGATTAGCTTATGTATTCGCCTGTACAACATCTGAGTTATATAGCAGATATTCTCTGAAACTAAATAGTAATGGAGGTTTGGCCAGTTGTACCCTCTGAATTTCATGTTAGACCACAGGCCATTGGCTCTGGATAAGTGATCCAGAGTTCATTTACTTACTCAGAACAAGTGCATGAATTTTTATTTTGATCTCTCATGATTTCAGTAAAATCTTATTTTACTTTATTTTATTGTCAGTGAAATTTTATTTTAGTGTATTCCCTGCCTGAAATGGATATGTTATGCTCCAGCCACTAAGGAAAGATATCATAGAATAATACCTAATGGCATAGGAAAAAACTGGCCTTATACTGCTTATGAAATAATGTGTGTGTTAGACTGTCTATTACATTATGGTCCCAAATGTGAAAAAAAATTACTAGTTATTTCAGGTTGGTAGGCTTATGAATGATTTTAACTCTCTTCTTTAGGTTTCTCTGGATTCGGGAGTTTTTTCTTTGATGAACAGAAATCTTTTTGTGTCAAGGAAGAGAAACTGTTAGCATTTTAGAAAGTGCAAACTCTTCTTTTCCTTGACCATCCAGAGTGTGGGGTCCCTGATTCGCAGAAAGACCAGAAGATTCCCACCAGGGGTGTGGGAAATCTCTGATGTCATCGGTATTAGAATGCTATGAACTTGGATTTGGGAAGGACAAGAGCTTGAGAAGTGGTTTGAGGTTTGGGCTCAAGAGGTAAGAGTGTGAGAAATGACTTCGTGATGGCTGCCAACCCAGCAAGGTGACAAGTGAAATTCTGTAACAAGACAAGTCACCGAGGACCCATTCCCGTGTCCAACCGTGGGCCAAGAACTCCTCTGCTCAGAGAAGTCTAGGAGCTCAGCCCTCCAGGAGCATCACAGATTCCTGGGTCAACCACAGCCTCTGGCTTCGCCTGGGGGTTACCTGCAGCAACCTCTGAGCTCACGGCACAGAACAGCACCGGGGCGTCCAGGAAGGGTGATGCCAGAGAATGACGTGGCTGGTTGGTACAATAGGGTGACTGACCGCCCCATCATACCTGCCGGCTCAAGATGCCTTTAAAAAGGGGGGAAATAACATTTCCAAGGACTGCCTCTGTAAACCGGGCGTTTGATTTATGGCATTCTGTTTAAAGCCTGTGAAGTAGGCAGCCTCTTCGCTACAGATGTGAACACTGACACCAGGGAGGTGATACCCCCAGAGCCAGCAGGGGGCAGCTGTAATTCACACCTGGGTCCCCAGAGTCTATCCGAATTCCATGCTTACCCCCATCGCCTGCCCCAGTGAGACGAGAGGGGCTGTACCTCTTGGACAAGCCAATGTCTCTGAGCCACGGTTTCTGTCTATACAACGAGGCGACTGAGTTAGGTGGGTTTTGAGGTCCTCTTGGGCCCTTGCATTTTAGGACTCTCTAATGATTTTACCCATACCAGAGTGATGGCTTAATACAGTGTTTAATGAAATGCTACTTTCTTTCTGGCATGAACTTCGCATAGTCCCACGAGCAAAGCACAACAAAGCAGAGACAGGTTACGTGTCCAGATGATGGAGGGTTCCCAAAGGTCACAACTATAAATGCATTCCAGAGACCTCTGCCTTCCTCCACGGAACAAGACCAGAGGCTGTGGAATCATGGAGCATCACCTGCAGGGTGGGAAGTAAGCCTGTGAGGAGCACAGTTCACAGTGACGTGCGTCCCCACATCTACTCCCTTGTGACTTTCACGCAGTGTGTACAACTTGCAATACACAAATTACTTTTCATTTTAAAATTCTAATTTCCTCAAAGTCTTTGAAACAAGGCTTCAAAAAGGCAAATGGAATCGTGTGCATCTTCACTCTGATCCTGAGCTATGATTGAAAGGAACGTATCAATCCCACAAGCACTGAAAACAAGCATTTTCCCTAAGCTGTAGGGTCTGGGTCTGCAACACGGGGAGCCAGCCCAGCAACATGACAGAGGGGACATTTCAGAACAATTCACTAAGCCTGGTTAGGCTTTTGTTGTTCAAGTTCTGCATTTCTGTGGACTGGTGTTTCTGCTTGTCATCACTATTAATGTGTGAAAAGAAGAAGTCTGCATGCAAAAATGTCAGAGTTTTTTTTTTTTTTTTTTTAATCCGATGGTAGAAATGGGAAATTCGGTTCATAACTTTCTTATGAATATATGGGTATAAAGGCATACAAATTACTTTTACTAATTGCTGAGAATTGTTGAGAAATAGAGCTTATTTGGGCTTTCTGGGTGAAGACTATGAGGCAGAGTATGTAGACTTCATGTGTGTTCAAAGGTCTGCAGAAGACACCTGGTGGGCTGGAGCCTGTGGTCGTCTGAGGATTTGGTCTGGGGGCGGGGGCAGGCTCCCTGGTGGCCTCAGAGGTCGTGGGGAGGGGCCACCCGAGGGATCCTTTGGAATCCAGCTCTGGTGTCAGCTCTGTGTTTCTACTGCTTCTGTTCCTCATTTGGAGTCTGTGACCACAGACACGTCGCATACGCTGGAGGCTCTGCTTCCGCTTCTGTGGGGCTGGGTTACTAACTGTGCTTCTCTGTGAGGTGGGATGGGGACGCCATTGGGCGATGTAGGTAATACGCCCGCCACTGCCTAGCGCAGAGCGAGCATCCAACAAATGTCAGTGTTGGTAAGGACGAGGGAACATGGTGTGGGCACCCTTGTCCTGGGAAGCAGGGTGAGAGCAGAAACCCCGAGGCTGGAATGAGGGGGTGCGTGGGGAGAAGTGCAGAATGAGGAAGGCCGTGCTGTTCAGAAGATGGCGGAGGTGTGCGCATGGGGCCAGGCTTTGCTGGTAGTACGGCTCTCTGCCTCTGTCTCTCTCTCTTTCTCTCTCTCAAGCATAGGTCAATAATGGCTCTTGCCAATCATTCATTCTCACCTCAAGAAGTAGCTCTCACTTTCATTTCCTCCTTCCTGGTCTTGTGTTTGCAGGAAACCTGAGTTAATAAATGCTTATCCCCACCTGCTACAGGTCCAAGGTGCCGTCTCTTCCTTGGTCTGTGCCAGGGACACATGTAGGCTTGGAAAAGCTTCATGGACAGGCTGAGGTTATGGGCCAGAAAGGCTGGTTATGTGGTTAGGGCAGCCCCCTGACTGTAGGAAGCCCCAAACCCAAGAAGCTGTTTGACCAGGAGACACAGTGCAGGAGGCCATGGGGTAGACCTCGAAGAACAGTGTGCTCCAACAACAAGGTAGAGGCCACAGTGAGTCCCATGGCCACCGCTGATCCAATTACGATTTAATCTGCTTTTCCCAAAATTTGGTCATGTCCCGTCCCTGATTGGATGGCTAATCTTAGATGGACGTCATGAAACTCTTTGAAAACTTTGTCATTTATAAATCTGAAATAACACCACATAATACCAAAGATCCTGCTCATAATTTAGGGGAGGAGAAAGATAAATATAATTTTGTAAATCCTTCGACGGCCTCAGACTGGATCAGAGTGTGCCAGGCCCACCATCCATAGACGGGCTTGGAAAGCGGATGGAAGGAACTTTGGTAAGATGTCTAAAGTCTTGCAATGCTAATGAAAGGAGGTAAGTTTGCAAAATTCTGCTCTCACAGGTGTCGACTGACCTACAGCCATAAAACAACAACTCAGGAGTTTAAAAAGGTAATTGTTTTAGAGCATCCGAAGATGTCTCTCCTTAACCTATTTCATACTGAAGACTAGCAAAAGCACAGATGGACAATTTGTTTTTCTGACGGGTTGTACCATAATTTCACTTCCAGTGAAAGTTCATGTCAGAAACAAAGACTTACCCAGTAAAAGTAAAGCTATCGTATGCCTGCTTTCTTAGAATGATTCCATTACCGATTTCCTTGGCTATTGGTAGTTTCCCATTGATTTATTCCTGGGCTGAGGGTGTTATTTGGAATCTGAAATATCACAGAAGTGTTTTCATAAGACCTATAATCATATGATCCATTATCCAGGGAGTGTGCCAGATTTTATATCTCATTATAACATCAGGGACATAATTTTTAATACGTGTGCCTGGGATTCTGTGAAACATATATAACATACAGAACAATTTGGATTCAACTGTGCTTTGGTGTTTTGTCCTCGGGAGCATGATGTGCTTTTGATGACAATGGGGAAGAAAGTGTGAATTTTGGAGTAGATTGCCCAAAAAGCCTAGTTAAAAAATACTCTGTAAATGGTGACGCATATGGCTTGATTCCATTGCATCAGCAAACACGGAAACTGAGCTGCAACAGGGGTACCGGTTATTTCATTTGATTTTAAAAAAAGGGAGAAGCTGAGGATGATGTGCACCGTGCTGGTGAGTCCATGGAGCGCGGGCTCTGTCCCACAGACAATGAGAGGATGGATTGAAAGAGCATTTGGGCAACCGCTCATTTGTTAATGAATTTTATAGGAAGACAGTTGTTTCTTTACCTTGATCCACAATGGCATTTCCTCATTCTGCTGCATGCTGATGTGGGGGATTTTTCAAGAACCCGATCTCGGATACTTCCTGACTGTTCATTCAAGCTATTCCTGTTTTGCCTCCATTGATTTAACCACAGCTACTTGTTCATCAATGGGTCTCCACCCTCCTTGGGAGAGGGAGCTACGCCTTTCACCTCAGGGAGTGTTGTTCACGGAGAGATCCACCAGCAGGGAAGAGGAGACCAGACGGTTCTGGCCGGAACTCGAGACCCGTGGGAGACGTGGAGCATGGTGAGCTGCAGCATCTACCGGGACAGCCTTAAAAGCCTAGGAAATCTCAGTATTCCGGTGGGAGCCCTGCCCTGTGACAAAGTGGATTCACATGCTCACAGACATTGTCCAGTCTGTTGGTTTTCCAAATATTTCTTATCAGCAGGTCTTGGTCTCAAACAAAATCTTAGACAGGTCTCTAATTCTACGAAATAAACAGTGAAGATACAGGAGGGGCTGCTCTAGGGAGAATAGAGGCCCCAGAGGGGCTTGTTCTAGAGGGTTTTAGGTCAACTTTGCAACTGCAAGGAGATTGCTAAAGCACTGCTTTGCTGTCCAGCTCATGGGAAGCACAAGTGTTCCTAGGATCCCATTCCTTTAAAAAAACTCATTGGGGTGATGTTCTTTGGGGACACATTGTGTCCCCAAAAAACATTAAATTAAGCCTGGGGTATACTGCTTAGGAGGCTGTGAGATCTACACGTCAATTTAGAAAACTTTCCATTAAGTGGTCAAATTAATACACCAGATATTAAAGGATTCACCTTTACTTACCTTAGACAAGTTATTCTCACGAAGGGAAAACTTCGTTTACTGACGCTGGATAATAGGTAGTTCGGTATGTATGTTGGTAACAATGCAAATTATTTGCTTTTGTTTTTTATATTGGGATGCATCCCTTTCAGGGCCTGGGAGCCCCCGTGATAAGGCCCATTTCCCAGTCTCCCCCCCACCATCTCTACTGCTGCCTCTCCTGCTCATCCCCGGGAAGCTTCCTCCAACTCAAGGGACTGTGCGGGAGCCAATGCATTGCCCACCAGTCTCTCTGCAGGTATTAGAGATCTGTCTGTATGATTTTTGCAACATCTTAATACTCTGTAACTATGTCCAAAAAAAGAAAAAAGTTTTAAAAAAAGAACCCTGCAATCTTTTAGCTGGGACTTGCCCCTTCTCCCCAACTTTCTCGGGCACCCTGAGAAAGCCCAGCAGTCACCAGTTCTGGCGGAAGCAACCCGGGACTGCTGGAGCCTGGAGAAGCCGAGGGCCCCCGTGCCTCTCTTGGGCCCCTCCCTGGGGTCACCAGACGCAGGCTCTCTGTCCGCCTCAGCCACATGGCCAGGACTCCCATAACTTCATGGCATCTTTTGCTGTTTTGCATTCAGTACCCATGTTCAAGTCTGTATGTGACACATCTCTTGAGATGGATTTTTTTTTAACAGAGATTACCTTAGAGCAGCAACTTACAGTATTTCAACTTTTAAAACACATGGCTTTCTAGGGACTTTTCAGTGCGGCACACAAATCCCTGTTACGATAACAGAGCTAATCAGAGAATGCTCCTTGGGTTCACGGTGGGGCTACAGGCGGGAGTTGGAGCTCTTCCTCGTCTGCTTGCTTGGAGGTGTAGGAAATCTAGGTACTTTTTTCCACCAGCACTAAAGTCCTGTATAAAGTGAATAATATCATAGGACAATGGGAAAACCCAATCAGAAATTTTCAAGTGTTTTCCTAAATATTACTCCTTTGAAAACTGTTTGTTGACAGTGGTGACACTGATTGGATCTGTGCCCGTGTGCTGGTGCACAGAGGGAGCTCTGCCCTCTGAGACACTCGGCCAGAAGTCTGCCACGCTGAGGGAGTTGAGAGCACCGTCCGCAAGGAAGACGTGGTGGGTCTGGCCTGTTGGCGTAGCCACTTACCTTCTCACCATTGCCAGATCTGCTGTTTCGAAAGGCTCAGTCTTAAAACAATTTTTGGAAAACAGCGTTTTAAAATTCTCAAACCCCCACTGCGGATGAAGCACGCTTAAAATTTTCTTGGGGATTTGAGGAAATTATTATTAAAGAATGGAAAGTGAAGGGAAATAACTAATTCTGGTCTTTGAAGCTCATTTGAAATTTAATTGACCGCTAGGCCACCAACTGTCTTGGCGCATGACCACTTAATAACGAGAAGCTCAACCTTACATTAGGAACAAGAGCGACGTAATCCATCAAAAGCTACACACCATTTACAGTGCTTTCTGTGGAGGTTTCTTGGGGAAAGTGCAGAACACACAGTTTTAAGTAATTTATGGGCTTTTTAGTAGTGTTATAGCACTTGAGTTCTGGCAATAATGAAAGTGTTTGTTGACAAGTATGCTTAAATTTTATTTGACTTGGGCCATAATTGTACCTTGTCTCCTGCCTCAGAAGCTCAGGCTGCAATTAATGAAGTCACGGGGGGCAATTTTTTGAAAAAGTTTAGTAATACAGATAAGCACAAACATCTTAAGTGTTGAAACCAGGATAAAACAATAATGCCACCTTATATTCAAACAAAATCAGTTTGTAAAATTGCATTGCTATTCTGAAGAATCTCATTTGCTAGCTTGGACGCAATCGTTAAAATATCAATTTAACAATTAATTTTCAGATTTGAAAATTACTCTCACGTTAACCCCATGTAATATGCTTAGAATAAAGAAATATGACCAACACCACTGTTTTAAGTTCTGTTGTGAGAATGGACATAACCCTGATCACCAGTGGGCTCTCCTTGGTCAGGGCACTGAATTGATCCCCACCAGCTCCTCTGCTCTGAGAATCCCAGCGAGATACGGCAGAATGGGGGATTTTGCAGGCTGGATGCTGATCTTTCTTCTGATGAATGCCATTATGGCCTTGGCCTTGAGTCTGGCACTCAGTCTCTCTGGGCTTACAGATTCAGTCTGTGACTCCAAAATGTAATGTAGAATCTTGATTTTCAATCTTTTTGCATAGGAGGACCATTTTTATAACATCCAAACTATATAGAGCACCATACAAAAGTAGGGTTACCTTTGTTCTCTACTGATGCAAAAAAAATGGTATATGATACATATACGTCATCGGGACTTGTAGTAAGTGTATGTGTACTGTGGTAATCACGACAACATCTGAAAATTCTAAAATTACTAGTATACGTGTATGAGAAATGGAATTTATTCAGTCTATAAAATCACAAGAGCTTTGACTTACTGAGTACTTACGGGGTAAGCATTGTGTTAATTATGCACTTGACATTATAAAGGTACACTATTAGTATGGTTATTTTACAGATGAAGGGATGGAGGCCTTGAGAGATTAATTAACTTGCTCAAGGTCACAGAGCTAGAAGGATGTGGACGTACTGAACCCTTGCAAATTACCCCAGACTCCTGGACTCCCACATCCCCAGAACACATGTTGAGCGTAGCCTGAAAGGACCATTCTAAGCCCCATCATTCCATTATAATGCTCAACTCTAAGTAAATTCTTCCTCCAGTCGCCACATCAGATGATGAGACCACACCTGTTTCATTTATTCCAAAGCATTTATTTGCTTAGTTAAGTGCAATGATAGATTTTGAATGTAAGCATGATGTAAGTAGTTTATTAACCATGTAGGTGAACCTGTCATTGGCTTATAATGTGTTCCTACCTGATTCCATGTGATGTGCAGAATGTCTCAGATGAAAAATGTAGGCAGCAACGTACTTTTGAAGTAACTGGCTTCAGGTGAATAAGCAAATGATGCTTGAAACTTCTTTTCGGGGCACCTGGGTGGCTCAATCGTTAAGTGTCTGCCTTCGGCTCAGGTCATGATCCCAGGGTCCTGGGATCGAGCCCCGAATTGGGCTCCCTGCTCCACGGGGAGCCTGTTTCTCCCTCTCCCACTCCCTCCGCTTGTGTTCCCTCTCTCGCTGTGTCTCTCTTTGTCAAATAAATAAAATCTTTTTTTTTTTTAAAGAAACTTCTTTTCATGGACACTTCTGTATTATTTATCAAATTGTGTAAGTGCTCAAATTTAAGGAGCTTTCCAAGGAAAATGATGGCTGAGTCTTCCCACATGCCCTAACATTCAACAACACATTTCCTGTGGGGGCGCCTGGGTGGCTCAAGTAGTTAAGCATCTGACTCTTGGTTTTGGCTTGGGTCATCGTGATCTTGGGGTCGTGAGTTAGAGCCCAGCCCCATGTCAGGCTCTGCACTCAGCGGGGTGTCTGCTTCCCCTCTCCCTTGGCTCCTGCCCTCGCTTGGGCGCTCTCCCTCTAAAATAAATATAATAAAATCTTTAAAATCTTAAAAACAAAGAAAAAGAAATTTCCTGTGGATTTTAAGGTATGGCTACATTGTCTTCCAACAACTATGTGAAGTTACTCACTGTTATATAACTTGGCACTTCTGATAGGATTTTAAATGTCTCTGTTGGACAGAGCCTTATTTTCAAAACACTGTCAACATTAAACAGATAGAAGATGCTGCTTTTAAACTTACCCCGAGCAGAAACAACCTAGCTCTGATAATGTTTGTATCATCAGTGGATCTCTAGTCCCTACATGCCGATCAAACCCCGGAAGCAGGTTTGTACTTGATTAATCCCACCTGTGATTCAACAAGACTGTTTTAACTACAGGACCAAGTGTTGTGTTGGGGGGGATCCCCCACAACCACAAAGAACCAAATACATGTATTCGATCTCGCTGTTATTCAAGGTTGACATTTTGTCTGATCAAACAATGCCTTTCTAACGTTGCAGTCTATACCTATGCGTTAGTGTGGTTTTCTAGACTGAAAAGTACATCCATCCACACATTATCATCACTATGAATAATGTTAAATCATTTCAAATTGGAATATTTTAAGGTATTTGTATAAACCCTGTTATGAAAGTTATTTGCTTATGGAATGTTGTTTAAAAGGAATTGTCATTCCTAATTATTTTCGCAACCACATTCTTTATTTATTAAATTGAATATTTACTTCCAATGGTTCACAAGAGACAGATTTTCCGTACAGGAACCCACTTACTCTGGAAATACTTTTATGTGATATAATTCTGCAGTTGCCAAGGGTTCTCCTTTTTCCAAGTAATATTGCTTCTTTGAAATTTGACCAACAAAAATTTACTGACACTTCATATACTTTAACGAGCTACAGAAATTTTCTTAACTATGTTTTTAATAAACAGGAATATTGTTTCGATGGTATTTAGATTGAAAAATACGTAAATCTTCAAGAAAGTGTCTCGAGATGCATGAATATTTGGTGCATACTTAGTAAGTACCAAGAGAATAACATGCCATATTGACCTCACTAATTGAAATTACAACAACAAAAAACCCTCAACCCTGTGTGTTGTTTCCAGTGACAAAAAAAGAGTAAAATGTACTTTTAAAACTTTTGAATAGCTCCATATTTTACTTGCAAGTTTTATTAGTAAAATCTATCAACTCTTTCAATTTGACCAAAATAATCCAGCTTGGCTTCTTGACATTTGTCTATATATATATATATATATATATATATATATATATACACACACACACACACACACACAAATATATATACATTTGTCTCTATATATATTTGTTTAGTTGCTATGTTTATATATATATGTCTATATATATATACTTGTTTAGTTGCTGCATTTAATTTGTGATTCATTATATCAGTCTGAACAAAAACAGAAACGAGTAATTTTTTTCCAGGCGTTCTGTCCTCTGACATATTTGACAGATGCTAAGAAGGGGTGGAAGGATTTGTCCCGTGCATTGATCAGTTACTGAAGACCTAGTAGGCTCCAGACAATCAGTGAATCTGTGAACACAACAGACACGGAGTTTCTATTAACCGTAGGAATGCACTACAAACAGTAGAGATAATCAATGAGCATATCATATTGCAAGTTACAAAGTGACCTATGTTATGAAAAATAAAGTAGATGGTAAACAGAAGCAGTTAAGGCTGCATTCCAGCAAAGCCTAAAGAAGACAGGAGCATGTCAGGGTAGGATTGGCAAGGCCAAGTCATGGCCCCAAGGATGCCAAGACACCAAGTGTGCTGACGTAGCAGGAGCAGAGAAGGGCAGAGCCAGAAGAGAGTAAGTAGAGGTCCTTGCAGGCCACTGAACAGCCCTTGGCTTTTCTCCCCAGAGTGAAGGAGAGAGCCAAGTGGAGATCTGAAAGGATTCTATGCAGAAGGAGCAAAAAGGCACAAGCCTGCCTGTAGTGGGTTGAATTGTGTCCCTCAAAAAGATAGAGGAAGTCCCACCCCCCCAGGACCTATAAATAGGACCTTATTTGGAAATAGGATCTTTGGAGATGTGATCAGAATAAGATGAAGTCATTAGAGAACCCTCATCCAATGTGACCAACGACCTTGCAAGAAGAGACACTCAGGAAGAACATCCCATGGGGACTGGCCCTTCCAGCACCGGGACTTGGAGGTCTGGCCTCTAGACTCCAAGAGAGCACACTTCTTGTAAGTCCCCCGGACTGTGGCGTACTGTCACGGCAGCTGTGGGAAACCCACACGTGATCTGGGAGCACGGGTGGGGAGGGCCGATGGGGGTGGGCGGAGGGGCGGGGAGAGATTCAGGGGCCCTGGTTCGCGGGGACGCTGGACAGCGAGCCGCCTGGGCTCCCTGGCTGTCTGTGTCTGTAAAGTTCACGGAAGGCCAGGCTGGGCGGTCTTTGTTTCCTCTGGCCTCCCGCTGTCGGGTGGAGCTGCTCAACGGTGGAGAATTGCATGTAGGCACCAGTGGGGGTGTTCCAGGCGAGTGAGGGGCATGCGCAAGGCAGGGGCAGGGATCTGCAAGGAGTGACTGTACTATGGTGACCCCAGGGGTACAACTGGGCACGGAAGCCAGGGCCTGAGAGAAGGCGTGGGCCCAGGAGAAGCAGTGAACTCTGAGCCCCCTAAGCTTTCATTGTTCTGGCTCCTGGCATAGTACCTCATGTATAATTTTTGTCCAATAAATCTGAAATGGCAATAATAGCCCCAAAGCTGTATTTCTCACAAAATTAAAGCTCTGTGTTTACATGCTATGGAAAAAAGGTAATTTTTTTAGACCAGAAAAAAGCCTTAGCCAGCATCTAGCCAGACACGCACATGTGTTTAAATGGGGCGACACTTAGGGTCAGTGCGCTGCCCGCGGTCACACGGCTGCTAGATCCTAGAAGCAGAAGCGGGGGCTGCTTGTCGTGAGCTTCTCCCGCCACATCTCTAACTTGCTTCACCTCAACGTGCTGGACACGTGGTTCCTTCAATGGTGGTTAGGATGGTTTGCTCCACAGAACCAAATAATATTAGAATAAAAAGGAACCATATTATTATATCTATGTTCTATCCTAACCTGTTTGCCTTCCCCACTGAATTACACCATAAAAAAGCGGGAAAGCAACCATGACGGTTGTGGCTTCTAGTAACGTACCCGAACGCGGAGTTACCAGGTGGTTTCGGGAGGGGGTGGGTGTGGGGGGAAGGGCTGTGGCTCAGGCAGTCATTTGCATGGGAATGTATGCCAGACGCTTGGTGACAATCTACGGACAATGCATTCCCCTGCATTCATTCCCTTGGTTGTCACACACTGACAGAAAAATATTAGTCCTATGTGGGAAGGTCTGCACCATTGGCCACCGCGAACACAGGATTTTGCGTTTCAGTAAAGCTGCTTCAGAGTGGGCTGGGATTTCCAGCATGGTTGAGCACGTTTATTGTTGGCCTTCAGTACGCTGTTCTCTTGGGCAATGTACCTATTTTGAAAATGTTAATGTAGCCTTGCTACTTTTATTTTCCCCCAGTCCGAATAATTCAGCTCCAGACACAGTGGCCACCAGACTGGAGAGAGGGGCCCTCATTTCTGTCCCACTGAAGATGGCAGCAACATGGAACCGGGGGCCTTTTGTGGTTGGTCTCCCGGGACTGTTCCCGTGGGGCTCTGCTTATGCCTAATTGTGGTTCATCCATGGGGTCTCTGAACAGGGCACAGTTGCTATTTTATTGTCCCCAAATGTCTCTTTCTACTCGATGGTTAACACTGGGACCACTGGTCCCACTGACTGAGACTGGCAATCCAGGTGTCTCATTTACTGTCTGCAAAGAGATGGGGGGCGGGGAGAGAGAGGCTGGAACACATGATGCCATGTAAGCTCCAGATCCAATGTGTACTCAGTCTGTCCATTCTGATGCTGGACTTTGAAATGCCTTCTACATCTTTTCCCATCTCTGCCTCCGAAACATGCCTCAAACCGGTCCCATGCCTTTTCTGGTCATGCTCGCTGATTGGAGGACTCACATTCTCAGACGTGAAAAACCCCACCCCAATCTAAATCAAAACCTTCCTCTTCCTTCCTGTTCAAGCATCTCGGCTTCCCAGCTCAGGGACCCCTGAAATCCTGGGGTCGGCATATGTCCCTCCACTCCTGGGCATCTGTCTTTCCCCTTGCTAGTTGGCTGCTTCAGAAGAGAAGGGAGAAAGTCCCACTTAAACACAGTTCATAATCTGGTTGCTTATTCCTTCTGTTTGCAAATGTCTGGACGGCGGGTGTTCCTCTGGATTCTGGATGCAGGGGTCCCACCCTCTGCTGAAGACTGTCTCCTGGCATGTCCTTTTGCCTGCAGCCCTCCTGGGAGAAGTCTTTGAGCTGTGCTCCAGCTCGGTGACCTGCCCTGGTATCCATCTGGATAATGAGGAACCTCCACACCCTCCCCCGCCCAACACCAAGTTCGGGAAGAACAAGGGTCTCCCACTTTCACCCTGTCTTTTGCTCCTGCCATCATGGGCTGCTCCAGCCGTTCTGCCTTCCCGCCTCTTGAGGTAAGACTTGATGGTTTCTTTGCTCAAATATGCCCACCAATGCCGGAGGTTGACTGTCAGCCCCCCGCCCCCCCCTCCCCGCCCCGGAGCGCCTGGATGTGCACTTCTCAATCCAGTGCCCGTCTCACGAGATTTCCCAGAAAGACTCCTTTTCTTGAAAGCACATCTTGTTGCTCACAGATTCTCCTGGGCATCCATCACTTGACTGGGGAGAACAGATGCCATAAAACCCAAACTGGACCAACAACTCTCTGCTTGGGCTTGTGTGAGCCCAAGAGTCAGCCCTTGAATTCCCTTTTACACTGGCCGGCAGTGGACAATGGGCAGAGGGTCTCAGAAAGGACCTTCTGCAAGTCCTGTGGCTTTCCCCACGAGTGATGAGGGCAAGGCTGCCCTGTTGTCCTGAGGCTCTGAGGCCCTGGGGAAGTTCCGTGTAATATTCCATTACCCTGACTTCAGCTCGAGCTGGGTCGGTTGCAGGCAAAGGAGTCCTGACATGTACATCTCCTGTTTCTCGTTTATTCCCGAGGCCTTGGGATCTCCTGTTTATAGAAACTCTCTTCTGCCCCGGAAGGCCCCTATAAATGCCAGGTTTATTACCGCTGTGTTTCAATTCCCTCCCAACCACTTGGCATCCCCTAGGAATTCCCCTCTGCTTACACAGAGCTCCCGAATATTCTCTTTCCCACTCCTTGGCAACAAGTGCTCGATGAGCGCATAAAGAGGCAAGTCAGCACAGAAATCCGTGCACTGCCATCATCCTGAGGTACGCAGGCCAGTAAATTTCCACCTGAAAGTTCATGACCACTCTTCATTCCTACTAGTGGTGAGACCATTTTCCCACCCACAGAGCAGAGTGTGCATCTGTCTTTATGAAGACATGCAGACTCAGAAAGGTAAACTCTACACGCGGTCAACGAGACAATGAGGGCTCTCCAAGAAAGGGCGATGAGTTTCCAGCAGCTTGAAATTAAGAAGAAAATCCTTTGGGACAAGCCCCTAAAACAGACACTACGGTGCCCGAAGCCCAGGTCAGTGCACGGAGCTGTACCAGGTTCCCCAGGAGCCCAGGGTATGCCCTTATCCCAGTCCCAGACTCTTGCGCACTCCAAAGTCATCACTAGCCTGACTTTTATACTAATCGCTTATATTGCTTTTTTATATTATTATACTTGAACCTGATATGTCTTAAAATCTGTGTACTCCTTGCCACCCCATCCCACCCTTTTCCTTCCAGGGTGTCTGTTGAAGAATGTGGGCCTTCTGTCCCGCCGCGTTTCCCACAGACTAGGTCCTGCCGATTGCTAACCGCATGCGGCGGTTACCCTGTGTCCTCCATGTGCAGCTAGATTCGAAGGTTTGATCAGATTCGGGTCTGATTCCTTTGGAAAGACCACAGGTAGCAGCGCGCTCTCTCATTTGATCCATAGAATCTTTGGGTATTGGAAGGTAGTTATCTTCCCCCATCATTTCGTTTTCATTTATCAGCTGAAATAAATCTCTAAGAAGACCTTTCCCCTCATCTGACCTTTAGTTAGGTGTGTGTAGTTGATTAGGTTAAGCATGAGAAGTACTCGATTCTTTCCTTTTACTCACTGAGGTTTCGAGATAATGAGCTCATTAATCATCCTCCTCAAGAGTGACCAGTTTGGTTGTTTAAAGTACCATTATAATCACAAAGAGGTGAGTCTATGTGATATATGTCAGTCTTTGCCATTTCTTCCCACTGAAACTCAATCCTCACCCTTCTGGGTGGTGGGAAATTTGTTGAGCCGGCTTCCTTAGTTCTTTTGCAATAAGCCTAAGTCGTCTTTTACTGCTTCTTAATTTTCTGGCATGACAACATGTTTTAGGCTAATTGTACTAGTTTCCTAGGGCTTTGAAAGCAAAGTGCCGTGAACTGATGGTTCAGAGCAACAGACATTTTACTCTGAGTTCTGGAGTCCAGAAGTCTCAAGCCAGGGGTTGGCAGGGCCATGCTCTCTCTGAAGACTCTAGGGGACAATCTGTGGCGTGCCCATTTTTTAGCTTCTGGCATGGCTGACAGGCACCCCAACCTCTGCCTCAGTGTCCTGCAATGTCTCCCTGTGTCTTCACATCATCTGCCTTCTGGGAATGTCTGTCTCTGTGCCTCTTCTCTTCTGTAAGGACACACGTCTCATTGCGTTGGCCCACCTGATATTCTACTACTTGTGGCATAAAAGGGAGACACACGTCTCCGTCCATCTGCTCTCACCCTCCCCCGTTTGGGAATTGCCACATGCCGCATGGTGTGCTAACTCCCTCGAACGTCCAGGGAGCACAAACATGAGCGCTGAGAAGGCACTTCCTTGTGGAAAGCCCAGGGAGAGGGCGAGAGAGGGGTGGCATGCGTTTGAGTTGAGGAGTTGTCAGCTGCCGGGGCTTGTGATGAGGCTGGGAGGTGCACAAGTGCACCCAAAACAGGGGTCTGAGATGTGCTCCATTATCAATCCAGAAGTTGGTGGTACGGAACCGGGAAGGCAGCTCTGCCACCTTCAACACAAATCTGTCACCACCACGTCCAAAGGGGTTTCACTGGGTGCAAAAGTCGGTGGGTGCATGCCCATGCCTTGGAGGGGCGTGTCCGGAAAGTGATGCCTGTCCCATTGCATGAGCTGGAACTCAGTGACTCACCGGCACATTGGAACGTCCTTGGGGTGCTCAGTCGGCTGGTCCTGAGCTTCCCCCAGCCACCATGAAGGGAGGAAGACTGGAGCATGGGGTGTCAGGACCTGCGTTGGAAGCAAGGCGGGGAGGAGCAATGGCTGCCAATAGCAGTGATGGCAGAGGTGAGCTGCTGCCGGTCCGAGGGAGTGCGGGGCTTCGATGCTGATGGAACCCCTCTTCTCGTTCGCTAATGGGGTTTCGACGCAGAGGAGTTGGGACTCTTTTTTCTCAATATTCAGGCCAATATCCCGCCTGGATGAGGCCCCTTCCCCTCTTGCCAGTACTCCTGGCTCCCATTTCACCAAATGGCCTGAGGCCAAGTAGATAGCCACTGTTCCCAAGCTTTACAAAGAACAAGAGCTTACAGACAGTTCTACCTGGGCCAGTTTTTCAAATAAGTTTGTAACCAGGTACTTCCAGGAAGCCACTTAGCTCCGTCACACTGGCAGCCACCACCCCGAGCCCAGCGCTTGGCTCCAGGGCACATTCGATGATAGACTGAGGGTCGTTCAAGTCCATGGTTGCAAGCATATTGGAGACACAAGACAGGCTTTCCCAGTGACCTCTCACCGGGAGCCGAATGGAAGCAACCAAGCAATAAGCAAGCACGTGTGGATGGGAGAGGCCGGTTAAGGTCTGGGGTCCCCCGGGGGTTCTGCTGGCAGAAAAGTAGATAGGTCATTCTCTGAAACTCGGAGCCCTCCTCTAACCAAACCAGTTCCTTCAAGAACTTTAGGGTTCAAGGTGGCCTCAGGCCGGCCAGTAAGCGCGCCTTCCCTTGTGTTTCCCAGTGAGTCTTCCTCATTCAGAGCTTCCCCAGTGGGAGGGGTCACAGGTGCAAACCCAGGAGGCTAACCTG
Source organism: Zalophus californianus (assembly GCF_009762305.2). Classification (NCBI taxonomy): domain Eukaryota; kingdom Metazoa; phylum Chordata; class Mammalia; order Carnivora; family Otariidae; genus Zalophus; species Zalophus californianus. The sequence goes on from NC_045597.1 coordinate 3,236,721, forward strand.
AGTTCCTGGTACATAATAAAGGCTTAGTAAATGTGGCCATTCCTGTTTTGTCTGTTTCCTATCCAGTTTTACTGTAAGACTCCCCAGGGCAGAGCCCACGTGGCATGCTTCGTTGTACCCCCTCCCAGCACAGTACATTGCACACAGTGGGTCCCACAAAGTACTTTTTGCTTAGCTAATGGCGGGAATGTGGGAAGCACATTATTGGCAACATTGCTAGTCAGCTGGCTGCACGCATCACAGCATCGGGAGGGTGCACGTGTACCTGTGTGCGCACGCGTGTGCCTGTGACTTCGGAGAAAGTTACCTCTCTGTGGCTCAGTTCCGTCGTCTATAAAGGCTGAATTATGATACATATGAAGTATTTTGGATAATCCCCGGATACCTTCTATTTTCCTTACTCAGTTTTGTGTCCTTGAGGGAAGCGCAGGGTCTCATTTCTCTCTGGGTTCTTGGGAGCAGTTGAACCAATGCCCAGGGCCCTGAACAGAGCAGAACTCCTCCGTCAGCTGTCATCCACGAACGTCCCTGCACTTGCTGCATGTGCAGCATCTTAGAGACACTAGCTATCGGTACTATGGTAGACGGTGGTGCTCACTGGTGTCTGGCTCTTCTTTCCTTCTGTGCACAGAAGGCTGTACTTCCAGACACATGGAGCTTGGCGGGGCCATGTGATAAGTTCCAGGCCGTGGGCAGTGAGTGGGAGGGCGGTGGGAAGCCACCGAGTACTTGCAGGTGTCAGGCCCTCCACTCCTTCCTGCTGGCAGGGAGCAGAAGGCCACGTGTTTCGGGCTGTAGGGACCCCATCAGCTTTTCCCCGCAGGATTCTCCAGAGATGAGCCCACACCAACCGCATGTACCAGGAAACACAGTCTTGCTGTGTTCAGTCATCATGACTTAGTAAGGACCATAGTGTGAACTGGCCCAGTGTGACTGCTACACCTGGAAAGGAACATGCCTGTATGTGCATGTGCACACACACACGCACGTAAATACATGCGAACACACACCTCTATGTGAGTGCATGCACACATGTGCATGTGCATGCGCACACAGTGCACATATACATACACGCACATGCACACGTGCACACACATGCACATAAGTACATGCGAGCACACACCTCTATGTGAGTACATGCGCACATGTGTATGTGCATGCGCACACAAAGCACATACACATGCACACATGTGCACACACGCATGTAAGTACATGCGAGCACACACCTCTATGTGAATGCATGCGCACATGTGTATGTGCGTGCGCACACAATGCACATATACATACACGTACATAAATACATGCGACCACGCATCTCTATGTGAGTGCATGTGCACATGTGTATGTGCGTGCGCACACAATGCACATACACATACACGCGCATGCACACGTGCACACACGGACATAAGTACATGCGAGCACGCACCTCTATGTGAATGCATGCGCACATGTGTGTATGCGTGTGCACATAGTGCACATATATATACACGCACGTGCACACACACATGCACACGTATATGCATGTACACACGTACACGTGCACAGACACACACACCTACACACATATGCACACACACCTGTGCACACACAGAAACATGCGCGTGCGTGCACGTGCACAGACACACATACACACACACATACACACACGCACACACAATTTATAGCCCAGGAAATTACAGTTGAGAAACAAGAGATTCTGACCTACTCAAGCTGAGTGATTGATCTCGTGACAGGACCCAGATTCTCTCCATCCCACGCCGGGGAGCTCTCTGCCTCCCTTCCCTTCCCTGGGGCTGCCCCAATCGGGGGGCCCCTTCATGTCCCTTCCCTCGGTGTGTGGCACTCCACCTGTTTGAGCTTTGCACGATTCTCCTTCTGCCCAGAGTGCAGGTCCTCGCTCCCCTTGCTTATGTCAGTTCAGGCTCTGACATATTTGTCCTTCTCTTCTCAGCATACACAGAACTTCTCTGAGAAGCACGTTTAGCCCCCTAAATGCTGGTGAGGGGCTCCCCCTAAGCTCCCCCTCAGCTATCCATACCCCCCCAACATAGAAAAGTCCACATTGATGTGTATTTACGCATTAACTTCTCTATAGTCTCAAACTAGGCAGAGGCCACACCTGCCTTAGGTCACTGTGGCATCCCCTGGCCTGGACCCTGCACCTGTCCACGGTGGATGTCCCATGGATGTTTGCAGAATGAATATATGAAATATTATAGGCACCATTTAGTAAGTGCTTATCAAGTGCCAACTGCTGTGCCTGCCTCTTCACATGAACATGTGAGGTAGATACTTGTCATATTTAAAGATCAGGAGAACTCTTCAAGCCTAGAGCGATTTAAGATCAAAGATTTAAGATTTAAAATTTAAAAACTTCTTTAATCCTAGAGAGAGTAAAGATTTACCTAAAGTCCCCCAATCAAGAAATGGTGGTGACTGGACAAGGGCCTTGGTCTCACGCCACCAGCTACCGGCGGCAGAGTGGAGCGCGCACGGAGCTGGTGTAGACGTGGCTCCAGGAGGCGGCCCGGACAGCCTGCAGTCCAGCTGACGTTCCCGAAGGCTGGACAGGGATTTGAAGAAGGCACGGCTCAAATCCTATTTGTCCGTGAAGTCTTTCTGGCCCGTCACAAAGCACACTGGCCTCTCTTTGTCAGTATTCATCATTTACCTTTCATGACTCATGGTTTTGCCGTCGGTTATCTCCTGATCGAGGAAGGGATCCTGGAAGAGAAAGAAGGTCTACACCGGAAAAGAGCCGATGTGCTTGGGCTCGTTGGCATTTGGGAGAGCTCATGGGCGGCCCATGAGCTCTCCCTCTGGGGCAACCGTGGGTCAGGGTGATGTCGGGACGCCTGAGCCTGAGGCCATCACCTGTGCCCACCAGGGCGGGACGTGCTGGCCACTCCTGCCCGTGGGGGCCCCCTGGGGTGCTGCCCTCAGCAACATGCTGTCACCCGGAGGGCACCCCCCGTATCTGCCGTGGGGCTTCTGAATGACCTTCTGAGGTTGGAAACAGGATTCCCAAGATTCAGACTGTCACGTGTTCTATCCAACACATATTTGTGTAATGCTAAGCACCCAAGGGCTCCTTCCCAGGATCGGACACTTCTGCCGCCCCTGCGGCCTGCCATCAGCTCCTGGGCTGTGGTCTGCCGGGAGGCAGTGGCCCAGTAGCCCGCGGCGCGGTGGCTGGCGCGCTTGGAGGCTGGAGACAGGGGACTCTTCACGCCCGGCTCCAGCCATGGTTAGGGGCTCCACACACATTCTCACGGGCCTGCACGGCCGTAAAGGGCTGGACAGTAAATACTCGGGGCTTTGTGGACCCTATGGGTTCTGCCATAACCTTGGGCAGGTGGGTTGGAGGCAGGATTCTAACTGGAGTGTATCTGAATCTAAAACCCCTGAGCCTTTTTACTATCATTACCCCGAATTAAAAGTGATTGCTTACACGGATGTGCCAATACATGCCCGACCTTGTTTTCACACTCTTCACAACTCACATGTCAAGAATGTAACTTATTTAACCTTACTTCTGAGGTAGGAATGACCTTTACCTCCATTTTAGAAATGGAGAAACTGAAGCACAGAGAGTGCTAGTCACTTGCCTAGGGTCACACAGCGGTCTGTGGTGGGGCTAGGATTCGAACCCAGGCAGGCGGCCTGCACAGGCTGGGCTCCTAACGGCTATGCTAAAACACAGGCGAATCAAACATCTGTAATCAAAATGTTGTATAACTCAGTGTTAAGTCGGGTGACAAGGACGCAAGTGGCCACAAAGTCCATGAGGAACAGAGTGGTCCAAGCAGTCCTCCTGCGTGAGGGGGCAGGTGTGGGAGCCCGAGGGCCTGCAGTCGGGGGCAGCAGGGGACAGTGCCAGGCTCCACGGGACGGAATTACTCACTCCTTATGCAGACACCTTCTGTTTACCCATAACCGGAATTTATTGAGCCCTTACAATGTGAGCCCTTCCACTGTCCTAAAAGACAAATTAATCTGCTTTACTACACAGATAATCAGAGAATATGAAAACTAAGCATAGCTTTAAAAACCATCTAGAGAGTTCCAGCCGCCCTCCTGAAGGAAAGACTGGCTTGGGACGCCGCGGGAAGGCGTACGGCCTCATAAGCCACGCTGTCATTTTCCAGGAGGCTTCTCGGGTAAGACCCTTCCTTGTCCAGGAGGCAGAGCGTCCAGTTCAAAGTGGCCCAAACTGGAAAAGGTGAGCTTATTGGCCACAAACCGAAAAGTCCAGAGTCGTTCCCTCAAAGCAGAGCCCACTGTCCCCATGAGGTGAGCATGGTGCTGACGTCCCACAGCAGGTGTGTGCACCCTACTCAAAGGTCCCGGGCTGGGGCCTCATCCTTCACCTCCTCGTTACCTGCGCCCCACATACCCTGAAGCCTGGAGGGCAATGAGTGCAGACCCTCTGAAGGGAGTGGTCCTTTGGTGCCCCACTCAGATTCTTCCCCCGCCACCCAAACCTGCAGGGCAGTCTGCGGGGCCTGGCCCAGCATCCCAGGAGGGCATCCCTACCAAGTGAGGGGTCCTTGGGGCTGAGAGGTCTCCCCCGAGACCTGCACCACCTCCTTTTTAAAATGTGGTCCAAGGACCCTGGACTTGGAAGCTGAGGTGGGGCAAGGGGCGGGGGCCGCGGTGTGTGTGCACAGGGCTGCTAGTGCTGCACGCGTGTGTGCGAGGCCATCCAGGTGCAGGACAGAGCCCCGGTGGGAGAGGACAGGAGGCAGGCTGCCGGCCAGGCACGGGAGCCACATCGCCAGCGGGGCCGACACGCACACTGAGGAGTCTGGGAATTTGACCCTGGACATGTAGCCCCTTATAAAGGTCCCTTTGCTAAGAGCAGGGGGATAAAAGTGATTGTATTTGACCATTTGGGGGCTTGGTTGATCAATACGGTGTTTGAGGCTCCATCTGTGCTCTTCCACGAATGCAGGTGAACACTTCTGTCTTGCGAAACATGGAGAAAGTCTGTGAAGTGCAGACAGAGCAGGTGTGCACAGAAAAGGTGCAGACCTGGATCTTGAGAGAATGAGAGACGTTGGTGGAGAAGGAATGGGAACGGAAGGGAGGAAGGAGGAAGAAGCGGGCTCATGTGGCGGCGGGGCTGGGGGTGGCAGAGACACGGGGAGCCGTGGGGGTGGCAGAGGCACTGGGGGGCCGGCATTACCCCTCACTCCTGGGGGGGGTGGGAAACTGCTTCTAATGTTCTCCGAGAAATGCAAGAAAATTTAACAATCACTGTCAATCTCCTTTGGCTAATGTACTGTGTTCTTTGAAGCCTTCTCCAGTGTTTTTCAAGCTGTGGACTGCTGCCCATTCATACGTGTAGAAAGAAATTAAGTGCTATTTCTAATAGATAGGACAGATTGGCAAAGCATAGACAATAGCCCATAGGAAGTATTGCTTCAAGAAATTTATTTCTGCCGAGGGTGTGTACATATGTACGGGGTCATAATGTAAAATATTTTTTTCTGACTTTGGGCTGTTGTCAGAAAGTTTGCAAGTCCCTGGACTCGCTCTCCTGTGCAACATGCTCATATCTGAGCTACATGAGCATTAAGTGAAAAAAGATGCATAGAATTCTAGCATAATGTCTGGCATACAGGGACCCTCATCACTTTCACGCCAACCTCTCCGGTGCGGGAGTGCTGTCCTGGAGGTTAATTCTCAAGGCCCGTAGCAGCTGAGATGAGCCCGGAATTCACATTTCTATCCTCAGTCCCAGAGCTTTTCTGAAGTTCTATACCCCGTATGAGAGAGGTTTGACGAGCTAAGGAGTTGTCAATACTTCCCATGTGATTTTAAAAGTTCACCTCAATACCTGACACACAGAAAAAAAAAAAAACTTAATTCTAAATGATTCCATATAGGAACATTTTTCACTTTCTATTGAGGTAGAAAGTACAAACATTTTAAGCATATGGCTTGATGAATCTTTGCTTTTATAGACTGCCAAGCAAACACCGCCCAGATCAATCAAATCTCCCAGAAGGATCTCGGATGCCCCTTCCAGTTAATCCACTTTATTACTGGAGACCAGTCGTGGTTTTTATACACATGGGATCACACAGTATGAACTTTTTTTTTCACTCAACATTTTGTTTATGAGATTCATTTTTGCCGTAACCTTGTGCAGTGGTTCCTTCTGTCTCATTGTTGTCTACTGTTCCATTGTATGAATATAACCTAATTTGTGATCCATTATAAGATAGTATAGATATCGATGGATATCTAGTTTGTTTCTAGTCTTTGCTACTATTTATCTGGTCTTTGCTATTAAAAGAGCTGCCGGGAATGTTCTTGTACCTGTGTTTTGGTGGAATTAAGTGCCCACTTATATTGGGTATTTACCCATGCCTGTAGAATTTAAATAATTAAAAGTTTGTATATAACAGGGTTCATCAAAATGTTATTTGCACTAGAAAAAGAAAGAAACAACAGAAACCAACAGTAAATATGTAGTCTTGGGATCTAGTACTTATATATGGATAAATGCCAGTTTTAATTTTTATTCACACCATTTACCAAAATGAAATCATCAAATAAATAAATAAAACCACAATAGAGTTTAAGAAACATAAGCAATACTTCTGTCCGGGCAAGGAAAGAATTCCTAAGAGTGGACATTTATTAAACAAACCACAACGGAAAATAAAGAAAATGTTTGGGCACATGACAATTTTAAACCTCTAAAGATCCAGACACATGATGAACTAAATTACAACTGACATAATATTTCAGAATAATATTTATACCAAGTACATCATGTTGGGTTAATAACCTTACTATAAATAGAGTTCACATAAAATTTGGTGAGAAAAACATTAGTGACCCAAGAAAAGAGTTCACAAAACTGTAGGAATGGATTTATAAAAAATAAAATACATGTGTTTAATGAACATGAAAAGATTCCAACATTACTGGTAATCAAAAAAGAGCAAATGGAAACATGGGACATCACTTTTCTTACATCACAAGGCACAAACATTTAGCCATCTTTACACTGAGAGCTGGAGAGGAAGCGGAGAGAGCCCTCTGCTAAGCGATCGGGAACGACTCCATCCTTTGGGAATAATGCAAAATAGAAACAAAAATGTGTGTCTAACACATTTATCAAAAGGTTATCATTGCAAAATATAAGGAGAAAAGTGATACTTGTCAATCAGAAAAAAAGAGAAAAAGGACCATGTGATCTTATAAGGTGACCTCATGGAGGATGAGTTCATGCAGAGCAAGGGCAACCCGCCCAGCGGCATGTCCACTGCACCCCTGGGACTGGCATGAGCGGCCTCACTGCGCAGGACAGACTGGGGACAGCAGGTGCTCCGCGGGACCCCACCGTCCGTCCATCACGCTCCCAAAGCAGGAGCAATGGTCTGGCCCACGCGGATGGTGTCTGCAGAACCCTGGATGATCCCGGGGTGGTGCTGAGGGTGGGGATGGCCTAGGAAACAGTGGGAGGTGGTCGTGCCCCCTGCACCTGACACAGGGAAGCCTCTCACTGCTTCCCAGGCCGTGAAGCTTGCTGTGGATTCACCACGTTGAGCTAGGTGTGTAGTGTTTGCGGGTCACACCTGCTGGGGGTCAGGAAGGGCTGGGCAAAGATACAGTCAAAATCAACAGATCAATTAAAGTCCTTACAAGACACACAAAAAAAGTGTCGGAGCAAACACAACAAAGGGCTAGACGTGATTCTTTGGCAGGTGGGAGAATCGGAAGCAAAGTATTAGGTAGGTTCTGTTCCTGCTACCCTGTCTTTAATTTCATGTCGCACTGAGCTAAGAAAATGTTCTTGGTACCCAGGAGAGAGAGAATGGAAAGAACGCTGCTTCGTAACTCATGCTGAGATTGAAAGGGAACGGCAGGAAACCGGGGAGACCCTGCTCCTCGGCTGGTGCCCTTGGCTTGAACCAGGCTCTTGGCGCCACTTGATTACGTCACTTGAAGTTCTTCATGGAGTTGAGTCAGTGACAAAAATCTGCCAGACTTTGTAGCAGTTTTGTAGATTCTTCAAAGATGTGCGCAGAGGTAGGAATACCATTTGTAGTCATTTCATGTGGCTTACCCTCTTTATCCAGTGCACGACCCCAACCCTCCTGATTCTCATTTCACTGGAGAGTAACTGATGCTCGGGAAAGTCATCCACCACAAGACCAGAGCCACCACTCTGCCCAAATCCAGGGACCACTGTTCAGAATGCACAGTGGCCCTGAAGTTGCAGGTGGCTCTCTGTGATAGCCCCCATCAACCAGAAGTAACTGGTAAAACTAGTGCTCAAAACTAGGTTCTTGGTCAGCTCATTTGAGGGTATCACCTTACTTACATCTGTAAGGGAAGGAAGATTTCTGTTCTACCCTTTGTCTTCCTGTCTTACAAAACGTAATTTATGTTGCAAGTAAGTTTCCATTCATATACAACGTACTCAAGAAATAAGTCATCCTTTTAGGGTTCAGTATCTTTAAAATGTTAAGTAATATTGTCCAAATATATTTTATTTGGTATTGCTATCTATTGGTGTGATAGAGTAGTCACATCAAATGCTGCCGAAAGAATATGTACAAAAATAGTTATAAGTTCTTTTAGGTATAAAAACAAAAAGACAAATCACAAGAAAGTTCTCTAGATTGAATTAAAACATTTGGGAGCCTCCGGTTTTCCCTTTTGGGCAAACTTACAGATTTGATATCTGAAATTTTTCTGCTGTAAAATACCCGTAAGTTATCAAGTAAAAACCACATCTTTTTAAGTTCATAACAAGTTTGCAAGAAAGTAAGAGAAATCCTCAAGGGATAAAACAAAATGGCACAGGAATCTAGTGGTGAGCCAGATACGAATAACGGCTCACTGGAGGCAAATGCCCGTGTCCCCAAACCTTGTGCTTTGGTTCTAAAATCCACAAAGGAGCAGAAGAAAATAGCTAGGGCTCTTGGAAGGCTGGAGTCTGGCTGGGCCTTCTCCTGTAGCCAGAAACTCCAAGAGCCACGCTCAGCAAGAGGATGAACGCAAGAAACTATTTGTCCTTCAAAGGGACAGAAGGTCAGACACAGAGATTGACAGCAAACGAACAGGTGATGATTCAGACACACACAGGCACAAAATCAGATGCTGGGACTATCAGACACAGAGACCTTATGTCTGTGCTTACGGGAACCCCAAGTAAAAGAATGACAAGGTTAAATTTATTCCAGAAACACAAATTTGGCTCAACATTTGAAAATCAATTAGTGTAACTTGCCATATGAGTAAATTAAACCAGAAAATCCAAAGATCATGGCAGTAGATGCTGAAAAATATTTGATAAATGGTCACATCCTGTCAGCTTAGAGCCATGAGCATAGTGGGATTTAAATCGGATCTACTGAATTCTTTGAGAAGGCACGATAACAAATGGTAGAATTTAAAATGTTCCCTTTCAAAAATCATTAAGACAACGTTGTCCTTATACCGCGTACTGTTGGTTCTAGAGAATTCAGTACAAGGAAAAGAAAGAGGGAATAAGAATTTGAAAGGAAAACACAAAAATCCCACGACTTGAACACTACCTACAAAGAATCTCCCTCTAAACCTCTCTGAGTTATTCAGATTAATAACAAGGTTTAACACAATTGCTGGATATAAAATAACTGATTAAAAATCAATTTGCTTTCTATGCCCAAAAATGAAGAGAAAAATGGAATTTTTATAGACAGGTGTTATTTACAACAGCAACAAAATATACAAGGTGCTAGAAATAGATGTAACCAAGTATGTTTAAGATATCTATAGGGGAAATAACAGAACTTTATTAAAAGACATTTTCAAATCCCCTGAATAGATTGGGAGATATGCCATATTCATGGATGGAAGAACTCAGTATTTTAAAGATGTCCAGTCTTCCCAAACTTACCTAAATTTTAACAAGGTGTTTCATTAAGCTTGTCAAGCTGATTCTAAAATGCGTAAGGAATAGGGTTACGAGTATTCACATGTTCCTGTTGAGGAAGGTGAAGTAAATGTTTCACCAGACAGTGAGATGTGTTAATAGAATAGAGTACTCCAACGGCGTGACGCTGACATGGTAAATAGAACAGTGAAAGAGAGGAGAGCACGTTTATCCATGCAAACAAGGAGATTTGCTCAGCTCATTCAAGCGGTGGGGAAAAGCCAAATATTCAAAACATGCTTCCCAAAGAATAAGAAAAAACGGAACTGAGCCCCTATCACGCGCCATACATAAGTAGGTGAATAAATGTCAGAATGAAAAAGGAAAAGAAAGAAGGAAGGAATGAACGCTTGTGACTTTTAGGCTAGGGAGCTTTTTTTAAAAAACAAAACAAAGCACAAAACTCAAAAGGAAGTTTGATAGATTTGACTCCATGAAAATTTAGAATTTCTGCTTATTCAAAAGACAAATAAAGAAAATGCGGAGACAATAACAAATCAGGAAAATCCATCTTTTGTAAAGGATCAGTGAACAGAGTAGGTAAACAACTCCTACAAACCAGGGAGGAAGGACCGGCAACCCGGGGGCTGAAATGAGCATGAACTTGATTCGCGCCTCACAGAGAAGGAACCGCAAACGGTCAACCCTCCTCCAAAGAGCCGCTCCTCCTCCGGAGCATCTGAGGAAATACAAGGTAAAGTCATGAGATGCTATTTTGCACCCCTGCGTGCAGGAAAATTTTTAGAGTCAACGATACCTTGCTAGTGAAATTTTTAATCTGTATACTTACTTGGAAAAATAATTTTTAAATATGCATTACAATTAAGGATGGGCAGAATTAAGCATAGAAATTCCATTCCTGTGTCCAGATCGGTGTGTGTGAGAATACGCACGCGTGTGCGAGTGATTTCTAAACAGTGCTTTAATGGCTAAGAGTCACTTAGTTGTTAAACTTACATTTTTTAAAGCAAGTCATTTTAAAACAAAAATTCAAAAAAATTGCAAATAGTCCAAGTGTCCACTGGCAGAAGCGAAACATTATTGTACATGTATTACCATTAAAATGAATGAACTATGAATGAACTTAGTAGACTCTCAAGGACATCTTGTTGACTAGAGACAGAAGGATTAGTGGCTGGCTGGGGATGAGGAGGGGGAGCCAGGGGTGATTCTCTGTGGGTGCAAGGTTTCTCTTCAAGTTCATGAAAATGTCCCAGGTTTAGATAGTGGTGATGGTTTCACAGCTTCGTGATTATGCTAAAAACCACTGAATTGTACATTTTTATGGAATATGAATTATATCTCAATTAAGATATAGAATGTTGTGTAAAAAAAGTAAGTCGCAGAAGAATAGAGATAGTGTGATGGTGTTTCTATAATGCTTAAATATAAGCATAATGCAGAAATTTATTATTTAGGCTTACATACATATGTGGTAAAATCATAACAACAATAAAAGAATAAAAGACAATTTAGGATGGTGGTAAGGCCAGTCGATGGACTTCACAATATTGAAAATATTGTTCTCTTAATTAAGTTTGGAACTGAGTATACTGATGGCCAATTATTTATAACTGACATATATGTTAAATATCCTTTTGTATGTGTGTACTTTGTTGCATAACGTAGAAAAAAACTGTTTCTTAAGGTAAACAAACAAAACCCCATCAAAAACAGGTGAGAAAAGTTGGAAGACGACAAACAGGATCTACTTCCTAGAATAAGTGTGACGGGGCGCCTGGGGGGCTCAGTCGGTTGAGCGACTGCCTTCGGCTCAGCTCATGATCCTGGAGTCCCGGGATCGAGTCCCGCGTCGGGCTCCCTGCTCAGCGGGGAGTCTGCTTCTCCCTCTGACCCTCTCCCCTCTCGTGCTCTCTCTCATTCTCTCTCTCTCAAATAAATAAAATCTTAAAAAAAAAAAAAGGATAAGTGTGACAAATAAGAGATGACAAGTGCCTGGCGTATTACTCGACCCGTAAGGAACTCAGAAAATCAAGACCAAGGTATCCACATGGCAGTGGGTGGAGGCAGAAAAAAGTGACAGGTCTGCAGGATATTTTGGATGCAAGGCGACAGGCCCTGGTGCTGGACTGCGGCTGGGAGCAAGCATGGCAAGAACTGCTCATAGGTCTCCAGCCTGCGTAACTGGATGTGTCGCGACCCACTTGCCAAGATAAAGAACACCACAAAATTATGTTTAGTCACCGCAGCTCAATGTTTAACAGTAAGAGATTAGAAACAACAAAAACGGGCAAGTGTAAGACAGCAGTCGAATGAATCATGGTGCATTTGCACAGAGGAATGGCATGCATAAAAATTCACAGTTCAGGAAACTGATGACATTTCAAATTTTAAAAGCAGATTAATGTCTGCGTAGGCACTATGGTTTCCACATTGCATAGTAACATATAGATTACTTGTGTAGTTCTGTATATGTATACAACACGTATATTTTTATATAGATACCCTGAGCGAAGGCCAAATGTCCAACAGTGTTAGCAATAGTGGTCCCCCAGTTGGTACAATTATAACTAATTTAAATTTTCTTCTGGGCGCCTGGGTGGCTCAGCCAGTTAAGCGTCTGCCTTCGGCTCAGGTCATGATCCCAGGGTCCTGGGATGGAGCCCCATGTCGGGCTCCCTGCTCGGCGGGGAGTCTGCTTCTCCCTCTGCCTCTGCCTCTCCCCCTGCTTGTGCGCTCTCTCTGTCAAATAAATAAAATCTTTGAAAAAAAATTTTTTTCTTCTATTCACTTTCCTGGAGTCTAAAAATTTTCTACAATAGTCGATGATGACTTCAATAATCGGAACATGCGTGTGGCATTTAACATCGCAACTGGAATTGTTGCCAATGCCTTCAAGACAGCGGCGGGACACGCGCGGCGGAGCCGCAGAGGAAGGCGCGCGCGTGCTGCGAGCCACCGCGGGAGACCGGCGGTGGAGACAAATGCTATGTTTGTTATGAAATAATTGTGTGGTGGGTGGGGGGTTCAAAGCCTCTCTGGGCAATCAAATTCCAGCTTTCACTCAGACACTTTTAACGCATGAGCATAACACCTTTGAAAGCGCATCCCAGGGTGACGCCAGGTGAGTGCTCAGCACAGCACCTGCGTGCCCAGCACCACCTTCAGACAGAAGGCGTCTCTCTCCGTTTTCAGAGACGGTTTCTTTTCACTGGGTGGGATTACAGGCACTATGCGGATTTTCTCTCCTCCTTAATTGTGGAATGTCAGAGTTGGGCACGTTCTTCCTTGCCTTTGCCCTTTTCCCTTCATGTTCCCTACCCTTCTCTCCTGCTCTCCTACTTTTCTGCTTTTGGAAATAAGAACATCTTTTGGAATAAATGCTACATATTGGGGTGTGTCCTGCAGTAGGTTAACCGTGGGGCTACCTGAGGCGTCCCTGCAGAGGTGAAATGCTTTAATCATGGCAGATTTTATTAAGTGAAATTCACACAATACAAAATAGCGATGTTAAAATAGGCAATTTGGTGACATTTCACATACTGTATCTCATGGTAGGTATTTTTGGAAAACATTTTGAGGCTTTGTTGTTTTAGAGCAGTTTGAAGGTCACAGCAACACTGAGAGGAAGGTGTGGCAATCCCTCCCACCCCCCACCCACACCCCCCAGCCCCCACCCTTGACCCCGATGCCTGTGCACGCAGCCTCCCCGACTGTTATCATCACTCCCCAGGATGGTACAATTTTTAGAAGGATGCATCTTGGAAAGTAGATTTCAAATATGAAAACTATGTTTGCACTGAAATAAGAGCTACCTGCTGCAGAGACATGGGAGATCAGTCTACCTCAGTAGAGTGACAGGTAGGGCGAGCGAGCCTCTCTTCCAATTCACCCCCAGATCACAGATTGCTCCAGAGCTCTAAAAAATATACCTGCATTCGCTGACTGGAATGTAAGTAAAAACTTAAAAAATACATACAGGCTTCATCTGGAATTCAAAATTAGAATAAACAAATCCTAGATTACTGTAATAGCGCATGAGAAATAGACTAAGATTTTATATATTAATCCTCTTTCCCGCCAAAATTAAGTTTTCTTCCCCCCTAGAAAACTTCAGCTTTTTCCGATTGGCTTTACTCAACTTTTCCCTCTGGCAATGGTTAGAAAACAAACCATCACTTTTCTAGAACTAAATATAGAAATAGTTATTAAATATCTACTAACTTTCTATCTACCCACTTCATATATATTCCTCCAGAATGCACAACATGGCACAAGAAATAGTCATTTTTTAGGTGTCAGCCTTGTCTGACTCCCTGCCCCGCAGAGGACTACAGTTTCCCTACGTCACCCTGTGCCTTCACCAGGCAGCGCCAGGATGGATTCTTCTAGAAACCTTGAGGCCAGTGATGTCCTCCAGGGCTCAGAGCTCTGTACCTCGTGGTCACATTCACAGTGTGGGTTTCCTGGGTCGTCTCTTTGCTCTCCATGCCCCTCCTTCTCCCTGCACCCAGCACCCACTGGTGGCCCTTCCTTCCCGGGCTTTCGTTGTACCCTCTGAAATGCCCACACCTTGACCTCAAGAAACAAGCCTCTGGATGTCCTCAGGCGTCAGCCCTCCACTCCCTGAACAGAGTCCATAAGGTCTCCATGTTTGCAGCCTGCAGATGGTATGACGCAGAACACAAAATAATAATAACAGATATTTATTAACTATTTATAACGTGCCGGCCCTTTATCATTGAAAGGGCTTAATATATCACTTTATTTGAGTTTTTCTATAATTACAAAAATGTCCAATTAGAGGACAAAGTACACAAATATAATCCAAAAAGGTAGAAGAACAATCCCGACAAGAACGTATTGAGCATCTACTATGGGGTAGGTGCCTTAAGAAAGTGGGTCAAGAGTAAAGCGTGAATCAGCAAATGCCCCGGGAGGGTTCGAGGGGCCATGGAGGTGGCTCTCTGAGGATGTGCCGTGCGGAAAGCCCGCCGACCCGCAGCAATGAGGGTAGGTAGGAGGAAAGGTCGGGCATGGTTTCTCTGTTCCATAATGACGTCAGCACTCGGTCCCGGGTGGTTGTAGCACCTGACAGTCGCCTAATGGCACGATGTCTGGAAATTCTTGACCTGAGCATTCACAGGGAGCTGCTGGTATAAACAAGTTGCATCTGCCCCAGGTATTATGCAAACAAGTTCTAACAAGCTGTCAGCTTGAGAGTCAAGGAAAGGGATTCCGGCCCATGTTCCAAACACGCAAAAGCTAAAGAGAGATAGCAAGACGATACTTATTTTGGGGGAAAGCTGGTAACAGGGGTTCTATGATTTACAACGAAGCAGAACCATGAGATTGAGAGGAATGATGGAGACCCACTGTCCGGGCATGTCAGAGGCTCCCGACGGCTGTATGCCAGGGACTCCCCCAGAACAATCAGGGGCACACGCAGGTCTCTCCTTGTCCCTGTCCCTGTCGCACACTCGGGATTCCCTGGCTGTAGCCTCTCTGGTCACCCACCGTGGATGCCAACACAAGCAAAACCAAGAGAAGGGGTCTCGAGTGCCCTCGCATCTATGACGGCCACAGCTCAGTGAGCACCTTCACAGTCGCTGTTAAACCCAGCCTGCCACATGTTTCAGGCGCCTGCCTGCAGCAAAGCCCCTCCTGCCATCCACCTGCTCCCACACGCTTGTGCTAAGTGGTCCGTGCCTTTCAAGCAGCCCCATTTCCCTCCTTTGTTTCCCAAACCCTTCTAGTCCATTCTTCCACATGTCAGCCACTGTAAACCTGAGTCTGTGTCCTGGGAACCCCTGTTCCATCCTGAAGATGCTGCTGCCCTTTGCCAGGACAGGTGAGTTCTCCCTCTCCACTCTCTGGCACCTGGTGTCCCTGGGGACCCCGGGGCTTTGCCGGCACAGGGAAGGGAAGTGCTCCACCCATGGCATCTCCTCCACAGGGACCCTGGCCCATCTTCAACGTGTGCCTGGGCTGCATTCCAACCTCCTCATCTCCACAGATGCCCAGGAGGAAAGTGCTCCCGCCGTGGAGGTCAAGTCCCACCTCACTGGATGACTCCCCACCACTGTCCATGGCGGTGCCTGCTTTCACACTGCCCTCTGCTCACTCCCGTGACGTCTCACCTGGCCGGTTCTCTCCTGCTCCGAAGACTGCTCCTTCCCAGGGCTCCCTGGGCCCCGCTCAGCGGCTCGTGAGCGCTAGCGTGCTCTGCGTGGCCGTGACCTCCTCCCGCTCAGCCTCCCGGCCCGGCACCCACTTCTGCAGCTCTGTGCCCCGGCCCCCCCAAACTCATCTGCTGTCCAAACCTGTCTGACCGTTTGCTGACAGCTTCCCTGGGGTGGCTGACGGCTCGGTCACACCCCTGGCGTCTAGAACCACTCGCTCCATTCTCCCTCCCCGACCTTCTCTCAGGAGAGGGCACTGCGGGTCGCAGTCACCGTGCCAGGAGCCATTTCTGACTCCCCCCTCTTTCCGAGCACCCAAACCATCACCAAGGGTGACTGACTGAGCCATTAGTTAAAGCTAAAATGAATTATTTTCATACCTTTGACTATTTAATAGATTCTTGTGTTACAAAATCCAGAAAACCCAAAAAGTAACTTGGTAAAGTGGGGGTCCTCTCCCTATTTCCCATCCCCCCCCAACACAGGTCTGCACTGTTGCCAGCTTTGTGAGCATGCTTCCAGAATGCCTGTGCATGTATGCACACATTTCCTTTTTATAAAAATAACAGCATTCTATTAAACACCCTGTTCTCTGACTTATATCCCCACCTTACGCTGTATCCTCAGACGTGGTTGCGGGCCAGTACAGAAAGCGCTGCCCCGTTCTGCTTCCCGTCACAGAGCATATTCCGGCATGCATTAATACGACCCTTACACCTGCTAGGTTTTACATGGATGTGCCCTGTTTGTGAAATGGCCACTTGGTTATTATCATTAAAATGTTTTAATTATGACTATGTTTAAAATTATAATCCAGTCTTGATTAGGAACACCATCTGTATATTTCCTTATGAGTTAAGATAGATAGATAGATGAATAGACAAAGTTTGATCAGTCCCAAATTGTTGGCATTCAACTTGTTTCCAAATTTTTGCTATCCTAGGCAAGCCCAAAATGAAGACATTTCAATACATATAATTTCCCACGGGCACATTTGTTTCTAGTCCAATCATTAATGCGATAAATACCCTTCTAAAGAAATTGCTTCATATATGCATGAGTAATTCCTAGAAGTTAAATTGTGGGTCAAGGACCGTGGGCATTTGCCATTCTGATAGATACAGCGAAACGGCTTGGCGTACTTGCTTCGGTTGGTACCCCTGCAGCCCTGTGTGGGAACCTTTCCCGACATTCTGGCAAACATGCTGTGTTACCAAACTTCTTAATCTGAGCCAATCTGATAGGTGAATGATCGTACCACTTTGTGGTTTTAATTTGCATTTATCTTATTATGGGAAAGGTTAAACAGACTTTGATATGTTCAAGACTTTCTGGCACTTATTTATATTCTTGTGACATTTGTGTTCAGATCCTTCACCCATTTTTGGATTCCTTATTATTGTCTTACAGGAGCCCCTAAGGTATTAAATAAAGACAGGCATAGCACGTTATCTGCGGTATTGGCTATGATTACTTCCCCCCACAGAATTCTGTTTTAGAAAGTCAAATTCATCCATATTTCTTTCATTTTCTCCTAAATTTTATGGTTTCATGTTTTAATATTGAATCTTTGATTCAACTGACATTTCAGTGAAAACAGACAGGCATTCAAATTCGTGTCTTCAGATATATTTTCCCGGTATGCCAACCCCATTTACTGATAACCTGTCTTCTCCCCCAGTGAAGTATAATGCCCACTTGGTAAGGCACTATTTTCCCCTGTGTGGTTGATCCACTTCTGTACTTAGCACAACTGACCTTTAGCTATTTGCATATAGGTTCTCGTCTTCCCTCTAGACTGTGAGTTTCCTGAGGGCGCTGTCAGGGGCGGAAATTTTGTTCCATCTTCCTTACCAGCTAATTGGCTAGCCTGCCTCGTGACATGCATGCTAGGCGAGGATGTGAACTTCTCGGGTCAGAGAACAGCATGCCTTGCTTCTGCTCCACTCCAAGCACCATGGGGGTGGCCCGGAGAGGCCCAGGCCATGCTGCCTCTGCAGGGGGTTGTCACAGTTGACTCACGGGGGCTTGGAGAGTCCAGCTCTTTTGTAGCGGGAAGTAAGCAAGCCTGTTGTTTGTCCTGGAAGGAACCACTGCTTTCTCTATTAAGGTGGTTGTCTGCAAACCCATCCCTAGAAAGGCTTAAGTGAAGGGTGGACACTTGCATAATTCACTTACCCAGGAAGAGGTGTGGGAGCAGGAGAGAGCCGGGGAAGAACTACCTTCCCAGCAGGCCCACCGGATGGCTGTTGTAGGTTTGCATCTTTGTGCCCACAGGACGACACACGGTGTCTAGCACAAAGTGAATCCTTGAAATATATTGACAAATTTGCTAGAATCAAATATTTCCTTGGGTTAGTATGAATTTATCACCAGATAACATAACCAGAAATCAGGTATTCTGTATTATTCCACACTATGCAAACAGTTCGTTAGCCTGTAGACTGGAGCAGGATCAGAACATTGGCTTTTTAAAAATTAATCTAACACTGGACTAAAAAAAATTAGTAATGTTTGCCTAATTAAAACTAATTTCCATGGAACAAAATTTGGAGACTGTATTTCCTAGTTTCATTCCCTGGGAAGCGTTCAGCCGATAACTTGGGAAGCACGCACTGGGTTTAAGAGCCCTCCAACTATTTTAAATGGATGTGCCTTATTTATAAATTGGGCACTTGGTTATTATCACTCAAATGTTTTAATTATGCATTTTCACGTTTGAAATTGTAATCCAGTCATGACTAGAAACACCGTCCGGCAAACAAAGCTGGGAGACAAACAGAATTGCCCCCCTACGGAATTAGCTAGATGGCAAACAGCATTCAGAAGGCAGAAAAGGGGACTGGGTTAAGAATGTAAAGGGAAGAGAAGAACCAAGGGGAAGAGCAGTGAGCCGCAACAGCACGTCCCTTTGTTGTATTTAAGGAGGGGTTTGAAGCGGGTGACGGGGACTTCCAGACCGTGAGTGCCTATGGACTTGTGGCTGTCTACCTGAGTGCTGAATCAGAACGGGGGAGCCGCAGAGACGCTTCTGTGGGAGTGAGGGGGACCCCTGGCCACACAGGTGCATGTATCAGAGGCCCCGGGGACTCTGGTCCCGACCAAAGCTCTCAGGGTCGCGCGCAAAGCAATTCCCATGTTAACTGCTCAACACCTAACATCCTTCACATCAAATCAAAAGACACCTTAAGAAAGATTCATTTTAAAGCTGCCTCGATGTACCTTGTACTTATTCTCATGTCTCCCCTTTCCTTCTTGTAAGTGCAAACAAAATTACAATCGGATGATAGTTCTGCTTATCAAAGTGGAGTTCAGTTCTTGTTTTTAATTTTTTTATTTAATTTTTTTATTTTCATACCACCTTGTCCTGGAATGTTTCCGAACATGTAATTTGATGTGGTGGGAGATGGTTTGTAAAACTTTTGTGCTCAGAGATGAAAATCACTTTCTCTTCCATATATTATTGGCAAGAAGAGGCTAAAATAGCAGCATTGGGAATTAACCTCAACCGTTAAGAAAATTAAGAACATGCCAGATGATGATCATAATAACATGCAATAATTTTTGTTTCCAAATTTTGAGATGATATTGAACAAAAGGTACAAGAAAAAAAGAAACTCCTTAAACATTAATCATTTTAGGAAACAGTGCCTTATTATTTAGATAGAAAACCAAAAGGGCAAAGACTTACATTCTAGATAATTCCTAAAATACATTTGATGCTTAACAAATACTGAACATATGTTCAGTGATTTTGATATTTTGGATTGAGGAAGATACAAATTCACCTGAGTAGTAAAGGATATTACTCTTTTTCTATTATTCTATAATTAAAAAATAGTGTGACTTTAACCAATGGAACCGAATGGCTATATGCATATTGATTTCCTTTTTAATTCATACTATAAGGGGTATGGGTGTCATGTTGAAATTGTAATACACTGTTTGTGTGTAGAAATTTTAAAATCAGGTACAAGTTTCCCAAAATAAAAACAGAAAATCATCAACTCTCAAAATGGCAGTATATTTCATTTTCTGTTTGCTTTTCAGTAGCAGTGGTAAATACGGCTTTTTAATTCTTACTGTTATACCTAAAAAGGCATTCTTGCAGTATAAAATGTAATTCTAAGAAAACTTTTATGTAGAATTCTTCTTTTTTTCTCTCTTTTGGCAAAATGGGAGGCTCACATCTTAATAAAGAACTAGCAAAGGTGAAATACAGGCTGGTGTTTACACTCGAAGTGGTCATTCTTAGAACAAGCTTATCTGAACTGTCATCCCTACCCAACATTCAACAGTCAGCAGGAAATGGCACTAAGAGCATCTTTATTATTTTCTTGTGAACCTCACTAACTCGTATTTCCTCTAGCCAGTTTAGTCGATATCATTTGCTGTAAGCGTCCTAGACAAGGTAAAAAGTATAGCCACTATGTGAGTACTTAATCGCTCTTCTTAAACGTTGCATGTGGGTGCATAGCACAGGTGAGTGGGATTGAAAGATGGATCGAGGTTCTACTCCCACTTGCATTGGAATCATGTACTTACAGTATCAGCGTTACGGGAGAATTATGTATATAGTTTACTTGTCCCATGGGCTGGTAAGAATCAAATGCCATTAACATACATGCATGTACTGCTAAACTACCCTTACCAGTTATTATTATTGCTTTTTCCTACATCAGTAATTTTTTTTTCATCCACAGGTAAAGGTACCTGAAGGACATGCTTGGTAGCAAAGAAATCAAGTCTTCTGATCTCTTCACTCTATTTAGATAATTTACCTCTAGGTGCCATTACTGACTTGAGTATCTCTATTATTTGCCTTGCCTGAGGACAGACTAAAACAATTAAAAAGAAGATGCAGTTTATGCATTTAGAGTTGATAAGTCATGAGCGTGTCAGTTCAAATTATTTCAATAAAAAATAGCTACATTGGACATTTATTAACTGCCATTTATTATTTATAGTTTAAAAGTGTTTTTGTTATTCTTAGCTTTTAAGGTATATTTTCTTTCCCACCAATACTTTTTCAACTTTTGCTTTTCAATATCCCTGAAGATGACCAGCTTATTCTAAAAATATTTGAGACTGGTAGGTCAATTTAGTGAAGAAATATGATAAAAAGTTTGCTTGCAAGACAAGCAAATCTTGATTGTAAACTCATGTTTACTCCAAAATAATCCTGAGTTTAGATCCTTGTTTGTTTTAATTTTGTTGGTTAGGTAGCTTTCTAAACTCTCAAACGAACATTGATATTCATTTTGTATACACTGTTCTTGGTAAATAAATATGCAAATTGAGATATAAAATATATTTTAAAACGTGAATGTATTAGCTTGAGACTTCTCCAAGCGTAAAAAAAATAAGTTTTTAAACTGAATGTATCCATTTGTTAGTCACCTGAAAATGCCCTGAGTTACTCATTGTCAGTATTTCTTTCTTTTCTCTCAAATTGTTTCTACCAGCTTATTTAAAGTTTTGTGCAAAGCAAATGTATGTTAGGTTGTAACCAACTTTCTGTCTCCACTCTGGCTTCAAGGTCTTGCAAAAAAGCCTGTTTTGCCTTAGGAAGCAGCATTACCAGTTGGTGGCACCATTCACAAGAACGGGTCACATTTTGCTGTTATCTTTAGGTTGGATTTCAAAACAACTCTAGAAAACAGACTCAAAGGCAAGCCTAGAAACAGCACGTGAACTGCAGAAAAGTAGAAGGTTTCTGACTACAATCCAGTTCCACAAAACACCAGAGCATCTGGCAAAAAGCAGAGTGCCTCCTGTCCTGCTTACATCCTGAGCAGTTTACAAACAGGGCGAAAGCTCCCTCCTAGAGCAAACAGTGGGATCAATGAACACGGGCTGATCTTTCCTTCCTAACATTTGCTCTGTTCAAGGACACGCAACTCTCCTCACCGCTCATACCCCTCCCTCCTAGAAAATATAGCTGTGTCATTTTAGAGACTTTTTTTTTATGTCATCTGCTCATGATCTACAGATTGAGAAGCAGACAATTTTGTTCTGCTCTGAGAGAAAGCCACAGTAACAACAAACAAACAACATTTTAACCCAGGAGCTAGGACACTGACAGCCAGCACTACCCAGAGCACCAATCTGGTCGTACAAAACCTGAGTGTATTATGTTACAGGGCCAAACATTCCAAGAGGGATATTCTAAGAAGGAACCTTTTTTGTTTTTTTACGGTTCAGTAATGTTATACAGTCATTAATGTATAATTTTTATTTCTATCATGGAAAGTCTATGGGGAGAAAAAGGTGTTTTTTTTTTTTTTCTAATTTAGAAATACATTTTCAAAATTCAAACACAACAAAATCCAGAGGTGAATTAATAAAAATTTTAAGTTACTAACTATAGTCACTTTGTAATTGGTCGTTTATATGTTTAAATTTCTTCAACATAATTATATTTAAAATGAAAATGTTCTGAGTATTGGGTGAACTGTACTTGTTCCTGCAACATAAATGAGTACTTTTCTAAAGAGTATTAATTCAGTGCACATATTTTTCAGAATAATTCTTATTTTTAAGTTATATTCAAAGTTATAGTGGTTTGCTCCACCCCATATGCACGAGATAGTCACTTATTTTAGAAAATCCCTCCTCCCTAATGAATATTTAAGAAACCACTTAAAACATTCAAGTATTTATAATAAACAAAATAAATACAAAAGTGAAAAGACTTTACAATTTCCAAGGAACCAGTATGATTTATTAACAAATCCTGATTCTTCAGACATTTGGAATGCCATGCATAGATAGTAAGCTCTCCAAACAGTAATTACATTCTCTCATGTCAATCACTCTGTTGCACACAATTAGCATGTTACAAAACTCTTGTGAAATTTCAGTTGAAACATATTAGCAAATATATTGGTGAAAAAAAAAAAAACCAGCTATGAAAGTCCAGGAAGTCCTCTTATGAATTCTAGATGAGGAAAAATGCTGTCTTTGCATGGCTCATTCATCAGAGAAAGAGAAATGTATTAAACGAGCTACTGAAATACATTATTTAATAAAGCAAAATGTGATGAAATCCTGTCACTTTTTTTAAGGACGAAGTCCTCTGACATAAGGCTCTGAGGTTCAAATCTATACCTCCTCCTAAAGCATATTTTATTTTATGTTATGTTATTTTATTTTTTCCTCCTAAAGCACACTTTAAATTGAACCTATTATAACTGATTGTATAGTGTTCCACTTAAGTATCTGCTTAGTCCATTTTTAGATACCGTTCATCCAGATAGGAAATACTGTCCAACAACTATGGGGTTAAATAAAACAAAACAAAAAAACCTGACAAGCACTAAAATGTTATCTACTTTTGTCCTCCTCTATGTGCCTTTCTTCCATGAAACAGAGAATTAATGATCCTATTATTTGCATTATTATTATTTGTATTATGGATTTGTGATGCATTTCTAATGTCTACATTTTTATGAAATTGACTACTTTATGAAAGGTAATTAAATGATTCCAGAAAGGACTTTTTGTTTTAATCAAAAAATCATTGTGTATGATTCTATGTAAACAAAACAAAACAAACAAACAAACAAAAAACACTCCATGCTAAAAGGTATGGCCATTTAGTTATCCGTAAAACCAAAGAGAACTTCCAACGAAAGATCTTGGGACCATGAGAAAACATTTCATCCAGGCTGCTGGCTGGCAACAGGCCACGCAAAGCAGCACCCAGCCCTGTGTGGAGAGCAGGTTGGCAGATGTTATTAGCTGACTTTTGCTGAAAAAGTATGGGAGAACAGTTGGAAAATCACAAGGTGTTGGACAAGCTCTAAATAAATAAATAGCTTATTTGGCAGTAGAAAGAGAGAAAGACAATGAGCTCCTTCGTTGAGGAAGAAGACAGGGATACTTCTCATTACAGAGTTCCCTCCTGTTGGTTTCATGGGCTGACTTCTTAATGAGAATGGGAATTGTACCTCCCACACGTGTGTTGAGAGGTTCTAGGACTTCAGAATGACAATTAGGTTGCAGTTTTGCTCCAGATTTGTGATCTTTCTGGTGTGGGAATGCCACCGATGTAGGTGAGAGTTCTTCGTCCTCCTCCCTTGGTGATTGAGGCAGCACGTGGGGAAAGTGCCAAGTGCCAACTTGGAGCTTCTCACACCTTAACTTGAACATGGCATTTAACACTAGAATAGCCCTAAGGAAAAAAACAAACACCCCCAAAACGACACTCGTTAACATCCGAGGGGCACGGCTAATAAGGATTCAGTGAATATGTGAAAATCTAATTTTGTAGAAAAAGCGGGAGTCAAAAAGAAAAGAATGAGTCAAAAAGAAAAGAATGAAACAATTGCAAAAGGTACTTTCTCGGAGGAGATCATTATCCCATGAGGCTGAAAGGAGGTTATCCCAGGGTCATTGTTGGCTAGTTAGGGTTGCTGAACACATAGGCAGGCCCATTTAGATCCCTCACAAAGTAAGATGGAAATCATCACACAGCCCACAAAATTGGGCCACATTTTCTTCAAATTCCAAGAATCCCTTCATCTCTCCTTTCTGAGTAGACATATTGCTAGGCAACATTTGTTAACACAGAAAGGACAACAAGATGTAAAAGGAATAGAAAACCAGAGCAGCATGTCTACGAAGGTGCCCCCAACACACACACACACGCACACATGCATACAGGCACACACACTTAAAACGACATTCCAAGAGGTATTATTTTTTGTTAAAGTATGACTTAAAATGGAAGATCGACTTTAAATATACCTCTTTGAGGCAAACTCTACTATGATACATGCCTCACTGATTCTTCTTCCCAAATTCATGCTACTCCACAATAATCATAACTCTACGGGCTAAAACGCTGTTTTCTTTGTGTATATAGGGTTCTTTTGGCACATAAGAGCAACTGGCAGAATCTTTAAGTTACATGCTTACAAATATGTGAAAATATTTATTACCCTTTCAAAAATTACAATCTTGTTATCCTTAGACTTAAGATTTCATTATATTTAAAATAAAGACCTTTGTAAACTATAGAGGACATTCAAAGGCAAACTTCCAGGACTTAATAGGAAATAACCAACATTATTGTTTCAAATTATTTCACGAAGATACACCAATTAAAGGCAGAAAATAGACAAGGGCTTGTTTTGTTAGCCTTCTTAGTTTCTGCAAGACCCGGAGGCTGCTCCGGTCTCAACTCAGGGACACCCAATCCTCACCGGTTGCCCCCACGGTTAGGAGATGCGACTGCAGGGGCACTAATTTGTAATCGACTTGGAAAGTCACAAAAGCCATCACAAAAGCCCTGTAGATGTAAACACTGGAAGCACTTCTTCAAGGGCATTTTCGACGAGGCAGTCGCCGCCCGCGAAGGGCGCGCAGGTCTGGAGCCGCCCACCTCCGCGCCACCCGGAGCGGGGCCGGGAGGGTCTGGTGGGGAGGAGGGCACCCCGCCGCGGGGACCCGGGCTCGGAGCTTCGTTCTCGCCGGAGCCCGCCCTCTTTCCGGCACTATGGAAACTGCAATTTTCTACGCCTGCTCGTCCCCCTTCTCTTTCTCTTATTACATCCCAAACAGAAGATTTCAACTTCCCGAGAACCTGACAAGTGAATGGCGCTGAGGACGCCCCGGAAGAGCCCACGACCTGGCTGCGGGGGAAGGGCGCCCCCGAGCGGGTGGGACCCTGGGAGCCACCCGAGGCGAGCACAGTCCGGGATCGGGGGCGCCGCGCCCGCGCCCCTCCCCTCCTTCCAGGAAAAGGGCACCGAGCTGCTATCGACCCAGCGCTCACCGGTGACTAATGTGATGCTCGTAAACAAGGCGCGGGCCGGGCACCCGGGAACCACCCAGGCGCAAACCCGCCGCGGCGGGCGGGCGCGCGCCCACCCCGAGTTTGGGCGCCAGATCCGCTCGCCCAAGTGTGTATGATGGTGGGAGGGGGTTAGGAGAGGGCAGCCAAGTTCATTGCCCCTTCTGGCCCCCGCGAGTGGGGCGGCAGCTGGGCGCTGCGGGGCCCGAGGAAGGGTGCTGCGGCCCCCCGCACCCCCCACCGGCGCGCAGCCCCGGCTGGCGGTCTCGGCCCTTGATCTCCGCCGGCCCCCGCCCCCTGCAGTGTCCCCTCCCCCGGTCCCCTCCCCGGCGGAAGCTCCGAGCCCAATTAATTGAGTCAAAGGCGGGAGGGAAGGGCCCTCCGCGCGGAGGCCGGCCCCCGCCCCTCCTGCGCGCCCCTTTTCCCGCCCTGGGTGGCATCTCCTCCGCCGGCATCCACAACGAGCCTCTGATTAATGAGGCTCGGGCCGGCCCTCACCCCGCCCGGGCCCGGGCCTCCGCGGGAGGGGGAGGGGACGGCGGGAAACGCAGCCCGGGGAGAAAGGGGGGCGGGGCGGGGGTGCGCGGCCCGCCCCCCCGCGGCCTGCTCCCATTGGCTGCGAGGGCCGTCCGTCGGGGGGCGCGGCGCCAATGCGGGCGGCGGGGCGGGGCGGCCGCGCCGTGTGTGCCTGCGTAACGCCGAGTCACATGTTGTTTTGCTCTTCTTAGTTCAGTCACTCGGTGCGCGATGTGTTACTCACTGTGCGGCGGGGACCGCGACGAGCCCGGGTCGCCGTTGGCAGCAGCAGCAGCAGCCCCGGTGGCGGCGCGGACCCCGAGTGCCCGGGCGCACCCCGGCACCCCGGAGCGCGGCGCAGCGGCGGGACCGGTGCGGCCGCGCGCGCCTTAGGCTCGGCTCCGCGGCTCGGGGACCCCGACTCTCGGCCCAGCCAACGAGTCCCCAGGCGCCGCCCGAGAGCCCGGGAGACAGCGGCCGCGGGCAGCCGGGCCAGGGGGCGGCCACCGCCCGCGCCGGGCATCCTCCGGGGCGCGGGAGCGCGGAGGGCGCTGCGCCACCGCCCGGTGCCGGCCCCCGCGGGCCTCCCCTAACCTTCCCCACCTCCTGGGCCCGAGGGACGCGGGCTCCGGCGGGCGAGCAGGGGGGGGGAGGGAGCCGCCCCCGCCCGCGTCCCCCTCCGCTCTCCCCCAGCTTCTCCACGCCGGGCCGGGCGGCGCGGCCCGAAACGCCGGCGATGGCGAGCCCGCCGCTGCATGGGCCCCCCGGGCCGGCGGGCGGCGACGGCCCCAACCTCAACAACAACAACAACAACAACAACCACAGCGTGCGCAAGTGCGGCTACCTGCGCAAGCAGAAGCACGGCCACAAGCGCTTCTTCGTGCTGCGCGGGCCCGGCGACGAGGCGACGGCGACAGCGGGCGGGGGGCCGGCGCCGCAGCCGCCGCGGCTCGAGTACTACGAGAGCGAGAAGAAGTGGCGGAGCAAGGCGGGCGCCCCGAAGCGGGTCATCGCGCTCGACTGCTGCCTGAACATCAACAAGCGCGCCGACGCCAAGCACAAGTACCTGATCGCGCTCTACACCAAGGACGAGTACTTCGCGGTGGCGGCCGAGAACGAGCAGGAGCAGGAGGGCTGGTACCGCGCGCTCACCGACCTGGTCAGCGAGGGCCGCGCCGGCGACGCGCCCCCCGCCGCCGCCACCGCTGCGTCCTGCAGCGCCTCCCTGCCCGGCGCCCTGGGCGGCTCGGCCGGCGCCGCCGCGGCCGATGACAGCTACGGGCTGGTGGCGCCCGCCACGGCCGCCTACCGCGAGGTGTGGCAGGTGAACCTGAAGCCCAAGGGCCTGGGCCAGAGCAAGAATCTGACGGGCGTGTACCGCCTGTGCCTGTCGGCGCGCACCATCGGCTTCGTGAAGCTCAACTGTGAGCAGCCGTCGGTGACGCTGCAGCTCATGAACATCCGCCGCTGCGGCCACTCGGACAGCTTTTTCTTCATTGAGGTGGGCCGGTCGGCCGTCACGGGCCCAGGTGAGCTGTGGATGCAGGCCGACGACTCGGTGGTGGCGCAGAACATCCACGAGACCATCCTGGAGGCCATGAAGGCACTCAAGGAGCTCTTCGAGTTCCGGCCGCGCAGTAAGAGCCAGTCGTCGGGCTCGTCCTCCACACACCCCATCAGCGTCCCCGGCGCGCGCCGCCACCACCACCTGGTCAACCTCCCCCCCAGCCAGACGGGCCTGGTGCGTCGCTCGCGCACCGACAGCCTGGCCGCCACTCCGCCGGCCGCGAAGTGCAGCTCGTGTCGGGTGCGCACGGCCAGCGAGGGCGACGGCGGCGCGGCGGCGGGGGCGGCGGGCGGCAGGCCAGTGTCGGTGGCCGGGAGTCCCCTGAGCCCCGGGCCGGTGCGCGCGCCCCTGAGCCGCTCACACACCCTGAGCGGCGGCTGCGGCGCCCGCGCGAGCAAGGTGGCGCTGGCGCCGGCAGGGGGCGCCCTGCAACACAGCCGCTCCATGTCCATGCCGGTGGCGCACTCGCCCCCAGCCGCCACCAGCCCCAGCAGCCTGTCGTCCAGCAGCGGGCACGGCTCCGGCTCCTACCCGCCGCCTCCAGGCCCGCATCCGCACCTGCAGCACCCCCTGCACCACCCCGCGAGCCAGCGGCCCTCCAGCGGCAGCGCCTCGGCCTCGGGCTCCCCCAGCGATCCTGGCTTCATGTCTCTGGATGAGTACGGCTCCAGCCCTGGGGACCTCAGAGCCTTCTGCAGCCACCGGAGCAACACGCCCGAGTCTATCGCTGAGACACCCCCGGCCAGGGACGGCAGCGGGGGCGAGCTCTACGGGTACATGACTATGGACAGGCCCCTGAGCCACTGTGGCCGCCCCTACCGCAGAGTCTCGGGGGACGGGGCCCAGGACTTGGACCGAGGGCTGAGGAAGAGGACTTACTCCCTGACCACACCTGCCCGGCAGCGGCCGGTACCCCAGCCCTCCTCTGCGTCCCTGGATGAATACACCCTGATGCGGGCCACCTTCTCTGGCAGCTCCGGCCGCCTCTGCCCGTCTTGTCCCGCGTCGTCTCCCAAAGTGGCCTACCACCCCTATCCCGAGGACTACGGCGACATCGAGATCGGGTCCCATAGGAGCTCCAGCAGTAACCTGGGTGCCGACGATGGCTACATGCCCATGACCCCTGGCGTGGCCCTCCTGGGTGGTGGCAGCGGTAGCTGTAAGAGTGATGACTACATGCCCATGAGCCCCACTAGCGTGTCGGCCCCGAAGCAGATCCTGCAGCCTCGAGCCGCCGCCGCCGCAGCCCTGCCCCCCACGGGAGCCGTAGTGCCGGCGCCCACCCCCACGGCCGGCAGGGCCTTTCCAGCCAACGCCGGCAGCTACAAGACGAGCTCCCCAGCCGAGAGCTCCCCCGAGGACAGTGGGTACATGCGCATGTGGTGTGGCTCCAAGCTGTCCATGGAGAACGCGGACACCAAGCTGCTACCCAACGGGGACTACCTCAACATGTCCCCCAGCGACGCGGGTACCTCGGGGACCCCTCCCGACTTCTTCTCGGCCGCCTTGCATGGCAGCGGGGAGATGCTCAGGGGAGTCCCTGGCTATTGCTACAGCTCCCTGCCCCGCTCCTACAAGGCTCCCTACACGTGCAACGGGGACAACGACCAGTATGTGCTCATGAGCTCCCCCGTGGGGCGCATCCTGGAAGAAGAGAGGCTGGAACCGCCGGCCGGCCCGGGGACCGCGCCGTCCACTAGCGCTCTCGCGGCAGCAGGCGGCCACACCCAGCCTCCTCACCCAGTAGTGCCTTCGCCCAGCAGGCCGAGTGGCAGCCTCGGTGGCCGCCCCGACAGCTTCCTGAACCAGCGCTGCCGGTTAGTGCGGCCCACACGCCTGTCCCTGGAGGGGCTTCAGACCCTGCCCAGCATGCACGAGTACCCTCTGCCGCCCGAGCCCAAGAGCCCCGGCGAGTACATCAACATTGACTTCGGCGAGGCCGCAGCGCGCCTGTCTCCGCCCGCGCCCCCGCTGCTGGCTTCGGCGGCCTCCTCGTCCTCGCTGCTGTCGGCCAGCAGCCCGGCCTCATCCCTGGGCTCAGGCACCCCGGGCACCAGCAGCGACAGCAGGCAGCGCTCCCCACTCTCCGACTACATGAACCTCGACTTCAGCTCGCCCAAGTCACCCAAGCCGGGCCCCCAGAGCGGGGACCCCGTGGGCTCCCTGGATGCCTTCCTGTCCCCCGAGGCCTCGTCCCCCTACCCGCCGCTGCCCCCACGCCCTCCCGCCCCCACCTCCTCCCTGCAGCCGCAGCCGCCCCCGCCGCCCCCCCCAGGGGAGCTGTACCGCCTGCCCCAGGCGTCCACTTCCCAGGGCCCCAGCGCTGCCTGCTCTTCGTCCCCGGAGACTGGGGACAATGGGGACTACACCGAGATGGCCTTTGGCGTAGCTGCCACCCCGCCACAACCCATCGCGGCCCCCCCGAAGCCGGAAGGTGCCCGCGTGACCAGCCCCACGTCCGGCCTGAAGAGGCTGAGTCTCATGGATCAGGTGTCGGGAGTGGAGGCCTTCCTGCAGGCGAGCCAGCCCCCAGACCCGCACCGGGGAGCCAAGGTCATCCGCGCAGACCCACAGGGGGGCCGCCGCCGCCACAGCTCCGAGACCTTCTCCTCGACCACCACTGTGACCCCCGTGTCCCCGTCCTTCGCCCATAACCCTAAGCGCCACAACTCGGCCTCTGTGGAAAACGTCTGTCTCAGGAAAAGCAGCGAAGGGGGCGGTGGCGGCGTCCTGGGTGGGGCCGAGGAGCGCCCCACCTCCCCCCGCCAGTTGCAGCCACCGCCCCCCCAGCAGGCGCGCCCAAGGGTATCGAGTCAGCCTGGGGGCTTGGTTGGCTGCCCAGGGGGCAGTGGCTCTCCAATGCGCAGGGAGACCTCTGCCGGCTTCCAGAACGGCCTCAATTACATCGCCATCGACGTAAGGGACGAGCCTGGGCTGTCACCCACCCCGCAGCAGCATCCGCATCCACAGCCCGGAGACAAGAGCGCCTGGGGCCGGACCCGCAGCCTCGGGGGTCTCATCAGCGCTGTGGGGGGCAGCAGCAGCGGTGGGGTGTGTGGGGGGCCGGGCCCTGGCGCCCTCCCCTCCGCCAACACCTATGCCAGCATTGACTTCTTGTCCCATCACCTGAAGGAGGCCACCATTGTGAAAGGTGAGGCCCTTGGACCTTGTGGATCGTGGGCGGACGGGTGGGCGAAGGGTGGGGGGAAGGGTGCAGAAGCCGGTGAACTGCTCTGGGTTCACTGCCATTCTCTTCTGTAGTACCTTGACCCCAGCACCAAAATTTTGGACCAGCCTTCTTGTTTTGTTTTCCTTTGGGCTCCCCTGGCTTCCTTCTGTTCCAAACACCAAGAGCAGTCCAGGGGTCTTTGAGTTGAACGGGAAGCTTCCCACTCGGGAGACTTGGATTTGTTCTTCTCCCCAAGCGCCAGGTCTTTTTTCCCCACAGACCCCCCCGCTTCCCATCGGTTCCCAGGGCAGATGTCTCCCCAGGTCAGCCACCCCAGAGTGCCAGCCAGGTGTAGGTTCTTGACCTGAAGTTTGACAGCTCCCTCACCTTTCCCTTTGTTTTCCTGGAACCAGGGTCCCACCTGATTTTTGCTGAGCCTCAAAGTTTATAAAAACAGGCCTGTAAGTCGTTTAGAAAATGAGCGTCCATTTTGGTGGCAGTAACAGGGAACAGTTAACCATTTCAGTTTTACACGTAAACTGGAGGGGCTTTGCCCGAGGAGACACCGTTTTTCTCCTGAGGGTCTGAAATGGCGACAGTGCCTACACACAGTGTAAAAGCAGTGGTTTTGAGCGTACCTGGGAGTCACCTGGTCAGAGTTAAACCTGGATGGCCAGGCTGTAGAAAGCCCCAGAGATTCTGATGCAGTAGGTGTAGGGTGTGGCCCGGAGTGTGCCTTTCTAAGAAGTTCCCAGGTTGTGTTGATGCTGCTGGTTGGGGAGCATCCTCTGAGCACCCTATCCTGTGCTAGGCTCACCTGAGGAGGTTTGAGAATTGACCTACTGGGCCTCGCCCAGACACATTCAAGCAAAGCCTCCAGTGGGCAGAGCACAGGCACCAGTGTCGTCCAGAGTTTGCCCAGGTGATGGGCACGTGTGGCCGGGATTTAGAATCAGTGCTTTAGAGAGAATAAGTGGAAGACAACCTCCCAGGTCTTTTCCAGAACAATTGGACAGGAGGGTGCCCCGTATTGTTCACAGTCTCATCAAATATCCATGAGGAGAGAGGGGTGTGCTTGCTTGCAGCTGGTGGTGCATTCTGAGGATCTCAAACTTTGAGTGGCTGGGGGTTGGGGGTTGGGGAACAAGAGGGAGTGAGTATTCAATTCCTCATTTTTCTTTGGTGGGGGTGGGTGTTGCTAGTAAGGTAGAGGCTCTGGGGCCACCACAAAACAGGAAGCAGCGGATAGTGTTCTGCGGATGCTGGCCTAAGGTCAGCAGGCTGCAGAGGGACTGAAGCGATGATCTCGGTGGCTTGGGGATTCGTGCGCCTTTTGTTCTTAAAATAAACAGAGTAGCTGGATGCCATCTAAGTCCAACATAGGGTTTGGCGTATGCCAAACTGTTAGTCCCTGGGGTGTAAAAATATAGCTACGGGGTAAGTACCCTTTTGTTCTAATACAGTAGAGGAAGAGCTTTTTACTTCTTTTATTAAAACCATAGAGTAAAAGATGAAAAGAGTCAGAGAGAATTATCAGGAATATGGTGCTATGGCATCTAATTACATCAGTTGGAACTTGTCAGAATGTCTCCCATAAACGATAACTCTCCACTGAAGGTCACTTTGCTTGGAGTGAAGCACTACAGGTACTTCTGGAAAAAGGCTCCTGTGTGTCAGGGAGTTGGAGGGTGAGCTGCCGTCCAGGACACAGCCCATAGTAACACCCCAGCATGACCGGAACTGAGTTGCGGGAAAAAATGCATGCACGCAAAAATTTTTTTCCTATGCCCAAATGGATATATGGTGTATATGCCATAGTGAACATGAAAGTACATTTTGCTGAAATCTGATTCTCATCCGAAAAGCAGCCTGAGAACATAACACCTTTTACACCTTTTGGTGAAGTAGGCAGCAAAAACCTGGACTGGACTGAGCCAGGCCCCAGGAGTGGGTTCTTGCTGCAGCAGCAGGAGGAGTGACCTGGGGGTTGCGTCGCCAAGCCTGAAAGGATTCAAGGCCTTTCTGATAAAGGAGATACATTCAGAAGCGTGATTCATGTATGATATAGTGCCCTTTTCAGACTAGGGAAAATTTTAAACTGCAAGAGATAAGTTTAGTTCGAGACCTGATTTAGCTTGGTTTTGTTTTCCCACCAGTAGAAAATCCCTTCCAACGTATAGGATTCAGGACTCTGAAACTAAAACAGCAGTTCATATGCTCTGTGGTGGCTGAACAAAGATGAGATTGGATTTGCATGCTGTTTTTCCAGAGTCTCTGGGGGCATTATGGTAAACACCCATTTAAGAAGGAAAAGGACTATTTTTAAGCAAAATAGAGAGCGGCAGTTGATCCATTGTGCCAAAACCACAGTTTTTTTAAAAGGACTGCATGCTAAATGGATTTCTAGTAAACTAATGTGACACAGAGAACAGTAGAACAGGAAAGACAAGGAGGTCATCTTAATTAACGTGAACCTGAGTTGTGGTCTGCGGAGCCAGAAGGGAATTCAAAGTGAACGTCCACTTTTATTTAACTCACGTGTGCATGTAGAAATTTGTTTGTGGTGCTCATAAATGAAAAGTTCACAGGAGATAAGCGTCCTTTGAGAGAATGATTTATAGGGAGGAAGACTTGGAAAGCATTTCTTTGAAGATGAAATAGGAGAACTTCCTGGGTCATTGCGTGCACTGGCCTGGTGCTCAGAAGTGGCTTATGTGTCCACACTGAGCTCCTCAGGCTCCACATGGGGACACGTCATTAATTATGCCGAAGCAGAATAATTCGGGGTTGTTTGGGTAGGGTTTGGCATTTGCATAAGTGGTAACAAAGACGTAAGGTTCCTGCAGTGCTTGATAGTTGTTTACAATAGAATTGGGGATGGTGGGATTTTGGTGCCGGAACCAAAGAAACAATTAGTATACCTTAGGGATGTGTGTGTGTGTGTGTGTGTGTGTGCGTGTGTGCGTGTGCGCGCGTGCGCGTGCGTGTGTGCGCGCATGCTCTGGATTAATATGTAATAATAATATATGTGATAGAATAGTTATGTATATTAATCCAGAGCAAATAAAGATTGAACTCTAAATTATGCATCTTACTTGGGAGCAAGGGAAGGTCCTTAATGTGTGTTTTGCGTGTGTGTATGTAGGAAAATCCAACCAATCTGTCAGAGCGTTGTTGTTTCAGAACTGGAAATATAGTACAGGATTTACTGTGCTTTAAAGCAGCATTTAAAAACTAACTGTGTACATTTTTGTGCTATGATTGGAGGTTGGTGTATATTGTAAAAGGTGCTATCTTAGTGTTCTGTTCCTCTTTAGTGGGATTTTTATTCTAAAATTGGTTTTCATGTATGTATAAGGCAGATTAGATAAGAGTTACCATTGAAGGCATCTGTGTTTAAATTCTGTTTGATAAAAGGACTATTTATTCATATCCTATGGTCAGAGGATTTGGGGATAAGAGGAATGTCTCCAAAGGAACGATATCATCACAATTTACGTTTAAAAGGGTTGCCTACTGGAAGTCTGAAAGCAAGGAAACCGGAATATTTTTCAGTTGCTTGACAAGCTACATGCCCTTTATTTTTCCGTTGTGCGTGCTGTCCAGCGCTTGTTGTAATAAGATAATAATGAACACTGCTCCTGCCCTGTTCCCAGGAACAGACAACCAAGGTGCTAATGAAAACACAGGCTTTCGTGAATGAAAGTCACGTGACTCGTTCTACTTCCTTTATTGAAAGAGAAACCTTTACAAAAATAGTACTTCGTAGAAGGAAGCATAGTATGTGGAACATTAAACCAGGAATCAGGAAACCAGGTTTCTGGTTGCTGATCTTAATGAGTCATTGTGTGACAGAGGAAAACCATTTAACTCCACTTTCTCACTTTCTCTGTCTGTAAAATGGGGTAATTATAACCCTCTCCCTTCCGTGGCTCTGGCCACTGGGCGGTCCAGCAGATCATAAAAATCAAGAACAGTTAAAACACTCTTCTCAAGGATCCTGCTCATAAACCCACTGATGCTATTGACACTTACTACCTTGAAACCATGAGTATTTACAGGAAAGTCACTTTTGTCCGTGGCGTTCTTAAAACAAAAAACAAAAAACTGGAAAAACTCAGAGTCTGAAAACAGAGCTAATACCCTTTTAAGAAACGCGTGTCTTTTTTGCTTCTTTGCTAGTTAACACCCCAGTCGCCAGGAACCATGTTTTCCCTCTTTACTTAAGGTGAGATGTTGTTCATAGATAATTATCAGTTGCAGTGAAGTGTAGTGGTTTAGATTACATAGGAGAATAACAATGGGGAAAACAGCATCCTAATGCTGAAACTACATTAAGACTGTCCTTTTGATTACCTTTTATGATTTGTTTGTATGTCAAGACATACTGTCAAGATGAAGATTTTTTAATTAGAATATGCTTTTTTTTTTTTAACTGATAGCGTTGGCTCTCAATGTGGGGTGTATTGAAAGGAAACCAGAACCCTTGAACGTTCAGCTGCTGAATCCAGTGTTGGGCCTGGGTGGATTTACTTAGGGGAGCCACTCCAGAGTTTTGATTTGTCTGGTTGTCAGACAGGGTAGGGAACCTCCAGAGTTGGCTTGAGTCATTTGCTTTTCCACAGGCCTCCCCCCACCACAAAAGGAATTCTCATAGATATATATGTTTTATTTTCCTTGGAGCTCCATGGATTAAACGAATCTTTCTCTTTTTCTGGAGAGGAGAACTTGCAGCAGTTTAACGAACAGCATGGGCATAATGGGTTTTCTTTTAAAATTCCCACTAATGCATTTTCTGGAGAAGCATAGTTCCAAGAGCTGGTTAACTTTTGGTATCAGATTTGGCAAGTGGAGAGGGTTCTTTTTGTTTTGTTTTTTTGGGTAGCGCAGAATCAAGTGTTCCCGTTTCACCTTAGAAACTTAAGGGAAAATGTAACTTTACTCTTTTATCTGCATTGCCAAGTAGAGTGGGGAAAAACTCAGAGGGAAGTAAAGCGCCGCCCAAAGCCCGTTCTTCACCGGAGTCCACTAATAATGGGGGAATCCGCTGCCGATTTTGTCTTCTACAGACATGAGGAGAATGTGTATTTCTGTACAAGATGGACAAGGCATCTTAATGGGGGCATTTTAAAAAACAAATGAAAACAAAGTGTTCTGACCCTCTAAAATGATCAGTTATAAGCATGTCCTTGATCAGGTGGTTGTTTTGTGAAAACATACTGTCCACATTTAAATGGGGGAGACTCTGTGTTAATTTTAGTTGTATTGTAGACTGAGTTCAGTGGTAGGTTTTTTTCTGAGGGGAACTCGTGGAGTCATCCTTCAACATAGGGGGAATGCTGAGGCGGGGTGTTGCTGGTGATGATTTGATTTCTTTCTAGAAAGCTATAGAGACTTGTGTGAACTGGGCACAGGAATAAAAGGCCCAGAAGGAAGTTTAAAGAGAGGGACTGGGAATACACGTTGTACGGTTGTACGGTACCATCTTGCTTGGTGGATCCTTCTGGGCATGGTGCTCTTGCTGCTTCACTGAATTCACTGCATGGGAACGCTGAAAGAGAATTGGGTTAAAATTTAAAGGCTGCATGTTTACAAGTGATAAAATAGGCAAGTTAGGGGTTCTGATTTCTTGGTGATTGGACTAGAAAAATACTGAATTTGCATAAAGTTGCCTTTACATGTCCAGAGACATTGTAAAACTCAGTCAGGTAAATGCGTCTTCAAATTTGGCCGTTTCTTTATGCCATACATGATATTGATGCCCACAGAAAAGATTTATAAAATACTCTTTGCCTACTGTGCTTTTACTTAAATTTGGAATATTTGGTCAAATATTGTGGTATATAATATACTTCAAAGATAAATGATCTATGCATAGCACCTTGTAAATACTGGGGTTTTTTTTAGTATTGATTTTATGTGTATATATGTATTTATTTATTTATTTTTAAGGTTTTATTTATTTTATAGATGGGGGAGGGGCAGAGGGAGAGGGGCAAGCAGACTCTGTGCTGAGTGCGGAGCCCCACTCAGGGCCCGATCACACGACCCTGAGATTGTGACCTGAGTCAAAATCAAGAGTCTGATGCTCAACTGACTGAACCACCCAGGGGCCACTTTAGTATTGATTTTCAAGAGTATCAGATTTTCCAGAAACAAATATTTTGTGTGTGTGTTTATGGGGGGGGGGCTTCCGTTTCTCATCTAGTCGTGCTCCAAGAGGCTTGATGTGAATTTTTTTTTAATTGAAACTTGAATACTGAATAATGACATATTCTCTAATCATGTTAAAACTTTATAACCTCAAGTATAATTTTAGTCTTACTGGTGCTTTAATCTATCCACATGGTATTGGTATAAATCACTGTGTGAGTTAGTATAGTCTAGTATTAAATTTCAGTTTTTTCAATGTGTAAGAATGGGATTATGATAAATTTCCTTATATTATGTGACTTTAATAATTACCTTAAAATCCGTATGTTTATCTTAAGAAGGATTTATGCTTTTCCATAGTATTAATGCATAATCTTTAGTATTTATGAATGTGACATAGTGCTTTCTCCATGCAAATTTATAAGTAGTTACTTAAGTCAGTCCATCTTTTGCCTCCAAATTATGTGTAACTAACAATCCCAAAACTTGATGGGCAGTGAAAGAAAGCAGCTGGCGCTGGAGCTTGTGACATTGTAACCATTATTTTGATCAATATTGAAAGATTATTGTGCTCCCCTATCCCCTTTAGGTCAGTAGTACTGTTTAAAATCCAGAAAGTGTTTTTTCTCACTTCATAGTGCTGAGACATTTTCCTACCTGTAGTATCACGTAGTACTGCAAAACCCAGTGACATAGGCAGGGCCACTCCTTGGGAATGAGGAATCTGCCGCTGAGGGAGATGCCCCGCGACTTGTCCAGGTCCCCTGCGCTGAAAAGAGTACTGTTGGGTGAATCACAGAGGGGTGCTACTGACCAGCGCTGTCCGGGGGTGCCCTGCGGTTCTGTCTCCAAGTGCTCTTTATGTGTCCGCGTCCTAAACTCTGCTTCCTGAGCTCACAGCCAGTAGTTACATTAGGATTTTACTGGACCTGCCTCAAGCAGCTCTGAAGGTTACTGTGTTGTTTTTTTTTTTTTTTTACATCGCTGGGGTGATAGTTACTTCATTTCTCTCTCCTTTTTTTCTTCCACGTATTTATTCATTCCCAGTAAAATGTGGGCAGGTGAGCAGGAAGTAGGACACGGAAGGAAACCCCCCCCCCCGATTTCTTTAAACCCCCGTCCTACGCCCGGCGGTGTGGAGAGCTTAGGATCTGATAGGACTTTGAAGGCTGTCAGTGTGTTGCTGACTTCACGTGTTTGAGGTTGTTGGTTGGTGGTCTGCTCGGGGGGTTTCCAGGCTCGCTTCCTGGAGTTCTAGGGGTCTGCGATGAGGAAGGCTCCTGTTCCCCCACCTGTTTCGGCTTCAGCAAAGCCGGCTGTACATTATACTTGGGAAGACACCTCCCCGCCCTCCCAGCACCAAATGCATTAAAACTCCTTCCACGCAGCATGGTGAGAATCAGAAGGGAATGCAAGTTCGTTTGAAGGGAGAAGAGCTGGGAGCTGTTGGTATAATGTAACTCATTTAAGATTGTGAACACAGAGGCCCAGGGAGGTCAGACTTCTTCTCCAAGGTCACCATTTAATTAGTTGGTAGAAATGTTTGTAAATATTATCAAGAAAGAATAGAGTATGCTCTGTCTCTGTGGGTCCTTTGTGTACTATGAGTAACTTTCTCCCAGGGCTGTCCGGTTCGCTGCAGAACAGCTCAGCGTTTGTACAAGTGGTATCTGTCTTTTTTACTTTGGGACATTTTGCTTCATGCATAGACTAAAAGGTCTGCTGGTCGCCAGAAGTAGGGGATACAGAGGCACCGAAGTAAGGAAGTGGGCTGTAAATCCCGGAACGAGCCTGCTCACGACCATGTGGGCAGTGTTTACTGGTGAGGCAGAGGAGAGAAGCTTTGGCAAACACATTCCAGATCATGTGCTTACTTGTTAAAAAAAAAAAAAAGAAAGAAAGAAAGAAAAGAAAGAAGAAGAAAATTCCTGGCATAATTCAGATGGAAAAGCCTGTATTATAAAACGTACGTCCTTGATCTTTGTGATGGGTTCAACCTGGATGGTCGATCCGGTCAGGGCTTGAGGTGTCTTTATGATGTATTTATTCTATAAGTGAAATATCATGTTCTCCTCATTATGAATAAGTCCATTAGCAGTTTCCTAAGAAATGAGTCATTAACCTCTTTAATGATGAGTGTATTTGAAAACTAACCAATTTAGAATTTGCCCAAGGACCGATAAGTTAACTTATCAGTTGTTGCTAGGTGGTAATCTGGGGACTGGCTTATTTCACGAGTGCCTGTCTTGTTTTCGAGATTTCTTTTTCCTGAGGAAAAAAAAATCATTTAACTGAATTTTTATATGAAGAGAAATGGTTTTTCTACCTTCCTAATGATGTGACTGTAACCCCACTTTCCAAGGCATAGGGGAAGATGTAAACAAACCAAAATTCTTAAGCTGTCCATAGTTTTTAAAAATGTCATGGGGCTCCATGGGCTTGTGCTCTGGTGGGTGAGTCAGTTTTGTTTACATTAGCTGCCGGTGTCTCCAGCATCTTCGGAGAGACTACTTCCTTCCTAGCAGATGGCAGCCTCAGGGCCACGTGCCTGCCTGGTAAGCAGCGTGCACCAGTAACCTACCCAGCCGCTTGGCGTCCCAGGCTGCCTGCTGCAGGGGCTCAGCAAAGCAGGGGGACCCTGCCCTCCCCTTCCCTCCCCATCAGTGCAGCTTTTCGGGTTGAGGGGAGAGCAGAGTTCAGAGTGCCCCGTCTCTTCAGTTCTGGCTGTGGAGCACGTACCAGGATAAATGGAAAAGCTGACGAATGAAGATTCTGATGTGCTTGCTCTGTAGGGAGTCTTCATAAAGAAGCCCAGCAGGCTTTCCCAGGGTGAGGTTTGGATCCCTTCCCTAGAGCACCCCTGGAATTGGCATGGCTGCCCTGCCCAGCAGGGGGGCTTGGGAAGCCAGCGGAAAGCAGGGACTGCAGTTGGGGGCGGGGTGGGGGGGGCTGTGAAGCTTGGAATTCCCAGGCCTTTGGAGAAGCCACGCCCACACCCACTTGGGGGATTGTCCCCGCAGAGTGCAGAGTGGCCAGGCCAGTACTTCCCCCTCCTGTCCCCCAGCAGGGTCTCAGGCACCTGGCGGGTGGATGAGTCCGGGGTGGGGGGGGAATTGTGAGGTGGGGGAGAAGTTTTGGAAAGAGGCCAAGATGTTCTTACTAAGTTTAAGAACTATGCAAATTGTGCTTTAGAAACTCTGAGCAATAAGCAGGATTAAACAAGGCATGGATTAGTGTGCATAGAGCAGCTTGATTTTGTTTGAAGATAAGAAATGGCGGTACTAGGACTCTGGGACACTGTCAACATAGTGGAGCTCCTGAACTCCTAAGGTGGCAGAAATTGCTAGAAAGTGGTCATTTTCTTACGCTGCAGCCTGGATGCATTTTTTAGAAGATAAATTACTCAAGTGACTTGTGGCAATGTATGCTTCTGTTTTGTTCTTATGTAATAGTAGAGTTTTCCAAAAATTGTTTTCTGGCATAAACGTGACCTAAAATAGCACTTTGTGTATACAGATGAAACAGAAAACACCATTAGCTACTCATACCCGCCTCCAGTGACATTTATCAAGTAAGTTCGATGACACTTCTTCAAAGATCTTTCTTTCATTCGTTTGCTGAGTAGACTTCTAATAAATATACAGTTCAACTGAAAATATTTAGGTGGGATTTAGGAAAATAAATTGCGACGCTGTGAAATCTGTATTTCTTCCTCCTTTAGGATATTATAAATCCAGGAGCGTACAACTATGTTACAGTCAGCATCAGAAAACTAACTTCAATTGGTTCAGTAAAAAAATGAAAACTTGAATAATGCATGGTGTGGAAATAATAGATATGAAAGCCTGACAAACTTCTAAACAATGAATTTTCAAAACATTCTTTAGCTTTTACTTATTTTGACAATTTTCTAAATGAGCAATTTTTTTTTCCAAGTTTAAAGTTTATGTAGCTTCCAAATATAGTGACATTTTGGTATTTAGGGTCATATCAGAATTTTAAAGATGCAGTAGAACTGACTCACCTTAATTCCATTTTACTTCTTATCATTATTTGCAGTTTAGCTTATCAGTAGGGCTGGTTTATTAGTAGTCTTCATTCCAAATGAAATAACCACAGCAGTAAAATACCCAAATTTCTCTGGCATGGAGCATTTAATTAAGTTCCTAGAATAACTCTGGGTGATAAGCATTCATCTCCATGACTCTGGAGTCTGTCCTGTTCAGCTGGAATGTTCAGAATTCTTCGGGTCTTAAGCTATTTCCTAGAGTCGAAGACGGTTCAGCCAGTCACTCGATTGAGGTTCGGTGTGTCCCAACACCGGAGTCATCACAGGGGCGACATGAAACCAGCCTCTGGCCCCTCAGTGCTCCCCACGCAGGCTGTCCCCTGGGCAGCTGCTTGGAGCGCTCCAGAAGATGTCCACCCTTCACAGTGGGCTGGCTTGCTGGAAGGTTCTTGATGGAGCCACTCCAGCGCAGAGTCCCTTCCGCCACACTCTTGGGTTACCTCTGACGATTCTGGATTGCTCTTCTTCTCAGAAACAATAGGTTTGATTTTGCTGGGGTCTTAGCTGCTGGGTGTAGCTCACTCTACCCTGTGCCCTGTAACTGGTCCCAGGATTTCTCTTTGTGCCCAATCTTTGCTGTCAGAGGGAGTATTCCAGAAACTTCCCCACGCTAGGTTACCGGCCTCCCTTTCCTGCGCCTTCTGATTCTTCTCGGCTCACCATCCACTGCTGTTTTGCAAAGATGTCCTCTCTTTAGTTCGGGTGGTGCGAGTTCTTCCTGTGAACCTATCCTTTATTCTGCAGCCCCCAAACAAAGTGATGGGAACGCCACTCAGTGGCTGCTTAGCAGAAAGAAGGGCTGTGGGGGGGAGGGACAGGGGCAGAAAGGTTAGATCTCCCTTCAACTTTCAGATTTAATCAAATTGTTGAATATTTTTTTCATTACAAAGATGCCAGTTGTTACTTGTTAAACACTTTTAAAATGTTTCACTCCTTGAAAAATACTAAAGTGTGGGCTAGAAAGAAATAGGTTTGGTTTCCATGCTAAAAAGAAAAACAAAAGGTACTCAATCTTGAAGTCTATATTTGAGACCTAGGAAATAAATTTAATTTTGAAATGTGTTCAGATGATTAAGCATTGTAGGTAATAATAGATGCTCCAGAAAATTAAGTGGGGAAGGGAGAGAGGGCAAAGGTGACAACTTGAAGGTGATGAGGAAGCAGCTCTTGTAGATATTTAGGGGGAGAATTCCTATAGGCAAAGGGAATGAGTAGCCGTGCAAACGCCCTGGGGCAGAAGATTGCTGCTATGTTCCTGAATGAGAAGTGGTTCCGTGTGACTGACCAAGGGGA
This sequence comes from Zalophus californianus, assembly GCF_009762305.2. Classification (NCBI taxonomy): domain Eukaryota; kingdom Metazoa; phylum Chordata; class Mammalia; order Carnivora; family Otariidae; genus Zalophus; species Zalophus californianus. The sequence continues at coordinate 3,279,373 of NC_045597.1, forward strand.
GAAAGGCAGAGCTTATTAGGTGAAGTGAAGGAGGTGACAAGGGACAGTAACCTGTAGAGCCCGATCAGCCATTGTAGAGACATCAGTACATATTTAACAGTATAAAAGGAAAATCTAGTCTTTGGAACAATACATAGAGCATTTAAAGACCTTTACTGGCGTCATCTAATTCTGCCATCTTGTGTTTTTTTTGCCTGGTGAGGGATATGGCAGCTCTTGACTTTGCTTCTCCAAACTAGCAGAGAAAATGGGAGAAGCCCTGAAAGTGGGTTGAGGCCCTGAGAAGCGATGTGGTGGGCGGTGGGGGGCCCGCTGGGAGATGATAAATGAGATAAACAGCCAGGCACCTGCCTACTTGAGGAATCACATACCTGATTACACAAACATCTGTAAAGCACCTTATAATTTATAAAACATTTCTGAATGTTGTCAAGTCCTCAGGACCTCCTTGGAGGGAGGTTCTTGTTATTCTTAGGTTTTAAGAGAAAAACCTGAGGCTGGAGAGACTCTGGGCCTGGAAGGAGGTGTTGTCCTGGTAGGTTTGCTGCTGCCTGGTTCTGGGTCTTCCAGCTGACGCAGTGGCTTCTTTTGGGGGGCTGGGGGGAAGGCTGTCACCCTGGACAAGACAAACCGAGGGTGAGTCTGGAGCTGGGTTAGTGCCTCCTGGAGCCGCTTACAGCTGAGCCCCGACCCGGGGAGTTCGGCAGGCTCTGCTTTTCCTAGGGAGTGCCAGAATCAGGCTGTGCTGTGGATTGGCTTCAGCCTCCAGCTGATGGAGAGCTGAGTGTGCCGTATATTTTGTAGCTAGAACCCCCGACAGGACAGTGCTGATGTTAGGAGTGAGCCAGAGGCCGCGGACGCCAGAAGGACCCACCAGCCTCAGCCTGTGTGTGAGGGACATGGACGTTTTGCAAATGGATTTGTGTGCAGTTATTTGTCGCTTGTGTGGTTTTCAGACTTGACGGAGCATGGAGGTCTGTCTTCAGGATTTAGGTTTAGTTTTACTTAATTTTGGTGAACTATGTACAGAATACGGTAGCATACGTAAACTATTAAATTCCTCTGTTTCAATGAGATGGACGGCCTCCTCCTGATGGGCTGCTTCCCTGTATTGGCAGTTACGCCTCTGCTCGGGGATGCTCTTGCCTCTGTCAGGCCAGAAATGTGAAAGTTCAGTTTTCACGCTCAAGTGCGTGTGCTAGGAAATACGTCTATGCTCATGGGTCGCCTTGATTTCTCTGCTGCCTGAATCTGGAGAACTTGACGCAGAAGGCCCTGCGACGGTGAGAGGTGGGAGTGGGAGGCGGCGTGTCCCCAAGTGGGCTGGTCTGGGACCCGCATCCAGGGCCTTTGAGGGACGCGCGGCTGAGGTGCCCACCCCGCGGCCCGCAGCGCACGGCCGGCCGATTCCCACGCCCTGACTCCCGGGGGTCTCACTGTCGCCATGCACAGTGGTTCAAAATGAGAGCGAAGTTTACTCATTTTTTTCCTGTTCCTCTTGGTTTAGGCCACTTGGAAGCCCGTTCGTGTTCAGTTTAATACAACAGGTAGAAATTACAAAATGGCCTGTTGCTCTCTGTCTTAGAAAAATCGAGAAAATAAGCGTTATTTTTCTGTTAACCCCTATGACTGCGTGTCACAATCCTGCCACTGTGAAGTGGGGGAATGCTTTCCATGGGTGGAACATTGGGGCTGGCGGGCTGCCCTCTGGATGGGGGAGCGCTCCGCGCGTCATGTAACTGCCGGGTACGAAGCTTCCGTCCGCTCTGTTGTATTTTGTCATTTTGGTCCCTGAAGAGGTGGTTAGGAAGGCACCTGTGTTTTTAATCCATTCTTAAAAGTCCTAGAGGGTTCTGCCCAGCTTGGAGGGACTGGGGATGCGAGCGGGCTGGTCAGTGCGGAACATCCAGCCTTCTTGTGGTGGAAGCAGTGGTGTCTTCATAGTGGATTGACTGTGTCCCCCTCCCCAAGCCTAGAGCTGTTTGGGAAGCTATGTCTTTCTGTGGTCGGCTGTTTTGTTCCTTCACGTGGCTTTCTTCTCGCCAGAGAAGAGGGAGGGGTGAGAGACGTGTGTGCTTGTGTCCCCAGTGTGCCGTGGTGTGGCCCGGAGCTGGGCCCCTCCTTCCCTGTGCGTGAATACTTCCCATGCTGGGCGCAGCAGCAACAGGTGCTCTTCCTGGCTCTGGGCATAACAGTTGTGGCCCTGGCCTCCAGGAAGGTCGGGGGCCAAGGTGTCCAGCCTGCCTGCCCTCTTGAATCTCCCAAGAGGCCTTGAGAAATCCCAGGCTGGGCCCCTGACCCAGGCGTCCTGGGGTCCAGAGCCCCTCCTGTGGGAGGTCCCTCCCAGCAAATGAGCATGTAAAATGCCCACCAGGTCTGGCCACTAAGTTCTGCCAAGGCTGGAGAAGTGAGTCTCCAGCAAGTGTGCTCTGGGGAGACTCCGGTTGTGAGTGACATCGAGACAGTCTGGCATTCTGGCTGGAAGAGCATGTGGGGTACCCTAACCTGCCCTAGGTGCTGTCTGGCTGTGAAGTGGGGGTGGGGCGTGGGGGTGGGGCGGGGTTGGGGGTGGGGCGTGGGGTGGGCCACCTGCAGGCTGGGGGTGGGGCGTGGGGTGGGCCACCTGCAGGCTGGGGGTGGGGCGGGGTAGGCGGAACCACCGCCCCGGCCTCTGCCCTGGGAGGGCCTGGCCATCAGCAACTGCTGTCCTACTTCATTTTATTTTTCAGTAAATGAACTTGATAAAGATGGTTTGTAACTTAGCACTTTACATTTTTCACTACTGAAATTTTAATAAATAGTACTTCGTTTGGATGTAAATCTTTCTCATGTGCAACAGAGTCTGAATGTTGATCCACAGTTTGCTGCACTTTTGTGCAAAAACCAGAGAGACAGAGACTTGTGCCCATGGCCCCACCAGCCAGAGCCCAGCTAGCTGCCGGTGTGCCGTGCCTGCCGGGGCACATTCGACGCGGACGGGCATTTGTGCATCCTCTGATGGCGCAGCTGCCTGCATGGGGGCGCATGTGACCCCTGTCCGCGCGTTTTGTCCTGTGCATGGGGCGTGGAGCGAGCAGCCAGGCAAGGCGTTCTGTGCAGAGTTGAGAACGATGAGCTTTAAATGGCCTGGAGTTACCCCCAGAAAAACAATTCTACTTCTGTTCTGCTTCTATCCAATTAAAACAAGTTTATTCATTTCATTCCGGGAGCTGTTTGCCATTGTTTTTGTGCATTCATCAGTTGTTTATTTGCTGCTTGAAGTCCCAGTTGTTCGTGATGTCATTCACGGGTAGAATTTTGAATGAAGGAAAATGCTGTGATGGCAAACGTGCCCAGAGATACCACGACCGTGGCCACACAGATTAGCCTGAGAGCAGGGTGGGAGGAGTCAGGCTTGTCTTATTAAGAAGTCTTTGTAGTTCACAGGAACATGTGGTTATGCGTATACACCGTTTAAAGGGGTTTGAAGAAAGCAAAGGGACCCAGCTGCAAGGTCAGGTAATGCGAGTGGTGCGTGCCCCTCTGCACAAGGAAAACCATGTCTCTCTCTATATTGTGTTTGACTTCTTTGTTTATAACTTGCATACATAAAATCTCATTTGGTAGTTTCACCGTGGCCCAGGGAGGAACTCAGGGCAGGAGAATAAGGTCCCTGTGTGCAGAAGAAGGAACAGATCGGTCAGTGCTGGATCCTGGGCCCCAGGACCCTGACTCTGGTGGAACCGGTGGCCGTCCACACCCACGTCGCACTGAGCCATTGGAATGGCATTCGGTTCAGAGGGGTGGGGATGGCTTGACCTGAGTCATTCCTAAGCTCCCAGGATGCTTTTGAGATGAGTGATGGTGGGAATGAGCCAGGGCACAGCAGGGTTGGACCCTCAGCCTTGACTTCCCTAGGGCATCCTGCACCTGAAGGCTGGCTGCCCATTCACACTAGAGCCTTAAGTGAGATCTCTTCTGAGGCCCCCGGGAGACAGCCGACATCCTGTATTATGTGGATGTTATGGACGGGGAGGGAGTGGGCCTGCAGGTTAGAAGCCGGGGGCGCTCAGGCCACTGGGTGCGTTTGTGCGTGTTTGTGCCCGTTTGTGCGCTATGGAAGCTTCTACCTAGAAGGGAGATGGCTGGGTGGGGGATGGTGGATTCCAGAATCTTCCTGTTTCCATTAAATATTTCTTTCCTTAAAGACAAGCGCTTTTTTGCTTATTACGCTCTATCTTTAATACATTTCCAAATTACAGTTATTGTTAAATGTGAAAACCAGAATATATTTTAGAAACCTGAGGCCATTCCTTTTAAACTATGCTTCTAAGTCTGTTTCTTACTCAGTGATACTATAGAGGGGATTTGAGTTGTGTTTGGCATAATTTCAGACTTCCAGAAAATGCTTATTTTGATTTCAATAATAAAAATAAAAAAGGAATGAAATCATAAAACTAAAATAACCCCATAGCAACTCTTAAATATTTAATATTTGAAGGAAAGAAAGGTGCGTTTGAAACATAACAACAGGATATTTGGGGTAGATATATTTTGAATAAATTGTTATTGTACATTCCTTAATTTTATAGGAAAAACATTATATTTAGTTTGAGAACTTCAGATATAAACAATATGAACATTTTTGTAGTCTACATAAAATACATATTCTTTACATCAGTGTAAGCTCATAAGCATGATAATGTGTTAAATCTGAGGAAATTACAGTGTTCATCGGATATTTGCAGTTTTAGTGCACATGGTATCATTTGGTTCACAAGTATTCTTACCGTTTCATAGGGCAGAAATATAACGCTTATATCATGTTCATAAATGACCCCAGAAAGAGAAAAGATTTGGACTGACATATTACAACTTCACCTCTGTTGACGTTCAAAGAGTAGTTAGTACTGTAGGATGTATTTCATAATAATCACATGTTCTCAGTACTTCCGTGTTGTGTATGAATAACCAAATAGAAGGGCCGTAGGTAAGGGAAATTAATCCCAAAAGTGTGCTGGCTTCCTAAATGATTGTGTGACTTGCTCCCTCATTTTCAGTAGGGCCTGTAACAAGATAGCATGGTTTTTAGTCGCTGGTCTGGCGTTTCTAAAGGACGTAAGCTTGCAGATAATATCCAGAGGGGGAATCAGTAGTCTCCAGGTGTAACACACGGATGGAAATATGTGGTGTTATTTTGAATACTTTACCCTTCTTTCTCCCCGCTGCCTTCCTCCTGTCCTGTCCTGGGGCAGACTGTCTCTGCAGGACCACTCCTCTCTGCAGTTGAAGGGCAGAAGCGGCCATATGCAAATGAATGAGCATGGCTGTGTTCCAATAAAACTTTATTTACAGAAACAGGCAACAGGTCAGATTTGGCTGTACTTTGTTGACCTCTGCCTAAGAATGCCTCTCTCTCTCTTTCTCTCTCTCTCTCATGAGGTGAAGAGGGTTTTCTATTCTCTTGGGCCTCAGACAGTTCTAAAGTTTCGTTCTCCTTTAGAAGAATTTCTTTTTTTCTTTTTAGCTTTTCTGCCTGTGAGAAATGGCATAAACCATGTGGGTCTTTATTTCAGCGTAATTCGTGGAAGCTTTAGGAAGGGCCTACCAAGCATCGGGACAGGTGCTGGGGACAGGCAGGGCTCAAGGGCTCCACTCGCCGGGGAGACAGGTGCATGCGGCAGCAGCAGGGCCGGCAGTATTTTGTGTCACTGGGGAGAGTTTTGGAATGTGCTGTGTAAGAGTGTAAACTCCGGGGCCCAAGTGACAGTCGCAGACCTCCCCTCCCCCTCCACCGGCCCCACCCCTCTGTCCTTATTTGTAACAGTGGACGGTGACCGCCCCATTTGTAAGGGGAGCCCTGAGGGCAGCGAAGGTCCGCCCTCCACTGGTGACCAGTCACTGATGCTCCCTCGTCTGGTTGGTAGCTAGGAAGGTCTGACCGTTCATGATTTAAGAGGGGGTCCGCCAGGAGTTGAGGGGGTGTGTTGCCCCTCGGGCGTCTGTGCTGAAGAATAATCTGTCTTATTTCTCCTAAGCTGCTGCCCCACGTATGGTGGGGCGCTCTTGCCATAGAAGACTAGCTTGTAGGGTGTGCGCGTCGGGCTTTCTCACAACGAGCACAGGGAGGAAACGCACACTGGAGGTGTGATGTGCTGAGACCACGCACTAAGCAGTGAGTGCAGCCCCTGTGGGCGGCTGTGGCTCGGGAAGCGGGGAGAGGTGCAGTGCCGGGCCCCCCGGGCCGGGAGCCCCTGCGGGCTCCAGTGTGCGGTGATTAACACAGGGTCTTACGGGAACGATTAAACGGGAGCTGAAGGAGAAGCCGCCTTTTGTGGTCCCCAGCCCCCTCCCAGGGCTAGATCTTCTTGTCCCAGAGTCCGTGCTCTGTCCTTTCCATCAGGTTACAACTTGGTGCTGGGGCATTTCAGCAGCGAGCTCTCAGGATGAAATGATTTTACCTGTCAGTGGAAAAGGTGATCTCATGTAACAGACAGTTCGAAGTCTTCCATGAGTAGGGTTGGTGAAGTAATTTACTGCCCCCATTTGTCCTGGGCAACTTCTTCCCTAGTTTCCTTTTAAGTTATTTTTTTTCTCCTGTTTAAATGAAAAGTTCAAGTAACCGTTTTTCTTAGAATCTCTGGCTTGTTTGTTATCACGCTTTGCCTTACTTTTTTTTTTTTTTTCCTTCTGGTATATTGGACAGTGTTTTGCTTTTAGTCAAGTAAGGAGATACTGTATTATCAGGGTTCTTTTTCTAGGAATTTCTCATGTAACTGAAAAGTTTATTTTCTCTTGTAAGTCTGTGTTTAACATCAAAGGTTTAAATGGGCCAAAGGACATGTCTGGGCTCATTGCAGGTTTCTTTCTTCCTAATCATAGTTGCCGCTGGAAATATAGGTTTTAATTTTGAGAAGTATGTTTCGTTTGTCACGTAAGTGATTATCTGTGGCCACTCCTGTTGTGCCTGCAGGGGTTAAGTCATTTTCACCTACTAAGTGCAGCTGTAGGTAGCTCTCTCGGGTGGGGTCCGTGCCGTGGTGCTGGGATCCCCCCCCACCACTGTGGAGTCAGGTGTGGGGCTCTGTCTGCGTGGAGCCCCACGGGGGGCCTGCACGGGCTCCACGCACATCTCCACCCAGCCCTCCCCGGGGCTCCCTGTGGAACTCGGGGTGGGACCCACAGGCTCTCTGCAGAGAGAACCAGGGCCTTCCTGGGCAGACTTGCTACCCCTCAGGGTTGTGTGTGGAATTCTGGACACTGAAATATTGGCCACGAAGCCAGACACATCCAAACCCACATACTCGTGAGAAATCAAAATGAAAACGTCATGAGTCAGAATGTGCATCGCAAATGCCGCCTGAATTTATTTGCCAGTGCAGATTTCCCCGATTTATCCCTGGAACGTTCTAGACCCGATGCCCACTGTCGTTTCCAGGCACATGTTTGGAATCACGGAGCCCGGCGAACCAGCAGCGGCAGGCATGTCGGTGTTTCGATATTCGTGCTGCTCATGACAAAGAAGGCTTCCCACTTGTTTCCATGACAAGGTTTTCAGTGACTTGTTTTCTATTTCTTTCTTCTTCTTCTTCTTTTTTTTTGTAAAGTAGAGCAGATTGAAGGTGGGGTCTTTAATGAGGGTGCTCACTCCTTTGCATTCTGATTGCTCTTTTAAGTGGAAGAGAAAAGGCATGGAGTTATCCCCCCCCCCCAGAAGTGAGGATACCTGGCACATGGAAATGGTCCTTCGTGTGGCCATCATTTGTCACACGTGACAGAGCAAGATGGGGCATAGCTGGCCAGGGTGACGCGGCCAGTGGAACGACTTAAATCTTATTAATGCAAATTTTTTTTTTTTTAATCAGCTGCCTTAGATCAGTGCTTCTGTGAATGGGTTTCTTTACAAAGCAGTGTCTAAGCTACAGACCAGTACTGCGTGTGATTATATGACAAATTCAATGAATGCCAATAAGTTTAAATTATTTTGAGACGCATTACCTCTAGGACAGAATCCAGACACCTTGGTAATTGCATTCATGAACAACGTGTGATTCTTGATGTTTCTTTTTTGTTTTGCTGCTACACCTAATGAGTTCAAGGAGTGTCTCCCATCCTAATGAATATTTGGTGTGGAGTGATCATAAAATTAATAATTTGTACTTTGCTTCTACTAGAATTAACGTAGATAATAAAGCACACAGAATTTTGCCAGAATCACCGTTAGAAGGCATAAATATTTAAAGGCGAGGATGGTCGGGTTAGTAGTGTGAGAAGACTTCTTTTTTTCTCCTAGTCTGGATGAAGCAGATTAATTTTCGGGAGGAGAGGTCATTTAACGTCTTTAAAAGTCAGTAAACAAAGGAACCAGCATCCGCCAGCTCTGGGGATGGGGGAGTGGGGCAGAGCAGAGCAGGGTGCAGTGACGGGGGTTCCGGGGGGCTGCCCTGGGTTCCGAGTCTGGGAGCCCACTGCCTCTGGATCTTCTGAGCCCCTGCCACTTTCCTTTGGCCGCGCCCCTCCCGTGCCCACGTTCAGGGCCCTGGCTAGCGTGTTGTGGGAGCCGAACTCTGGAAGGCTGCTTCAGCTCCAGGCCTAGGGGCCCCCCCTCACCCATCAGCACCCTCAGGTGCCCTGGCCCTGTGAAATCAGCGCATGCACAAGTGCGTGAATGAAAGGTGACCCCGCCTTTCTCGGTGCTCCTCCCACCACGACAAAGCGCAGAAACGAAGGTTTTGATACTTGTCGTATGTATACTTATACCTTCAAAAAGCTAAAATTCCATGTTTACCTTGATGAGAGCTCCTGAAGATCTAATGGTGGGAGTTGGGGCTTGGCATGGAGCATGCCCTCCATGTGGAGTGTGCACGGCCGCCGCGCCCTGCAAGTGCCCAGGGTGAGTGGGGGGGGTGCATTCTCAGGAACAGCTAACCTGCATTTCTATGACTGTGTACACTTGGGAGATTGAGGAATTGACTTGCTTAGCTGTTTTCAAGATCATGGGTTTAGGGTTAACAGGAGACAATTCTCCCGCGTTTAGCTAATCATTAGAGTAAAAATAAAATAAACTGTGACGCCAGATCTTCGTGTCAGCAGATCCAGGGTGTCTTGACCACCTGCTCAGGGTTTGCCGGGAATTCGTCTCCCACTCAGGCCCTCAGTGACAAAACGCAGACTCCTATTTTGGGGAGAGGTGGAAGTCCGAGGTGGATTCCAGCAAACACCTGCTATTTAAGGGATGCAAATGTCTGGGTTGAGGCCCTCACATGGGCTCTCGGGGGGACAATGCTGAAATAGCTGGGGGGCCCATCTCTCCCCAGGACAAAACTTGGCCCCTGTTTCTGCTTTGGGGAACTGTTCAGGGATTAAAATTTTTAAAGGACATAAGGCTTTTTAAAAATAATAAAATCTGGTAGCACTGCTTCAAAATACCACATTATGGGGAACTTATAACCAGTCATGAAAAGGTATGATGTTTATTTTGCACGTTGACCGTTGACAGCCGCTTGTCTGTCCAGGAGTTTGTCTTTCTGGCCGCACACAGGATGCAGCCCTCAGAGCTGGAACTAGGGCATCCAGCTGCTCATTCTTGGCTGCAGGGTCCTCTGGAAATTCTCTCTTGCTGGGAGCAGGCCCCTGAACTCCAGGTGGACCGAAGAGAATTGACTTCGCAATGAAGTAAACCAGGGAGTGTGGGGAGGGTCGAGGAGAGATTGTAATGATTTGAGAGCAGTATTCGGAAGTGCAGGTGGTGTGCACTCAAGTGCCAGGGAAGAACGCCTACCTGTGTAGGGCAGGGCGTGGCCAGCAGGGTGGCCCAGCCACCGCCATTCCAGGGGGGGTGCAGACGAACCAGTCGGGGTTTTGATTAAAAAGCCAAGAAACTCTGGGCACCTGGGTGGTTCAGTTGGTTAAGCATCTGCCTTCGGCTCAGGTCATGATGTCAGGGTCCTGGCATTGAGCCCCGCGTCGGGTTCCCTGCTCAGCGGGGAGTTTGTTTCTCCCTCTGCCACCCCCCATCCCCTGCTAGTGCGCATTATCACTCCCTCTCTCTCCCAAAAATAAATAAAATCTAAAAAAAAAAAAAAAAGCCAAGAAGCTTAAGAAGAAAGGCAGTTTGCTATGAAATGTCAGTCTCCCGACTCGGTCTGTCATTATGTTCTTTAACGGACGGTTAATGAAGTAAAAACATGCTGGAAACAATGGAGATTGGGAACACGTTGAAGAAGTTTGATCCTTGGGCCTGGAAAGCAGGAAGCCATTAGAGTGTGTTGGGGTCCTAACGGCCTGTCACCACCAGGCTCGCGGGAGTAGGTGACCTAACCTGGCCCCGGGGCAGCAGGGCAGATGAGGAGGGTCTGGGACGACAAGCGTGTCGCCGCAGGAGCCAGTGTGTGGGCCTGGTCGCTTTGGGAAGGGGATACACGATCCACTGGGAGGGTTTTCCGAGGCAAAATTCAGACTCACTGCCTGTCCCGTGTTCCCGCCAACCCCCGGTGGCACGGTTTCCAGGATGCACCCCTGTGCCCTGGTGTCCGTCCCCTCTTGAGATTTCTCCCCCACAGCCCCCACCGAGGGCTGGGCCCCGGGCAGCAGGCCGGCTGCTAGCTCCACGGCTTCTGTCCCCGAGGGCAAGGCCGCATCCTGCCTCTGTGTCCAGTCCAGCCGGGGCCTCACCAGAGCGTTCGCCTCATGCTTGGAAGTGACACAGGTCGTGAAGCGACTTCCTCTCTCCCTCGAGATCGCTCTGTTCCTGCGACCCCTGTCACCACTGACTTCTTCCCTTTCTTTTCCAGAGTGAGGATCTGTCTGGCTTTATCAACATGACGTCACACATCAGAGAATGATATTAGAAGAAGATGCTCAGCGTGGTTGCTTTTTTATTTTATTTTTTAATCTGAAGCTGCTTACAGTTTTCTTTTGGATCTGAGCAATGACTAGGATTTGGAACATCTGTGACCGTATTAGAGTCTGAACCAACAAGGCAAGGACACCTGCCCCTCTCCTGGTTCCCGCGGTGGGGGGCATTCATCATTCTGCTGTTTGTGCTGTGTTTTGTTTGTTTGTTGACAAAAGTCACCGAAGAAGTTATTCTCAAGAAAATTGGATGTTCCCATTGGCCGTTTAAATCGTGGCCAGTGTCTTAATTTCTTCTTACTTTCATTTTAGCAAAGCAAATTTATCCCTCAGCATGCTAGGAGATTCTACCAATACCCATGAAAGTGGTAAAATCTGGCATTTACTGGCATGCACTCAAAACTACCACAGTCCTACCTCAGTTCCAGGTAAAGCCGGATTTGGGTGGCCGGGGGCTGGCAGGACCTCCTGCGCATCTCTGCTGAGTGCGTCTCGAGTGCGGCCTTTCAGCCTTATTAACTGGTCCCAGGACACAGCTGCTCCGTGGACTCCAGTCCAGGTACCTGCGTGTTTACTCAGACAGAGCCCAGTGTGGGACTGACATTTCTCAACGGAAATGCAATTTGGGATTGGACTTCGAAGATGGATTAATAAATAATAATAATTATGTATAACTGAAGCAACCTACTTTTGAAAAATCATCAATTACATTGGGTCATGGGGGTGGGAGGGGGAGTTGGGGCAGGGGGTGAATATCTCTTTTTACCTTTAACAGACTTGTTTAATCTTCTCTATGTAGATGTTTATGTGGGTACTTCAAATTGCAAAAGCCTTTGATCCTATTTACAAGCTCAAATGTCTCTGCTATCCTTAATCTTGAGCTTGCATTTCTTTAACCAAAAATTCATGTAGGCATGCTAGCGATCCAAGGGTGGTCACGGCTTTGGCAGATTTAAAAAAAAAATGTATTCTCTTCTCTCGATGCTATCATGTGGGTCAATGGGCTGCCCTGAGCAACAATAAAAAAACACAAAAACTCCAAAAAAGACAAGGGAAGCAAAGAACTCGGTGTAAGAGCTATTCCGGCCCCTGTGTTAAGGGAAGAAGAAAAAGGAGACAAAAAAAAAAAACCTCACAGTACATCTGACTTGTCGAAACAGTTCCTGGCGAAACTACCCTCCTTTTACGTTTCCAGTGTTCTGAAGATACCAGTGTTGTCGTGATTAGTGCAGGTGTCACCCAGAACTGCTAACCTTGACCAGCAGAATGTCATGTCACCTCGCTGCCCCCTTGACAAGTGGTGGAGGGCTGCAGACCCCCCTCCCACGGGCACGTTTGCAGTGCCTGTCTGCTCGGATAGTCCTGTAGAGGTTACACTAATTCATTGGAGATGTGAGCTTTTTTTTTTTTTTTTGGGAGAAAAATATATATAAATATATAGATATATATCACTATAGAATAATGCATTAATAAAATGAGGCTTTTTTAGAGGAAGACCAAAAAATTCAATGTCTTAAAAATATATTTAATGGCAATGCAAAAGTCTTCCTGCTTCCATGCTGAACTTTTAGAACAGAGGATTGTATTGCGAGACAAAGTTGAATGTAAAGTGATCCCCCAGAACATTTTTAAAGTTTTACTTTTCTAAAATCACACATTGCAACAGTGTATAGACCATATGATGTTAGTTTGAAGGTCAATTTCAGTGTATGATACGTATACTTTATGAAAATGTATAAAATGTCTTGAAGTTCAGATTTAGTTTTGGGACTCGGAATCGATGGGTGGTATTTGCTACGTAGTCCCCCCGGTTCAGTAGGACTGAGTGCGGGCCTTGCTGGATACGGTGTATGTATGGTATATGTAAGTAGCGCTCTATACTTAGAGTAGTCTTGGCACCATACGCGTGGCTCCCGTTCATACTGCAGCTTACAACAAGCAGAATAAAAAGTTGATAATATACTAAATTTTCCTCTATCCTGTACATTTCAAAAAAAAAAAAGGCATATGCAATATTTACATTTTTAATTTAGTTTACAGAATGGAACCAAAATGTATAAATGTTATGTTTGCTAAAACTTCACAATGTATATTGGGTCTTTGTACATTTTGCCTGACTTACCTTAAATTTAAAATATTTTTTGCTATATAAACTTTAACAGTTATTAAACAGTGTTTTCTTTTTGGGTACGTATTGTTTCTGGATATCGAGATGTTAAATATATTTCTTGCTATTGTGATATGACAAAAGACTTACCTTATCTTGCTCTGTCTTCCACTGTACACGCTGTATATAAGGGTCAATGTGACGCTGCTGGAGACAACAATAAATGGATCTAGAATAGTGCATTGTATTTAGTCTGTATTGATCATGGATGCTCTCCTTAACAGCCATATGCAATAAAATAAAATACATTATTTATGAAACGAATAAAGCCTTGAGGATATCTTCTTCTTTGTGGATTCTGAGTTTCACATAAAGCCGCTCTACTCCTGCTGTTTGAGAGTAAAAAAGTAAACACAAAGCTCTTAAAATTGCTTTGATGCCTCTTAATTTAAATGTTTTAATCCTGGAAACCCGATAATATTCCCCAAATGACAGAATTTATGAGAAGGAAGTGTATTAAGCAAACAAAGATGTTACTGACTTCGCAAAACACAGACTGCTTACGGTGGGCCGGCTCGATGCTGTTCTGAGTGCTCTACCAACACTCACTCCTTCAGAGTCTGTAATAACCGAGGTGCTAGGAGTCCCCATCCTCGTTGTACAGATGACGCGATCGGAGTGCAGGGACCATAGCTCTGAGCCCAGGAGCCGGGGTCAAGGCCGATCGGCACACAGGTGCTCCTGGCCCTGCCTCCTCCCGGGGATGCACGCGTGGGAGGGGTGGACCAATGCATCCAGGCAGGGTCACTGCGTCGGCCGGCAGGTGCCCTTTAGGAGGCAGAAAATATAAAAATTATGACTTGATTTTTATCGAGAACAACTTTACCTCCTTGTTGGAAATCATTTTTTCTGCCCCTCCACTTTACCCTAACATTACAGGAGTGCAATAAGATGAGTGTCACCTCTTTTGAGCAAAGAGAACCAGCGCAGTTTGGAAGACTATTTTAAAAATGTTGGCTTTTAGGTCACAAGGCTGGTGGACACTGTGTGGGGTGTTTGGGGACTTGGAGGTGGCAGGGCAGCCCGTTCACAGCTGGACGTCTTACGTGGGGGGCTCCCGTTAGCCACAGAGGAGAAGATGGTCTCCCAGGTTTGATGCCTCTGAAACCTATTTTAGTGAAAGAGCGGGTCATAGCTGCCATTCTCAGAGAGTCGCATAGAGCAGGAATCGGCAAATGGATTTACTCAAAAGAGCTGATTACAAATGAAGTGAGGAATCGTTGCCAAGATCCACAAATTGCCAGAAGCGTTCCCTCAAAACCGATCTAGAAACTTTGAGGAGAAGGCTAAGCTTCATAGAACAGAATGATGTGAAGGATTGAGATCCCGCTCCACTGATTTTGGGAAGAGTGATTCCGACCCGCGGATGGTCTCAGTAGTGAGCTTGCAGGAGGCGCCTCGCTCACGGTCTCCTGGCCTGGCATCCTCCGAAAGAGTCCAGGATCCGAGCTGACCTGCAGGACCCCGGGCCCCAGGTCAGACATTACGGGGCAGGCTGTTCAGTCGCGGGCGCACGGAGGTCTGAAGAGATGAGGTGTGCTAGCATTTGAGTGAAGCCAGCATGACTTAATAGCGACGCTGTGTTGCCCTGCTTGAAGGACAAAGGGGATAATTGCTCCTTTGAAATGTGCGGCGTGTCTCTTCCATCACTGCCCCCCTTCGCGGCTCTCCCGCGTTTGCCTGATTGATAGGACTGTGGAACTTGCAGTTTCCGATTTTTGCTTTGGCAGTGATCCGTGAGACAGGGCTGTGTGGCCTCTCGCAGCTGAGCAATGTGACCACCCCTCCAGGATCTGGCCAGGGTTTCCTCCTCCAGCCCGGCCGGCTCTGTTCTGCTCTTCAGCTAGCTCTCGCCTCTCCAAAGGACGCTGTTGAGCTGTTGGGCAGTTTCGTGCCTGCTTGTCCTTAGTACCTCCCTGATTACGTGCTAAAACGGTGTCCTTGAATCTTCCTCATCCCTCGAGTGACTCATGGCCTTTGCCACGACATGTAGAGAGAGTTCTGGGCTCTTCTGACCTGAGCTGTGCTTCCTGGGTTTTCTTTTCCTCTTTTTCAGAGTCCACTCCTTTCATCTAGGACGAGAATGCTAAAAGCTCTAAATTGTCACAAAATTCCTTACACTTCAAGAACCCTACCTGAGCGGCCCCAGCCCCCTCTCTTCAGCCTCCGCATCTGAGATGTCAGATTCCCTGGTGACCCCCACATAAAACAAAAATATCAAATTGATTGCATTTCCCAGGAAAAAGGTGTGCAATACCGTACAAGTATTCACGAGGATAGAGTTTACCGCAGATGATAGAAAACCCAGGGCAATGGCTGATGCCAGTTCTCCAGCACTTGGGCTGATTGGAATCAAATCAAATGCTTATGAGGCCAGATCATGGGACGATCGATCCCCAGACTTTCTTTTCAGTCACCGGGGGTGGGGGGGTGGGGGGGCTCAAGGATTCGCGTTTCTAGGAACGTCCCAGGGGATGCTGAGCCTGACGGTCTGGGACCGCATTTTGAGAACCACTGAACAGTAAAGGGATTTATTATCTCCTGTAACAAGGGTCCAGGGCTGCGTTGTTTAGGCAGCTACCTGGCCTCATCAGGGGCCCGGGACCTTCTCACCTTCTACTCAGCAACCCTCAGCATCTTGGCTTTTCTCTCTCAGACCTGTCCCCTCATGTTTATAAGATGGTTGTAGCGGCCCCATAAGGCATATCCTCTCATAATAATGTCCAATAAAGACAGTCTCTCACCCTTGGGTACTTTTTGAAGGGATGCAAACGGTCCCAGAGCCACCTACCCCCAGCCAGCTGGGCCTCACCCCCACGGACCAGAACCAGGTCCCTGACCATTGTGATCCTGGTCCCTGGGGAGGGAGATTCTTGTGGTTGGTTTGCACTGAACGAGACTCGCCCCCTGAGCCTGGGAGCCATCAGCATCCAGGGACGCACCAGGCTGCCGGGCAGTGAACGGAGCTGGATGCTGGTGACACTCTGGGAGATGGGGTCGTGTCTCGCAGGGCGGGGCTGGCAGTGGCAGCAGAAAATGGACCTGTGATGGGAACCCTTTCAAGTGCAAGTAGACCTCAAATGGGCCCTCTAACGTGCACGGTGCACACACTCCCAATCTCCGGGGACTTTGAAAAGGGGGTTCCTAATTGGAATAAAGTGATAAGTTTAGCTTGATCAAAAACATAGTAATGATGCCGACCTCTATGTACAGAATTGTTGTTTTCCAGACTCTGAACATAATTCCAGCACAGTGTTCTTTTGTAGGTTTGTTTTCATTATTCTGTATAACATCGGAAGCTATTTTATGAAAGATCAAGATACAAAGGACGGGGGCGCCTGGGGGGCTCAGTTGTTAAGCGTCTGCCTTCGGCTCAGGTCGTGGTCGCAGGGTCCTGGGATCAAGCCCCGCATCGGGCTCCCTGCTCGGCGGGAAGCCTGCTTCTCCCTCTTCCACTCCTCCTGCTGTGTTCCCTCTCTCGCTGTGTCTGTCTCTCTCTCTGTCAAAAATAAATAAAATCTTTAAAAAAAAAGATACAAAGGATGGAAAATCAGACCTTTGCAGGAACATTAAAACAAGGATTTTTTTAGGTTGGAAGAGAGAAAGCCGTGGTGATTTATCCCCATCGGTGATGTTAGAGGCTATGATAAGAAAAGAGATTTGTCACCGACCTTCTTGGAAGAAGATGTAACAAGAGAAAGGGTGAAAGACAGTGGGAAAGACACGTTCATTTTCCGCAAGGAATAACTTGATAATAATGAGGATTATTCAATGCCAATATTGACGTCAGAAGAATTTTAGATGACAATCTCAGAAACCTGAAGAAATAGGACTTTCTTTGAAGGGAAGGGAGGGCAGCAGGTGGGCCAAACACACCCCACAGCCCTTCCTGCCTTTCTCAGCTCCGGGAGCCAGGGGCGGCTGTCCTGGATGCGCCTGCCAACAGCACAGCCTGGAAACCCACGGGGCCCGCTCCTGTTTCTGGTCCTGGCATCTCTGAAGACTAGGACTCTACTTAGCACTGGGTTTGAGCAGGAACAAGAAAATGATTATGCCCAGTTCACTTTGTAGTGCAAGTATGTAGCAAACAGTGTTTAAGAATCTGGAGTAAAGATCTAAAACCCTGAGGCGAAGATCAGGATCTTAGGCCAATCCTGACCATCACCTACATGCTAGAGCACCTCCAGACAACACGAGGTGCAGCCAAAGTGACAGAATGATCCTCACAAAATCCACGCATGACCATCTCTCCATCTTGGTTAAAGATCCTCTGGCCCCCCTCCCCCAGCCCATTATATTGCAGGAAAAGTCAAACTTCCTGAGCCTGGTAGACACAGCGCTTCACGGTGTGGCTTCCGCGGCCTTCGATGGGCCCATCATGGCCCCCATCGCAGGCCCCCCCTTCTGCTTGTCCGTGCCCGAGACTTGCCAAAGTCCCGGAGCTACACCCAGCTCACACACGGATGGAGACAGAATGACGCTGAAAAGAATTGCTGGACTTCCTGTATTATACCTTTGAAAGCTTCTGATTTTGAATATGTATTGAGTTTTCTACTTTAGGGGCAATGATTATTGGTGGGTTTTATCTCCGATGCATCTTCGTTTCCACTCATTAGCTTCTCTGTAAATGTCTTAATGCCGGGCTCCTTTATTGTCTGTCTGTATTCACTACGGTTAGTTAGAGTTTTCTCCGTGTCAGTGATTCTGTCTCAGCCGTGTCTAACCCACTCCTTACGTTTCTAATACATTAGTGCTGCTTCGGTGCTGCTTGGTCCTAATACGTTGCTTTAGGACTTCATTCCCCTTTTGATCTTATTCTGACTTTCGTTTACAGATTCATTTTTGAGCTCTTAATTTATTGAATCCAGAGATTTGGCTGAATGGTTTCTGAGTTTGAATCACTTTTGGGGACTTGGCCTTGTGAAGGGTTCCTCCGACTATACACTCTGCCCCCCTCCACCCAACTAGACTCATCTGCCCCACGCTCCCAGGGCTGCTAACAGTTACAATGAACTCATTACCAACATGAACCCTTTCAAGACTCTGTTCCCTTTGCCCTAGAGTGTTGAGGGCTCCTTCTTTACCTGGAAACTGGTACTCAGGCTTCAAGACAGATATCATCACCTGGATCCGTTAGGATAAGCTAGGTGATGCTACGGTGATAAGCGAGCCCCAAATCTCAGAGGCTTATTTCTCATAATAACATCTCCAGGGTGAGCGTGTGGAGGGAGGAGCATGGTCTAGCTTACGGTAGTCACCGGAGACCAGGGCAGATGGAGGCACACGGATTTGCTCCCAGGATCACTGCACAGTAGAAAACAATGCAAATTGTCCACCGCTTCTGAAAACTTACAGTCAGAAGTGAGACATGTCACTTCTGCTCATTTTTCATTGACCAAAGCGCATGCTATGGCCACATCTTCAAAGGGGATAGGAAGCAGCACCACCATGTATCAGAAGGAGGAAATCCATAAATATTGGGGGAGCAGTCTTAATGACAACACAACCTATTTTCAACTCACCTAAGCAGAGCTGGTTACTCACTCCTCTGGATGCACAAGCCCCCAAGAGCTAAGTAGGATGCAGAGCACTGACGCTCAGAGGGATTGCACAACTTGCTCAGGGTCACACAGCTAATAAACAGTGAGTCAGAATTCAAAGCACTCATTCCAAGTGCCAGGTCTTTCCCCCTGTGCTTCAGCAGGGCTAATGCAGCACACGGTACGTAGTAAGCTCCACGAGTGTCTGGTGAATATTTTGAATGAATGCCTTTGTCTTCTGTACTACTAAAACAGTACCAGTCTAAGTGAGCTCATTGGTCTTGAACGATTATACTGTGTACTTGCATTATTTCTCAAAATTTGCCTTGTTTATTGGCTTTATGAATGTATAACATTACTTGGGCAATTAAAATACATCTTCCGAATTATAGTAAGTGACTGATATTCAACCCTAGTGTTCCCTCAGTACCTAGCATGTGTGGGAGTTACATGTAGCTCCCTAGAACAGAAAGGCCAAAGACGACATGGTTCAAACAAAGAAGGGTTTATTCTCTCAGGTAAAATGAGACCAAATGTGGACATTTCAAGGCTGGTATGGTGTTTTCATGAAGTTTCCCAGGATCCCAGCTCCTTCTGTCATTAAGCTTTGCCATCTCCAGTGCATATTTTCCATCTTCAGGTTTTCTTCATGGCCCAATGTGGCTTCTGCAGCTCCAGCCAAAACATGTGCTTTTCCAACAAGAATGATGAAGGGGCCACACGCAAAAAAGTCAGCTGCTTTATAAGTGGACCTTCTGCTTGAGTCTCACAGGCTGGACTTTAGACAAATGTAGAAGCTGCAGGAGAAGCTGACGAACAGACTTTGAACGGGGAACATTGCACCCCAAAATGTAATAGGGCTCTCAGTCTACGGAAAAGGGGGAGACACATCATGTATGTAGATCTGACTTCAAAAACACCTGCTTCCTTTGTATTAACTTGATCATGTCGTTTGATTTTTAAAATATATACCTTTTATTAGGTTTCCTTTTCTCTCAAGGATTTTTGAAATTGCATGACCCTGAACTGAATGAAGGACTTAGTCCAAAGGCTCGTGGTGCTCATGGATGAGTGCTGAAAGCATCACCCATAGCAGAGTGATGGTTTAACTAACATGTGTTTACTGTGACCTATGCAGTGCTGGAAAGAAAATATACACAGGGATATGTCTGTTAACAACTGTGTAATCTTATGTCATGAGAACACCTCCGCTTTCTCAGGGAAAAACGCACACATTTAAAAATGACTAAGATGACATGTGAACTTCGATTCTGGTCGGACATCCTTAGCTCTGGTCCCTCACTCAGTTACCTGGAGGCAATGGGGAAATTCGTTCGACACTAATTCATGATGAGAATCACTAGACCAGAAAATTCACTCCGTTTTTCCCACTCGGAGGACGTAGAAAGGCACGACCGTCCCCGTCCAGCTGTGAAGGTGTTTGCCTTCAAGTAATTGAGAAGCCAGGTCACTATATGCGCCTGCATATTTGAAACGTGTCACTGAGAACCTTTCCTTTCTCCACCATTTGTTTCTTCAACAATGTTTGTGTGTCTCCTCCGTGTCGGGCTCTCTTCCAGCCACTGGAGGTAGTGTGGGGAGGAAACCTGCATCCTAGCACTCACAGAACTAGTGCCAAACAAGTCACTAAACATGAGATGAAGACAAACAGGACAAGAAATAGTATAAAGAGGGCTAGCTGGGGGAAAATGGTGGGAGCATTATCTTCTATGGTGGCTAGAAAAAGCCTCTCCTAGAAGGTGACCCTGGAAAAGAGCCCCGAGGAGGCCCTCTGGGTGGAGACTCAGAGAAAGAGCATCAAAGTCCACGGGACCAGCATGTGCAAAGGCCCTGGGGCTGAAACACACTTGACATACTGGAGAAACAAGGAGGCCGAAGTCTCAGTTCCTGCTCTACCATTTCAGGTTGTCAGTGAACTATTTAATCCTCTTGTTTAAATGAGAATCAGTTATGCAAATAATCTATCAAGGTTTATTATGGTTGTTAAGAGCTTTGCTTTACTGCTTAATACAGAGAATGGGCGGAATAGGAAAACGAACGACTTTACGAAAACAACAGAAACTTCCCTTGGCTTTGAAGGGCTGTTCATTTGGGGCGAGTATATATTCCAGGAGAAAGGGAAGGACAGAGGCAGGCTGGACATTAGCAGAAACAGTATGTCTCCTAGTGGGGGCTAAGCCTGCAGAAGCACCAGAAGGGCTGGGAGTGAGGCGTCGGGGGGCAGTGATACCCTTCTCACCCACACGGCCAAGGGCAACGTGTGGGAGCTGAGGCTGCTGGGGCTGACGAGCACGCTCACCACACCTGGGCACATACAGATGAGCTGCTGTCTGCAGCCCGAGCAGCGGGGCCGATCTCTGCTGCTGGACAGCACTGTGCCACGTCATCACTGGCCGGTCACCCAGCGGGCTTCTGGTGAGGTCCAGAGCGGAAATGAGGTGGCCCCCATGCCAGTGGGGTCCCGATCTGCTGTGTCCATCACCCCTTGTTCCAGAGGGTTCATTTCATGAGTCAGCGTTGTCAAAAATTACCAGGCTGTATAGTTTCTTTATCCACTGATGCAATTACTATTAGCACATTATTGGATCTTATGTATTATCATCATCAGTGACATCTGTTAAAAATGTCCATGCTGTCCAAAGAAAGCAAAGCACAAAACATTGCCATGATCTCACCTGTTCTCACAGGGTGAGGAGTATTCACTGCCATGCTGAGGAATGGAGATGGGCGTGTCCTGCTAAAAGAAGCAAAGATAAAGTTTTCAGAAAGTGCCCTCTCTCTGGCTGTTTTTTTTTTTTTTTTTTTTTTTTTTTTTTTTTTTTTTACAGGGCATCTCACTCCACCCTCCAGCAATGCCAGAGGATGTCCAGAAACAGTCACTCCCACAGAAACTTTGTAAGATTACAGGTTTGGTTTTTATTTGTGTCGAGCTGGGTCCGTGGGTGAGCAGGTTTCCCCTAAAAAATAACAGAGGTCAGTTAACTTGCAACGGCGTCAGATGACATACACGGGCGTCCATCTCTGCAAGGCTCTATCACGTACCTGTCAGAGTCCTTGCAAAGGAGGAGGGAAGCCTCGGGCTGAGAGCGAGCCGGGCCCTCCCTGATGAACACGAGTCGTAAGGGAACCCAGACAAGAAGGAGCTCCTGGCCGGCCGGGGCATCTGCCGGCAAGAGCCCTGGACGGTGCCCCCTGGCTCTGCATCTCCATCCTGTGGCTCTCTGTTAGGTTTCCCTGGCACCGAACCCACCCTGGGTGCTTCCTCCCCACGGGGCACAGGAAGGGTTGGGATATGCACTGCCCGCTCCCACCAGCCGCCTGAGCTTTCGAGGACCTGCCGGAGAGGTCAGTGCTCCTCCGTGGCAGGCGGCCCAGACTTCGTTTACTGCTCTCAGAGGAAACTCGCACTCTTTCCTGCCGGTCCGGTCCATTTTCTGAAAACACGAAGCTCTTGGTTCAAAGTCACTGCTTCCTGCTTTCGTGTGCTCGGCCTGAACCCACAACGTCTGGCCGGCCGGCGGAGCCAGCCCGGTCTGGGCGACGCCACTGTCCCTGCCGAGTGCACAGAGGCCCCGGGGGCTCAGCCTTCAGAGAGCTTTGAGCTCCCTTTTCTCATCACAATCCCCTAGGAGTTACTCAATGTTAGTGCACTTTTGGGAAGACTGCACTGAAGGGTGGCGTGTCTAACTCAGACCCTGGTGACATAAAATTAAAATAACACCCCCGCATCTAGTTCAACTGATCATGTCATGCCCTACCTCGGGTTCCACCACGTTTGCAAGGTGGCACTGCCCCGGGGGGGGGGTTTCCTCCAGGATCTCCTAAATCCTGGCTCTGGCAATGGAGCATCCTTTCCAGCATCCTCTAGAAAGCTAATTGAATACAGCGGGAAGCCGGCACGAGAGCCTTTCCCTGTGTCTGCCTCCTTTCCAACAGGAAGCAAAGCTGCTCCATTCCAAAGAGGGCAATTACCTCCCTCTGCACACATATTCCAATTATTCAAAGGTATGTTGTTTCCCCGCCACTAGAAGTTGTCTCCTCATTACCTGAGGCACCCAGGTGTGGCTGAAACTAGGCTCAGCCCCCGGAGTAAATGTCTACATGCAAGGCAGCCTGTGCACAGCGTGGATGCCCGCAGCAACCCACAGCTGTTACCTGGTGACTTGGGCAGGATGCGGAGGCCAGATGGACCACAAGGTGCACTTCCGTTTGATTGCTTAAGAGCAGTTCCTCGGAAAGGGGATCTCAGGCCCTCACCCCGTCTGCGGGCCCATGCTCCATCACACAGCTCTCTAAACTACTCTTTTGAGGAAGAAAAGAAAACTTCTATGTTTCCTTTGCATTCAAAGTCAGGTGGCAAGGTGTGACTTGTAATTATTGATTGACCCCAAAGTGCCCAAGCAAGTAAATTTAAAATATCTATCGAAATCGTTTTTGCGTTGTTTCCTATCAAATAACTTCTAATCTTTATTTGTTGCTATTGACTGAACATGTGTATGTACCCCCAAATTAATTTGTTGAGACCTCACCTCCAGGGTGACGGCATGGGAAGCACGAGGTCCCCAGGGGGACTAGTTCCTTGTCAAACAGGCTCAGAGGGCTCCCTCGCCGGTCCCCCTGCAAGAAGACAGATGTGGTCTGTGACCCAGAGGAGGCCCTAGCAGGGCCTGGCAGCACCAGCACCCCGATCTTGGAATGCCAGCCTCCAGAGCTGTGGGCGGCAGATTTCTGCTTTGTGAAGCTGCTCGGTTCATGGCCATCCAAACAGACCGTTTGTAAAGCGTCCACCCGTGACACGTGCGTGGAGGTGCTGAGCCGCAGCATGCAAGCCAGGACATGGCTACACATGGTCTGCGGCACACGGAGATGTGGGTAATTATCCCGGAGCACAGGGTGCCAACCCGAAGTCTCGATCTGTGTCGTGCACGGCGGGGGGCGGCCGGTTGCGTTGAGGGGTGCAACCCCCTTCCTGAGCACCGTGAACGGGCCTGAAGGCACTCTTTGATGGGTAAGTGAAGCCGCATCAGCCACTAAGGGGGTTGTCTGCATGGTTCCCTTTGGTGCTTGGTGCACACATGGACTAAGGTGAGCCTTTTGCTGAAAGGTGAGGAGTCTCATTAGCACCTTTTCTTTGGAAAAACCTGAGTGAGCGCCATTTAATAATGTATGATAATGTTTTTCAACCGCTACTGTGCACACAGACTCCCCGGGGAATGTGTTAAAATGCAGAATCTGAGTGGGTGGGTCTGGGGTCGGCCTGAGTCTCTGCACGTCTGACAGCCCCTGGTGGGGCAGATGCTGTAGCGACCGTCCTTGGGGCAGCAAGGGACACAGGATGCAAAGCATAACATGTAGGGAGAGGAGCTGACTCTTCAAGTCAGTGTCTCCTACCTTCTCCGTTCTTCCTCAAACCCTCCTTTCCTCGGAATAGGGCTAGTGGACCCGAGCCCAATAACAAGATCAACTCACGACACGGTAGTAAGGGAACCGTAACTGGTTAACCGCACACTGAAGTGCCGAGGGTTGTGGCCCCACCGGGCAGCCTCCAAGGCAGGGCGGCCTGGGTCCTCCTGCTTGACGGCTCCGATTGTCCCACCAATGCCACCAGGCCGTGGAAATGACTTCTGTTGAACCCCGGAACAGGACAAGGAGATTCTCCGTCTCTCACCCACGCGTCACAGAGGTCCACGCAAACATTGGCTTCTGCAGTTTAGAGGAGAAACAATGTGGAATCAGGCAAAGTTGCGGGAAGAGCTTCTTCCATCCCTGGGGCCCCTGGAGTCCTACTCGATAGTGACCACAGCTCGGCTTTCCCCTACCTTCCTGCGAATTCACCGACAGTGCTTAGGAGTGATCACTAAATCAGACCCGCTTTTCTTGGTTTTGGATTGCTTAGCATCCAGAATCCCTGCGCTTGGTAAGAGAGGACAGTGACGCTAACCCGGATGTGAGGAAGCCCCCTCCCCCCAGCCCCCAACTCCGGGTGAGAGTTCGTGTGACACGGTTCCTTTCACTGGTGCCTTTCCTCTCCGTGTCCTAGAAATCGGTGATGCTCTCCGTCCTACTGCTCGTCAACTCGACACCCTTCCCCGGACACCCTCACGCACCCACGATGCACCTGCAAATCTATATGCTCCACTCCGACTTCCATGCGTCTCAACGTCAAGTACGGGACGTCTGGCTCAACACCTCATCAGGATGCACCGCAGACACCTCATGCTCCAGGGAGCAGAGGAGCTAACCGTGTTCTTGCCTAGACTGGCACTTGCCCTGGCATCCCCCATCCAGCTGTTCTTGCCAAACCTTCCCTCCGTCCTCCTCACTGTCCCCTCGCTCTGCAGCATGAAATCTGGGATGGTGACCTCACAAGGCCATGGGCCCCGAATTCCATCTACATGCCAAGGACACATCTCCTGAACATCTCCACCTGGTTGTCTCGCACAGGCCTGGGGAGCAACAGGATTGGAAAAGACCTCTTTATTTAGCAGAACCCGTCCTGCCCACCCGTCTTCCCCGCTGCACCACGGGGCACCCCCGCCCACCAAACCCGCGGTCCCAGAAGCTGGGAGCCACCTCCTTCTGCACCCCACGTTACATCCTTCGGCGAACCCTTGTGTGTTCACCTGCCCCTAATCCAACGCCTCTTCACCACCTTCCCTTGAAGTTCACGTGTCTCCCCTTGAGCTCTTCCCCCATTCCACCCCCTTCTCTGGACACCTGAGTGAGATGCGGACAACATACACCAGACCCGGTCACTCCCCAGTGGCTTCCCAGCACAGCTGAGGCAGCATCCACGTGCCTTTCCATGCCTGACAAGTGGCTGACCCTCTGCCATGCCCATCCACACTGATAAAGGTCAATATATCAATACATTAATTTCCCTTTAAATGTTTTGGGAGCCATGGAAAGAACTGAAAATGGGAAGGGAAAAAATAATTATCTAATTGTTATTAGATAATTAATGCTTACACATTTATTTGAATTAAAACACATACGTACATATCTGAATGTTCACACAGACATTGAAGTTTTTAAATACAATCAATTTGTGAATTTATATAACCAGTAAGAATGGGATCTTTTATAGGGTGGACAGGACCCACATTTCCCTTTATAAGGTGATGCCTGTAAATCCGGTTCCAACTGTCACTTGCTGATCACCCCGGCTCGCTGCGACAGATGTATTCTTGTCAGACCCCCTGCGCACGGGTCCTTCCGGCTCCTTCGGGAAGCTTGTCTTGGAGCCCCCTTCCTCTGTGGCCTGGGGCTGTTCTTAGCCAAGAGCCATCGTGCAGTCTGGGGAAGGGATCCCCACTGGTTTCCTGACGAAAGAAAATACCAATAAGCAGGTTAAGAACAAAACCACAAGGGTCCTCTTTTACTGAAGTCGTTTTTGAATACTGGAACCTAGAGAGAGGGTCTGAAGTAAATATGGGATTGGCTGTCACGGGACATTCTGAGGCTGAAATAAATCGTGTATGATTTGTTATAAAAATAAATGCACAGCTTTCTTGGGTTTGATTTCCCAAACCGCTGTGTTAAGTAAGTGGCATAGAATCTGGTGTCTGATCTTACGGGCTACTCTATCTCTTACCATAGAGTGTGTCATGTAGCCACAATACTTCAGGGGGAGGTCAGTTAAATAAAAATTATTATATGACTTAAAGTTACTGTGACTCCAATCAGTCTCTTTTCTCTGTCACTTATAAAAAAGTAATTAACGAAGAATGAAAAGGAGAAAGAACAGACTAGGGTTCAAGAAGATTCTTCTCCTGTGTGATGTGGAGCAAATTAGTTTACCTCTCTGGGCCTCACTTCCCTTATATGTGAATGATCTCCTAAATGACTGAATTAGGTCCACTCAGCAAATATCTATACTAATCACCTTGTATCAGGCCACTGGCCCTTCATAAAAGTCATTCATCTGATCAGAAGTGACAGCATTAAATCATGTCAGAAGAGCTGAAGATCCTGTCCCCATTCACTAAGCGACATTCTGTACGACAGAAGCTAGTAGAAACTGGCAACTTCAAGATCCACTCACTAGGCCTCATCAGGAGACGGAAGTCAGCCATTGCCAAGATTTCAAACTCCGAGGTCCCCTGCCTGGCCACTCCACCAGTCTTCCTTGTCCGCAGCTTCCGGCCCTGCCCCGCGTCCCCCCCCCCCCCGCCCCCCCCCCGGGCCGTGCCGCGAGGCTCCTCTCCTGCGTGCGGCCCGGCGTGGCTTGCTGTGGCAAGTAGAATGTGCATGGAGTGACAGGGATGTCCCAAACCTTGTCATCAAGAAGCCTTGCTCTCCCAGAGCCCTGCCCTCGCTGGAGGAAGCCCAGGTGGCGTGCTGGCTGATGAGGGACCCCGCGGAGCAGACACCAGCCAGTCTGGTTGTCTCGAACTGTAGGAGAGCCCCGTCCAGGTTAGCAGTCACCCAGCTGACTCAGAAACTCAAAGCGAACCCTTCAGAGCAAAGGTGACGGTTTATGGGTGTCTGCCACTCCAACGCTAGAGCGGTCGGCCTGCGCCATTCCCTGGCCACGGCCACACCTTGAACTTGTCCCCCAGCCAGCGGGACCTTCCGTCTGCTCTACCGGGCCCATGGCTTCACCTGCCTTCTAGCCACAGTTATCCCGAGGTAGATGGGCAATCATGAAAGAGTCAGGAGGCCAGCCCGGAAAGCCCGGACGGGTGACCTCGTTCTCCCACACAAGATAACCCCCCAGTCAAATCTGTAATTTCTACGCTCAGTTTAGACCTAATGATGCCCTCTTAGTTCTCTTTCTCTTGTTGACACCCCAGCACATTTGCCTGGTGGTCCTAACCAGAGGCCGGCTCTGTGCAGGGGTCTCCTCTCCACACACCTCTTACTGCCCCCCCTCCCCACCGGTGCTCTGTTCCTCAGCACTGGTCTGCACCTGTCACCGCGCAGGGGCATCTTCCTGACCGAGTGGCCCTCATCCTGGGGCAGGGATGTGGGGGCTGGTGGCACGGGAGACTGTGAGCCCATCAATGACTGGATTGTGTCACTGGGGCCTCACATAAAGAACAAAGGCCATGAAGACACCAGCGGCTGGAGCCACTAATTCTATTGGGAAGAGTCCAGGAAAGCGTCTGAGACTCGCGCGGCCGGCTACACCCGGGAAGGCGCAGAAAGGTGCTTTCCAGGTTGAGGAAGGCAGCCCCATCCATCTGTCCGTTTCCTCCCCGTCACTCTCTACCCCTCTGCATCTGGCTTGGCCCTGACATGGCTGTGGTGACAGCCTTCGAGTCACCCAGACAGTAGCTCACGCCCCCGGAGCAACTCCCTCTCAAGGAAGGGACCCGTTCCTGCTCAGTGAAGTCACAAACACTTCCGGGCGCCAGCACGGGCCTTGCACCAAACACCTGGCCTCCCACGTCTCCCTGGAGACAGCTCGCAGCTAATGTAGGAGGCAACGCTGCCTGAGAGCCACTCTGAGGGCGCCGGGGTGCAAGGGTGCGGCGGGGCAGGGGCAGGGGTGTGGGGGGTGCGGGGGTGCGGTGGAACAGGGGCAGGGGGTGACAGGGGCGTGGTGCTGGAGCAGGGGCAGGCCTGCAGAGGCGCGTCCGGACAGGGGTGCAGGGGGTGCATCGGGGCATGGGCAGGGGTGCAGGGGTGCAGGGGCGCAGCGGGGCAGGGGTGAGAGGGGTGCAGTGGTGGAGCAGGGGCAGGGCTGCAGGGGCGCGTTGGAACAAGGGTGCAGGGGGTGCATCGGGGCATGGGCAGGGGTGCAAGGGTGCGGGTGCGGGGTGCGGCAGGGGCAGGGGTGCGGGGGCGTGGTGGGGCAGGGGCAGGGTGAGAGGGGCATGGTGGTGGAGCAGAGGCAGGGGTGCGGGGGCGCGTTGGAGCAGGGGTGCGGGGGGTACGTCGGGTCATGGGCAGGGGTGCAGGGTGCGGGTGCAGCAGGGGCAGGGTGCGGGGGCGCGGCAGGGGCAGGGGTGAGAGGGACGCGGTGGTGGAGCAGAGGCAGGGGTGCGGGGGCGCGTCGGGGCAGGGGTGCGGGGGGTGCGTCGGGGTATGGGCAGGGGTGCAGGGGTGCAGGTGCGGGGTGTGGCAGGGGCAGAGTGCGGGGGCGCGGCGGGGCAGGGCCAGGGCTCACAGCCCAGTCTGTGTCATTCCGACTGGCCGGCACAGCGCGCTGCCCTCTCTGCTCGGCCCCTGCGTGCTGGGCCGCCCTCACCCTTCGCCCCTTGCTGCCTCTGCTCCGGAAGCCTGGTCGCCCCGAGATTGCAGCGACGACCTTTGGGGCCGCCCGGTGTGCGGCTGCCACTTCGCCCCTCCGCAGCCTCTCCAGTCCCGAAGCCTCGGTCCTGCGCTCGCAATGGCCGGCGGCGCGCGTGAGTTTGGTGTTCCTGAGGGCATCTTAGATCTGACATGTCCGAAAATGGATCGCTGTTTTCCCTGGAAACCGATTCCCCCTCCGGACCATTCTCTCTGAGTCGGGGAGGCTAGAACTTAGAGGGCACAGCTTATATCTGCAGCCCCGGGGCCTCCCCACAGCCCATCGCCTTCCGTCTGGGAGATGTCACTTGACCCCCCTTCCTTGCCATTCCCACTGGTGACACATTGCGTATTGCGCAGGGCGTCCTGTGGTGAGTCTCTGGCGATGGGGCCACCTCTGCCTCATGGCCACCTTCTGCTGCTCAGCCTGGGTGTGTCACTGTTCCATACACAAAACCTTACAGATCCCCTTATTATGGAACAGGGTCCTGACTCCACCTTTCAGTGTTTCCAGCCCTGAGGCTCCACGGCAGCCTGATCTGCGATGGGAACCACCCCTGAGCCACAGCAGCCGGCCACAAATATAGCCCCGTGTCTTCAGGCTCACGGGTCTCCGGTCCCCTAGCTCTGCCTGGTAAAAGCTAGCGGGCCCATCCTCCCAGGTCCTTCGCCACTGTTACCTCCTCCATGAAGACCTCCCGGATGCACTCAAACCCATTACTGACACTTGGCACTTTTTTGGCCCGTATTTGCCTCTGAACTGGGCACCTGTTTTATCCCTCTACTCTGAGAGCAGAAATGAGTGACCGTCCCATTTGCCATGAACCTTGACTCTCATGGATTGCTAATATTTAGAACATGGACTCAAAATAATACGTGCGGTGGTAACTATGGTTTTATAACTCAGGGATAATCCTTGTAGAAATGTGCAAATACTCCCAAAGAGTGGCCTGGAGAGGTACAGCATGTGTTGCTAAGGAGCCAATAGCTTTAGGGGAGCTTAAACCTGGTGGGGTGGCCGCCTCTCACTGGTTAACGTGTTTGTACCAATCTTGCAGCATTTCCCCGAGAATGTGGATGTTTGGGTCTTCGAAATCATTTGTTTGTGGAATTGTGGATTGGCATGAAAAGGCCATGCTGTAGGGAACTAAGTTTGGATTTTGATAAGTGACTTCTGTGGTCAGTTTGGGGAACCTAGCTACACTCTGTGCTGTATGTTTCGGCAGGTCTGTTCTTCCGAGATACGATTACAGGTAACACCAGCAAATATATCAAAAGTGTGGGTCACTTTTTGTCTGGCCTCTTGGATTCAAAAAACCTATTCATTAGGGGAGCCCTGGATGTGTCTTTAGAAGATCTAACCAACGGATGCCACGGGCACTTTGAGAAACCCTCTACCTGCATTCCCTCATTCACTGAAAATTATGTGAAACGACACACGATGCACATGCATTATTTTGACCCTGTAGACTTTAAGAGAAATAAAATTACAGTTTAAGTTGGGGCATGCAGGTCCAGCCTTCCCTCCCCAAGGCCAAGAT
Organism: Zalophus californianus; assembly: GCF_009762305.2. Taxonomy (NCBI): domain Eukaryota; kingdom Metazoa; phylum Chordata; class Mammalia; order Carnivora; family Otariidae; genus Zalophus; species Zalophus californianus. The sequence continues at coordinate 3,309,711 of NC_045597.1, forward strand.
ATCTTCAGGAAAAGGAAAATCAGCCCCCAAAGCCACACTTCCTACCCCATCAGCAGCAGGTACAAAGCTATCCTCACTCCAAGAAGGCAGGTGTCTTACATTCCCACCCTGTATGTAAGGTGCCACTTGGTGTCATAAACGCAAACACGTGAGCAGGCAAACCAGAGGACATTCGTTTGGACTTCCTTTCCTCCTTTTACCCCCTTCTCTCCCCATCTCTCCATCTCTCCCCATCTCTCTCCACCTCTCTCCAACTCTCCCCATCGCTCTCCGTCTCTCCCCATGTCCCCCCATCTCTCCCCATGTCTCCCCATGTCTCCTCATCTCTCTCCAACTCTCCCCATCTCTCTCCAACTCTCCCCATCTCTCCCCATCGCTCTCCATCTCTCCCCATCTCTCCGCATCTCTCTCCATCTCTCCCCATCTCTCTCCATCTCTCCCCATCTCTCTCCATCTCTCCCCATCTCTCTCCATCTCTCTCCATGTCTCTCCATCTCTCCCCATCTCTCTCCATCTCTCCCCATCTCTCTCCATCTCTCTCCATCTCTCTCCATGTCTCTCCATCTCTCCCCATCTCTCTCCATCTCTCCCCATCTCTCTCCATCTCTCCCCATCTCTCCCCATCTCTCTCCATCTCTCCCCATCTCTCTCCATCTCTCTCCATCCCTCCCCATCTCTCCCCATCTCTCCCCATCTCTCTCCATCTCTCCCCATCTCTCTCCATCTCTCTCCATCTCTCCCCTGTCTCTCTCCTGTCTCTCTCCATCTCTCCCCATCTCTCCCCATCTCTCCCCATCTCTCTCCATCTCTCTCCATCTCTCCCCATCTCTCTCCATCTCTCTCCATCTCTCTCCATCTCTCCCCATCTCTCCCCTGTCTCTCTCCTGTCTCTCTCCATCCCTCCCCATCTCTCCCCATCTCTCTCCATCTCTCTCCATCTCTCCCCATCTCTCTCCATCTCTCTCCATCTCTCCCCTGTCTCTCTCCTGTCTCTCTCCATCTCTCCCCTGTCTCTCTCCTGTCTCTATCCATCTCTCCCCATCTCTCCCCATCTCTCTCCATCTCTCCCCATCTCTCTCCATCTCTCTCCATCTCTCTCCATCTCTCCCCATCTCTCTCCTGTATCTCTCCATCTCTCCCCATCTCTCTCCATCTCTCTCCATCTCTCTCCATCTCTCCCCATCTCTCCCCATCTCTCTGCCATCTCTCCCCATCTCTCTCCTGTATCTCTCCATCTCTCCCCATCTCTCCCCCATCTCTCCCCATCTCTCTCTATATCTCCCCATCTCTCTCCATCTCATCTCCCTCCCTCTCATGTGTCTACCTCCAATGTCCCAGTCAGGTAGCTTTGACCTGGTGGCTGGCTGCCTCTGACACCACCGACCTTTCCTCCTTACACAAGTCTGCACTTGGTTTCCGGAACATACTCGTTGCTATTTCTGCCTCACCTCTAACCACTGTACTTTGTTAGGCTTGTCCCTTCACTGACAGCACCCCCAGCCTCCCTCTGCAAGCCTTGGGCCTCAGCTGTATGTGCTGTCTGTGCACACCAGCGCCAACACCACTCCCCACAGCCTCGTGGAGCATGCACCGAATGGCTGGCAATCATCGGCAGTTTAATGTGTTCCAAGCTGAGCCCCTTCCCCTCCACCATACTGGCCTGCCACCGCCCCAGCCCACTTTATGGCAGCTCCATCCTTCCAGGTGCTCGGGAGAGTAGAGGTGGTGGTCCTCCTGCTTGCCCGCAGTGGTGAGCCCTAGGCTCTCCTCCCAGGCGTGTCTCCCGTGGGGCCCCGGCTTGCCTCCCTTGCGTCCCTTGCCGGACTTTGGTTTCCTTCCTCACAGGGGTCCTGCCCTTTGCCTTACCTTGATTCTCTATTCAGAAGCAAAGAGGTCAGATGTGTCCCAACTTCACTCAGAGCAAACGTCTGTGTCCTAAAAAGCTTCTCCAAGGGTGGTTCCCCATGCACGGCACCCCTGACCCCTCCCCAGGTCCTCAGGCTCGCTCAGCCACCCACACACCCTTCCCCGCCTTTCCCTGCATTCACCTCCTCCCTCCCCACGGGGCTTGCCCCCTGGGCTTTGAGCTGCCTCCGCAATCCCCCGGGTTAGCCCAAGTCCTTGCTGCCAGGACTGTCCCAGGGATGGTAAGATGCATACTTTCTCAGTACCTACTGTCCTGGCTGCTCGTTCACCTAAAAACTGCAGCCGTTGCCTCGATAGTTCCTACGTACCTTTCCTATTATTTCATTTTTTTTTTTTAAATATGTGCCCCTCGTTACAGCACTGTGTTTCTGACTTGCTTACCTTGTGTGTTGTCCATCTTTCCTACCAGAACGTGTGTGAGGTGGGCCAGTTATGTCTGCTCTGCCCACTCCTGGGTGTCCAGGTCCTTTAAGCGTGCCTGGTGTACAGTGGGCACTCAGCATATCCTCTGTGAACCCTTTGTCATGACAACCTAGGACATTTCTGTTATAAACAGGACTGACATTCTAGAATCCTGCAACTGGAAGAAGCCCCGACGAGGATGAGCCTCATTTCCTTCTCAGCGCAGAAATATCGGCGCACCCTGACCGCCCCAGTCCTGAAGCAAGCTCTGCCTCGGGACTCACGGTCAGAGGGGACACCACATTCTCTGTCATTGAACGAGTTCAGTCCAGGATTCCTGCCATCCTAGCTGCACACACACAACATTCAGGAAGGGTGGACTGTAGACGTATTTCCAAGGCGCAAGGCGACAAGGATGGTGTTTCTGAGGACACAGATGACCGATGGTGCGGGGGCCACCTTCCCTGGCAATGAATCCCGACCTTCACTGATTCCCTTTTAGATTTTATAAATAAATGCTAAGTCGGGAGATAGACTTGATCTTATTTTCAACAAATCAGCTGGATTTACTTATTTATACCAATATGTACTTCCACATGTAAAAAATCTGTTATATAAGTTTTGGAATAACCTGCCCTTGGTATATAAACTTAATTGCCTTCATTATAGATTACCAACTGTCCCTACATTTTGTGTTTTATAGTTTAAATCACTATACTACTTGAATTTATAGGAAACAAACGGGTTTCCTAAAGCCCCGAAGAAATACATTTATTTAGCATAATCCAAGAACTTCATGGATATAGTCCAAATTATAATTCCAAATTGAAAAGCATGCACTGAACTAAAATGACCAAAACCTACAGAAGTAACTTACTTTTATTATCTTGGGTCTCAGATATACTTAACCATAGGTTCTAACCTCAGCTAGAAAATTAATCTTGGCATTATTGAATATCTTAAGTGCCACTAGGATTCTACAGTGTTTAGAGATGATATTCAGAGTTGCAAATCAGGACACAGAGTCAGACAGGGGAACAGGCTGCCCACATCTGAACCCTTGAACAATTCTGCACGGTGCGCAGCCAGACCTTTCATGGTCTTCAAAGTTGGGCTACTAGCATTCTCCAAAAACACAGGAATTATAACCACTCTTTCATAGCATGTGAGTTGTTTGCACGTTCTCCCAGCACTGCGGGAGGGGGAGGTGAGGAACGAGAGAAAGAAACAGGCTCCTGAAGGAGGTACCTGGGGTGGAGGAAACAGTCAATGATTTCTTCCCCAAGACGGCCTCCCTGAATTAGCTCTGCACAGTCCTTGTGGGGTAGAAGCAATGACTTTTGAAAGGCCATAGGAAAGTGTGGGCTCCATAGAACAGAGCCAGCGCGGGGGGCCGGGGGAGGGGGCGAGGGGTGGGCAGCCGGCTTGGGAAGAACCCAATCCTTGAACTCCGTGCAACTGGGGAGGGAGGGGCCGGGAACGTGGGGCCTCTGCAGCACCCAGCCAGCCTGCAGGCATTCCTGAATCCGAGGAAAACACTTTAATTAATATGTAAAACAGCAGTGGGAAGAAAAGCTAGGTTAATTTCCAAACCACATCACTACGGGCAGCATTCAGGTTATGAAACCCTGGGACACTGATAGGAGCTCTTGTTTAAAGGCACAGAGGTGCTTTTGTGTGGGAGCAGCTACTAAGGTGCTCAAAAGCCCTTTTATCTGCCCCCCACAGTGGTATTCCTCTTTCTGTGCTTAAAAACATTGCCTTTTGACTGGCAGGCTGTTGTTTTTAATTTGCAATGCACCCTCCCAGCCGTGAAACCACCCTGGGGGCTCCCGGGGGCCAGGCCGGCAGGCTGTTGTTTGGGACCAGCTGAAAGCAGCTGAAAGCAGTGTAGACGGGGGAGTTGCTGGCTGGCTTTCTGGTGCTTCCTTTGTTCCCGCTGCAGGCTACCTCTGGAATGTGGGGAGCAGGCCCTCTTGCTGCTCAGGAAGCTGCTCTGTACTTGCCTGGGGTGAGACTGTGGCTCATTTCCTGGGCTGAGGTCTCGGACCCTGACCTGCTCAGACTGCATCACATTCTCGCTGTGCCAGGACCGACCAGCCTCTGGCAGAGACCGGGATCCTCCAAGGGGAGGCGTGTGAGGGAACAGGGCCGACGAGACCTCCCTAGATTGGACTCAAACGGTTTCGTTCAGTGCTTGCACCATTAACCCAGTTAAAGCTGCCTAAGGACTTGCCGACCTGTGACTGGGGTGCACGCACGTGCCTCCTAAATCCCACCTTCTCCAAGGCTCAGATAACTAGAGAAACGTCCGCCTCTGGTCCTTAGACACCTCGTAGGGGACCCAGGAGCTTGGAGTGATGCTGTACCCCTCCTACTCCTTGGGCGTCGTCCAATAAGATGCCCAGACCTAGCCGTTAAACACGCAGGCATCCCCAAAATCAGATAAAGACGTGTTCTTGGGTCACACACTTCCTTAAGACTTAGACTTCTCCCCAGGAGGGAAAGCATGTTTGCACACATATGCAGAGTTTGCAAGGATTTTCAGGGGTTTTTGCACACAGCCCCTCTGGCCCAGTTAAGGGGTCTCCTCTAGAATCTGTTGCTCACTGCCTCTGTTTGGAGTTCCACACACCCCTGCCTCATGCCTGGATTGTCTACAAACCCCCAGCGTCTAGCGCGGGCTCCTTCCCAACCATCATGCTGCCAGAGTTGTGTTTCTGCATTCCCAAGGGCGCCCCCACGCACTAGCTTGGCATCGTATCCCCGGGGAGTTTGGGTCTTGCTCTGGGCAAGCCGAAGGCTTTGGGTTTTCCGGAACCTGCACCCTCTTGCTTCTGCCAGGGTACCTGCTGGCTGTCTTCGTAAGGCCCTGCTCCTCCTCCTGCGGGATAGCTCATCCATGTCCTGGCACACTCACGATACTCTCACTCCCTCAGGGAACGCTCCTTGTTCCTTTGATGGAATCTTTACCTCCCGTATCTCGTATCTATCTCTACCGGGAGCCCCCTGGGTTCACCTCCCTAAGCACAGCACGTGCGGCCCCGCTCAGCATGGTCCTGGCTGAGTGTCTCCTTCACTTGACTTTGAGCTTCTGCAATCACAGTTTCTGTCTCCTGTGTCCTCATGTCTCAAGCTCCCAGGGCAGTGCCAGCCCACGATTTCTGCCAGGAGAACTGTGACCGGCAAGGAGGTGATGACCCAGGGAGGGTGCCTGTTCTGAAGCTGAATTTCGGAGTACAATGTTCTAACTTACATTGGCTATGTGTCTGGGGGGGGGGTCTCCGGGGCCGGTGGAGCTAACGTGGGGTGGGAGCTACAGCCGCAGTCCCTCCCCTGACAACACCCCCGGGGGAGTCGCTGTTCTCTCTGTGCGGAGAGGGCCACACTGCCTGGCGCTGCACACGTGTTGTGTTCATAGATGGATCCCTCTGGAGCCATGTGGTGGAGGGACCTGGATGGAAAGAGTGAAGAGCCCAGCAGTCACAGGTCAAGGGTTCCAGCTCCCCTCTGCCCCAACCACGAACTTCCCACTTTTCCAAGGATGTTGGCTCATGGGTTACCCCACATCACTGCTTTGTACTCACTCGTCCCCAGGTCCTAAGACAAGCCCTGCCCCAGGCTCTACAGCGTGTACCTGCCATCCGTGCTCTATCCCACGGTGTACCTCTCGCTCCTCATCCCCAGGACAACTGCTTGTGGCATCTATGCGCTCACTTTCCAGCTTAGCTGGGTGATGGTCTCCACCTCTCCGCAGGAAGAGCTCACAAGCCCTCTTGACCGGCAGATCCAAAGGACACTTGTAAGCCCACAACCTTTGACCTTGGGGGCAGTGTTTTAAGCCATTGGTCACACTCTGGTTCTTTGGGAAAGTTGACCACCTTGTGAGCGAGCAGGCCCCCTTCCTCCTCTGTTCCCTTTACTCTGATCTCGGGGCCCTTGACGCCCAACCTCTTTGGCACACTGAGGATGCATCTCATTTCCAGCCTTTCTGCAAAGACTTCAGTTTGTGCAATTTTCTCTTTGCTGGAGTATGGTGTCGTTTCCATGACAGGATTATCCAAGGGCCAGACCCATGCTTTCTGGTCCTGCCCACTTCCCTGGGGCCTGGGCGCTTTGCTGGCTGCTTTCTGTTCGTGTCGCTGTGTCAGGGGCGGGTAGCGCACGCCCCACGCACCCAGGAGCCGCTCCACTGCGCTGCCCCCACCGTCAGAGACGGCCTCCATCTGTGAGGCTTCCGACGGCCTCTTTCCTGCAAGCGTCCAGGGGATGCCTTGCCTCCCTTACCAACAAACAAAACAAAACTAGACCCAACCTCAAAAGAACCCTTGTATGGAAAAACTTATCATTATAAAATCAGTACGTTCTCTTGCAATTTACAAAAAGACTAAGTTCATTTTTTTTCGTGAAAATAACTCAAAACTATCTTGGTTTTGTTTTTCTTATTATAATCAACATCTAGGCAGAAAAAAAAAAGAAGAATTCATTGGCTCACGAAACAAGAGACTCCATGGCTGGACCTAGAGCAGCAGTTTTCCAAGTGGACTGGCGCTGGACTCCCCTGGAGGGCTCATGAGGGCCCGGGGTTGAGTCCCGCCCAGAGTTTCTAAATCAGTGACTCTGGCGTGGGTGTTGGTGTTCCAACCCAGTAAACCCGTGCCAGTCCCCACCTCTGTCTCCCTCAGAGCTCGTCATTCCTGCCTGCCACGTAAAATCTATGGAATAAAAGACAGTAAGATGTGAAGGGACATTTGCTTTGTCCAGGACTCCTGCCTCTACCGGTAAAGCTGGCTCATCACACACCTGCTAAAAGGGCCCGGGGGTGATTGAGGAACCCCCTGTGGTTGGTCCTCACCCATCTCTCGCTCCTCCAGCCGTGACCGGACCCTTTCCGGCCTGCATGCGAGGCTGAGCTTCTCTGCTGGCAAAGGAGGCCTGTGTGAGAAACACTCATCCCGTTAGCGCCCGGCTGGTGTCTGCGTCCCTTTGGCCAGAGATGCTGGGGGCACAAAGGAACTGGGGCTGCCACTAGGGTGCATTTTTGTGTGGCTCTCGCCGTTTCTTCCTTGCCGAAGCCTCTCCCTGCCTTCGGATATTCCTATTTGTCAAGGGTGCTGTGCGGTGAGACCTTCCCTCCTGCGTTAGCTGGCCTTTCCGCGGAACCCTGGCACGGAGAGCGCTTCTGTGGGGCTCTCGCTCTGGCCATTAGGGCACCCGTTGTTTGGACAGAGGGATGAGTCGCCTTTCTCGGTGCCCCTTGCTTCTTACGGACTCCCCTCCTGCATATACAGCAGCCTGGAGGAGAGTGATAACGGGGAATGTTATTTACTGGCCACTTTCTATGTGCTGGCGTTGAATCCTTGCAAAGCCTATGAGGTAGATGCTCAGTTTCAGACAAGGAAGCCCAGGCTTGGTGGGAAAGCTGCCTCCTCCATGAAGCCCACCTAGCAAGGTGCAGCAGCAGGGCTGGGGAGCCAGGCGCTGGCTCTGGGGGGCACCGGGCTGGGGCTGTGAATGCAGACCTCCTGCTCCAGACCCGGGATGCAGCACTTGGAACACTGAGTTGTTGATGTTGATGTTGTTGCTCTCAAATGGATGACGTACCAATTCCCTCCCCGTCCAGGTCCAGTGTTCACTGAGATTTCTGGCAGTCGCCGAGGACTCACTGCCTCGCTGTTGCCACGGGGGATTTTCTCAGATCCCTGCTCCGGGCCCAGGGCCATCGCCCCGATTCACCATGCTCAAGAGATGCCTTTGTTAGCACAAAGGCGACCTCAGGTAATCCCCGTGTTGGTCCATCTCCGATTTTAAGCACCAGATTAATTTTAGAAGTTGCACAAGGCAAGGTCAACCCCTCTGTTTTCCTTGGAGGGGCAGCGGGCTGCTCGGTGGGGTGGTGGGCTTCCTGCCTCAGCCCCCCTCTGCTCTCGTCAGCCTGGAGGTGCGCTGGCGTGGCTGGGGGCGTCCTGCCCAAAGTCATTGGCAAGCACAGAACTTAGGGAGAGCCTGAAGATTTAACGCAGGCCTTCAGACCCCGAGGAGCCCTGCCGTGCTGTCCTGATCGCTCAGGAGACCCAGCACACCACTCCCTCTCTTGGCAGACATACTTATGTGCTTGAGTTACACGTCCTGGTTTAGAAAAGTTATAAAGAATCACAATTTGGGGGGCCCTACATGGCTTTATGCCTTCCCTGAAATTCTTCTATTGCTCCATGTATGACTCTGAACCAAGTGAATGAATGAATGAGGGCTCGGACCCTGATAAAATCAAACACTGGAGAATAAAAAGAATGATAAACAGGCAACCAAATTTCTGTCTGGGGGCCAGCCTGAACTTCTTAAAGTTTTGGGACTCATTGGAAAACATTTGCAGCAAAAGGAGAAAGCAAAGCGCAGAGTTCGGGATCTCTGACCCCCGGGGGGAGGGCTGTCCACATACTCCCCCTACTGCAGCCCCCCCCCGGTGCGGCACCTGCATGCCTGGGGAGGGCAGGGCCCTACCTGCGCCCCAACGGGCTCAGTGAATGATGGCCCCCGCTGTCGCCCACGGAGGCCTGGGGGGACCTGAGGCCTGCCTTCCACTGCTGCTGCAGACCAGCCCATTTGGCCTCCTTTCTACCTTGCTTGTTCTCCCTTCTGGTTTTTCTTTTTGGGAAGTAGCCCTGACGAGGGGAGAAAGCCCCTCACCATTCGATGGGGTGTTGAATTCGAGGAAGCCTGGAGGGACGAGTGGACAGCTTATGATTGAATTTCGCCCAATAATGAAAGTCCTCATAAATCAAGGCTTACACAGCTCTTTTATGAATAAAATATTATACCTGGAGGCAGGAGGACGTGCTATATTTTACTATCTTCATTAATCTGCAGGTTTGCTGTTCAAGGCAGAGGATACCCATCACTGCGAAGAGGAGACATCCCCTTCTGGAGGGCTGTTTTCTCAGATCAAGAAAATGATCTCTCTTTGCTGAGAAGAATCTCTTTTCTCTGATAAACACCTGACTTCACTTTTTTGACGGTTTGCAAGATGACTTAAGCGTATCCAGGCTCAGGGGTTGGCTGAGTGCCTGCACCGTATCCCGAGGTGTTCCGCATTTTATAAGGATTACGTTCGACTCAGTTGTGGTCTGGTCAGACACGTTATCATCATAAAGACTGTGTGGGGTCACTGTAGCAACTGACCGGATCGGCAGGCACACCGTCCAGGCTGTCTGCCGTGGTCACAGGCAGGCTTTAAAGACAAAGGGACGGGGGCACCTGGGTGGCACAGTCGGTTGAGCATCTGACTCTTGATTTCGGCTCAGGTCATGATCTCAGGGTCGTGCGATTAAGCCTGGCGTCAGGCTCCGTGCTCAGCTGGGAGTCTGCTCATCCCTCTCCCTCTGTGCCTCCTCTCTCTTTGTCTCTCTCTCTATCTCTAAAATAAATAAAATCTTAAAAAAAACACAAAAAACAAAAAACAAAGGGATGAAGGAAACATCAAGCTTAAGTCCAGGCTGTTGGTGCAGTAGTGATCATAGGCTCTAGAAGATTCAATACATTAAATATTTTGGTACGGTCCAATCAAACATTGCTCATGACCTAGTTTGACAGTTATTCAGGATGTGCAATAAGGTGATTTTTCTTTTAAACTATCTTATCAACCAAGCAGATTCTTCCATGTGGCCATCTGCTCTGTTTTGCAGCCCTCAGCTGTTCTTGGAGCTGAAAAAAAATCCTGCTGTAAAAAAATCAATGTACTTCTCTCATAGAGACATAGATTTAATATGTCACAGGAATAGATGCCATAGAAATACCTAAATTGGTAACACTGATTATATCTCCATTTGATGGAGAGATCTTCAGGAAAATGGAACATAGGGTCCGTCAGATTATTTAGGTTTTTGTTTGAATAACAAATTCAGCAATTTTAGCAAGTAGAATAAGACACAGCATTTTCACACTGAAAAGAGATTTTAGACCTCTTTCCTGTAGTAATGTCTTGTTGAGGCTATTTTCCTGGTGTTTCTGAAACTGTGGTTCTGTTCATAGTTTCAAAAATAAAAGCTTTGAATTTGGCTCTGTTTGGGGTTCAGCCAATTAGTGCAGTTTGTTCTGGTTTGTGTCTGAGGTTCCATTTGGTACGTGCGCTGGGAGTTGGTGCCGTGTTTGTGGACAGGACCCATGTTTACCCGAGCGTGGAAACAACAGGAAAGGCTGTTTGGGAGCCCACCGCCATGATGGCCCCCCACACTGGTGTTCCCATCCCCAACTCTGCCTCTGGAGCTGGAGAGGAGAGCAGGGCTCTCCATTCCACATCTCCAGGGGTGAGCCTAATGAGAGACAGGGTCAGTTAGTGGGAAAAATACAGAGCTCAAGACGCCTGCCTTCTGCTCCCAGCCCTGGCGCACCCAGAAGCCTCTAGACACACACCTGTCAGTGCGTGCAGCCCTTGGAGCAAGGTGGTGGTCTCTCCCAGGGGATGAAGGGGCTGATGGGCATCCACCGGGTGCCTCTCTCCAGCCAGCAGTCACGGGGGCCCTGCTGTAGGTCAGATGCCCACCCCCGTTCCACATTTGAGGAAAGTCAGACTCAGAATGAACTCAGATTTGAAAGCCAGCTGACAATAGGGGATGGAGTTCATTCAAATGTTTCCGGGCTCCCATGTGGCTCTGCTTTCAATCTTGAGGCTTCCATAGACACAGGAAGAAGGTAGCATATAAATTGTAAACTTCAACATTTTTACAGGCCAAGCATCTGTAAGAAGCACAGAAGTACAACTACAAAAACCTCCTATAAATAAAATATTTTGATATAGGAAGACTGAATAGCAGCAACCCTTTTTCCTCTGAAGACAGCCACATTGTTTGTCAAAGGGTGTTTTCATCAGATGGCATCATATCGAAGAAACCTGCTATGTTTTGGAAACATTTTTCCTCATCCTTGCTACAAGAATGGCTTTTTCGGGATAAAACATAGACTCTGGGGCCATTCTGGTTTTTGTTTACGGGAAGTGGGCTGACCTGTGGGAAACAGGTTCATCCAATCCAGTGAACCCCAAAGTGCAAATCTAGACTCTATTATGATCTATGTATGAAATGAAATTTCTATAAATCTCTACTTTTCATTTGCTCCTGATTAGTTAAATCAAGCAGGGAACTGGAAGATGCTGCCAATGCAGGAGATGAAGAAAATAAATGAGAGAAGTATTTACAGCTGTAGTGATTCTGAAGAATGTCGTTTGCTGTAGAGGTAGATGTTTTGCTTTTGCTTTGGGATTTTTTTGGGGGGCGATTCTCTGTTTGTTTTTTTAATGGGATAAAATTAAATCAATTTAAAAATGTCATCACTTTTAATGACACTTTTATTTTATTTCTGTTTTTTTTTTTTTTGTCATTTTGTGGTGGATTCTCCTAGGTTTTCCTACCAGTTTGACCCACAATTCCAACTCACCTCCCTCAGCTGTGTCTTCATGTATCATTACAGTGATGCTTTAAGTGAACAAAATGGTCCCTTTGAACCGTGGAATAGGTGAATGACCTTTTGAAATAAACACGCGCTCTGGCGCAATGCAGCCAGAAAAACCAAACGAATTGACAGCCAAATAAAAAGTGATTGGTTCAATTGAGCAACACCTGCCAAATCGAGACTGCCGCCTGGGAAATTCTTACCCATGCTCCTAAGTCAAGGTTATATAAAATGTGCAGGTTGTGTGGATCTGTAAGCAACCATTGCTCTGATATTTAAAGAGACTTGTTCTTTTCCCTTTCCTTCCTGGAATAGAGAATCAGAGACCAGGGTTTACTGAAGACGAGAAACCAAATTAAACAGTGGCTTGTTCTTTAAAGTAAACAGAGCAAAGACTATCGGTGGCAGATGTAGCCAAGAGCTAGCTCTACACGAAGAGGGATTATGAAAACAAAAATCTCTTCCACTGAAATAATTATCTTTAATCATTGAACTGCTTTTAATGTTTTTTATCCACACAGAATTTTAAGAGTAAATGATGCTGACAAACACTAATGAGAAAATGGGAAAGGTGGACTTACAGGTTTAGGGGACTCTAAAAGTCAGCCCTTCTCACTTGCCTCCATGGACCTTACTTCTTCTTTAAAGCCCTGCTGAGACCCCGTGTCTGTGGGTAGCTCCCCCAGCCATCCCAACCCCTTCTGACTTCCTCTCCTCTCTGTATGTCTGAAACCCCTGAAGACGTGATGTCAGTGTGACACAATGTCACTTGGTTTAGCTCTTTCTCTTCAGCTGATAACTTGAGGAACAAAGGCTGGCTCCCTCCAGGGTTCATATTTGAAAAAAGAAATAACAAAAACCAGAACAATTTTGATGAGTTCTATTCTGTTTTGTGTGTTGTCTCTGTCACTCCATCTGCCCTGAAGGGAGCAGGGGACTTTATGGCTGTCTCTGCCCTCCATAGCCCCCAGCGCCATGCTGAGTTGATAGTGAACGCCAGGTAGATGGTTGTGGAAATGTGTTCAGGTGATTACACTCTGCCTTTAAAAGTTTATTCAGGTATTTGGAACAAGATCAGAGACTGTCTCCCACAGGTAGTAAAATTTGATCCTTTAGCCAACTAGCCAAAGGTGAACAGGCTGTCAGAGTCATACCTGCTGCCAGTTTTCAGAGAATGTGAACCCTGTTCTGGGTTACTGTGTGTTTCAGATGCCAGGGCTGATCTCTGAGGTTCAGAAGTGGTGTTGTGAGTCTGACCGTGGTTGGAACCCTTCTGGGTCCTACCAAGTTCTGAGATCTCCAGAACAGGATCCGTTAAACATGGCAGACACGTGGGAACTGGGGGTTTCCTGATAAGATGGAGGGATCCTTCCAAATCCTGTGACTGCCCCTTACCAAACGTCCCTAAACAGAGTATGGCTAAGGAGTTAATGACTCTTTGTTAAACCAGGTATTGTCAATTCACCTGTTCACTCTCAGTGCAAATTCTTGCTATGGATTCCAATAACATTCTTATAAATATCATGCAAAGTACTAATTTTCTTCTTGTTCAAAAGCAGTAGTCTCTCTCTTTTACTTTTTTTTTTAATGAAGTTCTATTGAGAACTGTGATATACTTAATTTCAGTTGTGCATGGGAGACCAGCTATGAATTCTAAGTATAAAGCCAAATTTTAATGTAAATATAAGCACAGTCTTTGAGCCCTGGTGATTACTACCAGGATAATATATCCCCATTAGATGGTGGCTGTGTGCAAATGGAATCACAATATTAAGAAATAGATTTGCTACAAATACTTATTATTAGTGTATATATTATATATATTTAGTGTATATGTGTGATACAAAGTATATATACACATATGTGATATTATGAATATTTATTATACTGTTATATATAAGTATTATTATATAAGTACATATATGTGTGCGTATGTCCACACACATACATTTCAGTCTATTGACATCAAACACAAATAGAGAATAGACTTGAAAATTCTCTGAGCAGACAAAAGCAGTTTAGTCCTATAAGAAAAGCTTAATTTGGCTTATTTTGTAAGATAATTGAGGCTAACTTGACTTGGGTCATTCTTTGCTTATGGTCTGAAAATCATAAGCGAAACTTAACTTCTTCCCCGAAATTGATAGGTCACCACGAACCAATTTTCTCTCATTCAAGAACATTCTAATATTGTAACCAACCACTGTGAAGAATGAGCACTCACTGCGTCCACTCTGGAAGAGTTGCTGTGTAACAAAATCCCTCCATGCCCCATCCCGTGTTTTGGTTTGAGTGTTCCCGGGTCTTTGGTGGGTGCACGTAAACTTTGGCTAATTACTACTTCAGTGATTCATCAGTCGTTTTTTTTTTCCCCGAACTTTTTATAAGTCCTGTTGGGTATATTTTTTATTTCTTTGCAAAATACATGGTTTTTCATCCCAAGAAAACATTTGTCTCACAGAAGTGCACTGGAGACATTTAGGTTGTTGATTAAAAAATAATTATCCTTGAAGAAAGCATGTCACAGTGGTCTTTAATTCCTTTCTGTGTCTTCAAGAATTTGTTTTTAAAATATTTCATCCTTCTGCCCAGCCCATCATTCACTATCAATTGTGAATCAAGTTCCAGGACCAATTGAAGCTATTTTGCCAAATCAACAGGAGTTTTCCTGCCTTTTTTTTATTTTTCAGGGTTTCTTTACTTTCTCTTTTTCTGAAGTTCTTCTGCTCTAGAATCTCTTACATCAATCAGTCAGAGTCCCTGTAGTGATCTGTTTACCTGAGTTTGCTGCTGCCCAGAAGAATTTCCAAGTATTCCTTAAAAATTTTTTTAAAAAGCAGATTTTATAGGAAGTAGAAGTAGCTACTGGCTATATACAATCACATTTCCAGTCAACACACTGAATTTGCTATGTTGAATTAGATTTTGTGTGTGTGTGTCCCATTGATTTTATAAAAGGACATTCTTATTTCTCATTTTTGGGTTGTAATTCAACATAGTTGGCTAATAGGTATCTGTGAAATAATAGTAAGTTTTCTTAGGAAAATGAATTTGGCCTTCAAAATAAATCAGCTTTTCTCTTGTATTAAAATCAAACAAAACAGGACAAAAACAAGTCTCTAAGTATGACCAGATGTCCATGAAGTGCCTTCCACCCCCATGAAGCTTCTGTTTCCCGTGCTATCCATGTGGTGACAAGGTAACCTAAGGCAAGACTGACTGTTGCCTCTGGGTCACCTCCTGGGACAGCTTCCTCAGGACATTCTGAGGAAATGGGTGTCTGCTGCAAACTTTGGTCCTGCACACGCAGAAGGTGCTTCATCATCCTCACTTGAGTAGTGCCCTGGGCGCTTTCTCCAGGACTCATATTGAGTTGGTCCCTCGGCTGCCAGAGGCCATCCTGAACGGTCCAGAATTGTGGAACTTCACATAACTGCAGGAAGGAAAGAACCCTAACGTTTTTGTGCACATGTGATGTGCGGGCTCTGAGCAAGGTGCTTTCTGTTCATTACCCACTGAATCCTTCCAGGATGTTCAGCCTTGGCCGACCTTGAGCTTCAGAGAGGTTAAACTGGCACACGGAGGAGGTGGGAAGGGAACCCAAGTCAGCATCTGCAACTTTCTTTCTGCTCTTAATTCCTCTGTGACAGATGTTTTTGCTTTGTCCTCCCATTCCTGTGGCCTGGGGCTCTTGACAGGTTTCCTTGCTCACATCTGTGATTTATCCCCTGAGATGCTGGGAGCTCTGTTGGCCCAGCCCTGCTGTATATGAGTCCTTAACAATACTCATAACCTGCCCACTGTTCACCTGTTCACTCACGCACATACCTCCTCACCCCGGCAAGTCATAGACATCATGCACTTCCTTGTAATGAATGACCTCGCTCCAAGAATAATCACACTAATTATAGTAATATTAACAATCACTATGATTATTTACAGCAGCAGTGTTATGGGTTGAATTGTGCTCTTTCTGAATTGATATGTTGAAGTCCTAACCTCAGAATGTGACCGTACTTGGAGATAGAGTCTTAACAGAGGAAATCAAGGTGAAATGAGGTTTGGGGTGGTCTCTGATCCAATATGGCAGGTGTCCCTTTAAAAAGGGGAAATTTGGACACAGAGGCACGCACAGAGGACATACGATGTGAGGAGACAAGGAGAAGACTGCTGTCTACATGCCGAGGAGACAGGCCGGGAGCACTCTCCCTCTCAGCCCTCAGAACAAACTACCCTACCAGTATGAGTGAGCGTATTTTTGTTGTGTAAGCCCCCATCTGTGGTACTTTGTCATGACAGTCCTGGCAGTGTAATAAAAACAGCAATAACCCCAAATGTGACAAGTACATATGGACGTATATGGAAGTGCACACACACATATATATCGCATACTGAACCTTTAACACATTCAAGGTGTGGTGCAAGATGTTTTTAATGCAGCATCTCATGAAATCCCCCCAGCCATCTAATGCCCACAGGACCTCTGAGATTTAGAGTTCAGGAAACTTGCCCAAGACCACACTGCTAGTAGGCAGGATGTCAGTTCAAGCCCACACTTCGAACTTCGAGAACGTTGCCCGTGACCAGCATGGCAGGTCATTCTCCTCTGTCTGGCTTCACAAAGTCTCTGCAGTTTGCTGGATCTGAGCCCTGCGTGTCCCCACCGTGAACTGCACTCTGTCTCAAATGTCAACAGTGTCGTCAAAACAAGGATTTTTCAGATCACTAATGTTCAGGGGACATTAAATTAAGTAGGGTTCTCATATTCCCAGTCTCCACATAGCAGAAGAATCTGTTAGAATGAAGAAGGTAATCTCATTAGTAAGCCATTACCTTGGAACCGAAGGGCAAGTACGGTGGTTGTTATTTCTGGCAACAGAGGGTTTTGGTCCTGAACAAAAGCTAGCCTGGTACACGGTCGTAGACACTGTTTATGAATAGGTCACTGTTTATAACGTCCAACTCAGTGTTGCTTCAGAAGCAGCCTGCCTTCCTGTTCCCTGGGCAGATCCTGGAGGGTTCACATGGAGGTGGAGGGGTTTGGGCTCCCTTCTGCCCCAAGCCCCCATGGAGGCAGCTGAAAAAGATCTTTTCCTCTTCACAGGCCTGCCTAGAAATCGACGTGGGGGCAGAAGGAGAGTGAGGCTTTAACATCCGACATTACAGATTCTATATCCTGTATTTTGATTAGCACATGTTAGCAATCTACCTTTCAAGCACATCCATTTGGAGTTGAACCGTGTCCTTTCTAAGTGGGTCTCTCTGGCTTACTTTCTCATATTGTTCAACGTTCATTGTTTTCTGTAAGTCATTGATAGTACACACAAAGATTTCGATACAGAGATTCAGGGAAATCTGAGTCGATTTATAGTATTTATATGGTTAACTAATAGAACTTCCCCTAAAACTGTTTGAGGCCCCAAACCTTTTTTTTAGATGGGGGGAGGGGCAGAGGGAGAGGGAGACTGAGAATCTTAAGCAGGCTCCATGTCAAGAGTAGAGCCCAATGTGGGGCTCGATCTCACAACCCTGAGATCATGACCCGAGCCAAAAGCAAGAGTTGGATGCTTAACTGACTGAGCCACCCAGGTGTCCCAAGGCCCAAAATCTTATAGCAAGAGATTGCCTCTTATTTTTGGTGACTTTAATCAAATGAGATCAATCGAATTATTATTCCTGTTGGTTTTGTGGAATTCTGGTAGTAGCAAGGCAAAATGGTGAGACCAGGAGTTGTGTTGGTCCTCAAAACATATTTATTTCCCTTGCCTGACTTAATATTTTAAATTTTTTACATAATGAGAAGTTGAGCCCCTTGCCTTTTTCCCCAAAAAAGGGCTGGTTTCACCAGTTGGTTTATACATTTAAAGAGGTATTCTTTCCTAGCCGTTAAGGTTATAAAGTGAGGTCTTTGAGCAGAGAGAGGATCCAGTGGAAAGCTGGAGGGCTGAGAGGGGTTCTGTCATGGATGTTTCCCCTTCTGACAAGTGAGAGGTGCTCCAGCCGTAAATGCCAGCTTTTCTCCTCAATGGATGTGACTCCTCCTGTGGAATCAGACAATTCTGGGTCAAAAAGGAATCAATTCACCAGGGCCAAATGGCACATTTTATGGGAGACAAATCTATGAAAGGGGCCGTGATTTGTCTGAGGCACTCAAAAATGAAATGGCAACACTGAGATTCTAAGCCACGCCTCCTGATGATTATATCAGTGTTTTCCAACAGAATTCCAATGTTGCTGATTATTTCATAATGAGACCCATCAGCGAACTGCCCCATGACGCCATTTTGAAGGGCAATGGGCTGTGTGTACTCGCTGCCATTTTGTTCCCAGTACACGCTACACAGTAGTTCAACCACGTCTGTCCAGTTAAAGTTTTAAAGAATAAACACATTTTCTCTTAATGATTATTTTCAAATAATTGTAGTGTTCTTTAAAGAGTACTAATAGTTTTGACCCTTCCATTGCCTGGGAAGATGGCCGCCTCAAGTTGAAAATAAGGAAAATGAAGCAAAATCCACCTCTCTTTTGCTACCGGTTATTAATGATATGAAAGTTTAGTGGCAACAGAAGACACAAATCTGTGGGGAAATGGAGTGGGGAGGTTACTTTGATATCTTCTCTCTGGGTTTTAAGCGCGCCCCATTATCACAGATGACGTGGTAATATTAGCAAAATATGTATTTACAATGCCCATAACTGAGCTACTTTTGAAATCCTTGAGGCCGTTAGGATCCACCCATATCGTTACAGACCCAAAGACATCAATTAAATTTTGAAAAGTTTGTTCAGTTTGCTTGCCTCTGGGAAGTCCATAAGGAAAATGTAAACAAACAAACAAAACCCTCAAAAATTTTTTTCTGGGTGGTTTTGTTCCAAGAAAACATTACGACAGGCTTCTGCCCAAACTGATCAATAGATGTAGATATTTGAAGGTAATGAGCAAATGCTACATCCGGAGTAGTAAGAAACATTAAAAATAGAATCCTGACACGTGGGGATATGTCGTCCAGCTCAGTGCCTGGGGTTTGTAACACTGCCCTGCGTATTGGGAAGTTGCTAAGGGAGTAGATCTTAAAAAGTCCACATCATGAGCAAAACCGCCTTTTTGTAACTACATAAAAAAGGAAAGAAAATAGATTCCTGAAACAGAAGAGAAACTTGTTTTTCCTTCAGCAACGGTTTTTGTAGAGGTCTTAGTCGCGACGCTGGAAGTCTGACAGAGTGTTCAGTGGGGACGAACATCAGGACTTGGTCTCCTTACCTGTGTCCCTTACCTTAAAATATGCTTACGGTTTTGTTGAAGGCTGACCTCAAGTGCCCGAACACCCCTCAGGGATGGTCTAAACACACTCGAAGTAAAATGTCAATAATTTTCAACTGTATTCGGGTTCCTTTTGTTGCGCCCCCCACCCCCATATTTATTCAAATTGCTTCCAAGATAGGATAGGGGATCGTATTGAAATGGTTGAGCAACCCACAAGCCATCATCAGTCTTCTTGGCGGAGTGATGGCATCCTGGGTTGGGAGTCTCGACCAGTAGACCCAAATGCTCCAGAGTAGGTGAATGAGTCTGTTGCTCAGCAAGCGAACAAATGTGTTGACTGGTTAACCTCTCTCCCCAAGGCCCAACCTCCTCTCCACCCCCAGGCACTTTTCCTGAGCCTCATTCTTTCTCTCCGGGGCTGTCTGCAGCTCACTCTCCACGTGTTAGCTGATAACTTAAGGTGTGACCACTCCCAGGAGTATTGCATTTCAATAGAGGCCTCCAAGATAGAAAATACTTCAATGAAAGGAGCCAGAGAAGGGAGGACCGCAGTTATTTTTTAACTCACTTGGAGGTAGAGTTCCAGGCCACTTATCTCCCTGTTTAGCGAGAGCCCGCTGCACATGATTCCCTCCAAATCAGAGAACCCATGACTCCAAGTGGCGTTTCCTCCCTTTCAAGCATCACATTACAATCATTTCAGTCTAAAATCTCCTTTTCTTGCCTGTGTCTTAGCTACAGATTGTAGCTGAGTGGGACTGATCTCATCCAGAACAGAAACAGTAAAACTACTGAATCTTAAATGACATCTTAACAGTGTGTGAACGAAATAATTCCTATTTCCAAAACCCCGTACCTGCAGCAACTCATGCTTTCATAAACACGGTGATGTATCTTGTGCTCGGACTCTGAAAGGCAATTCCAAATCCGGTTCCCTACTTTCTCAGCTATTTGAGCACACCTACCCATGTGTGGCGGGGCTTACTGGTTATCTTCTGCCCACGTCTGCATGAACAATGTGTATAGGACATAGAACTACGTCTGTTAATATGTGTGTGGGATGTACCAATATTTCCAGCTTATTTTCATGGAATGAGAGTTGTAATAACTGATCTCTATGTTCAAGGGCAAACATTTCTGGAGTTCTTTCTATGGCCAGCTGATAGGAGATATCGGATATACAACTGGAAATGTACCTAGAACACATTAGATATCATCGATCAGAAATAGCAAATGATCGAATGAAGATGCACAACTGTGCTTACGATTTAGTGAGATATGCTCAGTTGTAGGTTTCCGTAAGCCCTCAGAGTTACAACTGTCTGCTTTGTATTTGGATTGGCCGAGGACTACAGCCAACAATGTGAGAATACGCCTCCTGGTGTGGTTTTGCCTTGTATATTTAATATTCACTTGTATGTCTGTACCGTAAACATTCAGACAGAGAGAGACAGCTCCGTGGAAGGCCCCGGAGTGAAGGCATTCACAGCATGTTCCGGCTAATTGGTTGTCGTGATCTGTGCCCATGTGTAAGCCTCTATTTTGGTATAGGAGCAAAAATAAAATCAGTTCTCGTGATTTGTAAAATTTAGTGTATGCTTCCTACTAATTTAGTTTTCAGATCATCTCTGGAAATTCTTTTAATCTTTTCTGAATCACAATATTGTTTTTCATTTTTGGGTGAAAAAAATAGCTTTCTTCCTACAACAAGGCAGCTTTCTGTTTCACAGACAGTTGTGCAATAGGGTGGAAAGTATTGCAAGTCTTTCCCCGCTTCTAGGTAGAGTGATCAGCTCCCGAAATACCTGGGGCAGTTCCCTACTCTTCACGCTCCTGGACACCTGCAGCCACCTGCTAGCAACAATTCTAAAGATGCCCCAGACTTCACTTTTCATTGTTTTCTTCTGAACGTTACTCAATAAGCTGGTCTTGAATGACACATTTATTTTTAAGGGATATTATTTTTTCACTCTCATTTAAAAAAACATTTTTTAATGAGAAATATTTAAAAATTTATGAAAGTAGAGAGCATGGTACAAGGAGTAGTCAAGTACTCATCACCTACTTTCCAAAATTATACACTCACGTTGGGGCTTGCTTCCAGTACACCTCTCCACCCAGGGCTAGAGCAGACAAAGTCCCTGGAAAAGTGGAGAATTAATGAATTAATAGTCCTGGAGAGCAATTAGTGTGTGTTGGGGGGGAGGGGTATTTTTAGGGTTAGGGCTTTATTCTCTCTTTTTATTTGAATAGGTAATATAGTTTGTAGATCCTATCAAAAGTATGGCTTCAGAAAGTTGTAGGCCTATATTTTAATTTTAAACTTTAATGACTTAATGTATATATCCTCAAGATACCCATGTGTAAAGAGAAAAATATAGTCAACTTTCTGGAAGTTCATATATCTAGACAGCTATCTTTGTGCGGTTACAACATCTGGTTTAGGGTTTGCAATGAATGAAGCCAGAACTGGTTCTGGTCATGGACACTGGAGAAGCCGGGGTCTCATCACTGCAGGGTGACCGTACACAAGCCACTGACTCAATTACTCTGGGCCGTCCTTTCCTGCTCCTTTCACTTTTAAATCAAACTGATATTGAGCAATTACTTTTTACCCAGACCCCGTGGGGGAACACAGGGGCACATAAGTCGCCATTCTAGACATGAAGGGGCTGGATCTTCTCTAGGGACACTTCCAACTCTCATAGTATGCTTTTATTTTATTTTATTAAGATTTATTTATTTATTTGAGAGAGAGAGAGCATGGCAGAGCGAGGGGGACAGGAAGAGAGAGAGGGAGTGAAGGAATCCTGAAGCAGGCTCTCTGCTGCTCTTGGAGCCTGACCCGGCACTCGATCGCACAACCCTGAGATCATGACCTGAACTGAATCAAGAGCTGGCCGCCCAACCGATGGAGCCACCCAGGTACCCCTCGTAGTATGCTTTTAGTGACTTATTTTGTTAATATTTTTCCCCAAAGCATTCACTATTCCTCTTTACAAGATACATCGAGTCTCATATTCGCGATTTACCACACTCTGACCCAAATCTGCCTAATGTCCACTTCCACTTCATTCTCTCCAGGCGCAGTGATTCCAATTATCATTGCCACCTGGCCATTGGGTCACCGAGGTGTCCCCTCTGCTTCCCTCTGAGCATCCAGTTCCCACCTGTTTCTTCAGAGCCAAAAAGCTCCTTACCTCCTCTGGGGTCCTCCTTGTGCAGGCATTCCTTCCCACGCTTTTCCAGCAATCATACTGTCCCTTCTCAGTACAGAACCAGTCTTCAGACATCCCTGTCCCCGAAAGCCCCCACAACCCACCATCGGGCTCCTTCTCACCTCCCCTTCCTGCCAGGAAGCTTGTGGACAGGAAGTAGTTTGTGGGCAGGAAGTAGTTTGTGGACAGGAAGTAGTTTGTGGGCAGGAAGTAGTTTGTGGACAGGAAATTTTCCCCTTCCATCTTTGAATCCCAAACGCTGAGCAATCATGATGCCTGGCCCAGGGTCCGTGTTCAGTGAATGATAAAGGGATGCCTTGGTCCGGCCTCATCATGCCATTGCTCCCCAGGTGTGTAAGGAAGAGACCACAGCGCTGTCCTTCCTCAAGCCCCCAGGCTGTGACTCACCCAGGAGACCTTCAGTGGACTGGAGTCCATTTTCAACGTAGGGGAGTTACAGTTTTCAGGTTTTCCTCAAGAGATAATCATTTTCAAAAAATTACATAATCCGTTGCTAAAGATTTTATAAACCATGATACAGGTATCCCATGATACTTGCTAATTACACACAATTGCAGATGTTTAGGTGTCTGGGAACACTGGATGTCCTTAGTAAGTATGTATTGTTTCGTGATGTTTCACAATCTTATTGGAGAAAAAATTTTTTAAAATTATTTTTTTTTAGTAACTCTGCTTCCACTAAAATAACAACCCACATGATGGCAGTCCTTGGGTTCCGAGCCCCTGAAAAGGCATTCGAAGCATTTTCAGGGATCCTGTTTTGTTTGGGCTTTGATGTAAACGGTGAGCTGGGACGCTTCCCAGGGTCTGCGTTCTCTCACACTTAGCGATGAGGAAATCAGGTTGAACACCCATCTCTGTCGTGCTGTCTGGGGAGCAGTAAACCAGCCGCAACACGTGAATTCAAGCTAATCCATTAGCCACAGTACCTGAAAGCTTGGACACATCTGGAATATGCATAATCTGAACAAGGTGAAGTGAAAAGCAAATATGACCACCAAGAGAAGAGAGGGGTTCTCCGAACTGTGACTGCCTCCTTGTGCTGCACGGAGCCACGGAGAGCCGCCCCTGGCCCCGGCGTCCCGGAGGCAGGTGCCCCTGCCCTGGGCCCTATGAGGTCTGATTCCCACCTGCTGCCTAACCCTTGGGCCCTAGCATCCTCACCTGTGACATGGTGGCCTCAGTGCCCATGATGCTCCTACGTTAGCATCTAGCGCACGTCCCTGGTGTGCACTTGCTTGTATTATCCCACAACAAAATTTGACAGCAAGGTTGTTACTAAAATATCTTGCTTGTCTGTATTTTGCTCTTTATTCAGTTCATTCCCTTATCCATAGAGAAGACAAACCATTTTACTAACTACTTCTCATTCACGCACTCAGACTTACTTCTTGAGTACGCACTGTGGGAAAGGCAGTGTGCCGGGTGCTGCATGTGAGTGTGGGACCTAGCGAGCACCTCTCTCACTGTGGGTGAGTGGCAGGAGGCTGGTGTATGGGCCCCCCAGCAGCCTCACCAAGACCTCTCCCGGGGGTGCAAGCTGGTACTCACCCCCCTCATGCACAGAGGAAGCACCGCACTGAGGGACATGCTGTCTTCACCCTGTCACCCCCCACTGGCCTCTGTGTGACACTCACCAGGCTGCCCTTGCTCCCTGGGAAGCTTCCCGTCCCATCCCCAGGGCCCCCAGCCTGGAGAGGACCACCAAGGGTCCCCAGCACCTCGCAGATGCTGTTTCTCTGAGTGCTCTGCAGCCGTCCGCCTGCCACATACGGACATACGGACCAGTCTCACAGACCGGGGTCTGGGGTGAGCACTGGGATGAGCACTGCCTTCTCCCAGAGATGTGTGTCATGATTCCTTGCTTGCAGTAATTTCCAATCTTTTTTTTTTTTTGAGAGAGAGACAGAGACAGAGAGCACAAACAGGGGCAGAGGGAGAGGGAGAAGCAGACTCCTTGATGAGCAGGGAGCCCGATGTGGGGCTCGATCCTGGGACCCTGGGATCATGACCCAAGCCGAAGGCAGATGCTTTACGGCTGAGTCTCCCAGGCGCCCCTCCAATCTTTTCTTTAATGACTAGATCCTGATTTTCCTTCGGAAATGGCATGTTTCCCCTCGCTCCCCCAAGGACTCTGCCTCGCTCTGCTCCCATTGCCCAGGGTCTCCGGAGAATTTCCACACCAGCTGCAGAACTGCTCCCTCCTCTTTAAACTTCTCCTGTGACAAGATGCCTATCGCTTTGCATCAGGTTGCATCATATGATGTCAGAAAGCTGAAAGAAAACAAAGTCTCTTCCCCAGGGAACGGGCGCTCCGGACAACACAAAGGGGACTCGGGGTGAGGGGATCTTGGGTTTCGGTTGAAGAACATCGATCTCTGCTTTAAACGATCGTTCTTCAGACCCACCTTCTCCACTGCGGTTTTCATGGGCATTAAAAACACATTCTTCGTTCTTACGTGTTTTCTGAGCCTCGAAATCCATTCTGCTTGTTTAAGAGTATTCAGGGTTCAGTACACTACTTGATTTTGTGTTCATCCTATTCCATGGATGGATGATTAAAATATCATCAACAATATATGCACCTTGTGGAAAACCTCGTTCCAGAACTAATATCTTATTGATGATTGTCCTGATGTGCTAAAAAGTCACCTATTGTGAACGACTTTCTTGGGATCAGATGTTTCGAACAAAAAACTTATAATGTGAAGAATGTATGTTGTTATTTTGTTAACTTGCGTTTTATTTTCTATCATGATTTTGCTCTCTGCTGGTGCACTTTGATTAAATTTCAGAAAAGAGCTTTTAACTTCTGCTGTTACTGACTTTTCTGTAGCGAGACCCTGGTGCACAAGCCAAGGTAGGATTTGTGAGGGGCAGGGCCCTGCAGGGAACTGAGGTCCAGCTGAGCAGCCGTTCAGACTGGCATTGGACCGCCCCCTTTGCAGAGGCTGGGGCCAACCTAGGGAAGGCTTTTACTGGGTTAAACTTCGCTGACCATCAGAAATGCACACGTGTGGGAAAATAAATCGCACGCCATGAGCTGTCCCTCTCACAGTTCTAGGGTAAGGATAAAGGAGATAAAATTAGCCCTGTTTCCTTCCCTGACCATCATTTGGCCACTGATGGAGAAGCCAGGCCATGGTCGCGAAACCTCCGGGGCGGTGGTCACTGGCACGCCTTCCCTCCGCTTCCACAAGCCCACCTGCTTTGAGGGCCATTCCCGAGACAGACGGCCAGGAAAGGGTGTGACCGGGAATTCTATCTGATGCTCTGTTCTCCCACGATAACCTAGAGTTTCCCACTGTGTTTGAGGACATTTTCTCGACTGCATTTCAGGCACGGGGGGAGCAGGGGGAGAATTATGGAAGGCAAAGGAGAATACCCGTGTGTGGGTAATGACCCTCATTTTGCTTGCTTTCATCTGAGCACGTCTGCGAGAGCTTAGCTCCCCAGCTGGGGTGGTGCCAGTCGGCTGTAGGGTGCAGAGTGCCTGAGAGAGCCTGCATGAGCCAGGCTCACGGTCCTTGCCTTCTTCAGGCTGTGGGTGATTGCTGAGTCTACCGGGGTCGTGGAGCAAATGGTGCTGGGGATCGGCTAATGCTCGGTGCTTGGTGCCAGGATTGTAGGCCGGGCTTGCCCACGGTCTGGCCTCCTCCATCTTCCCCCGCTCCGTTCCCACCTGAGCTGGCTGCCATGGCCCCTGGGCTCCCAGAGCTGTGGCCTCCGCGGGGGGAGGGGGGACAGCCGGCTGCACAGCTTCGTCCTGTCCCGAGTCCTTCACCTCTAGTCTCCTTCTCTGTTCTCTAGCCAAACGGATTTTCTTCCCTCGCGTGAGGACACCATGCTCCTGTGGCCTCAGCTTCTTTGCAGATGCTGTTCCCTCTGCTGGAAACTCTTCATTTCCCTGTGACCAGGTGACTCCCGGGGCTCCTTCAGAACTCAGCTCAAACATTCCCTCCTTAAGGAAACTTCCTCCCAGGTTAAGCAAACCCCAGTGTATGATGTCACAGTGCCATGGACTTCTTCAATTGTTACAAAATAGGGCAAACAGTTTTGAGATACACTGATGTGATTCTATGCCTCGCATTTCCTGGCCTACAGCCTCCTCCCTGCTCAGCCTGGGCAGCCACCTGCTGCGCAGGGAGGAGGTGCTCAGCAGTAACGTCAAGAGCACATTTATTCATACGTGTAAGGGTCAGCGGCTTCCGGCACACTAACTAGGATATGTGAGCACACAGAAACATGTGAAGTCTGGAGGCCAAACTTCACGGAGAGAGAAACATCTCCCAAGCTTGGTTGGATTCTCTTCTTCTGACAGATTCAAAACTGGGCGAAGTGCATTCGACCCTGGAGTTTCGTGCAAGGAAGGTGCCAGGGAAGCAGAGGAAGCAGGGGAGCCCGTCTGGTGCCATGAGGCTGTGGGGCAGAGAGGGAAAGCAGAGTGAGATGGAAGGCAGTTGATGGTCAGGGCACTGCTCTCACCCCGCCCCGTCCCCCCCAACTGCGGCCGCGGGTCCCCATCTGTGCCCCCCCCATCCCCAGCCAGCACAACGCATACACACGCAGGGGATGAACACACATGTGTCGGATGAGCGTGTGAATGAATGGAGGTAAAGCTTTAAGCTAGAACAGGGTGATTTTTTTCAAATGCCACACATCCAGGTTACTACCCTGGACAGATACTAAAAAGGAAAAACAAAGATGACAGAATTATAACCAAGAAGATCACTCATCACACATACAAAGGATATAGAATGGATTAAATATCTATAACAGAAGATAAGATTCTCAAATTTTATTCACATACACACGTATTCTGAAACAAAGTGACATAGAAAAAGTAAACCGGTGAACAAAGAAATATAAGACGAATAAAAATAAAAAGAGCCCCAAATAGTTCTATTAATATCAGATAAAAAGGAAAAATAAACAGTAAGGGATGAAGCGGGCTGCTTTAAAAATTGATTTTGGAAATACGGTTCATTACGAGAATATAATAGCCAGGAATATTTATGAGTCAAATGACATAGCATCAAAATATATCAGACAAAAGCTGTGAAAAATACAATAATAAATTGGTAAAGCACAGTCTTAGGATACATTAATAATATGTTAAGTAGGGGCGCCTGGGTGGCTCATTTGTTAAGTGTCTGCCTTCGGCTCAGGTCATGATCTCAGGGTCCTGGGATCGAGCCCCGTGTCGGGCTCCCTGCTCCGTGGGAAGCCTGCTTCTCCCTCTGCCACTCCCTCTGCTTGTGTTCTCTCTCTCTCTCTCTCTCTGTCAAATAAATAAATCAATAACTTAAAAAATAATATGTTAAGTAGAAAAATGTTAAGGAGAAGAATCAAATAATGTAACTAATACATTTCATTTACTCAACATTTGTAAAAACTATGTTATCTTCAAATGTCCCTGGCAAAGGTGTACATTGATTATAGCCTGTGTCTCAAAAAAGAGCTGGGTAACTTCCACAGGCTATAATATCTAACAATGGCAAATAGACTTTAAGCAATAACAAAAAACTCAGTGTAAAAACTATGTGGAAATTAGAAATACTCACTATGTAGTCTTTTCAGTGGCAGAGAAAATGAAAACTAAATAAAGAGATTGTTCAGGAAATGCTAACAGTGCAAGAGTCACATGGTGTAATATTTGGGACACCAAAACCCAGACGGGGCTAGGAGAGGCTATAAGTCCTAAGGATTTTTATCTGGGAATAAAGAAGAACAGACATAAACTATCCGTTCCACTCCAGAACCAAAACAGTGTCAGGAACAATAAACAACAAACAATAAACAGGCATCATGACCTGAGTACAAAAGCAGTAAATATACAGTAGAAATGAGTGAACAAAATCTGTAAAACTGTAGAATAAATACAGTAACTCAAAACCCGATCCTTTGAAACGAAATTTCAACATTGACAAATCTTGGGTAAGATGCGTCCTAGGAGTAGGAGAGGTAGCGGGCAGGGGGTGGGCATTGGAAAGGAGAGCTTGGTGCGGAGGTACCCACGGCCCTGCCCACTGCCCGCCCACGACGCGGGAAGGCCAACTGACCCCCTTGTGCCTTTTGGATCCCCAACCTCACAGTCACTCACCATTCATAAAGTCCTCAGAATGGGGTTTTCAAAAGAAAATCTTTGTGTTTGTTGAGCAAAGAAAACATATGGACACCAAAATAAAACAATATTATGCACAGCCACATGATAAGACATTTTGAAATCTAGCTGAAATGATTGAATTTCTAGGAAAATATCTTTACTAAATGTCATTTCGAAGAGGAAGGAAACCTGAATTATCAATGCTGTGGGAGACATGAAGGGCGTTCCAATAGAAGTATCCTTCTGCTGGTAGAAAATCTTATCTTATTCATTCATTTGTTCAACAAATACTGATTAATTATCTACTATGTGCCCTTCTGCTGCTTTCATGCTAGAGAAGGTACCATAATTTTTTATCTCCATTTGCAAAAAAATTCCAAAGTAAGCTATACTTCTTAAAAAGAGAGAAAGATCATCAACTGGTAAAGACCAGAAGCCAACAGCTTCATCCCCTCCCCTGGCCCCCTGTGTACACTGCATATGTGTGTGTCATCTCTCTGTCCCATTTCTGTGTGCGTGTGCGTGTTTAGTGTCCATAGGATGAGACTATCCACCTGTTCTGCGTGGTTTTTTTTTTCCATTGAGGATGGTCCTCCATGTCAGCACATGGTTATTATAATTATGCCAGTTTCATTGCCTTCAACACAAGGTGTGTGGTTGAATGTGCACCAGAGGAAACGCAGTCCAAGGTCACTCACTGCTACGGCCTGCGGAAGAGTGATCTGAGGTCAAGGTCACCTAGAGGACCAGCCTGGTGTTTCAGTCGAGTCTTGAGGTTGCAATCCTCTGTTAATCCCCAGTGCTGTTTTCTGCTTGGCGCTCCCCTCCCACTTCCTTCTTGTCATGGTAGCTGGTTCTAATGTTGTGGGTGCAAACTCCTTTCCAGTCTCTCAGGATCAGGTTGGCTCACTCTCGTATTATTCCTCCAGTTTGCTCTGAGGTGAGCTGTTTTATGGGGCCATCATGATGCCATCACGATCACGAGCCTCCACGCTGGCGTCTTCCTTGTGTCCCGAGTGGCCCCTGGTTGGGCTCGTTTTTATGAATGAAGGTCTGGGTTGGTTTCCATGGGCGCTGATTGTGGGTTTCCTCTGCAGTGTGCACATCTGTTTCCTGAGCAGGCCTCTCCCTTGAATGGCTGACTCCAGGCACCCCCCCGAAAGTGGGGGAGGTATCGACAGCAGGAAGAACGGGAGGGCATCCGGGGGACCTCCTCCTCCCCATGCCCTCCCCCCCCCCCCCCCCCCCCCCGGGCCCAGCGCCAAACCCGGGAGGCGGTTCCCTGAGAGCTGATAACTCGGTGCAGAGATACCTTAGCTTCTTGGTTCGTGCATGGCTCCTTTGTTGGTTCAGCGATTCTTTGCAGCGCCCCTTAGCCGAGAGAAGCCGAGACAGCCCTCTTCCTAAGGAGGCAGGGCCAGCGACGTATTAACTCTCAATGTCTTTTTCGAAAAACTGTGCATAGAAAGTAAAAGAGAAAATAGTACGGCTCCTCCGTGCTCCAAGAGCGCCCCTGATGAGTGGGGGGCAGCCGCAAGGTCTTCCAGTCGGGGACCAGTTCAGGGACATTTTCCCACCTTGTCTGCCCCACCTGAATTTCCAGTAGCTCTTGGTTTTTATGGTCGCACCTGCAGAGAGAAGCCTCACAGAAAGGAGTGGAGTACCGCCGCTGAAGCCAGAACTGTCTGGAGCAAGAGTTTCACTTGGCCCTGAGGAGTGCGCGACCCCCCAAAATGGAAACACTCTGCTGAGACCCCGAGAAGATGCCTCAGTGTCCCGGGCCCGGGCTTGCAATCTGGGTGACAACTCCAGAAACTTCCCTTCCCGCCGCCCTGCTGTCTTTCTGCCTCACACCAGCGTGAGGGGCTGGGGTACTTAGCTCTGATCTGCTCCTTTCATGCCTCAGAAACCTTCCTAGGAAATTTGTTTTCTTTAGAAAACAGGGTTTGGGTTTTACCTTTGAGAGGAAAGTGTCCTCTGTCACTTGGCCACAGGGAGTCTATTGACTGCCCCCATATTTGGCTCTGGGCAAACTGTGTGCGTTCTTGACTTTGAGTGTGGAGCCTCCCCGAGGCTCACCTGGGGGCTCCTGGCCATGTCTCTTCCGCAGCTCTGCTTTTCCATTACCGTTACATTTTCATCTAAGTCTTTATATCTATCCTTTTCTAAAAAACCCCAGAAATTTAAGAAGTAAGAAAAATAGAGAGCTCTGTCCAATGTGCCCTGGGGAATTCTCTTGGGATTCTGGTCGGAAGGAGCATCTGCTTAAAATGTCTTACAGTTGTATTCGACTTAGAACAGTGATTCGAATCCATCGGGTCTTCTTGTATTCCACGTTTTATTATCAGTTATTCTTTAGCTTGGGTCCTGACTCGCAACAAATTCACAACCTCTATAGTTTCTACATTTTCAAAGTAAGATGTTTGAGGTTCAAAGTTAGCCAATAGCACAATATATTTAGGAGTCAGTGAGAATGGACACAGGAAAATTATTCTTTTCTGGTTTAGGGATGACCAAAGCAGAACCACAAAGAGCAGACTTCCTCTAAAATGAGCTTTATTTCAAATGAGAAGAGAGCATCCCGCCCTCATTCCCTACCCCCCACTTTCCCCAAACATGACCTTATTCTATTTAAATGTCTAAAGCTTCAGTTCTAGACTAGTTATCCTTTGGTTGCATTTTTGGAGGCAACGTTCTCCTTCCTTCCAAATTTGCTAAGCAAAATACAATTCTTTTTTGTTTTTGAAACTGTTAAAAATATAAGATTTTTTTTCTTAACATATATTGCATTATTTGTTTCAGATGTATCAATCTGTGATTCAACAGTCTTGGACAGCAAAATACAATTCTTAATAAATCTGTAAATCAGGAAGCAAGTTTGGCATATTGGCGTTGGATATATATTTTCATTTGCTGAGATTTACCTAGAAAGAAGTGAGTGAGCTGTTAGTCTGAGGCTTTAAGGCACGGCAACTTAACCCTCTGGAAACAATAACTTCAGTTGTGTACTAGATTAGTTGTACACTTTTGAAACATGTATAGGATGTTTTAAAAGTTATGTGGTAGTTTTGAAGCGATTGGAAGGCCTGGATAAGTTACTCCAATTTGTGGGAAATCCCATATGTGCCAGGGCTCTGCCACACCCTGGTGGGACAGAAAGGGGCAACTATTTTGGGAAAGAAAGTGGAAAAGTCAAGGCTGGGACAACATAAATACGGTTCGCCAAAGGCAACTTCAGCCTCTACATGTAAATTCAACTATCACTCGTTACAATTAGCTCAGACCTCTTTCTGGAGCTTCAGACTCATATATTCAGTACCCTGTAGACATCTTTGCTTCAGCGCCCCGTAAATGTCTCTAACTCAGCATGTCCAGAGCTGACTTCATTATCCCTTGTCCTTAATTGATCTGTCTTGCGGTGGAATACTAATTGATTCCTTTCTCTTCAACGTAACCCTCTCCGATCCCTCTTCCCTACTATCTGCAGACCGATCCCACTAAAACCCAGATCTAATCGTGTTTCTCTCATGATTAAAACATCTTTTGCTTCCGCATTGCATTCAAAATTCATTTAAAGCCTCTTTGCAGTTTTTCACGGTCCCACCTTCACCTACTTCTCTTCCCCTTGGAACTTTCACCGTACAGGTAGGATGACATTTTTCCTTTGGTGCATGGTTCTACCTGTCTTGACATGTGTGTAGACTCCTGTGGCCATACCACAGCCAGGAGGCAGAACAGCTCCATCCCCCCCAACGCTCGGCTCCCTCCCGCTGTCCCTGTAGGGCCACATTCCCCCTCCTTGCCGCTGGTCACCACGAGTCTATTCTCCATCTCAGGTTTGTCTTCTCATTAATGCCCTACGAACACAATCCTACAGAATATGACCTTTTGGTATTAGCTCCATTCGCTCATCACAGTGCCTTTAAGACCCATCCACGTGCTGACTTGTATTCCACTGTTCCAAGGGGACACCTGTTCACTCATCCACCTGTTGAGGGACGTTTTGGTTGTTTCCAGTTTGGGGCAATTATGAATGGCACTGCTATGAACATTTATGTGCAGAGTTTTGTGTGAACACACATGGTTATTTCTTTAGGATAAATGTCCAGGGGAAGGATTGTTGGGTCATATGATAAGGGTGTGTTTAACTTTATAAGAACCTGCAAAACCTATCAGACAAAGGGCTGGTATCCAAAATCTATAAAGAACTTATCAAACTCAACACCCAAAGAACAAATAATCCAATCAAGAAATGGGCAGAAGACATGAACAGACATTTTTCCAAAGAAGACATCCAAATGGCCAACAGACACATGAAAAAGTGCTCAACATCGCTCGGCATCAGGGAAATCCAAATCATAACCTCAATGAGACACCACCTCACACCAGTCAGAATGGCTAAAATTAACAAGTCAGGAAATGACAGATGTTGGCGGGGATGCGGAGAAAGGGGAACCGTCCTACACTGTTGGTGGGAATGCAAGCTGGTGCAACCACTCTGGAAAACAGTATGGAGGTTCCTCAAACAGTTGAAAATAGAGCTACCATACAATCCAGCAATTGCACTACTGGGTATTTACCACAAAGATACAAGTGTAGGGATCCGAAGGCGTACGTGCACCCTGATGTGTATAGCAGCAATGTCCACAATAGCCAAACTGTGGAAAGAGCCTAGATGTCCATCGATAGATGAATGGATAAAGAAGAAGTGGTATATATACACAATGGAATATTATGCAGCCATCAAAAGGAATGAGATCTTGCCATTTGCAACGACGTGGATGGAACTGGAGGGTGTTATGCTGAGTGAAATAAGTCAATCAGAGAAAGACATGTATCATATGACCTCACTGATACGAGGAATTCTTAATCTCAGGAAACAAACTGAGGGTTGCTGGAGTGGTGGGGGGTGGGAGGGATGGGGTGGCTGGGTGATAGACATTGGGGAGGGTATGTGCTATGGTGAGCGCTGTGAATTGTGCAAGACTGTTGAATCACAGATCTGTGCCTCTGCAACAAATAATGCAATATATGTTAAGAAAAAAAAAAAGAAGAAGAGGATAGCAGGAGGGGAAGAATGAAGGGGAGTAAGTCGGAGGGGGAGACGAACCATGAGAGACGATGGACTCTGAAAAACAAACTGAGGGTTCTAGAGGGGAGGGGGTTTGGGGGGGATGGGTGAGCCTGGTGATGGGTATTAAAGAGGGCACGTTCTGCGTGGAGCACTGGGTGTGATGCACAAACAATGAATCAAAAAAAAAAAAAAAAAAGAACCTACAAAACCGTGTTCCAGAGTAGATGCCTACGTCATTTTTAAAAAGGATTCATAGTGGATTCTGATGTAGTCTTGGTCATCTGGGTTGTTGTATAAACACCACAGTCTGTGTGGTTTCTAAATAACACAAGCCTATTTCTTACAGTTCTGGAGGTCGGGAAGTTTCAGACAAAGGTGCCGTCAGATTTGGTGTCGGGTGAGGTGGACCCCCTTCCTGGTTCGTAGACAGCCTTCTTTCCACGTCCTCACCTGGTGGGAGGGACAAGGAAGCTGCCCGGGCCTCCTTCATGACAACACTCATCCCTTCACGGGGGCTGCACTCTCCTGATCTAATCGTCTCCCCAAGGGCCCATTTCCTAACACCACCACACTGGAGGCTAGGTGTCACACACGAATTTGGGAGGGGACACAAACATTCCATCTATGGCAGATGCACAAACTGGTTTGGAAACCTTGTGTATAACCATTTACATGTTAGCGTCTCCCATAAACTACAAGCTGCTTGAAGACAGAGACCACATGTGCTTAGTTTTGTAACCTCTGTATCCCCAGAACCTAACCGCCTGCTGCCATATGCTTGTTTATAGGCACATGGGGAGGAGCGGTGGTAGTCCTCCATCGGGGTGATATTAGGGGTGCAGCGGGCTGCTTGCCCCCAGGGGTGCCCCCAGAATATCACCCGACGGGTGATTCCTAACACTCCCCTTCTCCATATAACACAAGCAGTTTTAGTGATGATCATGTAATAAGCAGTAATGATAATGTATTCTTGATTTGTTCTTTAGTCTTAAAACAAAAAACAAAAAAGCAGCTAAATAGTATAAATTCCTTAAAATATTTTATGGACTGGAATTTGCCTTTACCAAACAAAAATATTCCATCTTGCTGTTTGCCCCGTCTCACTGTTTTAGATTTTAACCATAAATACAAGCTCGAAATCATCCTCTTGAAAGAGAATGGAAATAACTCGAGTGGTGTTTGTCCTTATACTTACTGGACTGTCGCTCCCTGTTCAGAACGGGAGGTTCAGACACTCGAATCTGCAACAGCACGGGGGGGAGGGTGTGTGTGGAGTGAACTTGACCCCGGGGAGGGGCCACCATGAAGCGCCTCCCTCCAGATGAAAGCAGGAAGCTGAGTGCCCAGTGCAGGGCCCACCACAGAACCTGAGTTCTCCAGCTTCAGCTCCAGGTAGAAGATGATGTTTATTAAATGGAGAAAAATACGAATGCATTGAGCGAGTTTCCATATCTGCCTTCGGTTCCTGGGGCTGCAGTAACAAAGCACCCAGATGGGGTGGCTGAGACAACAGAATTTTACTCTCTCCCAGCTCAGGAGGCCAGAAGGCTGAGATCAGGGCTCTTTGGGCGGGCCCAGCTCCCGGCTGTGGGGACCCCCACGGTCCCTGGTGGCGCCGGGCTGGTAGGTGCATGGCTCTAACGTCTGCCTCCATCCTCATGTGGACTTCTCCCTGTGTGTCTGCTTCTCTTCTGTTCTCAGAAGGACACCTGTCCACCTGTCATATTGGGTGAGGGGCCCCCCGTGCTTCAAGATGACCACATCCTAGCTTGACTGCGTCTGCAAAGACGCTCTTGCTGAGTAAAGTTGCATTCGCAGATAGCAGTGGTAAGGACTTGAATGTAAGTTTTGGGGGACAAAGTTCAACACACACACACACACACACACACACACACACACACACACACACACACCCAGCTACACAGGGGAGCTGCTGCTATTCAGAACTTAGATCAACGAAGGCTTTTATGTGCTTGGGGGGTTTGATCAGTGTGTTTGCAATGATTAGCTTATGGTAATAATAAAAGCAGACCAATCTTAGTGGATTTTGTGACTGTTTTTTAAATTCCTCACCCACGGGACTTACTGCCCACGTCCCCGTGGCACCCCCGGCCCCGCCCTTAGGAGCCATGACTCAAAGGTCCTCAGGAGGCTTGTCATAGTGCTTGAGATGTTCCTTTTGCCTTAAGGCCATGGTTTTCAGACAGAGGTAGAGCCCCAAGAAGGACAATAATGGCCTGTTGTTATGGGGTCCTTGGCGCTCTGGTATAAATATCACTTTCTCAGAACCG
This sequence comes from Zalophus californianus, assembly GCF_009762305.2. NCBI lineage: Eukaryota > Metazoa > Chordata > Mammalia > Carnivora > Otariidae > Zalophus > Zalophus californianus. The sequence continues at coordinate 3,345,457 of NC_045597.1, forward strand.
TGCATTTTACTGAGTGGTGAGCAATTTTAATCTAAACATAAATACAGTGTAAAGCAGGTTATGAATCTTACATACGCTTTAAAAATTGAATAGGAGACAACCAAACAGACCACGATCCCAGGAGCCTGCAGTCACTCTCCTGTGTCCCTGTGTTAAAGTAAGACGTGGGGGCACGTGTCCGTGGCAAACCAATAAGACAGGTGGTGGTTCTGAGTCTGACTTCATCATTTATTTGCTCTCACTCATAACTGGCAACGGAAGTAATCCCACCTTCTCGTTACCCCAGGAAACAGTTTGTGAGCACACTGTACGGAACAGGCGAGGAGCCTCTGAGTCCTACGCCACCCGGCTTCTCCCGAGGGCATGGAGCCGGTTCAGAGCAGGGTGGGCGAGCTTCTCCACACCGAGCTGGCTGGTAAATAGCTTCGGCTTTGTGAGACAGAGCTCTCTGCCCTAAGTGCTTGGCTCTGCCGCTGCAGCCCGGAAACCTCCACCGAGGAGCGTGGCTGTGTTCTAACCTGAACGCACAAAAGCAGGTGTAGTTCGGACCTGGCCCCTGAGCCGCAGTTGGCCGACCTCTGACTTCGAGGAGACCTGGGAGGACAGAGTGAGCAGGGACAGCGTGGAGAGCACGGCGGAGTGTCTTACACATCCACCTTCTGCCTTTATGGAAACTTGGGTTTTTCTTATACTTTCACGAAACAAAGAAAGCTGCCAGAGGGTCTACACATGAGGCACTGATTTCAGTAGTTTTGATGCTTCAAGCATTGGCCACCTCTCTTTGGAGATGCCGGGACATTCCTGGTGATGGGGGACGGAGAAAGAGGAGGGGTGTCCTCACCATCCCCCACCCTGCTGACCCAGAACCGCTGTTTCTCAGGCTGCAGGGTCCTGACTATCTGCAGGTCATCAGACCAACTTAGTGGGTCATAACCCACGTGTTAAAAACTGACCAGGTTTGACAACATGAGACCGGCACGGGCAATAACCAGGCGCATCCCTTAGGGTCTGTGGCAGCTGGTGACCGCGCCATTCACCTGTGCACAGGTGTGCTGGGCCCACAGGTCATCAGACGGAACTATCGGTGGGAAAGGAAAGTAATTCCTGAGAAGTGGAAGCTTTGGAAGACCGTGGTCAAGTCGCCCACATTTTTCTGTTATGTTTTGGGTCGGTGTGGAAGTTATGAAAAATCAGGAAGCAAACGTAGAAAGATCTTGCATTTGGATGGTTTCCTAGGGCTTCTTTGGTTCTTTAAAGAAGTCCCAACTAGAGTTTGGGAATAGGCACAAAGGTGTTATTTGGTTTTTGTTTGGAAAATGCTAAATTCCAATCAGCGGATCCATCTTTGAGAAATGCCTCCGTCTCCTCGCAAAGGTTGGCGCGGGAGCGTGTCTCGCATGCACAGGTGACGGGATGTGACTGTCTGCTCACTCCCGACGGGCTGTCAGTCCCAGCTCCTATCTGCGAAGACACTTCCTGGTTGGCAGGTGCCCTCTCCTCCTACCTGGGGGCTGGCGTAAATGTGAGAACCACTTCAGGAGAATGAAGAACGATTGGCTTTGGTCTCACCTTTCCACTGTCCCCTGGTGCAGTGCTGGGCACAGAGGACTGGGAGGACCAGCCCCCCGCCCCCTCCAAGGCCTCCTCAGGCAGCAGAGGCCTCCAGCAGTAGCAGGTGACCACAGTGGTTATGCTAAAGGCAGGGAGCAATCGTCGTTCACGAGTGCACATCACAACCCGAGACAGAGCTTGCCGTGTTGGGACCAGGCAAGCTTTTATAAAGAACGCACAGAAGACGGTAGGAATAACAAAGCAGGAAACGCTGGGCGTGTCTGAGGCCTGAACAGGTGCCTGTAACCCGGGCTAGGCGGCGAGCTGCTCCTGGCCATGGGGCCCGGGGATGGGGCGCCCTGCTGACACGTGTCCCCACAACTGGTGAATCCTAGCACCGGGGAAGAGAGGTCTCCTCCCAGGCAGGGCAGCAGGAAGGTGTGTTGTTATGGAAGTTTTAATTACATTCTCTCCTAATATCAGCCATTAACGACACATAAGCGCAGTGACGTGAAGTCGTATGTGGCCTGCTTTTCGAGAACCTCTGGGCAGAGAAGGGAGGAGTCTAAACATTTTCTATGAATGTTATAAATGAACAAATATACAGATACATTTAGCCTCCTGAACTAGTGAAGCTCAAAGCATCCAGTGGTGTGTTTATGGACGTATTTTATTATTAAATATCAATGACTACTTATTATATATGAATTATTAAATACACATTTTTACTAAAATATATACATATGAAAAGACTGACTAACAGGGGACACTCATGTCCTCGCTACGCAGCTTCGCTATATTATTATTAGCATTTTGCCACATTGCTTCGGACATTTTTTCGAAGATCTAACCCATCAAACTCTATGGAAGCCCATCCTCCTTGCCATTCCTTCCCACATACGCTAAGTGACTGTTTCTGTCAAGCAGCAAAGGTAAACCCCTGGCACGGCCACCTGCCACGTTCCCTCTGTGGGTGAGACACAGGCTGCGTGGCCGGTAACAGGAGCTGCGGATAAACGCCCCGCCTGCCTCAACCGTGGGTTTGGTTTTGTGGGAGAGAAGATGTGTTTGCTCCTGCAGGCTTCTTCCGGCTTCTTCCCTGACAGCACGTTCTATACCCGGGGACCCGGGGTGCAGCTGCCAAGTAAAACGCACTGCTTTACGATCGGGTGGGAGCTCCGTACCTACCTTCACACGCAGGTTGGCACGATCTCAGCTGCACTAGGAATCACGGTTGTATTTCCTGCGTTTCCGTGAAAAGGTAACTTTCTAGTAATGGCCATGGACTATTTCTGCATGCACAGGCACGACGTCTTCTTCCATCGTGATGCGGGGGGCAGTGCCCTGCTGTGTGTGACGGTCCCCTGAGCAAGCCAGCCACGGTGGACTGAAGCCTGGAACGGGGTGAGATTCCTCCCTGCCGTTCCCAGGGAGAGATGACAGACATTCTGGATACGCCATTCCAGAAAGGGGTCAGGTGGAACCAGTTGGCCGAAGGCAGAGGGTAGATCTTTTGTGAGACGGACTTGGGCAGCCCCCCAGTTTCCCCCGGGGCTGGTGTCCCTGGAAGGTGTGTGGGATGTTGCCCCAGCACCACGGACACCTGGCCTTCTGCGGAGGACCTTGCGGCCGGGTGCCCTGAGCAGGCCTGCTGGCCCCAAGCCCTGGGCAGGTGCATCCAGGACCCTGCTCCCTTTCACGCATGTGCTTCCCGGCTGTTGGTTTCAAGGGGAAATGGATCAAGTGAGGGAGTGTTGGTCAGGGAGCTACTGAGATGAGCCTCAGAGGGAGCCGGGTGACTTCTCAAAGAAGACGTGCTACCTGCGATCTTAGCGAACTTTCTGCCTACCATGCGCCGGAAGCCAGTGAGTGGAAACATTCAAGGGATGCTGGGAACCTGCATCTGAGCTTGAGGATGAGGCGTGCCTGCCGGAGGGAGCACGGGAATTCTGGAGAGACAGAGAAGGTCAATCCTAAGGACTCTGACTGGACCCTCCTCTCAGGAAAGAAGTCATTTGGAGGCTGTTTAAATGTCTAGAGCTACAAAGGCGTGTGGGCCCGTCCTTCTAGGAGGTTAAAGAGCAAGTCCAGCCCCAGGCTAGACACCTGCCATCCCTTCCCAGAATGCTCTTGTCCCAGGCAACACATACCTTGCCTTGCCCTGAGTTTTTCTTTCAGTTCCCTGTTTAAATGTCACCTTATCTTCAGGCTTTCCCTGAATGCCCAGGTAAACCCTCCCTCTCCATCCCTGACATCCTGCTTGTTTTCCCCCAGTGCCCTTGCTGCCACCTGCCACCCTGGATTACTGAGTGTCACCTCATTGTCTCCTGTTTACCCCTCCTGAATGCCAGTTCCATGGGAACAGGTCCTCGGAATGCATTACCTCCTGCATTATTACCGGCCTGGAGTGGTGTCGAGTGCAGATGGAGGAAGCTCCCATTAACTGTTTGCTGAATGAACGGGAGCTTGAACAAGGGACTGAGCTGAGATTTTAAACTCTAGATTCCTGGACACCAAAGTTTGTTTTCAGGGGTGTGGGGGGGGGGCGGTGTGTGTTCCTGTTTGTTCCTGTCTATGTTTTATCTAAATAACTTATGTATACCTCTTTCAAAAGTGACGTCTCACACAATGTACAGGGAAGAAGATAAAAATAGGTAATTCATAACATCAGAGCCCCATGAGATCTCAGGATGGCCTCAATCTTGCAGGCAGGGAGCACGGAGTCTGACATATCCCAAGACAGAACCCAGGGACCGATCGACGTCTGGGGATCCTCCCACTGAGGCCCCATGGTCAATGCATGTTGCACGGGCTCAACCAAGGTCCTTCTACTGTTGAAAGAAAGCAAGGACATTTTCTACCACACACAGAAAGTGGAGAGAATGGATAAAACGTTCTCAGTTTAAAAATTTCCCAATAACTTTTTCTTAAATCTTTGGCACATTCTGCGGCTGATCTGCCAGAAATCACTTACGTCGACAAGAGAAGAGCGAGGAGTACCAAGCCCTTGGCACACCTTGGAAACAGCCGAGGGGCTGGCGTGACAGCTGGATTTTCAAGGACCCTTTGACGTGTCCTTTGTGCTCCCGGTGACTTTCTATCCCATGCTTTCAGTCTTCACACCCTTTTAAGCACTACCAAGAAAAACCCCACTTTTGAAAATAGGGTTAAATATCAGTATTTTATTACATTTGGTAACTTTGTGATGTTTCACTCCCTAATTTTAAGAACCCCCGTTTGGACGTCATGGCTCAGTCAGATTGTCACAAACATGAGTTGAGGCACTTTTCCAAAACTGTTTGTGCCCAGAAACGAGTGACCGAAAATGAGGCGGGATTGGTTTCACCTGATTTTGGTTTTGGTTTTGTTTTTGTTTTTGTTTCCTGTGTGTTGCAGATTTGCTCTTTCCATTGATCAAAGTGCCCCCAAATAATTGTTCAATGCTTCAACTGGTGTTAGCTGGCCTGTCACACCCTCAAATGTCAGCTACAACATTACCCTTTAAATATGAAAGTCAGGATTTGCCCCAGTGCCTTCGGTCCAATGTCTTTTATATTTGGCCTCAAAAGGCTCAGTTTGCTCCACGAGATTTATCATGACCTGGTTGCAATTACTCAGCAGACGGCAAAGATCAGCAGCGTAAACTAGAACGCGGGAACACAATGAGCCCTATACAATAGCATATGAATTTAGCCGTGCGGCCTCCCTCCTCCCTGCCCACCCCCTCCCTCCCCTTCTTCCCTTTCTCTCTCCCCTCCTCCCAAGGTCCGGAGACGCTGCCCTCAGTATTCATTCTCAGTGGGTTCCAGCCTCTTTAACCAACACAGAGGGCAGATCCCACCAAGTGGGACCCCTTGTCAACGAGGGACTTTTGGGCTATTTCCTCGACCCTTCCCTTCATTTACTCCTGTCGACACAGGCTTCACGGGCTCCAGATATTAATCTTCTATTTTTTCAGATGCTTGCTTAACTTTCCCCTTTGGCCTGAAGGTAGCAGAGCAGTCTTGGCCGGGTGAGCGCAGGGGCTCTGCCTGACTTGCAGCGATTCCAGCTCCTGAGCGGCAGAATATCCACGCGTCCCACCAGGGCCCTGCAGTAAACATCACCTTTCCCCCAGTCGACCTGCTGGCCTGCTGAAAACACACCCGCCCCTTCCTGCTCCTGTTACAAACTTAGACTTGACCGCCGGCCAAGTTCCTTCTCACACAGGAGCAATGCCGTTGCCTGCCCCCGGTTCCACGGCAGCGGGCCTGAGGCCCACAGAGACCGTACCTGAACCCCTCCGTCCTCAGGGCTCCAGGGAGCTACGCAGCTTGCATCTGGATTCCGCGGAATCCCAGGCGAGGAAAGCAAGGGGAAAGTCCCTTCTCAAGCGCCCCATTTCCAACGAGGTGTTGGTTCTCTTTCCAGCCACATGTCTGTCTTGTCATGCAGCTCTTCTGAGACCTGACCGAAATTTGCCCAACCGTTCCTTGCTCTGGGATGCCATATATGCATCAACATCTGGGGCAACTGGAGGTTTGTCCTGGAGGGGGCCCCATCCTGGAGCTGGATTACCCCGGGTGCTGGGAAATGCGAGGAAAGCCGGGTGCTGGCAGGTTAGTTATGCGGTGATACCCAGTACAGAATATTTTTGACATACAGTAAAAACAAGTCGGAGAAGAAAGCTGCTGAGTTAGGCTCAAGTGTCCTGGGAACGGGGTCCCATTATCTTACATGTGCGCTGGATTTTGTACAGTTTAAACTAACGGATCTTCCTTGCTTTATGAAGCAAAACATTCAATCAGCATTGTGCTCTGGGTGCTGACAGCACCCCGCCGTACATCAGCAGACACCCGCAGGGATCCCTCTGGGGCCGGCGGCCTGCTGTGCTCTGAGGGTGCTCAGGACAGTAGCACCTGCTGGGGTCTGGGCGTCCCCCCTCCACCCCGAGTCTCTCCCCCAGCTCTCCGGCCGGCCGGCCGCTCACCCCTGGAGATCAGGTCCTTACCTGAAGGGACGTGGCTGTGACTGATGGGAGTCTAAACGTCCGGGCGCTGGTGCTGCCGCGGGCAGGTCCTCTGTCCGTCTCTGCCAAGCTGCCTTCCCTGTTCTTCTCAGGCGTCACTGACAACCTGTGACGGAGACCACCAGGACAAAGCCCACCGCGTGCGGGCCACTGTCCCCCCAGACCCACCTCTACCGGTTCCCGTCTCTCCTAAGCTTGTGGGGGAGGAGAAGCTATTCGTCTCTCATTGGCTGAATGTCTGTGTCCCCTAAATTGATACGTGGAAGCCTTGGCCCCCAGTGTGATGCTATTGGGGGGGCTTTGGGAGGTCACATTGGGCGATGAGGATGGGACACAGGGTGGTGTGAGTGTCTTCGTAAGAGAAGGGGTTGCGTCAGGGCTCTGCTCCACCAGGCAGGACGCAGCAAGGAGCTGGGAAGAGTTTCGTCCCAGAACCAACCCGGACCCTCTGGTCTCCAGCTTCCAGCCCCGGGACCGGGAGAAACACATCGCTGCGTCGAAGCCACACATCTGACCAAGGCAGATGGAAACTCTTCAAGGGAATGTCTCCATCAGCTGATCGCCCTCTCCGCCCTTCTGTCTCTCTTCGTCACTGTGTGAAACACACGAGAACCAGCCTTTCGAGTGCTGTCAATGCTGGATTTTCCCACCTGTCTCCACCTGTGTTCCCTCCTCCTGCCATTTATCACACGTTCCCTGCACGTGTTTCTACTCGACGCCCATGGTCACGCTGTCTGTCAACACATTCAGCAGGTGTGCACATTTATGTCAAAACCCAGGTTGGATTTTTGGAGAGAAAAGGAAAAAACCACAGCTGTAGCGTGGGTTTTTTTGGTTCCACTGTAACCAGCAATGGTGCTGCTGGTTACAGGATTGCTCACTGGTAGGCAGCAAAACGCCAGAAGTCGTGCCCTCCCTGCCTGCTGCAGGCCCGGGGAGCCTGTGTGTGGCTGGAAGGCCCGGGGGGTGACGGCGCGGGACACAGGAGGAACGGGCCCCAGCGGACCCGTGCCTGTGATACCACCTGATGGATGCCCTCAGGGCCTGCCGTGCCCAAAAGTGCTCCCCATTCTCGCTGGTGTGGGAGCGAGCAGTGCTCACGGATGAGAAGGAACGGGTCAGACGCAGGAGGAGAGACAAGGCGGACCATTCTGGGCCGAGAGAGAGAAGAGAGCCGAGAACAAGTTCAAGGTGTCCAGGGCGACTCTAGCAGGAGAGTCAGAGGGTGAGCCAGACCAGGGGTGGACCGGAGGGCAGGGAGGTTCCCCAGGGGAGCTCAGGCTCTGTGGCTTCTGACTGCAGGAGCCACCGAGAAGGGAGGTTCCAACGGGGGCATTGGTAAAGAGCCTGGATCCTGGTGCGGTTTACTGGGGTGGGCAAGAGCGGAGCAGGGAGGCCTTTCTAGAGACCCAGGTGGGGGCAGCCGGTTGGCAGCGCCGACGGGGTGCTCACAGGGTGGGCGAGGGGAGACATCTGTCGAGTCCTCCTTGGTTTTAGAACACGTTTTCTTTACAGACAATGGATTCTGTGCTATTTATCATCCACTTTGCTCAAAACCCAGCAGCTGTGCTACAGAGGGACTGATGAACAAGTCTCCCCCGCAACGAGGAGTTCGTGTGAGGCGCAGAGCCGCAGGTGGGGGAGCGGGCCTCCCCCTTGTCCAAGCTGCCCCTGTTCTGCTTCCCAGGCCTCGGCCTGCACGGGCTGTGAGCTGTTGCGCAATAAGCTATTGTCCTCCTTAGCTGGCTCGCCTCCCAGATCCTGGCAGCGGGATGGCGGGCAGTCCTGCTTTTCTGTGCTGCGTTTTTATCTTTTTCTGGGTTTTCAGAGGTATGCTAGGAGGAAGTTGGAAGTGTATGAGTCAGGCTGCGTTCTAAAGATACCCTTTTAATCCTGAAGAACGCTGTGCTTGAAATTACTGTTTTGGGGAGAAGAAGTAACTTTTTGGGAGAAAAAAAGAATAGTGAAAATGAACTACTTGGTATTCAGAACTTTGCAGGCAGTGCGTGTGTGTGCGTGTGTGTGCGTGTGTGTGAACGTGTCTGTGTGCACATGCACTAGGCGTGTTCTGGAAAGTGCTTATAAGTTGGAACCCTACAGTCCGGTTTTTGTCAGCTGTGTGATCTTAGACATGCTTTAACCACCATGGACTTCATTTTCGTCGGCTGGAAAATAAGATTAATAAGCCTGGATTTCTAGGAAGAATAACCGAGATAACTAGTTTGTGGTAGGCACTGAGTCCAGCGGATGGTGACCGTGACATACGATTACAGAAAAAACTGTTCCCCCAAGAACACCCCAAACAAAAATACGTCTTTACAATATAAACCTGTTTTTTTTTTATGTTCTATATGGGCTTATTATAAAGAAGCAATTTTGACATTCTTTCCAAATTACAGGTGTCTGTGATTTTGTAGCTCTAATTTTTTAAAAATGTCTATGCTTTAGGTATATACATAGTAATCAGTCATGATCACTCATGAAAAAGAAAAATAAATATGTTACCGGATCTTATTTTAGAAGTTGACAAATAGATGACACAACACGTCGATCCTCCGGAGCACCAATTGAATAAATATGCTGTATTTCTTGTCTGTCCCACTGTAAAGCAAAATTCAAGGCTTTGCATCTCTCATAACAGAAAGGAGGGTGGTGGTGATGTGGCCGACATCACTGTTCGGTCCCAGGAACTGACGCTGACGTGTTCTGTGAGCCTCTGCTCGTTGCTCTGGCGCGCGGTCTGGCCCTGGGATGCGACCTCTACTTCTCCATGTGTCCTACGCTCCTGATGGGAGACAGAGAGCTGGTGAGTGGGCACCAATTGGCACAGACCCATTCCCATTGCTGGAAACACGGTGGGGATTAGTGGCGGAGGCTGGTGGGTCTCTTGGTGACGGTATCCAGAAGGCACGGCATCGCCCTGGATGGTCATGATCTGGAAACTCAAGTAGATGCTCCTCTGTAGGTTGATCCAGGCCTTGAAGCCTACGGGGAGGTAAACTGAGGCTGTGAGCTGCAGGGGATGTCAAGTGCAGTTGGTTACAGCAGACACACCTTCAGCATTTTCAGAGAGCACACACCTGTGTTTTTCCATCCTGTATTTCTCCAAGCCCAAGCGAGACATCTAAGGAGCCTTTTGGGTCTCCGGGACATGGGCCAATGTGGGTGTCCCCGCCTGTGGCTCTTGATCCAGTGAGGGTAGGGGAAGAGCTGATAAGACACTGGAGGACAGATCTCCCTGGAATGGGTAGCTCTCGTACCCCCTCCTCTGGCCCGATCGTGGCAACCAGCCCTGCTCCCGGCACCTGGGGCCCGTGCTCCCCACCATTGAACCTCTTGCATTATCGCTTGTATGTTGCAATCCACACTGCATTATAAACCCGTATTTGCTGGCTACCTGCACACCATCTCGACTCCTCAGAATTCCCGGTCTCTCCTTGGCCTCCAAACCCTCTCTTATCTGGGCCCACAACCGGCTCTGCCCTTCGGTCTGCATGTCTGCCTCACAAGGCAGGCTCAGCTTCCGTTCGGGCCCCATGACTGCAGCTGCCTGCCCGTGTTCTGGATGCTCTCCCGCAGGGTGCCCCATTCCAGGTGCCGAAGCCCCAGTCCCAGGCCACGGGGGGTGCCCCATTCCAGGTGCCGAAGCCCCAGTCCCAGGCCACGGGGGGTGCCCCTCCTTGGGGCAGAATTACGTAGCTTTGGTCTACCTCCCTTTTCTGACCGTGGCCAGCTCCTAGTTGGCTGGGTCGTCACTGGAGGATGTGTTTTTGCACACCTTTGAGACTGGAAACCACCAAGGACATGGTCATCTCTTGGCCACATTGTAATACCTTCCTGCGTTTATCACAGTATTCTGCGCACAGTAGGGGCTCAGTGCTACTGCGGCAGGGCTGGGAGGCTGACTCCTCTGTTCTCACCTCTGTTCTCACCCAGGGGCTCACTACCTGTCTACATCCAGGTAGCAGTGCCAAAAGAACAGACCTTTCTTTCTTTTTCTTTTCAGTTCCTACCCCAAACATTTGGAGGGGTAATCACACCATTGAATGCTTATAATTCATTCATTCAATAAACAAATATTTATTGCACCCTATGTTCCACTTACATCAATAGACACCTCCCCCATTCCCCAGAAATCTGTGCCCTCATTAAAGCTTATCTTCTGGAAGGGAAAGACAGATAATAAACTCTAGATATGATAAATATATTACAATATAATATGTTAGGATACGGTCACTGTAGAAACAACACAAAATTAAAGCCAGGTATGGGGGGTAGGGAATGTACCAGACGCAAGGAGTCTGCAATTTTAAAAAAGAGAGATCAGGGTAACCCTTATTAGGACAACATTGAGAGAGTCTGACAATTCGGAGAGAGAGAAAGAAGTTAGCCAAGTTTGCATTTAATGTTACAATTGTTCTGGGGGGACTAACAGAAAAGAATTTCTATTTGTGTTGTAATTCATGGATAAGGCTCGTGTGGATTTTGAACATAAGTTAACTGTATTTTTTTCTTTAGCTCTACATTATAGTTCTCCTAGAGATGATGAAGAAATTAATTGAATAATGTACTAGGGTTCTTATTATAACACTGCAAGGAAAGTGCTTTGAATCTATCTTAATTTTCAAGCAAGGATCCAAGTACCTAACATTTATCTACTATATGTGTCTGGACGGATTCCCCACGTGGAAGTCCTCTTTCTCATCTGTTGGCTCATCCATCTAGATGTTGCTTTACTATTCTAATTTCACTAATTTTCCCGCTTTTTGTCTTTATGGTGACGAATTAACGTGTTACAAGATGACATTTATATTCATCGCATCGTATACTGCTACAGCTCTGCGGTTAACCGTACACAGAGTTGATTTTCAAAACAAATACATTAAAAAATATGAAAGTCATGGCTCACTATTTTTCATTGAAATCTTTAATCAGGTAAGTATAGAGTCACATGAATTGCAAGAGTAATACAGAAGAGGCTGTGTACCCTTCACCTCGATTCCTCCAGTGGGGACAATTTGCAAACCTATATGCACAACCAGGATGTTGTGTAAAAAGCACTTTCCCCCCCAACTGCCATGCGTGACAGCTGTCCTGGGATTACGGGGGCAGTGGTTCACTTGAGGGGTGCTCGAACCGGAACGCCGCAGTTAAACGCCGTCCCGAGCCTCGCCAGCTCTGGGAACAGGTGTCTTCCCCTGTAGAAGGGGGGTGATCACAGTGAGCACTCCGCAGGGAGGTGATGCTGGCGAGGCGGCTGCGCCCACACTTGGCCTAAGCGCTTTGAGGGATCATCATCGTGTGGTATTCACTCACATGCACTAAGCCACGCTGCAAAGTACAAATAAAATGAAACGAAGCTAAGAGATTTAGCTTATAATTTTACAAAAGTAATGGAAGTTATTATTCCCACTGTGAACAAAATCTGTTTATCTGGTGTACTTGCAGTGTTGTCTTCTTATTAATATCATGAAGCATTCCCTTCTTCACTTGTAGTTTTGTAATAGGGGTCCATGGAACTGGATGGCTAATCGTCTTTACCATAACATCTCGAGCTTTCAGGAAGTAATCTGGAGATTTCTGGGAGGCTCGGGTATGGAACCATAGCTAGATTACACACCCTGGGGTTTTAGTTAATTCCGTTCATGCTGGAATGGCTTCACCTTTTCCCTTGCACACGTCCTCGAACACTTTGACCGCACAAAATGTTAGTTTGAACATGAGATGACTGACACTGAGGGAGCTGACTTACACTCCGCCCTTTTCAGATGGTCCTGGAAGCTCAGCTCACTGGAGGCTGCTGATCGCTGGGGGCTCTGTGCTCCGGGGGTGGGGGACACTGGCGTGGGGGTGGAGCTCCAACTCTCCTGGAGGAGCGTGGGAAGCACACACCCCTCCCTTGGGAAGAGCTCACCCCACCGTCCTCTTGTTTGCTTTCCAGTTTTGCACACTGCGCACCCCCCCCCCCCCCCCGCCCCGCATCCCCTGTGTGCTTGGCCTCTGCCTGTCTGATCCCATCCCTTACAGACCAAGGGCTCAGCTTTGGAGAGGCCATTCCCTGCCGAGGCGAGCAGACCATCCCGGGCAGATGGGCTACAAACCCAGATCACCCGACTCCCTGCTCCGAGCACACCGTCGCGGTGGAATCCCTAGGGTCAAAAATCATAGTTCTTGGCCTTTATGAAGCTCTGGGGCCTACAATTTGATTTTATGTACGTCTCAGATTTAAGCCATAAAATGCCGTCAAGCTCCACTCATTTCTTTAGCACACATGTGTTACATTTCTACTGTGTGGCAGGCGGTTTTTCTAGGCCCTCGAATCTCAGGGAGGGCGGGATGGGCCCTCAGAGACGGCTGAGATACAAACTGGCCAACAAACCAACCACCAACCACCAACCACCAACCAGGGAGCAAGTGGAACCTTCCATCGGCCCACACTGTGCTTGCTGTTCCTTTCAAAAGGTGTCACGTGGGTGGTTTCTGTGGCTATGGTCAGTCAGCAGGATGTGGGAGGAATTCCTTTGTTTGTTTCCAGTGGGGTCTGAGCATTGAGGGTCTGCCCCCCCAGGAGGCACATCGGGAGTGAACAGTCAGTAGGAACAGGAGGTGAGGAGGAGAGACACATGCCAGAAGCAGAGGGGCATGCTCACGGATCGTTAGGGCGAGGACAGCAGGGGGTTGGGTGAATAACGTGAAACCAGGGATCTGGGTGTGTTCTAACAGGGCGCGGTGGCCTTGGCAACTGTGGTTTCTGTTTCTTTTACCTGCCGCTGTAGAGGCGGGGTCCAGTGAGCTCACTGAAGTGCCTGAAGCCCTGCGGAGATTGGGGTCTCTGTTGTCTCTACCTCTGCTTATCTCCTTTGGGTCTACTTCATGTCTTCCAGACCTGTGGTTATAGGGACACCATGCCATTTCCCCTGTATGTCTGTCCTTGGAGTCTAAGCAATTAAGAAATATGACTTCTTACTCAACATTGGCTGATGTGGAAATTGGGGCTCCAAGCCAGGGGGCTCTGTTGCCATCAGGGCATGGGGAATGTGCATAATGGAACACGGAGTTAGCATACCTGGGTTGAGAAATCAGCTTGCCTCCAAATCCAGCTCAAGCTGGCAAGGAAGCCCTCTCTTAGAGATAGCAAAGTGAAAATCCCCTGACACCAGTTAACTGAAAACACATTTCATTGAGTTTGGAATTTGTAATGAGACAGACAAATGCGCATGGTTTCCAGGCCAAAGTTATTCAAACAACTAAGGTCTTGCCCAAGTGGGCAGTTCCTTCCAGATGCCTCATCACTGCAGGTTCATTAAAACTGAAACTCAAAAGGGACATGTGAGTTGGCCAGGGCGCTGAATAAACCCGGTCCTCTGGAAAGTTGTATTGTGACACTAGGTACTAGTCCAAATCTGTGCCCTTCACCCTGGAAGGGATTCTTGCATAAAGGTGGTGCAGTGTTAAAACCCCATGTGAGGGTGTGATGGACAAGGGGAGTCATTTCTGTTTCCACCTGCCACTGGCCCTCATTTTTAATTGTATTTCTTTTGATAGATCATTCGGAGAGCATAATATCCACCCTTTTAAACTGTACAAGTCAATAGTTCTCAGTATAATTACGGAGTGGTACATCCATCAACAATACCTGATCCCAGAATATCCACATCATCCTAAAAAGAAGCCCCGCATCCATTTGACTCCTGTCCTCATTCCCCTGTACCCTCAGCCCCCGGCACGAAACTACTTTCTGTCCCTATTAGTTTGAGCATTCTGGGATATTTCAAATAAACGCAATCATACATTTGTGTGGGCTTTTTATGTGGCTTCCTTCACACGGGTTCACCCCGGTGGGAGTCTGTATCTAGACTCCACCCCCTGCCCTTTTTTTAATGGTTGGGTAATATGCCATTGTACAGTAAACCACATTTTGTTCCTCCATTTTTTTTTTAATGATAAGATCTTTTTAAAATATACCAATGCAATGTAGTTTTTTAAATGCACTAAATCCTAGGTCAGCAATGCCTAGAGATCGCCCACCGATGCTCCTGTGTTTCTTCGGCGATTCCTTCACTCACTCAGTGTTGCGCTGCTGCTGTGTCTTAAAATGCCCAGTCTGTCTGTTCTGTCGGCTTGGAAATGGCTTTGACTGTGCCCTTGTACTGGGTGACTGCCGCTGGTCGTTCCCGGTTATTTTCAGGCTTTCCCCAAGATGTGCTCTCTGGGGTGGGGAAACAGGATTTTCTGAATTCACCCACGAGGGAAGCATTTGCTTACTCCCGGATTCGGGCAGCACACAGTCTCCCTGAGTCGAGAACCAGCCACCGTGTTTGTGTGCACAGGGGCGACGGGGAGGTGAAAAGAATCAATCTTTCGTTTCTGATGGTCTTTCAGGACACGGTGTGCTCGGCGGTCGTGAAGGTTCTGTTTTCTCCTGTCAGTGCTCCGGCCTCATGGGTTCGCAGCCGGGCGCTCCTCTGAGGCTGAGCACCTGGGGGGTTCTGTGCCTTCGTGACCCACGTAAGGGCGACGGGTCCCCGCACGACATGACCAGGGCCTCGGCGGGACCCGCTCGGTGCATCGTCACAGTGGGTGAGCGGCGGGCAGGGTCGTGTTGGGTAAGACGGGCAGGCGGGTCAAAGCCGCTGCGTGTGCCCCAGCCGGGAGGTCACATCAGGCGTCAGCGGGAGGGTGCGTCACCACAGGCGGCAAGGCCAGGAGCCTCGGTGGGTTTGCAGAGGGGCAAAGTTCCCCACTTCGCATCCCCGGACGGATGCCCCGGCTGGCCACGCAGCTCCCGTGACGCAGCCTGGAGCTGGGAACTGGGCAGAAGATCGGAGGTTGGCAAGATGGGCAGAAACCTATCCGAACAACGTGGGAAGGAGAAGCCGTCCCACTGGGGGCTGTGGGTTTGGGCTGCGTAGAGATGCTCCTCCCTGCATCGGTGAAGAACCTGCCAACTGATGTTTGGCCTTGGACGGCCTTGCGAGGGCTCTCACTGGGGCACAGTTTAGGATGTGAACTTCCCCCTCAATTTCTGGATTTACTGTGATAACTGGCTTGGGGGATGTCACAAGGGGTTGAGTCTGGCCTGGAGACTCCAGCAGAGGCCGGATACAGCTGGTGCTTGCACCCACCCCGGACCCTTGTCTCCCCGGATGAGTGAAGGAGGACTGAGAGTCTAGCCAAGCTACTATTAGCCAGTCCTTCAGCAAGTCCTAGGGTGCGGGGGTATCTCCAGCCCCCCGGCCCCCCAGCAGGGCCGAGCCGGCGTGCACTGAGCTGAGGTTGACCCACCTGCTCTGTGGCCCTTTGCCTGAGCTCAGCTGAGCGCATCTAGAACATCTGTTTAAGATCTGTTGTTAGGAGGGAGTTCTTTCCAACTTTTTAATAGGGGCAGCACAGCTCGGACAAGCGGACCGACCGGGGGAGCACAGCTCGGACAAGCGGACCGACCGGCGGAGCACAGCTCGGACAAGCGGACCGACCGGAGAAGCACCAACAGTCCCTGGATATATGAGGAATAGCATCTCAGCACCCCACGGGAGGCTTTCTGCACCTCGGAAGTCTGGACCCCCCTCCGTCAGCTCCGACCCTGCAGGCAGCTGGGGGGCCCCTCCAGGCTTATGGGCACCAGAAGGTGCTGCCCTAGGGCACAGTGGGCAACAAGCTGAGGGGGATTCACTCACTCAGTGAATGTCCTTGGGCCCCTTTCTTTGTGAGGACACATTGATCACCGCACCTTTTTACTACCTAAGGTGTTGCCCTTCCGGAAGAAATTAAGAAAGCATATTCCCAACAAGGTTCTCTACTGCTGGGAAGGGGTGCAGGAGGGGCTGTTTCCCCTTGTTCCTGCACCCTTGCCTGTCCCGCCTGTGTGCCAGGTGGGGGTGGGGGTGGGGGGGTGCACTGGCTCGAGAGACAGGGGGGCGCCAGGGCCTCAGAGTCACCGGGGAGGGGGGGCTCTCCCAGAACGCCCTGCAGATCTGGGGTATAATTAAAATTTGAATTACAACCCTTCCCGCAGAAGCATTAGAAAACCGGATCCAAATACTTTGTCTCCTACTAGCGGGGCCTAATTTTACCTGACAGCTTTAAACCATTTGAAAAAATATCAAAAGGAAAAAGGGAGGGTTCTGTTTCTAACTGGGGAAAGGCTCAGGTAAGGCAGGCTGGCTCTCTCTTGAACAGATAAACGTCTTTATAAGGAGTGCCTCCCACCTTTCTACTACTGGGTAACTGTGTGCTTTCAAAGAAGCATGCACTTTTTTTTTTAATTGTTGGAAGCTGCTCTTTTATTCCCAAATGTAAAATTCTAGCTTCCAAGTAAAGACCTAGCCAATCAACACCAAATAAGGCCCACCAAACCAACACAAAAAACAAACCCTCGAAAAGCCAGAGATGGCAGGGGCTTGTAATCAGGTGTCAGAACCTCTGGTACTAACGGGCATTCCTAACAGCCTCCCAGCAGCCCTGCCCTCCAGGCATCTGCAACCGGCAGCCTTTTGAATTTGCTTAAAACTATTAAGAAGTCATTAAGTAGTTGAAGGGTCTTTTGCAGCCCCGGGGCAGTTTGGGGGTGAGCTGAAAGGAAGCAAACCGAGCGATCATCGCTGCCTGCCCTTCCTTTCAGCGGACCTTGCACGCTAATAAAGTCATCCTGTATTTTTCTGCTACTGCCAATTTATGGCCTACAGGAAGCTAATCTTGTACAATAACTACCTTCCTGTGCTTAGTTCCTAAATAGAGCCAAATGGATTTGGTGGCGGAACAGCTCGTCTGCGGTTCCCGTGGAGCTGAGCTGGGCCTGTAGAGTGAGGTCCTGGGGCGCGGGGTCCCTGGCGTCCTTGGGATCCTGTCGAGGCGGCCCTGCGCGCGACACCCGAAAATACGCAGCAGTCCCCCACGCCATCTGCCCACAGTGAGCGCGGCTTCCAACTGCAGGGGGGATGGGTATTTGAAACCAGCCAGACGGACGAGGTTACGGCAAATTTAGGGACTGAGACCCATGCACACAATCAACATGGCACTGAGGTATTTGATAAGGAATACGTATCTGCTCCGCAGTTTCTGAGAAAACAACCACAAAGGAGTGAATTTCATAATGAGCTGATCAAAGAATTTTGTTCTCATTTCTAAGTAAAACCTGTTACTTAGGGGTAGGGAGAGGAAGGGAGATGGAGGGAAGGACAGGGAGGGAGAGGGGGAGAGGTGATGGGGGAGGGAGAGAAACGGGAAAGGGAGGGAGGGAAAGAGGGGGAGTGAAGCGGAGGGAGGGAGGGAGGGAGGGGATGGGGGGAGGGAGGGATGGAGGGAGGGATGGAGGGATGGATGGATGGATGGATGGATGGAGGGATGGGGGGAGGGATGGAGGGAGGGAGGGATGGAGGGATGGATGGATGGATGGATGGAGGGATGGAGGGAGGGATGGAGGGAGGGATGGAGGGAGGAATGGAGGGATGGAGGGAGGGAGGGAGGGATGGAGGGAGGGAGGAGGGATGGAGGGAGGGAGGGAGGGAGGGAGGAATGGAGGGATGGAGGGAGGGAGGGAGGGAGGGAGGGAGGAAGGGAGGGAGGGAGGGAGGGAGGAGGGATGGAGGGAGGGAGGGAGGGAGGGAGGAATGGAGGGATGGAGGGAGGGAGGGAGGGAGGGATGGATGGAGGGATGGAGGGAGGGATGGAGGGAGGGATGGAGGGAGGGAGGGATGGAGGGATGGATGGATGGATGGATGGAGGGATGGAGGGAGGGATGGAGGGAGGGATGGAGGGAGGAATGGAGGGATGGAGGGAGGGAGGAGGGATGGAGGGAGGGAGGGAGGGAGGAAGGGAGGGAGGGAGGGAGGGAGGGAGGGAGGAAGGAGGGAGGAAGGGAGGGAGGAAGGGAGGGAGGGAGGGAGGGAGGGAGGAAGGGAGAGAGGGAAGGGAGGAAGGGAGGGAGGGAGGGAGGAAGGGAGGGAGGGAGGGAGGGGGGAAGGGAGGAAGGAGGGAGGGAGGGAGGGAGGAGGGAGGGAGGGAGGGAGGGAGGAAGGAGGGAGGGAGGGAGGAAGGGAGGGGATGGAGGGAGGGAGGGAGGGAGGGGGGATGGAGGGAGGGGGGATGGAGGGAGGGAGGGAGGGAGGGAGGGAGGCAGAGGGGCACTGAATTCAAATCTGGTTGCGCTCTACAACGAGGATGGGTAGGCACCAACTAAACGGAGAGGATGTGGCCAAAGTCAGGATAACCTGTGTGATTATCTCCTCAGAGCTGCCGATAACGGAGCCAGGAGCTAGTTTGTTCTTTAACGAGACCCAAAGCACTTGATGGCTGATAAGCCGGGGCTCCTCGGGGTGGCCACTTCCCTTCTGGACCTCTCTGCACACTGATGTGATCACGGCTCGTCCACATGGGTTGGCGCTGCGTGCACAGAGCTCACTTCCTGGGCCAACGCAGAGTGTTGTTCTAGAACTGTAGTGAAGCCGCCAATGGGAAGGGAAGTGGAGCCTTCCATAAAGGTCGGAAAATATCACCAACCCAGACTGGAGGAGGGCCGGGGCAGGGGAGACCCGCCTGCGGAGCTTTTGACCCCAGAGAGGAGGCACCCTACACAGAAGGACTGCGTTGGATCCCCTGGGGCCCGCCTTGGGTCGGTCTTTCCCGAAAGTTCCTAGTGGGCCTGCCCCGGTCAGCCCCAGGGGGTGGGAGGGACCACCGGTGGCCAGTGAAGAGCTCAGATGCGGGAAGTGACCTGTGGCTTCTGCTGAGGACAGTCAGAATCTTGCAAGGATGACGGGCTGTGAATGACAAGTACCAGAAGTGCCTGTTACAGACGGGGTGAAATCATGAGTCTTTATTGTGGTCATTAGCCAGTGTCACCACCGTCACTGTGATGAATACCAGTGGGGGTGCTGTTTGGTTCCCGGGTGGCTTTGAACTGGGGCCCTCCGCAGGGGTTTTCGGGAGGTCAGCGGAACTGAAGGTTCCAGAAGGGGCAGAAATGACCAGCACAGGGTTACTGGGAGTGGCTAATAGGGAGATAAAAGAAGAACTTTGTTCCCGATGATGTATCCCTCCTCATGCTCCTAAAAGTAACTAGGATAATAACGCTTATGCTTTAGGTGTTTACAGTACTTGATAGCTTCTATATTCTTTTATGTCCCTTGTCTACTTCAAACATTTGAGCCTAACCACGAGGCAGGAAAAAAAGCGAATGCGGAAGGACACCGTCCGTGTCCCAGAGCGGCCAGCATGGCTCCAGGGCCATCCAGAAAGAGAAAAGCATCCACAGGTGGCTTTCTTCCTTCAAGGGGGCCTCACTGAAGGCAGGGTTGGAAAGGATGGGGCGGACCAGGGCCCCAGACACACAAGTACCTGGCTCTGGCTCTCAGCCAGGTGTGGAGCCTGAGGACCCCGAGGGCCCTTCTTCTTCCAGCCTTTCAGTTCCTGTCCTAAGACGTGCACTGGAACAGCATTGTGAAGGGATGGAAAGGCAGCCCCTTGTAGAGGCCCTCCACCTCGGCCCCCTGCCTCCTTCCTGGGCAGCACGCGTGCGGGAGGGAGGGACACAGCGGGGCTGGCTCCGGGTCCCCCACCCTCCACAGGCCCACGTGCGTGGCCTCATGCATGGTCAGACGGGGAGGTTCAAGGCAAGCCCCCGGTCGGAGGCTCCGGCTGCAGGAGCGGATGTGACTACCTGCTTCCCCGGACCCTTCCAGAGTCTGGAGGGCTCGAGGAAGGGCGGTGGGGGTGGGACACGGGGAGGGAGGCTGTGCGCTTCCAGGAGGAGTAGAGCGGGCCTGCCAGGCCCAGGCTGAGCCTGCGGAGCCCGTCCCACCGCCTCCGGGCCACTCACGGCATGTGGTAGCGAGGTGTGCTCCGGTGTCCTTGCTGCTGCTCGTGGGCAGGTGTCCGTGAGTGAAGGCCCTCGAGGACACTGGGGTCGGGCTGCAGGGCTCAGGCCGGCGGGCCTGGGAGCACGGCCGTCTCTTCCTCCTCGCTGCAGCCAGAGAGCTGTCCCCTTTTGGGGGTGCCCGGGGTGACCCTTGCCACGTTGTGCATCCGTTCATTTACTTCTTTCTATTTTAATGCCTTGGTTGAGATGGAGTGGACACAGAGATGTGGTATTTGTGGACACCACAGAGTGACCACGCAGGTCATGGCCGTCCCGCCGGCCCTGGGGGCGCGCCAGGTACCCTCGCCTGCGGGGCGGCCGCTGTGGCCATGGGAGGTAGTGCAAGGAGAGGCTTTGGCACCCGGTGTCCGTGCGGCTCTGGTTATTTTTAGTGTCGTCATTATCCCCGGTCCTCAGATCCCCTGCTATCTTCCCACGGGGCGTTCGCTGGACTGGGTTCCAAGGACACACATTCCTGGCCCTCTCTGCGGGAGCCGCTCAGCCTTCCCGGTCCTCCTGGGTTGGCAGCCGCCCGTCGTCATCTGTCCGTCTCGCTGGCCTTTCCTGGGGACACTGGCACTCTGCGCTGGCCTTCTAGAGCCTGCCTGTGTCACTGTGGCTGTCAATCCTGCGACCCGGGCAGCCCTCCAGGCCGGTGCTGGAGCGAGCGGAGCCGGGAGTGCCCGGGGCTGGGGGAGGGTGCACGGGCTGCGGCACCACAGGTGTCCCCCCCCCCCCGCCGCCCCTGCTGCCCCGACGTCTGTGAGAGCTCTTGAACAGGTATAAACCACCTCTGGGAAAGTTGCAAGCACAGCACAGATCAATGCGTTCCTGGACCTTCGAGAACAAGTTGCCTCAGTGATGTCTCATCACCCCTAAACATTGCTGCGTGGACTGTCTAAACACACGAACGTTCTCCCGAATAACCGTTGGTTGGAGCCAACACAGCCAGAGAAGCAGCCGCCGCCCATCACTCCCCCTGATCCTCAGACCGCCGTCCCAGGGCCCTGACAATGCCCTTTTGAGCAATAGCCTCCACTTTCGAACCACAACGGTTCTCAGTCTTCCCGGACTCCCACCGTGGAGAATTTGGGTCTGTCTGACGTGTGCCCACGTCTGGGTCCGTGTATTCGGCAGGAAGGACCCAGGAGTGATCCGTCCCTTTACTGATGATGCTTTCTGGCCACCGGATGGAGGTGGTGTCTGCCTGCTTCTCATTCCCTTTCCCTGGTAAATAATTCGCATTGTGTGGGGCACTACCTTGAAAGTCCGTACGTGTCTCACTCCTAGTCCAACACTTACTGTGTGCATTTCCATATTTGTCTCTGTCGGTAGGGACCCCCGGTCCCCATTTCATCCCATGGATTGCAGTCTGTTACCATCATCACCTCTCCTGATGCTCAGACGTTCTCAGATATTCTCAGATTTGGAGCCCCTCAGGCTGGCCCGAATGTCATCTCCCTCGCCTGTGGGCTCACCTCGGCCAGGCTCCCTGAAGTGCCATGTCTGCACGGAGAACGGGATTTAGAAGGCGAGGTCTGGGTGCCAGGCACCCGGTCGCAGGGGATGGAGCCAGAGGGCATGCACACACGCACAGTCATATCTATGCCCACATCCAAACACATCTATTTATGTTGAAAACCATAAGTTCACGCCTGTGTCCCCAGTTCAAATCCAGGACCACAGGGCCCTAGCTTTGACCCCGTCCGCGTTTGTGAATTCTGTGCCCGGCAGGGAGCCTCCCTAGCTGTTTTCTATCAGCCTTGCGTTGAGACCCCAGATGCTGCTGGCCTCCCACCAGACTGCATCCTCTTGCGGGCTTCCTCCCACCTGTCAGTGCTCAGGCATCCCTTTCTCGACTGCCCCCTCCTGTAAGCCCCCTGCTCGCACTGCCCACACCTCTCCCATGGAGGCAGGCTCTGGCTGCCAGCCCCTCCAGCTCCACTCCTCCTCCGGCCTGGAGCCTGTCTCCCTCCACGCAGAGCCAGCCCCTCGCCCTGCTCAGGCTCCCAGTCCCAGAGATAGCCCCAGTTCAGTCCCCATCCACTGTAGCGCGCTCCTCTGGGTGCCCCTTTCCCCTCCATCCCATCCCACTGGGCGCTGGTATTATGGCGGCACCACGCCCCCTCGGACGCTCCCATACCCACTTGGGCTCCAGGAGACTCCTCAGGTGCCAACCCCGCTGTGCTTGCCTGTGGCTCCTTCCTCCCAGCACGGACATCCACCTAGCTCCAACCCGCGCGGTGGCTTTAGGATGCAGTCTTTGGGGAAGGAAACTGTAGCACAGAGAAGAGGAGGGCTTGAACAAATGCTTTAATAGTTTCAGCTGATTTCTAGAATAGTGTTAATAAAAACTCACCCTATTATGCCCTAGGGATTAATAGGTATGAAGATTGGTGGGAATTAGAGACCTTCTCACCCAGGTCTGCATGTCGATGATTGATCAGCAGTGTCTCTGGTGATGCAAGTGGGGACGGAGGTGAGGGGTTAGTTAATGCTTGTCTCGACTCGGGATGGAAGCACAGTGGCTGTGACCTACCAGGAGCCTCAGGTAGGATCTGCAGCTGGACGGCGTACTCTAGGGCGCCGCGCTACCCAGCGGGCCCCTGGCTCCTTTCCTGCCTTCTTACGGACCCATTAGGTAGATTCTGGAAGCCCACCTGGGCAGGTGAAGGCAGTCTGCTGGTTGTTGCCCAAGTGTGGTCGGGGCCCAGGGCGGCCTCTCAGGATTCTTGCCGTGGCCTTCTGGAACGAGGCGTTATCTATAGGCTGCCCCTGCCCATGCTCGCCGTGCTTGCTCTGGCCCAGGCTGTGCATTTGCCAAACACTCCAGTCTGCAGTACCTTGCTCAGCGAGCTGCAGGTGGGATTAATGTTCACTCAGGAAATGCCAAGGAGCCAGCAAAAGGAACCCCGGGCCCTGTACCTATTAGCAAAGGGGCAGCATACAGCTGGGGTGAGGCCGCTACTGTGGGAGAGCCTGGCTCCTCGAGCAATCTGTTCCAGCGTCGTTGGCTTGTTCTCTTTTCAAGTCTGTAAGTTCTCCACTTTCCCCACCTTATCTATGGATCTGGACAATCATTTTAAGGGCATTTTCAGAGGGACAGCCTGTAGCTAAAGAATTGATCAATCAAGTGATCAAGTCGGCATTTTATTTTATTTATCTATTTTTATTGGCATTTTAAAATCAAGCAAAAATTGGCATTTTTAGTAAATAATGCTAGGATTAGGAAATACTTGTCAAAACACAACAAAGAAGTAGACAAAAATATTTAGATTTTTACTTCAAAGAAAATACAGAAAAAATCCACATGGATTAGAGAGGCAACATAAAGTAAAAAAGGGTCTAAATTAAAACATAAGTAGAAGTATAACCAACCCCAGAAGGCTATTTTCTAAGCATAAATCGATAGAAGAAACTGCAGAGGGAAGAGTCACAGATTCGATTATCTAAAAATGAGATGCAAAATGGCTAAATGAATAAAAAACAAAAGCGGGAACAAAATTAAAAGGCAAATATAGATAGGGTGGCTGTTTGCATTTTTGACAAATGTTTACCGGCCTTAATTTATGCAGATCTTTGCCAACCAGTAAAAAAAAAAAAAAAAAAGGTGATGACCCCAAAAGAGAAATCTCCCAAGGGCAAGAACAATGGAAACACGGTTGGCGGTGACCTCATGAACTTTGTTCACCTGCGGAGAGAGAGAGAGGGAGAGAGAGAGAGACAGTCCAAGCCGGTGTGCCAGCCTTGACATGAGGACACCTCCGTGCGACACGGATCCTGTGACATATGCTGGTATTGCTTACAAATGAGGCGGAGGAACAGTCGTAAGAAAGCCATACGAAAGGAAAATTCTGACAGTCAGGAGTCTGGCCAAGCCCCTGGGCAGGGTGTGCTAACACAAGAGTCCCACTAAGGAATCTGAATTGTATTTCCTTTCAGGACCACACCAAATTATTCTTGGGTAAAATGTATCATCGATTTTTCCAATTGGTTTTCTGCCACGGGTGTTCATCCCTACAAATAATCTATCCCATAACAATAGAAAGAATAATAAACATGGTACCAGTCAGCATTGACTACGTGTGTTCCAGACACGGTGCCATATATACACGATTTCATTCCATCGTCCCCGTAAGACTGTGAGTTGGGTTTGATGAGGATGATGAGGGTGATCCCCAGCTTATGAAGGAGGAAATGAAGAGTCGGTGCCTGGCCCAGAGCCTGGCAAGAGTGATTGTGCGGTAAGATTTGCTGATTTCCATCATGCACACTAGGCTGTGAGACCCTGTGCCTCGATATCAGACTGAAGTCATGCTTCAAAGACACAGGTCATGTCCAACAGTTAGGTTCCCTCACAAGAAGCGTCAGCCAGATGACCTGACCATTTCTCCGACTTTCACAAGTTCTTTAAAACCTTTTCCTTCCAATCTCGAAAAACGACCGGCCTCACAGGGGTCAGCTTGGTAAGTGGAGAGCATCCCGGGGTCTCCACTGGCTGCAGGATCGAGACCCTGCCAGCGAGCACGGCCAGTAGAAGCTAGGAGAGAGCAGACTCTGCGCCCAGCGCACCCCACAGCTGCCCTACCCTGGCCGCCTGTCGACCAGGCAGGCTGTTGCACGCTCCTGGGCCCAGTTCATACTGTCGTACTGTTCCCAGCGCCCCCGATTGCCGTGACCCCTTGACCCTTGGTCTCCCGCTTTGGCTGTTGAAAGGTATTTTTCTCTCAAGGTGCATATCAAACGTCCCATCTCGACAGACCTTCTCGGTGGTTCCACATCCTCAGTGCAAGGTGAACGAATGTGTCCTTACAGATCCTCTGGGTTGCGCAACACAGCCCCACAAACCAGGGGCTAAGACAGCAGAAATGCTCTCATGGCTCTGGAGGCCAGAAGTCAACATCAAAGCGCCGTTGGAGCTGTTTCTTCTGGAGACTCAGAGGGAGAGTCTGCTCCCTCCTAGCTTCTACTGGCCATGCTCACGGATCCTGGGCTGGCCGACACGTCCCTCCGGGCCCTGCCTCCTTCCTCAAGAGCATGCTCCCTGTGCCTCTGTCTTCTCTTCTTGGAAAGAGCCCCGCCCCAAAAGTAGCACCTCATTTTGAAGTTACATTTGCAAAGATCCTCTCTCCAAATAAGGTCACCTTCTGAGGTTCTGGGTAGACAGGTATTTTGGAGGGGACCTTATCCAACCCAGCACAGATCCCGCCGAACCTTACCCAAGAGCCTTGTCCTGTCCAGTGTCACATCACTGCGTTAGGAACGCTCGCGAACCTCACGCGAGACGGAGAAACGTCGACTGTCGTAGATCTTGAGATTGACAGAGGGAGTGGGAGGTCAGCGTAGCTTTTCTAACGGGCAAGGACTGTTCTGTATTCTGAGATGATGTTCTTCCTGGGTTTTTTTCACGTGACAAAGTGTTTTCTTATTTTTATAATGAGATGATGGTAGTATTTGGCAAGAAGTACGTATAAGGAATTGTTGTCGTTTTGAAAATTGTCCTTAGCTGGCAACCGAAATTGGTCTCTCATTTTTCTTTTTCTCTCTCTCTTCATTGTCTATCCCTCACCCCATTTTTTTCACTGACCTGTGAAACCCACGTCTGGGAATGACACTTTATGGAGGTATTTGTATACCCGCCTCCCTCTACTTGATAACTCCTTGAGAGTAGGAATGGAACAGTACTTACTTCTGTCTCTTCACCCTGCAGCCTTTGTCCAGCCCATGGCATTCTTGAAGGGAGAGATGGACGGAGTGGGCACGGTAAGTGGGGAGGGGCTTCGGGCCCTGGCCACGGGGCAACTCAACGCCCAACGGGCACCTTTGAGCAGCACCTGAGCCCAGGGTCGGCGGAAGCTGCCTTGGCTGGTACCACGTTCTGCCTACAGGGCAACCTGAGTCTGTGGGTCCATCTCTTTAGGGAAGGGCACTCAGAAACCAGGACATGGGGCGCCTGGGCAGCATTGTTGGTCAAGCGTCAGACTCTTGGTTTCGGCTCAGGTTGTGATCTCAGGCTCTTGATGTTGTTGTGATCAAGCCCCACACTGGGCTCTCCTTTGCTCCCTCCACTCATGCACTCAGTCTCTCTTTCTCTAATATAAATAAATACATTTTTATAAAAAAGAAAGAAACCAGGATGAAAAGCATGCAAGCATGCCTGTTTCTGCCGCTGGGAACGTGGGCCACACCAGGGCATCTGGCAAAAGCAAGACCACAATTACTATCGTGGTCATTTTTGCCCAAAGTATTTTTCCTCAACAATTGACTTAAGCTTTTTTTTTTTTTTAATGTTTGTATTTTTCCTGAAGAACTCATTGGTTATACAAATAACTCTCCTGTGTCCCTGGTCCCTGTTTACATGACTCTTTCTTTCTGCCTCCACACTGGAAAGGTAGAAGGAAGAGAGAAGGAGAGTGAAGGGCTGAATCAAACTGGTTGAAAGGGTGGACGTGTCCGGGAACCCGAGGCTCCAGGAGCAGGGCTATGTGGTGGGGGTCTGCCTGGAGGAGGAGACTGCCTGACACTCGAACATCCCTCTTGAGAAACCCCTTGGCAGAGAAAGAGTCTCCTGTGTTTAACTTTAACTTCTGCAAGTTGCCCCTGTCGTCAGAGGCTCCTGGGGAAATCTGGAGCTCCTGTCCCAGGAGCAAGCTGCCTCCCGCTCAGCCTCTACCCTGAAGGCACACGGACCCCTTCTTCTTATGAAAAAAGCCGCTTATAGTCAGTATCGATAAAGCACGAAAGACAGATAACCTAAAGGAAGGAAAAAACATCCCGTAATTCCCCTGTCCAGAGATAATCACGTTCTGGTGGTTATTATTCCAGTATTCATCCGTGCACTTGACTTACTTTTATAAAAAGACAATCATACTTTGCAACCTGATTTTCTTATTTTCAGTTAATACTATTTGGGGAACATCTTTTCCATCATCAAATACTGTGTCCAACACTATTTTGGTGACTCAGCAATATTCAGTTGTGGACTCTACCCTTATTTATTTCAGTAATTCCATATGAGTACATATGACTATTTTAATTAGCTCTGTAAGATCACTATTTTTTTAAAGATTTTATTTATTTATTCATCAGAGACAGAGACAGAGACAGAGAGAGAGAGAGAGAGAGGGAGAAGCAGGCTCCCAAGGAGCAGGGAGCCTGATGCAGGACTCAATCCCAGGACCCTGGGACCATGACCTGAGCCAAAGGCAGATGCTTAACCATCTGAGCCACCCAGGTGCCCTGTAAGATCACTATTTTAAGTTTTTGGTAAATTCTTGACCTTTGTATTTGGGTCTCTGTGTGTGTGTATATATATATATATATATATACACACACAGAGAGAGAGAGAGAGAGAGAGAGAGAGAGAGAGAGAGAGATGCATTAAGTTACATTTTAAAAGATTATACTTTAGTTCTGCTTGGAGGTCCAGCACTATAAAGGCTGCAGGTTATGGGTGTGTATACACCATGGGTTGCACAAACATTGGATATCCTTCCTATATTTGTATCAAATAATTTGGTTACGGACTTGGATGGGATGAATCCCGGGGCGACTGTTCCTTCTGACCCCACGATGTACCATACCCACTGCAGCCCCCACGAGCCGGCTCAGAACTGCAGTGTCCATTTTGCAACAAACTGGGTGATATTTGATATATAAAATGGACTGATTGCCTAGGGAAAAAAAATCTATGTATATTTATTAGATTCTCTCCATTTTCTCTGGAATTTGACTCTTTTTAATATGCCCTTTCCTGAAAAGGTTAAACACTTAAGTGTGCTTTGGAGATCCATCTCCTGAGACGAGTGAGGGAGGCTGCTGAGTGGTGGCCATTGTCGTTTCAAAGCAGTGATGAGAAATTTCACGAGCTAGTCATCGAAAGCGGATATGTTTATCTGCACCAGCATTCATCAGGGACAAATACCAGATCCACTTGTAATTTTTTTCCCTACTGTTGGCAAGCCATTACCAAAATCAAAATTGAGCTGGAGTGAACTTAGAGATTTTATATATATATACACATACATACATATACACATATCTATGTGTGTGTGTGTGTATGTATATATTTGTTTTAAAATGATGTTCTAAAATCATAGCTGAAATGTATGGGCACTGGTCCCAGAGCACATTCCCTTCCATGACAGCACTGCTAGAGAAAAAATGTGTTTGCTCTAGTAAGATTTGCTTTTAGGATTTCTGAATCTGTAGCTTGCGAGAGCCCATCCAGAAAGATGAACAGTTTTTAATCCAGTCTATCCCAGTAAGCAAATATATACCATTACGTGTGGAGCATACTGATATTGCCAACTTAGACAGATGCACATAAATAAAAAAGGAAAAGCTTTTGTTTACATTCTTTGATACAGGGCTTAAGATAAGAGAGAATAAAGGAAATGTGCCAAGTTCTGCCTGCTTTGCTCTGAATCTCCCGAGACTCGTTCCTTTGTCAAATTAAATAATTTCATCTTTAATATGAATGTTTTCATAAGGCTCAGTTCTTTTAAAAATACACACCAAAGCTCAGCCTTGCAAATCTGAGACTCAGGACCCTGTAAAAAATGCACGCTTGGATTCCGGCTGCGGGACAGCCTCAGGCACGGGCGGTGATCCGGGGGCTGGTTTGCCTCCTGGATGTTTGACTCCACAGCCATCAGCTGACACACGGGAGGACAAAGACTTTGCTCCTTCATCTTCCTTGTCACCGCGCAATGGACGGCCAATTCTCCAGCGTGCGTGTCTTACAAAGATGGGAGAGTGGGAAGGAAGACAGGTGTCAAGTAGGAGCCACGCAGGGCTTGGGGGGGGCTCTGGCGGGGTGAGGTGGTGGCATGCAAGGGAGGGCTTTGTGAGACGGGAGGCAGCCGAACCTGCCGAGGGCCTGGTCCAAGCTGTGGGCCTGAGCTGCCTCCTTGCTGCAGTTGACACGTGGGGAAGGCTATCGGATCAAAACTAGACAAGATGGGACCTTAGGGCAAAGGGAATTTCACCCCCTGACCCACTTCTTGTTCCTGTTGTCTGGATTAGCCGGAGTCTCCCCACAGTCTAAGAGAAAATACCGAAGAGGAAGTGAGAGCGAGTGGGCAGCGGCCCTCTCCCCTCTTCTCTCTAGCGTTTGGAGAAGTCCAGTGAACTCGGGGCTTCTGGGCCAGTGCCCTCAGTGACCTGCCACCTCCCGCACAGTTCCACAGAGGACACGCCTTCTCTGCCCTCCAGCTGGCTCTCATCTACCCCTCAAGGGACGTGCAAGCCCCCCTGGCTGACAAGACTTCCGGGCCCCCGATTCCTTCTGAGACTTTGGATGGAACGCATGGTCCACATAAAGCCACTTGTCATGAGTGCTAGGCTCTGCCTTAAGCTTCTCCAGTCAGTGTCTTAGGTTTTCCTTACAACAACTGCCGTTTATCCCCCCTTTATAAATGAGGCCAGTCCTAGAAGGGCCAACATTTCCGTAGCTCTTCACATGCGAGCAGCCAAGATTCAAGCTGCAGGGCCCAGTCTTAGCCCAGTGAGCGGCTCTTCGGACTCCACGTGAGGAGTCCCCACACCCAAGCCTGGTGCCGCAGAGCGCCGGCCGCAGAACACCCAACCTGGGCCCCAGGCCCCCCCCAACCCCCTATGATAGCTGTCTCTGGCCTGTGGGGGACCTGGGATCAAGGGGCTCCCCGCCGGCAGCCGGGGAGGAATCGCGAGTGGCCCCTCGAAGAGGTTGCTCGGAAGGCCCGCGTGGCTGGGC
Organism: Zalophus californianus; assembly: GCF_009762305.2. Taxonomy (NCBI): domain Eukaryota; kingdom Metazoa; phylum Chordata; class Mammalia; order Carnivora; family Otariidae; genus Zalophus; species Zalophus californianus. Next base: position 3,375,607 of record NC_045597.1, read on the forward strand.
TGCGGAGCCTCAGATGACCCCCGTGTGAGTTGCTGCAGGGTCACTCCGGGACTCCTTCCCGCCCTTTCTCCTCCTCCTGCTTAGCTGCCACTGCTTTGGGAGACTCCATTGAGAAATCCCTGCCTGCTCTTCTATTGCAAGTTATTTCTAAATTCGGGAGGAAGAGGAGGAGAAAGAGAAATGAAGACATCCTTGCTCTAGAATTTAACTCTTCCCCTGAAACTGGAAACAAGCCTGTCATTTATGTTGAAACTCCAGCCTGGCTTAGCTCACAGAACACCATCCATCAAAATTCCTAGCTCCCAGAGTCACTGTGCCAGACTCAATTACCAAGTTAATTCCACCCTAACTGGAAACAGAGGTTTGGGTTCATTTCCTCCAAAACCTCTGGGGATGCCTTTCATGCAATTCCAGTGTGTCCAAGTTCAAGCCGGTTCAGTTCAGATCAATGGGCACTTTCTGGCTCATCTTCTATGAATATAGAAACACACACATGTGCGCACCGAGCCCTCACACACACACGCACACAAACACACACGCACACATGCACACAGAGCCCTGGGTTCCTTCTCACACTTGGTCAGCACATCTTTGAGAAGGTACGCTCTTAGTCTCCCTCGACATGTGCAAGCCATCTATGTTTACTTCTTTGCGTGTTCTCTCATGAATTATTTCTTAGATTGCTACCTCCACCTCCTTCTCATTGCAAAAGTTACATTTAGATGAACAGGAAATGACAAGAACAGAACGCTGTGTCTTAAAAGAACTCACCACAGACTGTATTACAACATTGCTCTCATCCGACCCATCCGACCGCTTCCTTAGACTGGAAGAACTCCTCCAGTTCTGATATGCAACCGAACTGTGGTTTTCACTCGTCATGCTCAGGAGACTGTGGGCAGTCCATCATTATGTATCTACTCAGATGCATGCAGAAAAATACGGCTGCATAAATATGTAAAATGCAAATCCAAGACATCCATTCTTCTCATTCATTAGTTTCAAGGTAATATTTGCAAAGTTTTCTGGTTTTTGCTCAACCAGATAAATTAGGTAGAACTGTATAAAATTGTAATTTTATACATATACATTTATACATTTTTTAAACATAAGTTTACATGATTGGAAATTTCAGATAGAAGAAGAGTCTGACTTTTGACATCATTGTAAGATTGTGACTACTAGCTTAAGACACAGGATAAAACTTCAAAATGTATTCATTAGTGCTTGCTTCAGCAGCATGTACAGTAGAATTAGATAACAGAGAAGATTAGCATGGCTCTTGTATGAAGATGACTATTAACTAATGAATTAAACTATAGAAATTTCAAAGACAAGAATATATAAATACCCAAACTTTTTAAACAAAAGGGTATGTTTAACCACAAGCCATTGGATATGGAACAGGTAAGCATGCAGCTAAGTAGAAAGATACAAAAGTACAGGGTATAAAAGTTGAGGAGATAGTCACATTTCGTGAAATGGCAGTATAGTTAATTTTATTAGGTTCTTAAGAGATTCATAAAAAAATCACAATGTGGTCGCATAAGGCAAAATATACTCGTAAACAGGAAGAATACTTTTGTAAATTACGTATAGTATTACCATCCCAGACCCAGAAGAGTAGAGAATAAGAACCACAGAAAGAGCAGATGCATATACCTATAACTTAATAGAAAAAACGGTTAGTTCTGTCTTTCTAATGTGGGGATGCACCATTTTGATTTTAGATGTAGCTCCATCACCCAGTCTCAGGTGAGTTTTCAAATGGCCGGCTGCTCGTGAGGTCGGGTCATCTGAGGTCATCTGGTTGCTCCCAGATGGGTCAGTTGGCTGACAAAGAACACACTTGAGGGATCCCGTAGGTCAGGGGAACCCCAGACCGTGGCATTTGAGGGTGGCGCTGAAAGAACCCCACATCTATCTCAGTCCACATTCTGGGGAATGCCAGGTGCCCCTGGATTAGTTTTGGGGTTGGGGCTTCTAACCCCGTGTCTCAGGCCTCTGGCCATAAGGAAACACTTCATTTCCGGCTTGGGAGAGAGAACCATGACCCTCACTGAATGACAGGAGACACAACTTGAAAAACACCATTTCCCCCCCAGAACTCACCTGTCCTTCCTAAGGCCCCACATGTCCTGAATCGCAGGGACCACCGGGGCAGTGGCTTCCAAAGGCTGGGCTCTGAAGAGCGCCCTCGGCATGTCAGGACATGGAATAACAGAAGCATCTTGCCCAAGTGCCTGAGCAGGAGACTTTGCCAGAGGAGAAGTGCCTGGCGGGGTCCGAGGGAGCACCTGCGTGCCAGAGGTCGCTGGACCCCCCACACTACCTGAAATCTCAAGAGTTGAGGGTGTTCGGTGTTGCCCCCGTAATTTGCGGGGGGCTGAAACCGAGACCGAGAAAGGAGGGGGCAGACGCATGCGGCCACCGCAGGGGTTACCGCACGACCTCGGGCTCTGGGAAGCGGGGAGCGGGGGCAGGCTCTTCCTAACAGTGGGCCCGTAGAACGCCCATCCCCTTCCCAGGGAGGCAGCGCACCTGCCACGGCCTGACATGCTCAAGCCACGAGCGTGGGCATTTCCTTAGCAAGAAAGGGGGAGGGGGATCGTCCTTTGTGCGATCGATAAACTAAGAATAAAATCCCAGGACTTTGCAGGATCTCCAAAGGCAAGCGCGGCCGGCCGCTCAGTTCGGGGGCCGCGGCCTCTGTCTGAGCTGCTGGAGGCTGGAGGGCCGCTGGGAGCGCCTCTGTTCACTCGGACCCCAGTGCATGGCTTCATTCCCACTTTCGCCTTTTGAAGTGTCTGGCTTCCAGTCATCCAGAACACCGTCTGAACGTAGCATGATCTTTCTGTCAGGGGTATAAACAAGTTCTCTCTGATCTGCTGTCACAAAGCAGCCCAAACGCAGACCGGTCCCCGAGCCTCGGTAATTTGGATTGACTCTAGGTTAATGCCTTCCTGGTGCTGGGGCCTGGAAGGCGTCCAAGGGAGGAAACCGACAGCCCGTGCCAAAGCGGCAGATGTGCAAAGATGTTTTTTAACTTCTCCTCTCATAAATATTTTAAGGAAGTATTCATTTCATACTTTTTTTTTAAACCTTCCTCTGGGAAGGTTAAAAATGAAAGCCTTTATTTGTTCAGCCTCCTAATTACCTGCAAATCTGGAGCTCCACTCACCTGTCTACCTTGCCTTTGGAAGAATCTCCCATCCCTTCTTCCTTTACTTTTGATGCCATTACCTGGGCCAGAAGCATTTTTACAGGTTCCAATATTCGGCTTGGATAAAATGACCCAAATTAGAAAAGCACACTGATGTTTATCTATACTTATGTAAAAGAGGTTTTTTGGTTGCTGTTGCAAGTTCTTAAATGTTGATTGAATAAATGAATGGATGACTCACAGCCACAGCGCTGCTGTGATTGGAGGCAGACTTAATTTTATGTTCTGAATGCTTATTTCGAATATCTATTTGCTGAGAATTTTTCTTTAAATAAACTTTTTTTTTAATCTTGGAGTAATTTTAGAATTTCAGAACATTCACACGGCTCATACAGAGAAGCCCCCTGATGTTTGCACCCTATGTAACCAGGACCCTGAAATCAACACGGCTCTATTACTTTTAACCCAGCTACACAGACTTCATTCAGATTTCACTTGGTTTTCAATTAATGTTTCTTTTCTGTCCAGGATCCAATTAAGGATAACATGCCGCATTTAGAACAGGTTGTATCTTTTTTTCTCATAAAATTAAAAGAGCGCAGATTGCCCTGTAAAAAAAATAACAATGGACGAACTTTATCAGGAGTTGGCAGGATTCTTCTACAAAGGGCCGGACACTAAATCTTACAGGATTTGTGTCCAGATGCTCCATGTTGTAGTCGCCGCTGTAACACAAAAGCCACCACAGACTATAAGTAAACAAATGGGCAATAACACCGTTTCAATAATACTTTATTTGCAGAAACATGTGGTAGGCCATATTTGAGCCTTGGGCAATAATTTGCCAACATCTGATTTTATGGAGCTATGATCTAACATCAAACCCGGTGTAATAGTCACTGAAGTCTACCTTCTCTCATTGTTACCAAAGCTTTTAGGGCCTTTGTATGCCCTGGAGCGAGTGGGGTCTGTGCTGAGGTTCAGGCCTCTACGTGGGCCCCTCCTGTTGTCTACACTGCAGGTGGCAGAATGGCCTTGACTGAAGATTTCTCTGTCTACTTTGATCTCTACCCAGAAATCCTCATCCATAATACTAATAGAATAATCATCACAGGCATTTAAATGACCAATTTAGGATTATTATCATGTGATAGGGGTATGAGTTAATACCTGCTCTGGGGGCCACTTTTGAACAATTGTCCAGTAAATCTGGCTAGTCAATTCCATTCACGTGAAATTTGTTTTTGTAAGATTCATTCACCTTTCATAAAAGTTACAGTCAGAGGTTACCCTATTGAAAAGTGTGCTGTTCACTCTGAGTTGTTAATCTCTTCTTAAAATACAGGTTTTATTTTTTAGAGCAGTTTTAGGCGAACAGAAAAATTGAGCAGAAGGCACACGGAGTTTTCATATACATCCCGCCCTATGAATGCACAGCTTACCTCAGTGTGATGGCTAATTTTATGTATCAACTTGACTGGGCCACAGAGTGTCCAGATATTTGGTCAGGCGTTATTTTGGGTATTTCTGTGAGGGTGTTTTAGGATGAGATTAACAATTAATCAGTGCACTGAATGAAGTAGATTGCGCTCCATAATGTGTGGGCCTCATCCAATGAGTCGAAGGTTTGACTAGAACAAAGACTGACCCTCTCCGACGGAGGAAAGAATGCCTTCTGCCTGCCGGCTTTTCAAAAGGGAGATTGGCTTTTCCTGGGTGTCAAGTCTGCCGCCCTTTGGACTGGAATTTATGCTGTTTTCTCTCCTGGGTCTCTAGCTCGTAGACTGTAGATCCTGAGATTTGTCAACTTCCATAATCACGTGAGCCAATTCCTCATAGTAAATCTTTATATATACACACACACACATATACACACACATTCTATTGGTCTCCATTGGTCTTGTTTCCATGTCCCCCACCAGGTTGATATATTTGTTATATTTGATGGACCCGCACTGACACGTCATCATCAACCAAAGTCCATACTTTACATGAGGGGTCACTCTTGGTACTGTACATTCCATGGGTTTGGACAAATGTATAATGACATGTCTCCATTATTATAGTATCAGACAGAATAGTTTCACTGCCCTACAAATCCTGCGTGCTCCACCTGTCCATCCCTGCCCCCACTCCCCAACCCTTGGCAACCATTGATCTCCCTCACCGTCACCATAGCTTTGCCTTTTTCCAAAATGTCATAGTGGGAATCATACAAGGTGTAGCCTTTTCAGATTGGCGTCTTTCACTAACTAATAAGCACTTAAGTTTCCTCCATGTGTTTTAGACATAGAGCACATTTTTTTTTTAAAGAACTGAATAATAGTACATTGTCTGGATGCACCAGTTTATCCACTCACCTACTGATGGACACCTCGGTTTCTTCCAAGTTTGGGCAATTATGAACAAAGCTGCTGCAAACCTCTGCGTGTAGGTTTTTGTGTGGACATAAGTTTTCATCTCATTTGAGTTAATACCAAGGAGTGTGGTTGCTGGATCATGTGGTGAGACTATGTTTAGTTTCTAAGACACCACCAAACCGTCTCCCAGAGTGGCTGCGCCATTTTGCATCCCCACCAGCAGTGAATGAGGGTCCCTGTTGCTCCACATCCTCACCAGCAAATGGTGTTGGATTCTGGCCATTCTAATAGGTGTGCAGTGGTTTCTCTTTGTTTTAATTTGCAGTTCTCTAGTGATGTATGATGTTGGACATCTTTTCATGTGTTTATTCGCCAGCTGTGTATCTTCTTTGGTGAGGAGTCTGTTCAGATCTTCTCCCCATTTTTTTAAGTTGGGTTGTTCATTTTCTCAATGACTTTTAAGAATTCTTTGTATATTTTGGGTAACAGTCCTTGGTCAGATGTGTCATTTGCAGATATTTTCTCACTATCTGCTGTGGCTTGTCTTATCCTCTTGATGGCATCTTTTGCAGAGCAGAAAAGTTTGACTTTAATGAAGTCCAGCTTGTCCATTATTTCTTTCACAGATCGTGCTTGTTCTGTACACAGTCATCACCAAATCCAAATCATCTGGAGTTGTTCCTATGTCATCTTCTGGGAGCTTTATAGTTTTTCCTTTTACATTTAGTTCTATGATCTTTTGTGAGTTAATTTTTGTGACGAGTATAAAGTCAGTGTCTAGGTACACGTGTGGCTGTCCAGTTGTTTCAGTACTGTTTGTTGAAAAAACTACCCTGTTTTCATTGATTTGTCTTTGTTCTTTGTCAAAGATTATCTGGCTGTATGTGGGTGGGTCTCTTTCTGGGCTCTCCATCCTGTTCCATTGATCTATTTGTCTGTTCTGGCACCAAAACCACACAGTCTTGATTACTGCCGCTCTATGGCAAGTCTCGAAGTGAGTATCAATCCTCCAACTTTTCTTCCTAATATTGTGTTGGTTATTCCGAGTTTGTTCATCTTTTAAAATTTTACAAGATTGTGAGATATGGATTCTTCAACTCTATTTCTACTTTTGTGACAAATCAAAATACATATGGCTTTTAATTAGGATTTTATATATAAATTCCTTGAAAAATCTTTACTTGTAGGCCTTAAGTCGTCCCTCTATTCTGAGACTCCTTGACATCAACTAGCCCTTGATTTTGTTTTATTTTTCCCATTGGGAATAATCATGTGCACAATGTTGGGTTTTTTGTTTTTCAAAATTGGTTCTGCAAGGTTTTTTTTTTTTAAAGATTTTTTATTTATTCGTTTGTGAGAGAGACAGAGAGAGAACAAGCAGGGGGAGAGGCAGAGGGAGAAGCAGACTCCCTGCGGAGCAAGGACCCTGATGCGGGGCTCGATCCCAGGACCCTGGGATCATGACCTGAGCCGAAGGCAGACGCTTAACCATCTGAGCCACCCAGGCGCCCCGGTTCTGTAAGTTTTTAATGCCCCAGTTATCATCTATAGAAGCCACGGTTTGGGGATTAGAGACTTGTCTACATGGCTGAGGAAAATGAATTTCCCAGAGTGACAAGGTGTGGTTTTTGGCATGTTCAGTAAGAAACAAATAGTAAAAAGGAATTTCTAAGAACCGTCCCCTACCTATAAGTAATCTGGTCTTATTTCCTGCTTGACCTGTCTGAAGGGAACTGATCTTCCTGGGAATACCCCCAGGTTTCATGAGACCCTGAGGGATTTGTGGTTTATGGGCAGAGCTAAAAAGAGTTGCTATTACGGAAGGAGGAACTGACAGCTTTGCTTTGGAACTAAAGACGGTTGGCTTTCCCCTTCCCCTGACTCATCCGAGAAGTGTTTTGGGTCCAGGAATGTGATTTGGGCAAGATTAGAAAATGGCATCACTAATGGTTCAACACAGGCTCGTCTGGATGGGTGTTTGGTGACAGGGTGACGGACACAATCGTTGGTAGAGAGGAAACTAGAAATTGTCCATTTTAAGATTGATGTCTCCTTTTAAACCCATGTTGTTTTTTTTTTTTCCTTCATTATTATTTTTTTGAACACTTTGGGAATGCCCTGGCAGCTATGGATTGGGTCCTTAGAAAAGTAGTTACACAAAATTTTGCTTAGACTTTTTAAGCGATTCAAAGACTCTGTGCACCTCAGAATGAAAACCTGTGGCTTAATATTCTACTGTAGAAGTGACATTTTGAAAGGCCTACATCATATATGCTACATAAGTTCTTCTGAGTCCTAGCTCATGCATGAACACTCCGTTGACCATGACAGTTTTGTTCCAATGCTATACTGCAGTCTGTAGGTCTGATATGGCCAGCCACCTGCTTTTGTAGATAAAGTTTTATTAGAACACAGCCGCAACCATTTGTTGATACATTTTTACAGCTGCTTTCACGCTACAAATGCAGAGTTGAGAGAGACCGTATGGCCTGCAAAACTGGAAATATTTACTATTTGGACCATTTTAAAAAATTGGCTCACTCTGGCCTTTGGGAAAATGGAATTTATGGCTTTATATTTAATACATGAGGGTAATTAACTATGTTTGAGACATTCTCCAAATCACGTGATGCTGACATTCATGTAGCAGTGTGCTCCAGGCACCTTCCCTGTTCCCTCAGAATGTGGTCCAAGGCTCTAAGCTAAAGACAATTCTCATCCCCAGGGTGGAAACAAGGCCCTCCCAGGCCCTGACCTGCCTCTCCAACCTCATCCCTGCTCCACCGCAGACCTGGGGTTGCTCAGATAAACCTTGCCTGGCTGGACCGGTCCTACATTCCCTGCTCTTGAGCACACCGTTGAGTAAATGAATGTATAAAACTCCAAAGGCCACCATTTATTTCATACAAATGAGGTATAATGTGTGCTTACTTCCCTCACACAGTGTCTGTGAGAATCCATTAAGTATATATCTTCACTCCTTAGCCCTCACGCTTAGTCCATGTTCCCACTTCTGCTTCTTGTAAAGAGAAAGTTAGAAACTGTCAGGCTCACTGGGGATAACACAGGGTGGTCTTGAGAGCTTCCTTCCTTCATTCCCTTGTTCAGCAAGCACTACTGAGCGGCCTCCCCATGGGCAGCTCCCGACACCATGCTAGAAACAGAGACACAATGCAGACGTCGCTGAAGGCAGGGCCCCGGCCACAGAGCGTGGCTTCCAATTCTGGCCCAAACTCCGCCATGCGAGGGCTCCTTCCATGCTCTCTTCTGACCGAGCACCAGGATGGGGCTGCCCCGCCGGCTGGGTTTGTGCCAGTCCACGAAGGGAGGAAAGCCCACTCTTATAAAAGGCGTGCGCTGCGAGCTGTGTCATCTTCGTCAGGAGTAAATACAACCAGATGAGCGGGGTCCAAAATGAGAAGCCAACTGTGGCACGTGCGCCGGCTGCGTCCTCAGGATGGGGGGTGCGACAGGACTGCAAACCAGACCGCCCAACGCAGGACGTGTGCCTTGCCCTCCCGAGTGGGGTGCAGCCACTGGGCACCACGAGAGCCCTGCTACCACCGCTGCTGGTCTAGGGGAGATCCGGAGGGGGTCCAACCCCGGGGGGCAGCAGGTGTGCTGGACTGCACCTGCTCGGGGCACGTGCACCTGCTCGGGGAGCGTGCCGGAAGGGGAGTTTGGTGGTGGTGGGGGGTGCACAGGCTGAGCCTTCCTCCGGCCCTACTGGGCGCGATCGCGGCACGCAGGGCGAGCTCCGAGGGCAGCATCTGCCCCGCGCGAGAGGTGGCCGGCTCTGATTAGTGCTCAGAGGCAGGGCCTGTACCTGTTAGGGGACGGACATATGCTTGTCGTACAGCCATCTGCTGGGCTGGCATCTGGCCCGCTCCCACATGCTGGTGCCAAACGAGGACTTGAGAGGCACGGACCTAAGGTAGGCGTCCCCCCGGGAAGAAGCCCGGTGGGGCCTCCTTCCTCCTGCAGAAGGCTGGGCCCCTCCTCAGAGGAAGGGCTGTGGAGGCACTCCACGCCTTCTGTTTGTGATAGGAAATAGTATGTGTTTTACTTACTACTCCTAACCCCCAAGATATTTAAGTATCCCTCTCCCAAGGCCGTGCATGATGGTTCCTTTCCCACCTATGATGCGGATGCCTGTTGGTGCCTGTCACCTGGAGCCGGATCAGCATTACATTTGCTGCCCCGTCGCCTCCCTCGCTCAGTCCCCAACAAGATCAGGAGGAAACGTGTTCGGCCAGCACCGCATTTCAAAACCCCTGAGTCGTCCATGGGAAGGGGCCGACATTTCTACATGCAGGACGATGCACACGACTCTCACGGGCGTTGCAGGTCAGGCCGGCCACATGCGAGGCAATAGCGAGAAGGATTTTCCAAAAGCTAAAGCGGCTCTCCTTGTACCTCTTTCTGAAAACAGGGCGGGGAGGTCACAGACTTTGCAGAAATGAGTTCTCAGCTGGGCGATATCCCGTTCAGGTGAACCGGGGTCCCCTGGGGACCCCGAACTCCTGGATAGAATGGCAGTCTGTGGGCCTTCAAACGGTGGCGGGACACACAAGTACACAGGCTGCCTGTGACATTAACATTTTATGGGAAGGGATTAAGAAAGAAATTTCTTGAAAGGCTCCAGAAGGGGCGGTAATGAAACAAGTGTGAGGCTCCCCAGTGCAGGGGAATGGCCACGGGACGCTGGAGCCACGCGCAGCCACCAGGACATTGTGGCTTCCCCTCTCTTTATTCAGGAACGGACCAAGCCAGAGACAAGGACATTCGCGGGTCACATCAGCATCCCCGGAGCTCCTCCCCTCTGGCCCTGAGCTCCGCTGGGTGAGACAGACCCGGATCTCCCTTCAAAGAGATTACATCCCAATTGGAAAAAGGACAGGAAATAGGAAGTCAAATATCAATCAAAAAACAGAAGGACCCACTTGGGCGACTGGGACGCCTCTCTGAGGAAGGGCCATATCAGTCAGAAGCTGAGCCTTGAAAGGAGCCAGCGCCCCAGGCGGAGGGGGCTGCAAGCAGGTTGAGGGGGGCAGTGAGCATGGTGGGGACTGTGGTGGGGGGCCCAGTGCACCCGAGCACCATGAAGGTTTAGATGGGTCTCTGAGACTGGGGGGGCTGTGCTGTTGAAACAGTTTCCCAGAACTTCATGTCCTTCCACAACCTGAAAATGTGGCCTTATTTGGAAATAGGGTCTTTGTTGAGGTCATCAGGGTAAGGCAAGGTGGGTTAGGATGGGCCCTAATCAGTGAGTGGCCTCCCGTAGGAAGTGGTAAATGACACACACACACACACACACACACACACACACACACACACACACACACACGCTGGATGGGGGCTCCGAAAGGGAGCAGGTGGGAAGGAGGCCGCCAGGCCCCCGGGGGTGGGGTCTGGGCTGAGACGTGAGCCAGAGGGAGGGCACTCCTGGCTTCCTGGCTACAGGCATCCTGTGCTGAGATGGGAGAGGGGCGAGGCCAGAGTGCAGGGACTGACAGAGTCCTGCTCTGGGCTTCGGTTTCAGACATCTGCAAAGTCCGAGCGGAGATGCTACCTGCTTTTACCTGTGACCTCTCCCGTTCCAAGCTCTTTTTTTTTTTTTTTTTTTTAGTTTACTAGAGAAAGTAGCTTTGCTCTTTGGTCCAACCTTCTTTAGCATGTCATACTTGCTTTTCAAGGCTGGGGAACATCTTTCTGTCATTGTCATTCCTGGGGAAGACACACCTGCTGGTATCCCAGTGACATGATGTTGGCCTCTGAGCTTCTGTCTTTGGGAGAAGCGAGGTGTCTCCACTCTGGGGTCCCCCTGGAGTAAGTCTGCACATCACTCAGTGAGATGTCCCAGCTGCAGAAGGTAGGGCTGGCCTTGGGCCCCCCTGGTCCAGTCGTTCCTGCAGACTCCGGTGCCAGGGAAGGGCAGCCTCCCTCCCTCGCTGCAGGGGCCGGACCCCATAGCGCCTCCAGGCTCTGCCCACCTCCTCTTGCTCATTGTCACTTCTGTGGATCCTCGCGCCCCTGCTGCTGCTCCGTGCCAGGGTCAGGGCCTGTGTCCCACCAGCATCCTAACTCCCATGCCGCTTTCCGAACGGGATTTGTTCCTTTCCTCACTGCCTTTTGAGTGTTATGCACAGTTGATTTAATTTTATGTAGTTTCTTAGCTGTTTATAGTTCTCTGTCTCAAGGAACTTGGGCAAATGTATCAGATGTTTATTTTGGGGGATTGCTGAAGAGTCTCACTTGCTGCATTCCAACACTTTCTCCCCTGAGATGTCAGCCCAGTCCCAGAACAAGCCCTCACCTGGGGAACCTCCTGTGCTCTGGGCCGTCATAGGTGCAAATAAACTATTACCTTGCATTTTTGAAAATCTTAACTTCAGCCTATAGGCTGACTGAGCACCAGGGATCCGTTTGCCATTGCGTGTTTGTACTGCGGGACCTGGCCTTCCAACTCCTGGCTACCACTTGTCAAGTGAGCATTTCAGTGGAGCATATAATCTCTAGGAGGACCCTTCCGGAATCTTCCCGATGCCTACTAAAATGTTTCAACTACCTTGTCACAATTGATATTCTTCCATGGAATGCAATAAAGGGAATTTATGGTTCCTAATACATGGATTTTTCTCCGGAAATTTATTGATCACATAAAATTAAGTCAAGCAAAAGATGCTACATTTTACAACCATTTTTAAATATCTTTGTGAAATCTTCCTCTTTAAAAAAAAAAAATGGGAACATTTTCGGGCTAAGGCATTCTCCAAGTTGCTGGGTACCAATTCGCATTTCGGTGTGACACCGTGCAGAAGTTTTAACAGGGCAACTGTCCTCCTGAGGCAGTCATTTTCCACGGAGAGCAAAAAGCCTGGGAATGTCCTCAAATTGGGGGTCTTCTCATTGTCTAACCTAGAAGGGCTGATCCAGTTTCACTTACAGTGACTTGAGTTGGATAAGCTGCTGTAAACGGAGTGTTCAGAAGTGTTTCGCCTGCATAATCAAAACCACAGGAACTCGACAAACACACAGACAAAAAGACCGTTTTGGTGCTTACAGGAACCTGTTGCACGGTTCGAATTCATTGCGCTGATCATAGAGTTGGCTCAGGAGGCCCCTGACATAAAGATGCCTGGGTGGGTGGAGGACGAGGGCACAGCCACAGCCCAGTTCTTGTTTTTGCATGACCTAACTGATCTCATTTCTCCCAAAGAGTAGTTCATCTGGACAAATGATGCCCCCCATGTGCAAAACCCAAATTTGTAAATGCGCTGAAACGAACAACAACAACAAAAAGAATGATCGGGAGAGAAAGAAAGTCTAAATCAATTCAATGAAGTCAAGAGGTGAGAAGAAGGAAAGGCTGTCGATGTGAAAAATAAGGAAATAGGAGAAAGCCATGGGACCACAGCCCCCTCTCTAGCCCCAGTCCGAGCGTGTGCCCTTTCTGAATGCGACATGTGCCCTGGAAATATGAGGATGAAATATGGCAAACTGAACCCCGTGTTGCCTCTGCCTCTAAACAGCACAGACTTCTTGTTTATGATGGAAATCGGTATATGAAAAGAAATCAATCTGTCAATATGTTCTTGTTTTTCTCCACCAGCAAGGAGCTCAGCTGATTTTGAAAAGCCAAAAGGAACACGGGCTGCCTCTTATAATTAAGTCCCTCCAGGAAGCTTCCCCTTTGGAAGTCACACTTTCTTGAGGGACAATCAGAGCGACTTGGCTTGTCTGACCTTGCAGGGGCGCGAAAGCAAGCCCTGCATGATGAGATGTGCTTCCCGCAGTGCCTTGGAAACCCCATGGCCGCCCGCTCGGGGGAGGCGGGTCAGGCAGGGGGATCCACAGGGGCTGCCGAGGTTGAGAGGAACAGAAATCTCTGCACAATAGGGAAGACCTTCTGCAGTAAGAGGCTGCAGGCCAGCAGAGATCAGGGCACCTTCTTAAACTCTCTTTCAAGGAACACCTTGACTGACCCCTCACTTACTTAGACAAATACCCTATTCGACAATTACCACATCCCCAGAGAGTTTGGGGAACAGAGACGTGACAGGGTGCTGTGACTTGACTCCCACATCGTGGTTTATTAAGAGAAAAACGTAGCCTTCATCTGTCTTCTGCCTGCCTGCCATTCCCCTCTCCTCCTGAGCCCCATACCACCCTGGCCTTCTAATCTTGAAGGAAGGAAAAATAAATTTGTATCAATCTGAGGATACTTCTTGCCAGACCTCCTTGATTCAATTGTTCACAGCTCTTGGATTTTTATAAAGAAAAGCATAAAAAGCAAAGCCTCAAACCTCAAGCAATTTGAAATACCCAGTTAAATGAGTGACAATATTTATCTTTTGGGAAAGACTTGTAAAGAAAGACTCAGAGGAGAAACAAAAGAAAAATAATCATTTGGTATATTTCCTCAACATATTGGCTTTTTAATTGTCAGTGTATGCATTCCAGCTTCCGCCAAGAAATCTGCGTCCGTGCTTATTACTAAAGACTGAGCATCACAGGGAGATTCTGTTACTATGGCAAACGCTTTTATCAGAAGAGTGCTGGAAATGAGAGGAACTCACAAAATGTACGGGCTAAAAACACGAAGACAGGAAAGCGTTCTTCGCTCTTGGGCTTTAGCGTTTTAAAGGAATAGGTGACAATTAAATCAAATATTTAGCAATTACTTGCTAGGTAAACAACCCTATTTTGAGAGCCATGGGAAATACACAGGCAAACGTGAGGTCGGTTTCCTGGTCTCAAGGACCTTTCTTTCTAATTGGGGAACGCAGACAAAATCGCGGGAGAAGGTAGAGGTAAGCTCAGAACAACCGGCAGACGATTGATTACCTTAATGTGATACATATGTGTTTAATTGAGAAATAAATTGTACAGTGGCTGTGAAGGGAGTCCAGATGACGGAGACAGGTTAGGCCATGTTTGCTCAAGGAAGGCCTCACCGGGGAAGGGGCGTACGAATTGATTTTAATGGCGGCTGGTGTCGGGATAGGCCAGAGAGGGTAAGGATTGTGGGAAAGGTAAGCTGTGTATTTGAGGGCTTAGGGGACTGACCAAGATAGGGCATTTATGAAGGTAGAAGGTGGGGTCGCAGATTAAAAAGATAAATGAGTCTGCATTCTGGGCAGGGGCGGTTCCCTTTGAAATGCTAAGGGATTTGGATATCATCCTATAGAAAAGGAAGAGAGGCTGAAGATTTTTGATGGGTTTTGGTTTCCGTCTTCTTCTGCAAAGATGGCAGCGCTCCAGTGATGGCAGTCTGTTCCAGCAGGCGGAGTGGAGGAAGTCCTAATTCAGTAGTTCATTTGCTCGCCATCCAGTCTTGCTCTAGTTCCTGCTCTGAGGTTGGCAAACATGTCCCTGCAGTGTGTTATACTTTGTGTTTCCAGCCTACCCCAACAGAGCTCAGCCTCTCCAGAGTTTGGGCTTTCTGCCAACAAGCCCCAATCTGTCCATGAATCAACTTTCAGCGTCTGCCGGCGGTATCTCCCCAAAGCTTACTGCCCACCTGCTTGAACCTGCTGGTCTCCAAGGATACAGACGCGGTCCGCCCCTGCTCCCACCAGGCTGACGTCGTGGGCAGTTCCGGGCTTCTGTGTGAACGTCACGCACACTCCACACATCCTTGGCCACCTTCAGACTGTCTCCTGGTTGCCACTCAACTCCCCAGACGCACATTTCCAAGTGCTTATTGCTAGAAAACTCAAATCTTGACGATGTTTCCATAGCTAGATGCGTAGACCTAATACATTCTCTGTCTCTACCTGGAATCGTGGCTCAGCTCTTGCCCACCCAGCGCCTTCCATAGCTAACCAGACGAGGCCAAGGGATACGAGGTTTAAAGCAAGGCAGTACGTGCCTTACAGTTGCTCTTGTGTAAAATATATTAGAAGGTGAAAAATGGTGGCAAGGAAACTTGTTAGGAGGGGTTAGATGTGCCACGAGGTAAAAAGGCCTGGGCTCTGGAGGTGGTGCGGGGACTGAAGAGGAAGGGAGAGACAGGAGATGAAAGGAAGGGAACAAAGAAGGCAGGAGGGTCGGTGGCTTCTTGGCCCTGAGGGACGGGGAGGGGCGGGCGGAAGAGCACCGGAGAGCTTCCAGCGTGGGGACCAAGAGAATGAGGGCGCCACTCGCAGAAATGGGGAAGCAGAGAGGACATTTCACAGGGACGGGCACGTTGAATTTAGCTCCACAATAAAGTAAAAATGGGCCTTTTTCTCAGGGTCTTACAGTGAGAGATGTTGCTAGTGGGAGATTTGGTCAGTAAAGAACACGGAGGGAGGAATCAGTAAGAGATCAAAGGATTGGTTTAGGGCAACGTTCAGATGTAAGAAGAAGGAGAGGGAGGGAGTAGAGGAGACGCCAATAAAAAGCGAAGAAAAGCCAAAGAGGTTCCAATGGGACCAAGTTATTTCAGGGTCACAGACGTCAAATTTTAAAAGGAAATACGCCAGGGGCCCCCGGGGGGCTCAGTCGGTTAAGCGTCTGCCTTGGGCTCGGGTCATGGTCCCAGGCCCCTCCTCCGACGGAGGCCCATTGCTCCATGATGCATTTGCCCGTTTGATTGCGAGGGGTGAGCAGGTGGGGGGCATCCAGGTCCAGTTCAGATGTTTGATGTCGATACAGCCACAATCTAAGTGCATGTTTAAAAATACAAATTAAAAAAGAGAGAGACAGAGAGAAAGAGAAGGAGCAGGTAAGAGAGAGCTGGTCTAGGGAAGTCTAAATGAATCAGATGGGCTAGAGCATCACCATCCTAGAGTGCGTGGGCGCTCCGGGACCTGCCACTGCACGCGCTCTTTGCTTCCTTCCTTCCCTGGGTCCCCCCCGCCCATGAGTCAGGGCCTTCTCGTCTCTGCAGACCCATGATCCTCAGCCACTGACGCAGGAACACCCTCGTCCCTCGCCCTGCCTGCGGGTGCGTCCTCCCCACGGTGGACACCGGCTTCCTGGAGCCGAGGACCTGTGTCTCCTGGTCCGTGCCCCCAGAGAAACAAGCCCTGCACCTCCAGGGCACCTGACGTTGGCTTTCCAGGCCTCTCCTTCATCTTGTCAGACGAGCACGCCTCCGTGGCCTCGCTTCCCTTCTTCCAGGTTCCTCAACTCTGATGCTGGGAACGGTCAGCCAAGGTCAGGGTCTCTTGGGAAAACCTGTTGGCGGCACATTGCAGGTGCAAAATCACTGCTTTAGCGCATTTTCTCTCTTTTCCTAAAAAATCAAGCCGTAATTAGCTAGGAACCTCTACCTTAGGCATGACATCATTTCCACCTCGTCCAGTGACGCTCTGGGGGCCCCCGGGCCTGTGTTATGCCCTCAACACCCCGTTCTCCTGGCCACATCTTCCGTGGTCTTGGCTGGTAGGCATACACAAGGCCTGCGAATCCCTCAAGTTCTAATCTGCGTTAGTCCTCCGGTTTAAATCCATGAGCACATGAACTTCTCAACCTTTTTCTAGAGAACTGCCTCTCATTGCTAGCGTGCCATGGGGATGGGTTGTGGGGGTCACCCCCCGGGAGTGAGTGCCAGCACAATCCACGGGGGTTGGGGCCCTCGGGGGGCGTCAGCTGCAGAGGAACATGGCCGAGTCAGCAGGGATGTTGGGCGTACTTGGGACCCTCTGTCCACTTGTGTTCTCCCTCCTTTCCGAGTTCTCCTGCAAGGAGGAACCCTCGCTGTGTGCAACGTAGACTCTGCGGGCAGGGAGGACAGAATTCAAGGAATTGAAGGGCATCATGCAGTTTTGGAAACTGGCCTTGAGATCATGCTGGCCCCCAACACAAACTTCTGCTCCGTGGGTGCGCTGCAGCCTGGGCATGGCTACCGGCTAGGCCCTGGGCAGAGAGCACACAGGAGCCTGGAGCTTGAATGCGCAGAGGGCAGTCAGGACGTCAGCGCTCAAACACGCAACTAAGTGCACCTGGGAGCAGATGACACAGCGGGAGCATCGTCCTGAGGTCCCTAAGCAAGCCGGAGCGGCCAGAGAAAGCCCTCCCCGGGAAGGGACTGCCAAGGGGCGATGGGAGCGTGAGAGGGGGCCGGGCGCAGTGGTGGGGGCTGGTGGAGAGAGAGCGCGGGGAAGCACATCGGGTGCAGGTCTCAGATCTGAAGCTCAGTCTCAAGAAAGTTAAAAACCTACATGATTGCTGCATGATTGCTTGCTTCAGGCAGAGAGAAACAAGACGCGTGAGTTCTCAGCACCGAGGAGTCCGCCGGCCTTAGATGGTGCAGGGACGCGACAGCCAGGCCACGGATGTCAGCTGTGAGTCACAGGGGGAGCCCCCGCAGAGTCTGAAGCCAGTCACGCTTGTACTCCATGGACAAGGGAGGCCGGGAAGCTGACCGGCAGGCAGGCAGGCAGCAGCTGTGGGGCAGGGACAGGAGTGCTGGGGTGCCTGACAGTGCTGCTGGCTAAGGAAACCCGGTGGGGCGTCAGGTGCCCTGTGTCCACCTAGGGTTGCGGCCATGGGTGCCCAGCCGCACGGACACCCCCGGCTGCGAGAGGTGCTCCACACGCACTCTCTCGGGCAGGTGCACATGCGGTGCAGACTTCGAGCCACGACCCTCTCACTTCCAGGGAGACCGCACAGCACGCGGGAAAGATGCAGGGACTTGAGGCTGCTTGGGAGAGAGCCACTGACGTGTCCACAAGAGCCGATAACCTGGGAAAGTGGGGAAGTGCGGAGGGAGAGAGAGGATGTGGGCGGGGGGGACGGATGGGGCCGAAGGAGGCAGGGCTCAGGGAGCAGCGTGTCTGGTTTTGGTGGGGGAGCCTTTCTGGGGCCGTAACAAGGAGCAGCAGGAAGCGTCAGGGATGCGGGAAGACGCTGAGCGGCCCAAGCACGGGGCTGTGTCTGCCCCGACCCCAGGCCCTGCAGACTGCTGGACGGCAGTCTGGGGGCAGGAGACTGGCCCAGGCAGAGGCTCCAGCTCCAGCAGACCCGCTAGGGGGGCAGGAGAGCCAGGATGCGTTGCCGTGGCAACCACCACAGCCTCAAAGCAAGGCCACGCTGTCCTCTGTCCTCCTCTCTCGGGGCTTCCCTTCCTGTGGGGAGGGGTGCTCGGCACTCAACATGCAAACCCGGAGCCCTGCAGTGGGAAGTGGTGGGCTAGTGCGGTGCTGTGCCAGTAAGCGGCTGAGATCCCAGAGACGAGATGGAGCCAAAGTGAGGGGAAGCTCTCATACGCAAAAACCGTCAGCCTTCTCTCAGGCCAGGCTTGGCTTCGTAGCGGTCTCTCTCGGAGGTAAGGACTTCCCTGATGGGGACGGCTGATGCTTCCCCAGGGCTCAGCACCCTCGCTGGCCCGGCTCTTCCACGGGCAGATGACTCCTGTTGCCTGGGTGCAAGAAGGGGATGGTGGTCATCCCTCTCTGTCGTTCATCCTCTGGGGAAACGGCGTACAAAATAGGCCCAGGATAAAACCAGCAACTGCAACCGGCATGTGTCTTTAGACACTCGCCACTTAAACAAGTATCTAAAAAGATCCTTTTCAGGAGTTAAGAAAAAAAAAAAGTGAAGGTGTAGATTTCGTTCATCATCCCCTTCTGTGTTATTCTTTCTGAAAACCAATCTAACTCCGTTGCATCCTTGCTGATTACAGGACCACGTCGCAACCTCATAGAACGGCATCTACCCACTTCCAGGCCGGTCCCATAAATCTTCCACCCACTTCTTACCATGTGCCCTCAACTGTGAGCTGTCCAAATGCACATCAGGGCTCGAGCCTCTAGTTGGTGATTCAGGAAATCCGGGCTGTGGCTGGGCTCCACACTCCTCTCCGCCTTCTAGTGAATAGAACTCACCCTTTGGAATGAACTCGAATATCACATCCTTGTGGGAGTGTCCTGCAGATCCTCCAGCAGTTACTGTGTCCTCACCACTCTTCTCTACACGCACAGTCTTGCACTACACCATGTAACAGAGACCACTCGTAGGGTGAATTATGTGTAACTGACTTTTTTATGGCTCAAGAACTGTCAAGAATCAGCAGTTTCATACAGTTCAACCAAATGGTTCTCCCTTACTCTGTGTGTGTGTGTGTGTGTGTGTGTGTGTGTGTGTGTGTGTGTGTGTGTCTTTAATAGAAATGGAATCCCTAATTATATCTGGGCAAGTGGCTGCTGATTAGTAAGATTATATTTTGCAAGTGTGGTCATATGACTGAGTTTTGGCCAATGAAACGTAAGCAAATGTATTAACCGACAGTGTCTAGGAATCTTACTTAATAGATAACTTGTGTATACCCGTTGTTATTTCTTCGTAGTCCTTCATCCATCCTGTTCACTGGAATGTACTTGTGATTGCTGGAGCTCTAGCAACCCTTTTGGAACATGAGGATACGGGATGCACCCTAGAGATTATGGAGTGGTGCGCTAGAAGTAGGTAGGGTCCCTAAGGTTTTTGGTGGCAAATCCACCACATCAGCTCTGGACAGACAGGGAATTTCTACTTTAGTAAGCCAAGGTTATTTGCAGTGGAACCTACTCCTAACTGACTTGTAATGAATTCAAATGATTTCCTCGTATGCTTGCTCTCTCACCAGACTGTGAATTCCTCAAAGGCAGGGGTTATGTTTCTAAATCTTTGATCCCTCACGCATTCAGTAGCAAGCACTGGGACTGGCAAATGCTCAATAATCTCTGTACAGTATTTTGTTGTTGTTTTGAAGACAGTGATTCAAGAATAGCTTTTCTGAATGAAAGACAACATTTAAATATCATCAAAGTTACAGACGAATTGACTCAAAGAATATCAACAAATGAACAGGAAAATAGATGAAAAGGCAATCCATGGAAAGTTTTTACAAGAAACAATGTCAATACCTATCAAAGCCTGACAATGTGTATTTGGTTTTGCTGAGAAAAACTCACCTCAGGCAGTTCACTCACTCTGAGATGCAGAGGATTGAGACCAGTGAATATAACCAAGGTAAGTGGCCAGTAGATGCATTTGGGGAAAGATGGAGGAAGAGAAGGAAGGAGAATTGGCAGTTCGTGGAACTTCCTCCAATCATTGACTTCGAGGGGTTTCAGTCTAAGTAAAAGCTGCAGACCTCGCTCGGTGGGGGGGAGGGGGGAGCAAGCTCTGAATTTAAGGAGCGCCAGCAACCACCGTTCCCAAAACTGAAAAGGCTAGAAACTCTAAATCTTCCCTGTCTGTAAATTACGGCTTTCTGTTTAACTGCCAGGAGCAATACAAACTGGGCAAATAGCAGGCTATGAAATTGTTACAAATCAGAAATCAAGCACCCAGCTTCCCCGTAATGACCCGTGATTGGCTGTTGCTGGCTGCACTCAGTCCGGTCTGCCAGCCACCGGCTTGATGATGAGATCACGGCAAGCCAATTTTCACTCTATGTGAAAAAGTTTATTAGTACAACTGGAACTATCAAAATAATCGATTTATAAATCTAAACAAACCATTAGGGTGAAGGAGCCCTCATAGATATTAGGGTCAATGTCTAAATCAATAATATTGTACCAGTCTAGTGACAAGTCAGATGTACAAAAGAGGGTCAGTTTTGCTGCTGCAAATGAATCTCTAGCGATCAAACGTAATTTTGCTTCCTAATAGACATGTGGCAGGCATAATCAGTCTAATTCCCCTCCTCTGATCAGGGGAGAGGCAGGAGTTTCAATTATGGCCCTGGTCCCCGGAAAAAACAACTTGCGAAAGAGATGATGCTTTCACCCCGCAAGAGACAGAAATGCAGAGGGGACAGAGACAGCCCTAGGGATGCAGGAATGAGTGACGGCAGGAGGGTCTGGGATTGTAATGCGGTCCCTTGTTCTCCCCCACTGGCTGAGCCTGGGCAAGCCTTTGGCTTGTTGGGGGTTCTGCGTCTTCCTGTGTAAAGTCAGTGGAATGGTTCGAGAGGAGGGAGAGTGCAGTGAGCTGTCAATTGTTTTGGGGAGCTCCACAACCTCAATGGACCAATCTGGAATCCTGGAGAGAGGGGAAAGGTGGAGCAGGTAGGGCGCGGAGCACACAAAGTCCGTGCAAAGAAGCACCTGGTCTTGGAGAGCAGGAAGTGAACCAAACTGGCCGAGGACCAGGTTGGACCGGGGCGTTGGAGACCTTGGGCGCTGCAGCAAATGGTCGCTGGGAGCCACCTGCTCGGCTCGATCTTCAGGCGGCTTTGAGAATTCACAGCCCCGGCCCCCAGCCCCTATTTGCAGTCCACCATGTCTGTGAGTTTCCCAGGGCTGCTGTAACAAATGAGTGCAAACTGGGCAGGGAGGATGGCACCTCCTATCCTGCGTGTGGGGGGCAGCTGGGGTCCGGGCTCTGGAGGCCTCGGCGTGGGGTCGGCCCCCATCTTCACGCGAGGCCGCCCCTGGGCATCTGTGTCCTCTCCTCGTCTCATAAGGACACTCGGGTCGAGGGCCCACCCCCCTGCCAGTATGACCCCATCTGAACCTACCCTGATTCCAGGTCCAGAGATGCTATTTCCAAATAAGGTCAAATTCTGAGGTTATGGGTGGACGTGAATTTTGTGGAGATGCCGATCCCCCATGACGTCACATGGTTCTCATTTTCTGCCCGGGGGCTTCCCTGACACACAGGGGGTGCCCTCGGGAATCCGGGGAGACACGTTTGTGGGCGGCACGTGGCCCGCGAGTCTCTGGACATGTGGAGCCGCAGATTCCTGCCTGTTCGCTTGGCCCCAGCAGAGACCACAGATTGCAGAGACCACCGGGGTGAAGCCCTGCGTGGCACTGAGCTTCCTTCTGGAGCCCGAGATTCTCAGGTCTTGGCTGCCTTGGGTGCTTGTGAATGCCTTTACCGGCCTCCTTTTTGGCGCTCTGTTCAGCGTTGGTAGCGCTTCGTGGAAGGGTTGTCTTCACACACGCTCCTGGTTCTAGCTGCGAGCCAGAGCCTGCTGTCGTCCCCACCGTTGCAAACGCCCCTGCCTGTCACCTGCCTCCCTCTTGGTAGGAGATAAAGCAACACTAAATCAGATTTACGTATACGCAGTCTCTCCACTGCCATCATCTAAGCACTGCTTACTTCTAACCTATGAAATCCGGTCATTTAAAAAGGCTTTTCATATATGCCAGCCTCACAAGCAAGTCTGGGAAGTCGTTAAGGCAGGACCTGATGTCCCCACTGCCAGTGTGGGTACATTACAGCACAGAGTGGAATCATTGTCCCAGGACGAATATCTAGTAAACGACTGGAAGAACAGACCCACACGACATTATCAGGTGCCAAGTGAGGACTAGACACTACAGACAGATCCTAATGCATGGCTTCCTATGAAATAAGTTAACCACGCTTTTCTCCTGTGGCTTGCTATGCCTGGGTATTTCTATTTTATTCAGGAAGCATGTAGCTGATTAAATAACATTCAGCCTTGGGTTAACTTTTGGGAGGCGGGCTTCCTCCATTGCAAATAATGATTTATTCCTCTCAATAATGACAGATTTTTCTACTCATTTATGGTCTAGGTAACCAAGTGTCTGCTGGGCTCATGGTTCCAGCACGAGCCTACAGCTCACGTGATGTTTGCGGATGCCATCCCAACAAATTGCAAGTCAGTCATTCAGCTCTTTTGCCTCAGTTGCTCAATAATCAGGCCTTTATTAGAAGAGAGAAAGAAAGGAGGGAGGGAGGGAGGGAAGAAAGGAGGAAGGGAAATGGACTGAATAGTTCGCATTTTGATTGTTTAAGTTAGTATCGGATTACTCTCACCAAAGGTACACATAATTTTGTGGTGTACTTCTCTTTTAAATTTTATTTTTGCTGTTTGTCTTGCTGTAGTGGAGAGCCAAAAGAATGTGCTGGGCTTTTTTCATACTTTTTTTTCCTCAAGAGTGCTGTTTCTTCACTAATATCCAATGAGCCAGGTTTACCACCTGTTTTATCGATTTTGTGTATTGAATTATGGAATGTGCCAGTAACTGAAATATAAAATAAATGAAAAACATAAAATATATGAAGACAATGAAAAAGTTTGTGCTTTTGATATGCATAAGCTGGTTTTGGATTGATGTGCAAATAGTCACCAGGAAAAATGACAAATTATTACTGAATTCAATACCATGTTGTGTGAGGGGACTTCAAGGGTATAGAGACTGGGGAAAAAATAAAGAACTCCATGTCATATCTGATGGGAAAGTCCTACTGCAGGGAACAGGGTGAGGCTGGTATTTATCTATCTATTTATTTATTTGAAGGTTTTATTTATTTAAATAATCTCTACACACCTGCCAGCGGTCTTGAACTCATGACCCTGAGATCAAGATTTGACGCTCTTCTGACTGAGCCAGCCAGGCACCCCCAGAATTAAGCTGGTATTTAAATGAAAGCATTTGATTTGGTAGTTGCTGTGAGCAAAGAATTTGAGCAATAAAATGGCTCAGAGAAAAAGCATGATGTCTGGGTGTGGCAGGACTTTTTAAAGAGGTCCTTTTCTGGAAAAGTGTTAGAAGATTCCTACAATCGGAGGGGTCTCTGCAGCCAGACTGAGGGCTTAGATCTGCCTGGTTGACAAGAGATTCTGGAACTTTGCCGTGGAGGTATTTTCTGACAGGTAATACCTACCTTATTGCAGATGGAAAGCTGAGGAAAATATTATGGAGAAAACAAGTCACTTGTGGTCTTGCCCCTGGGAGGAGGCACTGTAAGTATTTCTGTGTGTTTATCTTGGCCTTTTACGGGGCTGCAAAGAGATACATATACTTTTTTGCATAAAAATGGAATTATTCTCCAAAGACTATTAATATCCTGATTTTTAAAGTTAATATTATCTTAGAGGTATTTTCAATTCTTCTTTCTTTGAAACGTGTTGGATAGTATTGATATGTACCCCAAGATTAAGCAGTTCTTGTATTCTTGGAACAAATTTTACTTGAAGATGATGTATTATGATGGAATGTGCTACTGGATTTCATTCGCTAATTTTTAAAAATATCCCTATTCATAAGGAAAATTGGCCAGTAATTCCTCCTGTTTTGTGAGTACAATTTTTTAAAAATACATCAGGCTTATAGAAGTGTCACTGAATTAATTGGGAAGCTTCTCATATTTTGCCATGCTCTGGAAAAATTTAAATTCAAGCTAGACAGACATAGCCGGTACTGGGACTCCTGGTTCCAGCAGCGTGTTTGGCAAAATTGGCGTAGAACACTCCTGTTACAAATACCTAGATGTGCTAAGTAAAAAGGAGAACAAAAATTAAATAGAAAGTCAAGGAAACCCTGAAGATTCCAGAACAAGAGCTACTATTGAAAAGCTTGAGTGTTGAGTAGGTTGTGAACAGAGGACAGGGGCTCCAGACGGTAGCTGATGCCCGGTCTTCATGTAAATACAGGGATCTGAGATGAGAGGAAGGGTCCTCAAGGTTAGGGTTTGAAATCATTTGCCTCCCATAATGCCAGGGCCAAGCACTAACAGTGCCCTCACAAAAAGGGCAGTATAAAAAAATCACATAACCCTGGACTTCAGGTTCAAAATCTATATCCAGAGGAATGGCAGAATTTTCTGTTATACCAACAGTCATAACAGGAGGAAGATAATGGAATGCCTTCAATGTTTTTGGGGAAAAATACTGCCAGCCTGTAATTCTGATCCAACAAAATATCTTAAAATAATAAAGACAAAATAAATATATTTTTAGAAAAACAAATGCTGAAGATTTTGACTCCAAGACACTCTAATTAAGGGAAATTCCAACAGACACACTTTAAGCAGAAGGAAAGGTATTCCAGATGGCACGTCTGAGATTAAGGAAGGAATAAAGAGCAGAAAGTGGTAAAAATGTGGGTTAATCTAGATGAATGTGGAGTAGATAAAACAAAGATTATGGTTTCTTATGGGGTTAAAGACATGAAGGGAAGTTGCTCAGTCAAAAATTAACAGTTCTCATTAGGGTGGATGGTAACAAACTCACTGTTTTAGAGTCTGTATATAATCTCAGATGGTTGAGTATTTTGGTTAACTTTGAACTTGAGTAAATGAGCCATGTCTGGTGCAATTTCTAGAGTATCACTAAAAGAATAGAGAGAGTACATAATTGCAGACAAATGGAGAAAAAGATGGAATGAACAAGTAATCAATTTTAAAAAGGGAGAAAGGAGAAATACACAAATCTGGGACAAGTAGTAAACATAAAATTAACTAGTAAATATAAATCAAAACACATCAGCCATTCCACTAACTATAAAGGGATGGAATGCCTCATTAAACCAGGATGGTTTCAGACTGAATGAAAAAAATAAATCTAACAGATATAAGCATTCCAAGAGATTTAATGTTAAAAGTTAAAAAATGGCATTTTGTGAAATTTAACCAAAGAAAAATGATGTAGCAATATTAATAGGAGAAAAGATAAATTTTAAAACAAAAAGCATTAACAGACATAGAGGTTACAGGTAGTGATAAGGGGTTAAATACACCCGCTCCCCACGCCCCCCCCAAAAAAACCCACCTAGGATTTGCATGTGTCTAATAATTCATATGTGCCAAAACCTATAAAGCAAAAAATTGACAGAAGAAACAGATAATCACAGTGGGTGACTTCTAACACATGTGTCTCAGTAACTGTTGGAACAAGCAGACAAACACAGAATGATACAGAAGTTTTGGACAAAATGATGAAGAAAGCAGGCTCATATGTAGAACACAGCATCCCTTAACCATAGAATATAGATGAGAGATTCATAAAAATGAATCAGATGCCAGGCCGGTAAGCCAAATGTTAATACATTACAGAAGACTGAAATCACACAGGGTATGTTCCCTGAACATAACGCAATTAAGCTAGAAACCAGTAACTGAAAGATAACCTGAAAACTCAGGCGAATCTGGAAGTTATGGAATACATTACCAAATAACTCAGGAGTCAAATAAAAAATCTGAGTTGGATCACAGAAAATACAATACTCTGAACTTAATGGTCATGAAAATACTGCACAGCAAAACTTGCGGGATGCAAGGAAACAAAACTTAGTGAGAACTGTACAACCTCACGTGCATTGAGGAAGAAATGGTGAAAATCAATCAGTGAATACGATCTCAGGAATTATGTATAGACTACCAAGTAATTCCAATGAAATAAGGTAAAAATATAAATAGAGGAAATTAATAAACATAATACAAAGATATTGAAATAGTTAGGGGCGCCTGGGTGGCTCAGTCAGTGGCATCTGCCTTCGGCTCACCTGGAGTCCAGGGGTCGAGTCCCACGTCGGGCTCCCCACTCAGCGGAGAGTCTGCTTCTCCCTCTGACCCTCCCTTTCTTGTGTTTTCTCTCTCTCACGCTCTCTCTCTCAAATAAGTTAACAAAATCTTAAAAAAAAAGAAATAGTTATAAAATTACCAAAACACTGGTGAAGGGAAAAAAAGGCCTGGGTCCCAATGCGGAGAATGAAATGAGGGTTTGTAACTATAGTTGCTGTGCACATTAAAGAGATACTAAAACAATAAGAGAATATTACAACTTGATGATGACACATTTTTTTAATTGAAGAGTAATTGACATACAATATTGTATTAGTTTCAGGTGTGTAACATAGTAGTTTGATATTTATATACATCACGAAATGGTTGCCCCAGTAAGCTCCCTTCTGTCGCCATGCAAAGTTGTCACAAGGTGATTGACCACATCCCCTACACTGCACATCACACCCCCATGACTGACTTACCTTATAACTGGAAGTCTGTAGCTCTTAATCTCCTTCAGCTGTTTCTTCCACCCGCCCTCTCCTTTCCCTTCCTGCAATCACCAGTTTATTCCTTGTATTTATGAGTCTGTTTCCATTTTTGTTTGCTTATTTGTTTAGTTATTTAGATTTCACGTATAAGTGAGATCATATGGTATTTGTCTTTCTCTGTCTGACTCATTTCACTTAGCATAACCCCTCCAGGTCCAATCTTGTGAATGACAGGATTTCATTCTTTTCTTGTGGCCGAGTAATATTCCACTGCGCGTAATGTATTTATATATTACATTTGTGCATGAGGATACGCATTGAAAGAAATGTACAAGGCAGTGTTTTTTTAATGAAAGCAAACCTGGAAATAACTTGGATGTCCACCAGCTGTAAGTGGTTACAGTAAAGTTATGTAGAGATGCACAACGGAATTCTAGACAGCAATCTATTACTGTTTCCAGCAAAATGGACAAACTCCACAAATACAATATTGGAGTGGGGGAAATATGGTATGGGCTAAATTGCATTCCCCCCATTTAATTGTTGAAGGGCTTAACCTCCCCCTCCCCTGCACAGTGTGACTGTATTTGGAAGTAGAGCCTTTAAAGAGATAATTAAAGTAAACTGAGATCATTGGGGTGCGCCCTAATCCCATATGGCTGATGTCCTTATAAAAAGAGGAAGAGACACCCAGGAATGCACGGAAAAAAGGCCATATGAGGAACCCACCAGAGGTGAGCGGCAGGAGTCACCAAACCTGCAACACCTCTACCTGGCCCTTCCAGTCCCCAGAACTCGGGGGGCGGGGAGCTCTGTGCGTTAAGTTGTCCAGCCCGTGGTATTTTGGGACCGCAACTCGACCACACTGATACAGAATAGCCACTTCAACTAACTGATTCTGTTCATGTAGGTTTCAAGGACAGGCAGAATGAAATTATATTGCTGAGGAATATACATGACGATGCTAAGCCTGTAAAGAAAAGCAAGAAAATGATTTTCATGAGAAGCCTACACAGTGGCTGTCAGTAGGAGGAGGGAGCCGAATGCCACAGGGAAGGGTCCAGCACCTTCTGGGGGGTCGGCGCTGATCACCTTCTTGCCCCGGACGGTGGCTATACAGGTTTCTCTGTATAACTTCTTATACTGCGTGTGTGTTTTACGTAGTAGTCCATGCAAATGATAAACTGCACGGTTAAAAGAGTAATGCTGGGGTGCCTGGGTGGCTCAGTCGTTAAGCATCTGCCTTCCACTCGGGTCATGATCCCAGGGTCCTGGGATCGAGCCCCGCATCAGGCTCCCTGCTCCGCGGCAAGTCTGCTTCTTCCTCTCCCTCTGCCTTTCCCTCCCCCTGCTTGTGTTCTCTCTCTCGCTGTGTGTCTCTGTGTCAAATAAATAAATAAAATCTTAAAAAAAAAAAGAGTAATGCTGAGCAGACCACTAAGGTGGTGTGTGATGGGGGGGGTTGTGCAGAGATGGGGAAGGTGGATGGGGCCCCCCGTGTTATGGGGAGTGGTTGCTGGGGGGGCACCAGAGCACTCGTTCCATCGCTGTTCTTTATAACCTACGTATAGGTTTATCGTCATTTTGTATCTACTCAATGTCTTAGAAAAGCAATTGTTTTTTAAAAGATAAAAAAAAAATCATGGTATCTGGCAGCTTCAGAGATTGAGCTTTCAAAGGTGCCTTACTAACAGGGCTGTTAGAAAAAATACAGGCTACCCAGTTAAATTTGGAATTCAGATAAACAATGAAACATGTTTAGTGTAGATTGCCCTAAATATTGCATGGGATAAACTCATACTAAAAAACTGTTCGCTGTTTGTGGGCAAATTCAGATTTAACTAGGTGTCCTCTCTTTTTATTCACAGGATCTGACAGCCCTATTAATATCAGTGCCTGAACGATTCCCCGGGAAACACCCCTCCTACAACTTTATTTCAATGGAAAGCATCAGTACCCAGCCCAAGATTTATATCCGGGTTTCATGTCATTGATTCTTCTTTCTCTTAGCAAAGTGCTGTTTTACAAATTTCTTCGTTCCTTGGGCATCTCCACCTAAATGTGTCCAAGAACAGGCTAATTATCTTGTCTCTAAAACAAGATAGTGATTCACCCCTGAACTTCCCTATTTATGTTAAGGATGCTGTCTTAAATTCTTTGTTGCAAGTGGCAGAAACTCAATGGGGCCAAATGCAGTCCAGTGACAGTTTACGGCCTCGTGGAGTTGACCTGCTTGAAGGGCAGAAGGCGGGAGGGCCGCAGGGCTGTGGAGACCCCGGGCTGGGACCTCCTCGGCGCCCCGTCTCATCCCTGCTCTCTCTGCAGGGTCGCCTCATTCCTGCTCGGCTCTCGGGCTCCTCCCTGGAGAGCCTGGGTTTAATCCGGGCTGTGTCACTTGGGAACCGGGCCCTTGCACGAGTTACTGACCTTGCTGTGCGGCATTATCCTCCTCCGCAAGCTCTATCCTTAGCCAGGCTCCCTAGAGCCGAGCCCAGGCTGGGGGCTGGCTGCATTTGCTTCATGGCGGGGATGCCGTTGGGAGAAAGTGAGGGAGGGGGGCACACAGAGGCCCCGGGGAAGGCTGTGTCCTTGGCTAGAGCAATGACTGTCTGATGCCCGGGGAGCTCTGGAAAGTGGTCTGCGGTGCAGCACTGGTCCCTGCTAGAGGCACGGAACGGGCCTTTGTCTTCCTGCGCTGGTCGGCTGCCGGCTGCAGGCTGCCTCTTTGGGAGGCAGAGGCAGGTGGGAATAACCTGTGGCTCCCGTCGGGTCGAGGGCAGTTGAGGAGAAGGGCCCGCCCCTGGGTCATTCTCAGCTGTGGAGCCCAGCAAGCAGGAAAGGGGGCTTCCACCGCACAAGCGAGAGCACCTTGCTGTCAGTGGGACCAAACTCATGACTGTGTCCTGCCCACATGATGGATGCACGGGAGGCGCCCGCATCCTCACCCAGCAGGCCATAGGCATGCCGCAAATGTCACATTATGATTATAATTGTTTTTACTTTTCCTAGTGACTCTTGAGAGGTATTATTTTTAGGGGGAAAAAATAGAAACAAAACTCCCCAGCTACCAGGATTTTCCCAGGAGTCCAGAATCCAAACTTTGAAGACACCATCGCTTCTATCTTCTTTGTCTGTCAGGTCCTAGGGCCGGATCTGGAATTTTCAGTCTGAGAGCCCCGTGATGTGTCTAGGCCCTCGTTGCTGAACTTTCCTTTCCACAACACCCTCCCCCAAACACATCCTCGGCCGCGCGATGTTTTCCTCCTTTCTGTCTCTCTGTCTCTCTGTCTTTCTCTCCCTCCTCTTTCTCTGTATTTGTCTCTCTTTCTGTTTTTTTCTATCATAGGTAGGCCTTGATGTCTGTTCTAAATGTTTATTTTTACTCAAATAATACATGCCTATTGAAGCAAAATCCAATACGAGGTAGATGTAGACAAACCCAAGCAACTCCCTGCCTCACCCCTTCCTCGCGGTCCGTCAGTCCCGTCCCCAGAGCGGAGCGCTTCCAGTCCTTATAGATGTTTGCTCTGTTTTTTTTTTTTTTTTTATCTCCTCCATATGTTTGTAATCATGATCATCATTTATTAATTTTAAGCCTGATCATTTTCTTTCTGGTATAATGAATGAGCTCCCACAAGCAGGCCCTCTCCTTTATTTATCACATCCTCACACCGGCACCATGTCCCAGTGCCTGGCTGATCCCCACACTGACATGGGTGTCCCCAAGCCTGGCTCATCCCCACACTGACATGGGTGTCCCCATGCCTGGGTGGGTAGTCAGCCCTGTTTACATCTGTACATTTGCAGCTTTGCAGAGCCAAGTAGTCGTTTTTCATTCTATTTCCCGGTTTATTAATCCTTTTAACTGGAGATGCATGCTTTGTTTTTTTCCTCATATGCATTGAATTCTATCCCCAGGTCCTCACAGCCTGGAAAAGGTCATTATTCTTCCCCGCCACGTGGTATTTGGACTGATGTTACAATTCTAAATTGAAAATGTCGCTTCCTGTTCTTTAGTACCCCACACTGCAGCTGGGAAGCCTGTGCTTTCCGATTTCTATTCTGTGGCGTGTGTCCTGCATTTGCTTAGCTTTGTGTTAGACTTCACCTGCCCAGGCATGTTATGAAGCGTGGTAGGTGCTTGGTCACTGAAGACACTATTGCCCCATTGGACGCACACTGTAACTGGGATCTCTTGTAAGCCACTCACATTAGGGTTTCTCTCTGACATCCCTCTCTGCCCTGAAATTCCCGGCTGTTTCTCCCTGTGTCCTCAGAGCATGCATTCTACTTCACTGTGAGTCACTTTTTAGCGAATGCCTCCAACACATCAATTAGACTGTCCTCAGTTAGAGCTCCAAGGGCAAAGCCTAGGCTTCCTTAGATCCCTGGACTCTTTGTTTTTGCTCAAGAAACTGTGGTTGATGATCCAAAGTCCTATCAATTGTTGGCACAGTTTCTGAAATTCCAGATATTCAACAAGGTCAATATGTATGACAATCTTTTGACTGTTGATTTTTAAACAGATTTTCAACTCAGAACCAAAGGTCATTTTTGTTGTTGTTTTTGTAAGTTAGGGTTGAAAGTATGGAACGAGAAGACAGTACCCTCTGTTCCTACGCATTCACTGGCAGCCTCTGCTAGGCTTTCTGTTCCAGTGACAGTCCCAACATACACAAATGGATTTTGCAAGTGGGGTTTTGTGCAATACTGTATCAGATGTATTTTAATTGTCATTCTAGACGTATTACAGAAACTACATTGCTTTCATCTGTAAATCTTGTAATTCCATCAAAAAAGCAATCAAGTTGTCTATGGAATGATTTGTTCCTCACAAACACCTGGTTGATTATAGCTCCTGGTTCCATTATCCCGTGGATGTTTTCAGATTTCCACCTCTCCTTCCTCTATTATTTACTGGAGATTCAAGATGTGCACAGATAATTCAAATTTACCATGTTTCACTGATTATTTTATAATGCCATTAAGTAGAACGATGGCACTGTATTTCACAAATGAAGTTAAAACAAAGAAATACATGAATTGAAGTGCAACGATCCAACCATGATTTTCCCTGGAACTGGAAACTGGCTTTTGCCAGAGACAGCTTTGCCCGTCATTTTCTTTGAGGGTTCCCGCCCCCCCTCACCCCCGCCAAGCCCTTCCAAACCTGTCAAGTTGTAAGCGACCACCACACCTTATCTGCCCACATAAAACCAAATCCTGGTGAGTAAGAGTCTCTCAATATACTCGCTTAATTGGCAGCTGCATTTTCTTTTTGCACTTTCTCCACCTGGCACAATCTGGGGACACTTGCAGATATTGTAATTTACATGATCCCTAGGCCAAAATGTATCCATGAGCATGGGATGTGTGTAGCCCTCGGTCCCAACTGTAAAGAGCATCAAGTCACCGTGCAAAGGGAATGTTCCATGGGGGGGCCAGCTCAGCTGCCCTCGCCCTGGGGCGGAGCACTCGGAGCCACGTACATCCACTTTTTCCCAGACAGGTGATCAGGCAGGTGCGCAGGGGCTAAGAAAAGAAAATTAGAGGAGACGGATAGGGGAAAGAAGTGGCCAGAATAGTTTTTGGCTTGAGTGGGAAATGGTAAGCAGGATACGCACATAGCCATTGCGGTCAAGTGATGTGGACAGTGAGGAACAGAGGCTCGAATTACACCAGTAAATGAAGTTTTGAGATACCAAGTTTAGAAGCTAAAGATAAAACTTTAGAGCAATTCTTGAAAACTATTGGCACAATTGCTTTATGACATTTTGTATTTTGTTGCAAGATCCAGGAGAGTGAGGTGGTACTTGGGGACTCTGCAGATTCCTAAGAAACTGGGGATCCAGGGGGGGACGTTGCCTCCATCCACCGGCAAGGCAGCTTCCTGTCCTTGGGCACCAGAACTGGCGAGAGGGAAGGACGGCAGCTTGCTCTGGGCTCAGGTCTCCCATGGTGTCAGCTTCTGAAGACAGGGCAGAGCATATTCAGGACCTGTTGTCCGTGGACAAGTGGAATTGAGTCAGGGTCCTTGGTCACATTATTTTTACATTTGGTTTGCAAGTCAAATGTTTGAGGGAATCACCGAGGAGGTTGGTAACCAGAGTTTACACGTATATATTTGGTCTCATTTGCTTTCTGTCTTGTAGAATGATGTCACTTAGTTGATCTTCATCTCCACATGGGTCACCAAGCCCATGTGCAATTCATGAATTGAAGACCGAGAAGTTCCCAAGGCACTGGATTAAAGAGATACCCCGAATAAATATTTTCTGCATGGATACCAGTGAGGTTGTGTCAAAAACTCTGCCATTTGTTGGGTTTTCATGGCGCACTAATGGCAACCAGTGGGTCACACAAACACTTCATATACTTATAATACCAAATGCTCTGGACCAAATATGCTACATTTACTGCGGGGCCAAATATTTCCAGCTGTATGCACTCCACAGCCTGTGCTTTACACATAATTTAAGCCATGTGCTTTTTAGTGTGTATAAAGTGTAACATATTTATTCTCAAAAACAAGTAGGACTTGCTCCTCTTATTACAGTTCAGCCAACTACAAGTTAAAGATTGTGAAACTGGATGTTCCAGATTCACCCTTTCCCATCCGTAGGAACGTTGCTAGTCCAGTGGACATGGAAGCTGTTTTCCGGGGGGAGCAGGACTGTGGGTCGAGCTCAGATGCCTTCTCGATTGTGTGGAGGCCAGGCAAATCTAGGAGGCCGCCCACAGCTTGCAAATGGGGTCTCCTGCTCTTAGGATGAAACAATGGGTGTCAGGGGCAATAGAATTCCCAGTGACTAATGCTACTGAGAATAGGTCGGCCAGTTGTTTTGTTCCATGTCTGCCCTCAGGGCATGACAGATTGTATTGGATTGTGAAATCCTTGTGGAGGGATAGGAAATGTTGCGTTGTTGTTTGCTATCACTCCAGTTTATGGAAACCGTTCTCCGTGTATTTCTCTAACCCCACTCCTTCATGTGTAACACAACTAAATGGGAACAGTATGACTTTGAAGTGAAATAGATTTGAGCTTTCCTCCCAGTTTTGCCTCTGTGTGATTTTAGGCTACTCTCGATCTGTATGAATCCTCAGCTTCCTTCTGCAGAAAATGGCGGTCATGAGAAGGACCTTGCAAGATCATCAAGCACCTTATCACTGATACAAAGGACACAGCTGGCAAAGAGTGATTGTTCTAGACACTGTAGTAACCCTTACTTTCTTTATCATAGCAGGTAAATAAATGATGTTGGATTTTCTGGATCTTTTCTGCTTTGCTTTGATCTTTAGCACTAGGTACAAATGATCCTGAACAGCAAAGAAATGGAAATAGCTTTGTAAAGCTGAACAAGTTTGTATTTCTTGTAAGATCATCTAATCAAGAGGCTGTAGATTAGCTCTGATGACAAGTGACCTCTGATTTCCAGATCGATATGCTCTGCCTCATCTTTTTATCAAGATTTCAGTTCTTTGGCCAAGGTCAAGCATGAAAGGGAGAAAATACTACTTTAGTGGAAGGTGATAGGGGAGCATTTAAATAAATGCTTTTTAATCTTTTTGTTTTTTTTTTTAAAGAAAAGTAGAATTTGTTCCAAATAAATACAGGGTAACTAGAAATTTAGAACATAGGAATACTAAGGGTGTTAGTATTTAAGGTCATTCCTCAGGATCTAAGACTTTACCTGCTAAATTTCTCTTCCATTTCATTAGTGCTCAGGATGAGAATAACTCAATTCGAAGATCTTACTATGAGATGTTTACTGATAACATTGGGTAGTTTCAGTCTATAAAGATGCATCTATAAGAAACAGAAAAGCATCCATGCTTTCTTGAGCTCATGTGGCTTTACCGTTGGATATGGGGGCTCTCCCAGCAACCACCTGCAGGCAACACAGCTTGACTGAAAGTGAGAAGAAGCAAGAAGTTTCCTATCTGCACAGACCTTTCGCCAAGTCTTCAGTTTCTCACCTCCCTCTCCACGAGCCGCTGCTCCTTAGCACTGTTTGCAGGCCACGTGCCCTTGCTTTGACCCAGCCTGGCCAGAAACTGATGATCTTGGTGTCCAGTTTGTAGTCGATTCATATGAGTCTTAGTAATTATGTTCTATAAAGTCACCACAAACACGGAACTAGCCAACACCGAAACTTCTTCCCTCTTAGGGGGAAGACAGGGTTAGGTTCCTGTGAGCCCCTGCTGATCACTTTCATCAGCTGATCATAACTTTGTTTTATGTGTGTTTCGGTTTAAAGACACTTATTTAATATATGTTGTTGATTCATTAACATTGAACGCCTGGCCATCAGCTCCACAATTCGTGCAGGGAAGAAACTCGTCTAATACAGGTTTTCCCTGGAAGGCACATCCTGGACTTAGAAACACCAGGTATTACTTCAGCATGATGCGTGGGAGACATTTTATTTATTTACTTTTAATTTTTTATTGTTATGTTAATCACCATACATTACATCATTAGTTTTTGATGTAGTGTTCCATGATTCATTGTTTGTGCATAACACCCAGTGCTCCACGCAGAACGTGCCCTCTTTAATACCCATCACCAGGCTAACCCATCCCCCCACCACCCTCCCCTCTAGAACCCTCAGTTTGTTTTTCAGAGTCCATCGTCTCTCATGGTTCGTCTCCCCCTCTGATTTACTCCCCTTCATTCTTCCCCTCCTGCTATCTTCTTTTTTTTTCTTAACATATATTGCATTATTTGTTTCAGAGGTACAGATCTGTGATTCAACAGTCTTACACAATTCACAGCGCTCACCATAGCACATACCCTCCCCAATGTCCATCATCCAGCCACCCCGTCCCTCCCACCCCCCACCACTCCAGCAACCCTCAGTTTGTTTCCTGAGATTAAGAATGCCTCATATCAGTGAGGTCATATGATACATGCTTTTCTCTGATTGACTTATTTCGCTCAGCATAACACCCTCCAGTTCCATCCACGTCATTGCAAATGGCAAGATCTCATTCCTTTTGATGGCTGCATAATATTCCATTGTATATATATATATACACCACATCTTCTTTATCCATTCATCTGTCGATGGACATCTTGGCTCTTTCCAAAGCTTGGCTATTGTGGACATTGCTGCTATAAACATCGGGGTGCACGTACCCCTTTGGATCCCTACATTTGTATCTTTGTGGTAAATACCCAGTAGTGCAATTGCTGGATCGTAGGGTAGCTCTAGTTTCAACTTTTTGAGGAACCTCCATACTGTTTTCCAGAGTGGTTGCACCAGCTTGCATTCCCACCAACAGTGTAGGAGGGTTCCCCTTTCTCCGCATCCCATCCCTGCCAATATCTGTTGTTTCCCGACTTGTTAATTTTAGCCATTCTGACTGGTGTGAGGTGGTATCTCATTGAGGTTTTGATTTGGATTTCCCTGATGCCGAGTGATGTTGAGCACTTTCTCATGTGTCCGTTGGCCATTTGGATGTCTTCTTTGGAAAAATGTCTGTTCGTGTCTTCTGCTCATTTCTTGCTTGGATTATTTGTTCTTTGGGTGTTGACTTTAATAAGTTCTTTATAGATTTTGGATACTAGCCCTTTATCTGATATGTCATTTGCAAATATCTTCTCCCATTCTGTCAATTGTCTTTTGGTTTTGTTGACTGTTTCTTTTGCTGTGCAAAAGCTTTTTATCTTGATGAGGTCCCAATAGTTCATTTTTGCCCTTGCTTCCCTTGCCTTTGGTGATGTTTCTAGGAAGAAGTTGCTGCGACTGGGGTCAAAGAGGTTGCTGCCTGTGTTCTCCTTTAGGATTTTGATGGACTCCTGTCTCACATTTAGGCCTTTCAACCATTTGGAGTCTATTTTTGTGTGTGGTGTAAGGAAATGGTCCAGTTTCATTCTTCTGCATGCGTGGGAGACATTTTAAACAGTGAAATCACTAACACAAAGCACAGGAAAGGCACAAAACATGGCACTTAATAGACTGCAAAAAGGCCCTTATTTAAGTATGAGAGATGAAACAAGAAGGTGAGGTTGGCTGTGTTGGAACTCGTGGGGGTCAGGAGACCCAGAGATCTGCCCTGTGCACATCTGTGCATGATTGCAAAAGCATCACGATGACTGATTTGGGGATTATATGCAAATTTTAGCAAGTGGGCAGCTTTCCATACAGAATCTGTGAATAATGAGGATCAACTTTCTATGACTTTGTAGGTTTAGCAGCCCTTGGGCTCTGTGATTTGACCCCAGTCTTGTGGGAGAGAGAATCTGATTTCCTCTGTTGGGATCAGGCTGGGCCCTGCTCCAACCCCCTGATGGGCTGCACATCTGGACGGGGACTTCCCATCCTTCTCCCAGGGCAGCTATGCTGGTGCCGTGCTCCAGCAGGGAGTGTGTGAGAAGGAGAGGAATGGTGCCCTTGGACATGGGTTCCTAGTGGGTTCTTCATCTCTGTTGTATTGCTACAAAGAAGCACTTAGCATCCCTGAATTCAGTGAGTGTTACCGGCTAGAAGTGTAAGGCTGTATTTCTGTAACGACTGTCCTTTCTCACTTCTTGACCCATATGTTGTCATGGGATCCCACAGAAAGGAGGGACCGGCCCTGCTGAGTGGGGTGGGGAGGCTTCCGTAGCTCACACGCAGAGGGGTTGCACTTTGGTCAACCTCTCTGGGCTCTAAGTCTTAAGTCCCTAAGACGATGATGCTATTGTCTCTCAGGATTCCTGGGATGATCAACCCAGAACCCTATGCCCCGAAACAAGACATGGCAATATGGTGTCTTGGGCATGTGGCCACGTGACAGTGTTCACGTCTGCCTGTAACTATGGCCCGATAAACAAGGGTACTGAGGAGGTTTCCTCCCTGAGACTCTAGGAGGCTACTTTCATGGACAGGAGAACATCCAGGCCATACTGTGTCTGACCCTGTCCTCCTTCACTGAAGTGTGACTGATGTCCTCCCGGGTACGCCCTGAACCCAGAGGGTGGGGTGATGCATGAGTCACCTCTTAACCACAAACACAAGCGGAGACGAGAGGGCGAAGGTTAAGAAGCTACCCCATCTTTCACGTATGTCTTTTTCTTCCTCCAGGAGGAATGAGGTTTTTAATTCTCGTTCTTTATGCACTGTGATGGTAGTGATGGCATGAAACGTCTTTCCAGAGATCCCCCAAGTCCTCGCTTCTGATTTAAGCTCATGGGCACAGACATAAACAGATGACAGAAGTCAACAGCTGTGGCAGGCTGCCAGCCTGTGCGGTGGTGGGGCGTCTGAGGCAGGGGCCCCTCAAGGAGCCCACCTGCTCACCGAGGAGCTGATGCGGTGGCAGCTGGTAGGAGAACTTCACCCCCGCACTGAGCACCCCCCAGATGAAGTCATAAATGGGAAGGATAACACGCTGGACTAGACATCGTTCAGCAGGATTTGGTCACTTTTATTTATCTGAGTCTAGTAAATGATGATAAATCAATCATTTATTTGATTCTGATCTCACCAAAATCTCAGCTAGGGTAACAAAAGGAATCAAAGACCTCGATTCAGATAGTTGTTCAAAATCTGGTAAGTGCCACCAACTTATTCCACCACTGGTGATGGGGACAGTCTTCTAATTCATATGAGCTGTCATGTCCCAAAATTGCGTTTGATGGCTGCTTGTCCAAATATTGAATAGGCCAACATATCCTAAGCAGCAGGAGGGCCCATTTTCACCGAGCTAAAGCTGTTAGTTTCCTTCTCCCAGGCCCAGGCAGCCCCATCGCCATGCCGCAGGGGGCACGGATTCCCTTGTCTCCCCACAGATGGCCACCATCTTTGCCTCTCTTGGGACACCAGTCAGGAACCTGCATTTTCCAGAGACTCCTGCTTCTCCCTCAGCTCCTGCTAATCTTGGAACAAAGTGGCTTAGCTGCTACATTTTAAAATTTCCTTCCTAAATCCCTACGTACCTGAGCTAAGAGGGAAAAATTTTTTTTCTTTCAAAACGCAAAGTTCATACTTGGGCTCCAAAACTCCCATTGGGCACCCTTCTAGGCTGGCAGCCCACGGCCCACAGCACATTACCGAGAGTGAGGATGGTCTGCACAGCCGGGCATGGGGAGGTTCCGTCGCTCAATAAACACTACCCCACCCCCTTGTTCAGGAGGCTCAGTGGGCAAGCAAGTTCCAGTCCCCTGGGGCGGAGACAAACATGGGCATGATTACCATTACCCCTTACTGGCTCCAGAGAGAGGTGACACATTTGGGTCATCCTGTGACTGAGATATGTATGGCGCCCATCCCTGGGTCAGGGAAGAGGCTGAGGAAGAGGACAGCGGATGCTATGAGAGCCAATGACAGATTCCCTCCCATTGAGACAAAGCATGGTCCCCAAGCAACTTGTGTCCCTCACTTGAGTGTCCTCGAGTTTGCTCTCCTTCCCTGGAGTCCCTGGAAAACCATGGTCCTGTAAGTAAGGGGTTAACGGGGATTCGGGGGAGGCCTGCATCCTTCTCACTGGTCTTCTGGGCCTTACCAGTTGACTATTTTGAATATCAGCCTGGGCTGCTACACGGCATTGCCTTGGAGGGAAGAGGTATTTATTTCTTGCAACCCATCTGAGAGAGAGAGTCGTCCTAAGTCGAATGAAGGTAAGGCTGGAAATAAAGGGAGGCTCAGGGGACGCTCAGGGAGATGGGAGTGTGACGTCGCCCTCATTGAGACGGCATCTCAGCTCCCCGCTGCAGTCTTGCTTAGGGGGCCGTCCCGGGGTCAGCCGAAGGGGAAACAGCGTTGAGGGCCCTGGTGCTTGGCAAGGAAGGGGGGCCAGGGAGTTGGAATGATTGAGAGCAGAGAGCCATCTTGCTCTCAGTTTTATAGCGGACTCGCCCAGCTCTTACAGAGAGACCTGTGATAACTGCATTATTACGGCTTCCCTGCATTCATTCCTCACACTTTTGTAATGGAGGCAAGAGAGAGATTAATTGTATGGTGAAACTCTTCAACAATTTGCTGAAGCTCTGCATTCCTGACATTAATCTTTCCCCAAGTGCCCTATCATTAACTTGAAAAATCAACCGGGCAAAACCTTAGAGAAGGTTCATGCAAATGGAAACACATAAATAGTGTGCAGGATGAGATGGGGCAGGGCTGTCTGGCTGCCTGAGGATCTAGCAAGATGATACATTGAGCTTTTTTCCAGAATGCTCCATCCATGGAACATGTCATTTATCCATAACCCTGGACTATTGAGTTAGAATCATTTATTTTGGGCTTGGGCCTGGTAAGAGCATGAGAAACATTTCCAATTTCAAGTTTTTTTTTTTTTTCAAATTATGCAAATACAAAAATCACTTTCCTCCCTTGGTCTCCAAAAGAAAATCTCGTTTCCCCTTCTCCATTTGTGTGGCCAACCAGCTGCCTTTACCTAAATTGTCTTCGATGTGAAAAAAGAATAAGCAAAACGCGTTTATTTGGAGATTTTCCCTTACGATAAATGTTCCGTGATGCCAAATTTGATTAGTCTGATCATATGTAAAATTGGCTAGAGTGCTCTATTGATGTATTAATTTTGGAAGTTTTGGATCTGCTTTTCCCGATAAGACTCTTCCACACATGAATTTGCTCTTATGTAAATAGAGCTCTCTGTGCTTGCAAAATCATGATGACAAGCCAGATGGAAGAAGAGAAGTTTCTACTGAGGAGAAAATGGTCCTCAAGTGGGGGTCGGTGGGTATGGATTTCCCCCCAGCGGGGGCTTCGGGGGGCTCTGTACCGGCTACTCCTCTGTATGTTCATGATTTCAATCTTTTGCTGCAGAGTTTGACATTAAATGGTTGGTAGTTTGAAGATGAGAAGTTAAGTATGCATCAGTGTCTCACCAACTACTTTTGAGCTCTATTTTTGACGTTTGTGCAGAGCTGAATCCCCCCAGCATGGAGAACACTCTCATCGACCCGTCACCTGGTGTGGGCAAAGCCAAGGAGTCATAATTTAAATAAAACCAGGCTAAACGAACAGATATAACTAGAGATTTTTGGAAAGAAGAATTTAGGGATACGCTCAGTCTGTTTTAGCTAAAGACCTAAATCACATCAAACCTGTAATGTTTGTCATTGAAACCAAAACCAAAGTAGAATTTAAGACGAAAAGTGACTCAGCACTGACTGTATTTTGTCCTTGGTAAGTGGGAAGTGATTCTATGATCACAGAAGCTCAAACTTAGCAGAGGCTTGGATTTAAGGGAAAAGATACACAAGTTTATTTTCAATTACTCATTCAATTAATGTTTATTGAGAGCCTCTAGGCTATGCATCTCACTTTTGAATGAGGCAAATGGTTAAGGAGTTTATAATTTCGACAGCCCAAGACAAATACTTGGATCATAGATAAAGTAATTACATATAAACAGGTCACATGCAGACTCTCTGGAGCAAACCTTCTTCTCTCTGGTCTGCTAATGTCTATAGCTGGAAAGAACAAAAGAATAGTTAGACGTCATGATTCCAGTTTTGTTTGGACTTTGATTACTAACTAAATTAATAATATATTTTTATAGGCTAGATGTTCAACTTACGTTAAAGTCATTTGAGTTTGTGTGCAAGGTAAACATGTTTGAATTTTCACACTTTTTTTTTTTTTTTCAAAATAACATCAGGGAGTCAGACTGGACTAAAATTTGGTGGAAATTTACCTACACAGATCATTTCCTTAAACTAAAAGTAATAATACTTATAAAACACTTATTAAATGCCAGACACTGGGGTGCCTGGGTGGCTCAGTCAGTGAAGCGTCTGCCTTCCGCTCAGGTCGTGATCCCTGGGTCCTGGGATCGCATCCCGCATCGGGCTCCCTGCTCCGCGGGGAATCTGCTTCTCCCTCTCCCTCTGCTCTTTCCCCGACTCGTTCTCTCTCTCAAATAAATGAATAAAATCTTAAAAAAAATTAATGCGAGGCACTGTTCTAAGACACACACACACACACACACACACACACACACACTTCATTTATTTCTCTAAAGCAACTGTATGAAGGGCATATAGTCATCATCTGCATAAACAAATGAAATCTGTCACCTGAAAATACGACACTTTGGTGTAAGGATTCTTTTGAGCTGAAGGCACGTGAAAAACAGCAGATGCAGAAAGGATGCTTGTCCCTCTCCTTTCTTCCTAAAAGCAAGAGCTAACCCCCCCGGGCCCCTCCCCCCCATGAAAGGTTCCCTCCCTGAATGGGGAGCGGAAAAAAAAAACCTTCTTATCACCAGGAACGGGAGTGAAGGAGGACAGAAATC
The DNA here is from genome assembly GCF_009762305.2 of Zalophus californianus. Classification (NCBI taxonomy): domain Eukaryota; kingdom Metazoa; phylum Chordata; class Mammalia; order Carnivora; family Otariidae; genus Zalophus; species Zalophus californianus. Next base: position 3,418,047 of record NC_045597.1, read on the forward strand.
TGTGCAAACAGACCTTGTTAAAGGTCTTATCTTCCTTTTGTCTCTCCTTATTGTTTAGTTACTTTCCCTCAATTGCTTTGTTCAACCTAGCAGATGGTTTTGTCGCTTTTCGGGTCTTCATTTTTCTCTAGGGCTCCTGCAGACACGAACAAACCTGTGTGTGCTTCTCTTAACCTGCCTCAGGTCAACTAACTTCTCAGGTGTAGCCAGCGACCTACAGTGGCAGAGAGGAAGTCTTGCCTTCCCGATACCAGCAAATTTGATGGCGCAGCCCCGTGGAAGTGATAATAGAATACTTCATTAGGCAAAGGACTTGGGATGATGGTAATCAACCCCACGGATGGTCCCACGTTTATCAAATGCCGCAGACTCTGGGGACACGAAAGTGGTCAAGACCTCCATTGCCCCACTGTGTGCCTTCTAGAGAGAGACGGACACCACACAAATGAGTGCAGAGCAGTGGAGGCACCGTGGTGGGTGGATGGGGCAGACAATTCTGCCCGGAGCCTTCACAGAGCATTCGACACATGGGATTGCCTGTTTCTGCAAGGTGGCCTGGGCGGGTTGAAGTCATGCCTAAAGATGCCCCAAATTCTGAATGGATTTGAGGCAATACAGTGGTTCCGGCTGTGATCTTTTTCCAAACAGCAATAATCTTGGTTACAGTATCCCTGGCAAATAAGACAGTGCACTGCTAGGCTCGGCTCTTTACATCTAACGTGAAGGTCTTTGTCGGCGCCAAAAGGAGGGAATGGAGATAATGTCCTTCAGTTAAAAGTAGAAGAGATTAGGGGTCTCCGGGGATAGACTGAAACCTCCTCCCACTTGCTTATGTTCTGTTCATGAGAAAAATCCATCAGCAGCCATCCCTGACGTGGACTCAATATCCGGAGAAAGAAGAGTATGAAAGGTAACGGTGAGAGGAAACGAACACTTCTGAGAATTGTAGAATCGAGTGGTTTAGCAGCGACTTGAAATTATTTTGCAAGCATTTTTTAGGGGCAGAGCTTGCTATGTGTGTGCGCGGGTGGGCATGCACGTGTGTGCTTGTGTGTGTGTCTGTGTGCAGTTTAACAATCTCAAATAGCAACATGTAATGCACACATCCCGACAAAATTCACCTAAGACCCTTCACCTAATCCGGTAAGATCAAGTTCACTTTCACATGTACATTGTATCTAAGATCATGTGCATTCCACAGGTGTTTACTTGTGCTGGCTCCATAAAGGGTAAGGTTGAACTCTTTTCCTAAAGCACACTATAAATTTTCACATGAGAGCATTTTAATAGAATTTCAAGTATTTGTAGGTCACTGGGAAATCTGTTCTAACTTTTAAAAGGTGAGTACATTGAACATGTTATTCAAATTATGAATTCCTGAAGACTCACTGAATGGGTTGCTCCTGGCTGTCATCTCAGGACATGCTGTGCATCTTAATTTTGCCTAAAGAATGTGCCTAAGGGAAACATTTAGCCATTGACAGTATGAAACCTTTATCAGATGACTGAGCACAGACTTCATAAAAGATACATAGTAATCATTAGAAAGGTCAAAAGTTCGAATTGGAATATATAAATAATCTCTATGGAAAGAGAGACAAGCCACGAGCTCTTCTAGCTCACAGCCCTAAAAGACCTGTATCACTTGATTGCTCTCAGCCCGCACACTATTCTTTGTCTGCATTGGGGAGATCTGCCGAAAGCCCCAAAGTGATGCACCCTCCTTTCTGCACCAGAAGTATAAGAGAGAATGGCCGAGTCTTCCCAGAATCCTGGAGTCCTGGCACAGGGGGGGACACAGGGACTGCAGAAGATGTCAGCACGCATGAAGGACTCCATTTCTCACCACCTCCGGAGAAGATTGTTACAGTGTGCTTCCATCATATTCTTTGAAAGGAAATCTGAGACATGAAGACACTGCACCCACATGCAAGTACAAAAATCTTTCTGAAACAAGTGTTGGTGAGGATGTGGAGAAATTGGAACTCTCATCCGTTGTTGGTGGGAATGCAAAATGGTGCAATCATTTTGGAAAACACTTTGACCCTTCCTCCTGTTAGGAGTTAGTTGGACAGTTAAGTAAGTCAGGCCAGGGTCCCCAACAAGAAAATACGGAGTCAGGACAGCTAAGATCAAACAGCACTGACTTCCTGTTTCACAGCTTGGTCAGGACCGCCCTGACATTCCACTTTGCAGCCTTGGCAGAAATGACTTCTGCCAAATGTCCTAAAATAAGACAATTAACCACGAAAGCATTTGTCAATATCACAGGCTAGGGTCAGTTAAGACCTAAGCCCCCAGGGGTCAGCAAAAAAAAGACCATCAGCATGTGGATAATTAACCTAATGGTTAGACAGATATGAGACCGAAGCCCTGATTGGCACGACTCAGCACACCCTGATTGGTTAAAAAAGTTCCGCAAAAGAGCTCATAAAACTCCCCAAACTTAGAAACTCCAGGGGCAACCCTCTCGGGCAGCCCCCTCCATCTCTGCGAGCTTTATACTCTTGCTCAGTAAACCTTGCTTTGCCGCCCACCGCTCCTCATCAGGTCTACCTCTTCGTTCTTTGAAGCAGCGCAACCAGGAACCTGGGCACTAAGGAGACACAAAATCCTGTAACACTCTGAATCTTAAACATCGACTGATTTACCACATGACCCAGCGGTTCTACCCCGAGGAATCCATCCAAAAGAACTGAGACCTTACATCTATGCAAAGACCTGCACACAAAGGTTCTTATCAGCATTTTTCATAATAACCCAAATTGGAAATAACCCAAATGTTCACCAACAGATGGGTGGGTAAACAAAACGTGGACTATTCGCACAGTGGAATATTTGATATTTTATGAAAAAGAATGAAGTGCTCATACACTCTACAACACGATGACCCTGGCGAACACTGCGTGAAGTGAAAGATAACAACAGGCCACATAGTGTGTGATTTCTTTGTGTGAAATGTCCAGAACAGGCAAATCCAGGACCACAGAAAGGAGATGAGTGATTGCCAGAAGCTTGGGCGTGGGTGGGGGGTTGGGGATGGGAGAAGGGGGAGGCCCAGAAGGGAAAAGCTAAGTCACCTGGAGAGGTGTTTTTCTTGGGGGGGGGTGCCAATGACATAGTGGTGATGCTTTCACAACTCTGTGAGTAGATGAAAAACCACTGAACTCTACATTTTAAAAGAGTGAATTTTACGGTTTTTGGATTATATTTCAATAAAGCTGTTATTAAAAAAAATCTTTTTTAGCAGCTTTAGGTAGTCCAAGCCTACGTCCCTGGAAATTCCTGTCGAAGATCAAGATTTAGCTTGTTATTTTGAGACGTCTTATAGCCTGAAGATGAAATAAACCATTTTTTTAAAGATAAACGAAAACAACAAAGCCGTAAGAAGTTACTTTTTTTCACATGTGTTCGAATTTCATGTTTTCAAACATCTGAAGGGAATCATCCATAAAATGAATCAGAATGATAATAGATACGTTTCTGCAGTGCTTTCACAGATGGTCTTACTCAAACACATTCCGGGCGACAATAAATACAGAAGCTTGTAACATTACGTACCGTGAGACTTGGTTGGAGACTAGACCACGGAGCAAGTTCTCGTTCTCGGAGGGAGCATCTCTTACTTGTCTTTGTATTTTCCAGGGTGTGCAGTGTGTGTCAGTTGAGGGAAGGATGAAATGGTTTATTATTTTATAGCTGTTCCTCTAGGAGGGGATACCTTCAACCAGTGATAAAATAAATACCCTTTTATCTCAAAGATAATACATTTTTAAAGAAGAGCCCACCGGGAATGCAAAAAAGGCGCTTGATGAATGTTTCGCGAAAGAATGTAGGAAGTCATAAATGCACAAATGGATAAACAGGGAATATGGACAAGTGGGTATCCTCGTGGAGCCCCCACCGCACTTCCAAGGTTTAGCTTCTTCCTTCGCCTCCAATAAAAGCTTTGGAATTTTGAAGTGTTTTCAAGAAATGAAATGATCCTAAAATATCTGTGGTCTGGTTTATGTGCAGAGTGTGTCCCAGAGGGTTCTGCTGTTTCCCAACTACATAATCAGCGATGTTAAGGACTTTGAACGTAATGACATGACCCCGGGCTATAGTCCTCCAAACCCAATGAGAATGATGTTTCCTGAAAAGTATCCTGAGAAGTAATTATTTTTGGAGTGAAACCTCGTTCTCAGTTACATCACGTAACCATAAGATACTTTGAAAGGAATTAAAGCAATATTGAGACAACACGGGACTTTTCATCTTTGACTATGGGTTTTCCCTCCCGAGCCCAAGAAGACCAAGATTCCCTGCGAATGCATCCACCTTCCATGTCCCCAGTAGAAAAACACTTTAGGAACGTATTGTTTGCAAAGGGTGAAGGGAACCGAGGGGAGTATTATTTCTGAATATTATCACACGCATTATTGAGATTCCTTTGACACTTTGGGTCACTTGCTATTTCTGACAACTTTTTTTTTTTTTTTTAGCAAAATTCAACAGTCTTCCCTCATGTGATTGAATTGGCATAGTTTCTAGTTATTGGAATCTGATAATTTGTTGATTTCAAAAACACAAAGGCCATCACTGGACTTCCTCTAGAACACCATGGCTTCCGTCAACATCCCCTTATGAGGTCAGAGCTCACAACCCAGGAGGACAGAAACAGCAGGTCAAATCAATTGATATTTACACATTTTGAGAATTCCTTACTAATTTATTGCCATGAATTGGCACACTCCTGAGATTAGGTAAGAAGTAAGTGTATCCGAATTCTCATGGGGACATTCTTCTGTTAAAGAAAATGCTATGAGGCTGCCTGGGTGGCTCAGTTGGTGAAACGTCTGACTTTTGATTTCAACTTGGATTGTGATCTCAGGGTCGTGGGATCAAGCCCCATGTCGGGCTCCACACTCAGCGGGGAGTCTGCTTATCTCTCTCCCTCTGTTCCTCCTCCTCCCTCTCTCTCATCTATAAACAAACAAACAAACAAACAAATAAATAAATAAAATCTTGGGGAAAAAAAGGAAAAGAAAATGCTATGAAAATATTAGTCAATATCTCAGTGCTTTGCACATGGAAAAATATGATACAATCTGCCAACTCTCTTACTTGTAGAGTTTGAACAGTTGTTCTAGTTTTGCTTAGCAATAGGACACCTTCTTCCCATTCTTTGACAGCTTCCCTAACTCATATAAGATGAAAGACCTCCATGACGTCAACTGGCAGTCACATCTCCCCTTGGCATTTTCCTCTCATCAAAATCTTACTAGCCGTGCCTTTACCCCAAATCTATTTATTCCATCAAATGATCTCTGAATAAAAGATTACGAGTATATAACCCTACTCCCACTGCTTATCAACCGTGATCCGTATCAGACACGTGGTATGCACATTTACAACTTTGTTTTACAGTTAATTTGGGCACATTATGACCAGTGCAGATTATGCATTCTTGGACTCCACGGACCACCCTGACGGATTTTTGCAAGACACTTCACACAGCAGCCTTGTAAGGAGTGTTCATTGACCGCATGAGTGAGGGAGGGGAGCTGACAACTCAGGCGGGCTGTCATCTAAGAAACACCTAAATTGGTGAATGATTACACCATCACAATAACACGTACCATTCTTCCTCTGACCTGTGCTGTTGTTTTGGAAGTCAGGATCCTCTGGTCACATCCATCAGACGTATGGATTTACTCCCTTGAGGTGTATTTGCAAAGAACTTTGGTCATCACACTCAAAGCAAGGATGAGGAAAGATCTGGTGCTCCCGTGTTTTGCCAAGAGGCATGCTTCACGGACACCTTCGGTCACAACGTGGCCATCCATTGCTCAAAATCGTGTTTAAAATTTTACTTCAGAATGCTCACAAGTAACCCAAGGTGAGTACATTTATCTTGGGGAGACAATAAATTTGATTTTGTAAATGAAATTGTTGCTTTCGGCCTCTCTGACGGAGCAGGATGTTAGAGTAGCGGAGCCGTGGGATTTCAGTAAGAGCCGTAAGCAGCCAGGTAGCCTGTTTTCAAATGGCTCCAACACAGACCACTCGGGTACAAAGGGTCAAACACAGTCCAAACAAATGCTTGACAATAATAGGTACAAAGGGCCCCGTGTCCGTGGTGAATGATTAATCATAAGCTATCATAAACAAAAGTGTTCTATACATTTGATAAACAGGTTTCTAGAAGACTATGGAGCAAAGTCACATCTTCCAAAACCCAATGTCAGCTAAGGTGGCTATGTTCTATTTGGGGGCTTTATATTTTTGAGGGTTTTCATGAGAATTTTGAGTCAGGCTAGGGTGACTATGTCTGCACTCGCAAGTTGGTGGGTTACATAAATGCGTCCATAATTAAAATGTACTCTTAGCGTTTTTACATATTTCTTTCATTCTGTTCTCCATTCAGCAGGTTATTTTATGCACACTCACTCTCAGAAGGCGCTAGAAGGAGACATCTCCTTTTTTTGGCTGTATATTTCCTCCGCTCCTGGGAAGGAGGGAGCAATTAGCCAAGACAACCACTAGGATGGAAAAGCTGTAAGCCCATTCCACAAAAATAAAAAGGAAACATGGCCAACACTCAGAGTAGCCAAAGAATGAAAGCGTGACTATATATATGTATATACATATATATATATATATATATAAATATATATATAAAAGATGAATAATTGTTTTTTCACAAATGTGCTGGAATGTATAGAGCCAAACACATGTGGCCCTCCCAAGTGGCCTGCTTGGAAGATAACACGACCATTTTCCAATTTCCCAATAACTCTGCTGTAGCTCAGAATACTTCTGGTGTTTGATTTTAAGAACTTATATTGAGACTTACTTTGTAAGTCACATAAGAAATTTGTTTGCTTCCTCAGCCAAGGGGTCAACCGTGGGACGGAAAGGGTTCTGAGGACCTTTCTCGGTCCAAAGGAGAGGGAACTAAGCCCATTGCGCTGGCAAAGAAATGACCGCAGAAAGAAATGGCGGGCCAACCAGAAGTTGGGCTGGCCTCAGGGACTTACGGGAATTATCAGGAAAATGCAAAAGAAATGGGCTCTGGTGACGATCCTGCTTCTGAGAGCGTGGCCATGGGCAACAGAGGAAACGCTCTGGACATGGTTTCAGAGCCTCCTTGGTCCCTGGGGGAAGAGAGGGGAGGCCTTCCTCTTTCTCTCCCTTCTCTCACCATATCTTCCTCTTCCCCAGGACCTCAGGCCACGCCTCGCGTTTCTATGGCCAGTGAGACCAAACAACAAAGCCAACAAAACACCTGAATTCCAGAACCTTTTGGTCGTGAAGGGCAACGTGTCTGATTGAAGCAAGGAAAGGAAATGGGTGGCAGAAAATACAGCCCCAAGTGTCTTCTGAAGACATTCTTTCTTTTGTGTGTCAACAACTGTGTTTTTTCTAAATTCTAGAACCTTTATTCTCTTCCTTCTCCTCTCAAGAAGACAGGTCGGAAGGATCCATGAGCGGAGGTTCTCACAGATTCATGTTTTCTCTACCTTATATCACAGCCTTTCCCACGGGAAAGAGCCCTGAGTGGGTGTATCCCCCCAGGCACGTCCCGGGAGGCCCCCTCCTGCACTGGCCTCCCCACGTGTCCCCAGTCTCTGGGATCCCTACCGTGAAGCCTCTTGGTTCCGTTCTGCCCTCTAGGGCTGGGTCAAGGAGACCAAAGCCCATGGGTTTTGAAGGGATGTTACACATTCTGTGACTTTATCACCATTTTATGCCAAATTCTCTTTACAATATTCCTTCAAGAGGCCCTCCAGTGCCCAGGAACTCTCCTGTTGGAGAGAAATCTCCACCGCCCAAAGGGATGGAAGTGGTAAGGAGATAATGCGTGGAGCTTGTATAGTGCAAGGCTGGGGCACCCCAGGAACTCCAGGGAATGGTTCCTCCTTCAGAAAGCTCGGGCAAGCATGGAGGGGTGGGCCTCACCGATCTGAAGTTCACCCCCCATAACTTCCACCTGTTGGCTCCAGGGGTGTCACTGAAACCCTACAAAACCAGGATGACCCTTGAACACTGCTCCATGCTTACCTTTCTCCCTGTCCAACAGCCTTATTTTCAGGGGTTCTTCCTGAGATGTGATTGTTCTATTACATCCTAGTTTCTTTTCACCTGCCGGCCAAGTATTTTCAAGTGACCATTTTGATGGATATGCTAATGTGTAGGTAACGTCAGATCATCAAGTCATGAACCTTAAGTATATACAATTTTTTAATTGTCAACCATAGCTCAAAAAGGCTGGGAAATAATTACGTATGTTTCGTACCGTGATAGTATTTTATAGTATTTTTTTTCAATAAATTCATGCTTCCCTTTCTTAAAGGTCCTGGAACCAACCTTGAACTGACTCTCGCTGGTGGTGGTGACAGGAGCAAATCTGTAATAACTCTTGGGATAGACCTCACGGCGTAGCAAGCACATTCCCTTCATATCAGTCCTCTGAGGGAGCACACTTTCCACCAGCCATTTCCAAATGAAAACCGCAATCAAGTCCCTTGCCTGCAGGTTCAACAGACGTCCAAGCTCACGTGGAAGGAGAAGGATAAAGCCAGATCCTCCAGAGCTGCACTCCCTTTTGCACCCTGCTCTGCCCTCTGGCTCTCCTTTTCAATCTGAATATGGCTACAAGGTCCTTTGTGTTGCCTGTTTATACTTTGCAAGTCTAGCTCTTTGGAACTTGAGACTTGTGGCAGTATTTCCAGAGCTCCCCCTTTCTCCACTATCTTTACCTTTGGTTATACGCCCATCTTTTAACATTACGTTCGTGAACCGCAAAGCACCTGCGCCTGCAGATTACCTCTGGGGACTGACACCAGCTGGTCAAACCTCGTGCTGTCAGGCACGTTCCCTATCCTTTCTTTCAATCGGATCTGCCTTTCAAGGGATCTCTTTACCTTTCCTCTGAAAGTTTTGAATTGCCTTGCTGATGCCATGGTTGTATGTATGACTTTGGAAAGACTTTGCTTTTTGTCTCTGTCCCCCAGGGTACGTATTTCTTCCTCTTTTTCCATTAGTAGTCAACTGCAAAGGCTTTTCCATTTCAGACGCACAGGTCCTATGGTCTCTGTCACAGCTGCTCACATCTGGGTTGTAGAGCAAATCAGCCAGAAGCAATGTGTAAATGAACGGGCAAGCCATGTTCCGATAAAACTTTATTGATAAAAGCACGCAGTGTGCAGGATTTGCCTGTAGGTTATCGTTTGCCTCCCCTGGCCTTAGACTATAAAATTTCCTTTGGAAAATCAAAAAGCTTTTATCTAATATGAAACCATTGTGGATTTATGAGTAAGTTCAACGCAGTAAAAACCAAACTCCTTTTCTACTCAAATTAGCTCCTTCCCCAGATTTCCCTATTTCTGGCAATGACAGCAACATTTTCCAACTCATACACATTTAAAAATGTAGAGTTGAATATTTGATTCCTCCTTTCTGCTAACTG